>NC_081826.1:1233333-1840000 GCF_030867095.1 Alligator mississippiensis
CCATCGCAGATCACCTCTTCTAGCATGCCCCCTCCCTCCGAGCTAATGCACGACTGCAAATCCCAGGACAGCTGCCCTTTGACCTGCCCCTCTAGCAATGGCCAACAGCCAGAGCTGGACACAGCCCAGCAAGATCAGGAATGGGCAGTCCTGAGGTTAATGAGCAGCTGCTGTAACGGGCACCAGCCTGACCTGGCTGCAGGCCCACCCGACAGCACCCAAGCAGCCCTCCTCCCAGGTGCCGGGTCTCCAAGCCCCCTGAGCACGACCCCTCCTGCACCGAGGAATCATTAAACTACCGTGTTTCGGGAAACCCAGAGCCTCAGCCACTGCATGAGCTTCTCGGGAAGCATGTGGGGATCCAGAGAGGCTGATCATGGGGTGGATGCTCTCCCCTGCCCCCATGCCCCATGGCACCAGCTCTGCCCCCACAGCCAGAAGTCACGGGGATCGGGCTCGTGTGGGAAGCTGGAACCAGGAACCTCAGGGACTGGCTTTCCTTTGCCCACACTCAGATCCATTGCTCAGAGAAGGCGTGAAGACTGAGTCACGATCCCAGCCCCTGGCAGCGGACTGGAGCCTTTCATTTCTTAAAGCAATGATCGCTGCCTGGCTGCTAAAGCACAGTCAGAAGCGGTGGGTGAATTCTGTAGCCCCTTCCAATGTCATTCTTAACCAGACAGCTTGATTTCGGGGCGAAGACTTGATTTCAGGGCATGGGCACGGCTTGAGCCGCTCTGTTACTGCGAGAACAGCCTGGCAGCAGGGCTGCGTGCTACAGCCCAGCCCCGGCCTTGCTGCGCACACACCTATCTCGACGAAGCTCTGGTCGACGTGAAATTGCAAACTTTAGTCTCATTCAGATGCCGGGTGCGCCCAGGGGAAAACCCAAACCCTGTCTTCACTTCTCCACTCAGCAGCCTTCGCTCTTTCAGCCTGTTCTTCTAAGTTTTGCTTCCTAAGTCTCTACCTACCTATTTTAGCTCTAAGCCGTTTGCATTGCTAGTGCACCGCTCGCCTTCCTGGCTGGAGGGTCTCTGGGGCAGGGACCGCGCTACAGCCGTGTCCCCAGACTCTGCAGACTGGCAGCCAAACAAACTGAGGATGCATGCAATGCGGGCACGCTCCATCACCAGCCGAACGGCGCGGATTCTGCCCTGGGCCCAGCAGCCGGCATGCTTCACAGCCAGCTCTGCAGGGGTGCAACCCCGCCGAAGACCGGGCCCCAGGCTTCAGTGCTCGCTGAGCCCGAGGCAGTCGGGAGGGGAGGACGCACCCCTGGGAGCTGGAAGTAGCCCAGGGCACGAGCAGAGCATCCCATGGCAGCTTTACATGCACATGCAGAGCCCGTCCCTCTCCCTGGCTTCCCCATGCCCCTCGGTCCGTCGAGCGCGGCGCGTGAAGGCAGAAACAGCCTCCGGCCCTCGTCATGGATCTGGTGTGAATTAGGGACGCCCAGGCACCGGTAGCAACCCGAGACGAAGCTGTCGCCGATTCTCCAGCCGGTGCTTTCTGTCTACCCCACCCGCACGCACGTGCTGACGCCCCCCCGTCCCGCTCCCCAGGGTGGCTGGGATGTCTCAGCAACAATCTTCAAACCAACAGCAGAGACACTGGGCCGGCTGCCAACGCCGCGGCTTTATGGCACTCTCCAACTCGTTACCCAAACGATCGCCCAGGGACCCATCTCCGGCCAGTGGCCGTTTGGAGCAGCCACTGTCAGCCCTTCTCCTCCGAGGCTTTGTCCTACCTTGGACTCCCCCCATGGCCAATCTTTCTGCCCAGGGTGCCATGCATGAGACAGCTGGTGACTTGCAGGTGACACTGCACACAAACCTCCAAGCAGCTGGGAGGAGCTGGCGTATCGCTGCGCAGTGCCCCGACCACGTGCTTTGGTGTCATTTTGCACGGGGCCCCGAGATGGGTGGAGGGCAGGATAAGCACTGCCCGTCCCTCGGACCCCGCGACGGCGTAGCATGCCGGCCACGCCAAGCTCCAGGGACCGGGTCGGCTCCGCTCCCAATTGCTTCCATGCGCGCCTCCCCCGGAAAAGGCCCCTCCTCGCTACCCTTTGGCAATGAAGGCAGCTGGCAAGCCGTTAAAATACCGCAGGTGAAAATTATAGGTTAGCTATTAAAGCCTTTAAAAGGTCTCGGAGAAGCAAGAGCAAGCCTCTTACAGTGCTCCGCTCTGGTGGCAGGGAGGCAGGTCTGCCCCGGGGCCGCGGCCTCTGCAATGCTCAGGTGCGAGGCAGGGCCAAGCCTGGGTCTGGCCTCCCGGCACCGGACCGCGCCAGTCCTAGCTCAGCAGCCTTGCAGTCCCCTTGGCTCCTTGCAGGCAGCAATGCCCCGCGCGGCTTCTGTATCCCGGGACGGTGGAGGAGAGGAGAGGGGAGGGGAACAACTGTCTCACCAACTGGGCTTTGGCCGAGCATAGTGCAGAGACCTATCTCGAGCAAAATGGGAGCAGGGGCCTTTGAGCTGCTGGAAGCGATGTGCTGGCCCCTAGAAACAGTGGTTCAGATCCCACCTTTCTGCTGGTTTTTCACGTGCCCCGTCCCAGGGGCCTGCACCAGAAGACAGCACAGAGCCAAGAGGCACATGGGGATGGGGAATCCCTGCTCCATCTCCCCGGGGGGGAACAAGGAGCAGCAGCAGGACCCGCCGTCAGACGGGAACAGGACGGTTCGACTGCGGTCTACCGTAGGTTGTGCTGTCCCAGGACTACCTTCAGGGCAGAGCTGGTCTGCCAGCCGCTGCGAGGGGACAGACAGCACGGGCCGACCTTCTCCCTGCTGCGACCTAGCGCGCTGCGGACACGACCAGAAACTCTTCGCACCGCTTTCAGGCTGCGGGGAGACGGGGCAGCGGAAATGCACGTGTAGGCTGGCTCCAGAGCTGCTCACCGGGGAAGAGGCACTGTTGGTGGACCCCCAAAGCCCCTCGCCAGGAGGAGATGCTTTCTCTTCCTCCAAGGGAACAGCTGGAAGATAAATCCAGCAGCAGTGTCCTCTGGGGACTCCTTTGGCCCTTGCTTCATGCCCCAGGACATGACCTTCAGGGGAGCCTTGATAAGCTCAAGGTCATGGGCTGCCAACCCTTTACCGACAGACCGGCTGACCCCAGCCTGGCAGAGTCCAGACCGAGATGTGTGAGCACCGGCCAGTGAACTGGCAGGCAGGACCCAGGGCAGGGGCTCCAGCCTGCATTGCAGGAGTTGAGCTCCCCTCTTAGGCACCGGGGCCTACGGGACTGCCCCTGGAAGACAGACAGCTCCAGCTGCCCCCACGCAGTGACCTGGGACGGGGCAGATGGCACGTCCAAGACCGTGCATCTGGGGCAGCACAGAAGGAAGGGGGGAGAGGCGGGTGAGGGAGCCTGACTGTGGGGTAGCAAAGGCTCCTGCTGCCCCATGCCAGGGGAGGTTGCAAGCAGCTGGGCTCCCTCCTTCCCCCAGCCCTGGCTGCCTCCTGCCCAGAGGGGAGAAGCTGCAGGGCAGGCTGGCTGGGCAGTGGGATTTCCCCTGGACCAACACCACAAGGAAAGCAAGTGATCCTAAGTACCCCCACCCACCCATGCGTGCTGGGGGCTGGCTCCGCTCCGCCAGGCTCCGGGGAGCTCTGGGCACAGGAAGCCGGCGGTGCAATTTTGAAGGAAGCGCTCCCCGCCAAGCCGGAGAGCCGCACGTCCAAGCCGAGTGGGAGGGAGGGAGGGAGTGAACCCCTGCGCGCAGTAACGGCGGGGCCGACGCGGAGCGTAACCCAATTCCAGATTTCCTCCCCTTAATCCTGCAGGAACCCGCAGGTGGTGGGGAAAGGACCGTGCCCCGCTGGGACTAGGGCTCTGCCATCCCCTGGGCTTCGGGGAAGAAAGAGCGTGGAGCAGGGTGTGCCTGCACCCAGGTAGGCAGGCAGCAGCATCCCACCCCGCCAGCTCACCCCGGGGGCACCGTGTGGTTGATGGAAGATGCTTCCACCAGCTGTCACAGGCTCACGTTGGTGCCCGGTGTGGAGGCTGAAACTGCCCGTCGGAGGGGCCTAGACCCCTGGCCCCAGCCCTCTCCGTGCCCAGGACCTGCTCTCACCCCACCACCTCCCCCAGCCCATGAAGGGACTACCGGGGGTCTTGAGGGCTCCAAGCGGGGGCTTCCCAGGGCCAATGCAACGCACCCTTTTGCCACAGCAACCCCTGCAAGTCGGCGCATTGCAACGGGTGCCTCTGCCCTGGATGCTTTGCTCCCTGGGGGCGAAAGCTGCCCCAGCACCCCCTCCTCAGCTCTGCACATGGGCACGGGGCAACTGGAAAGCTGGGGCAGATGCCAGCTCTTTGGGTAGGAGGCTGGAAAGCTGAGGGGGTGGCTGCTGGCTGCCACGTCCTTGCCGTGGCTGTGTTCCCCCACGACGAAGCCACGGCAGAATGGGCACCACCTAGGAGACCACGCTCCGAGGGCACCGTGGGGGGAAGCACGGCCTAAGGGCACCTGCAGGAGGGGAGCACTGGGCTGGGCAGCGGCGTCCCCCTCTCCCTGCGGGAGGCAGGGGAAAGCCAGCCCTACCCCCTCGGCTCCCTGTCCCCGGGGGCGCCGGAACGAGCTGCCGCACTTGCCACGCGATCCATCACCGGGCGCTGCGGGCCCACGTCACAGCTTCGCACCTGCGTGCCTGCCAGGAAACACATGCGCTCCCAGCCCTTTCTTGCTCCGATCGAGCGGCTCTTTCCACCCAGCCCGCTGCCTGGCACGCACGCGCAACGCATGCCAGCTGGGGCTCCCGGCACCGGACCGGCACGGCCAGCTCCACGTGCCGCGGCCGGGAGCCCCGCGGGAGGGAGGCTGGGTCGCGGCGCTGGAGAAGGGGCCGTGCTGGGCTTTGCTGGTCTCCGGGACGCGGAGCACCCCCTCGGCAGCGCTCCCGCTCCCTTCCCCCTCCCAAAGTAGCTCCAGCTGTCAGTGGCGCAGATTGGAAGTGCAGGTACGGGGCTGGCTCCCTGCCCGTCTCCCTTGTGTCTGTCTGGTGAAAGAGGAAGCCAGTCCACCTCTGGAATCCTTCACTCTCTCCTCGTTCCTGCTCTCCCCACTTTTCTCCCGGGGATTCGGGGTCAGTCTCTCTCTCTCGGTCTCTCTTTTTTCCCCGGCCCCTATCGGATTACAATGCAGGCAGTGTTCCCTCCAAATCCCCCACCGCACGTTAATTCTGTTCCTCTGTCTCTAACTACCAAACGGCCTTCCTGTGCCTCCTGTCTTTCCATCCCTCCTCCGCTATTTTTTATCTCTGACAAATAGCGCGCGTCAGCTCCAATTGGAGTGAGCGGGAGCGGGAAGAAGGGGCTGCGCCGAGCGGAGCGAGGCGACACGGGGACTGGCCCGGACAGGCGGACGGATGGCACCGGGGGTCAGAAACAAGCTGAACGCCCCCCGCATCCCTGTTTCTCCTCCAGTCAGCCCCAGCAGGATGGATTTTGAGGGGAGGGAGCCGGGCGAAAGCAGAGAACAAGTCCCGGTTCTTAGGTGCTGCTCCCCGCTCTGACACTGCTCCCCTCGGTGACCTTGGGCATGACCCCTGCTCCGTGCCTCCGGGTGCACGGCTCTGCAGGGAAGTGGGTGCTAAGTGGGGATGTGCCGGGGGGGGGGGGGGGGGGGGGGGGCGGCCCTGCTACCCCGCGGGGCATGACTCCTGCTGGCTGCGGGTGCAGGACAGCAGGGCTCCGAGCCCCAGATTTGGCAGGAGACACCAGGAAGCAGGAGCGCGCTCCACTCTGTCGGGGGACGGGCTGCTGCTCCGTTTGCCGAGCCGCGGCCACGTCGGCCAAGAGGCCCGGGCTGCTGAGATCAGGGGCGCACGGCGCTGCCAAAGCCCTGCTGAGGGGCTGGGCTGGAGACTCTCCTATGGCACAAGTCTCTGGCTGCGGCAGGGCTTCACCTGCCTGGAGAAGCCTCGGTCTCCGGCACCGAGGGGCAAACCAGTGGCCTGCAGCCCCCCGCCGTGCAGGGACACCCCGCTCTTCCTGGCTCCACTTTGGCATCAGACAGGAGGAAGGGCAGGACTGGAGCTGCCCCACGCCCCCGACGCAGCGACAGGCTAGCCCCGCGCCCCTGCTTGGGAGTCCAACCTCTCGGGCTAGGAGCAGGCCCCGACCCCAGCCTCACGCACGGCCGTACGAGCACCCCAGGCCCCAGCCGCCCCCGGGCTGCCCGTGCCATGGACCCAGGGGGGACGGGACAGGAGGGATCTGGGGAGCGGAGCACGAGAGGGGATCAGACGGGGCCTCCCCCCCAACACACACACGCACACAGGAAGCTCGGAGGCAGCTAATGAGGGGGAAAGCGCTGCCGCGATGCCCTCCCCCAGCCGGGCCCGTGCTGATTTATGGCGGGGTGTTTTCTTTAGCAGACGCAGCTGTCAGCGGCTTTCCTGCCGGTGGCTCCCCCCCCCACCCCAGCCGTGCACCTGGACAGGCCCGCGGGGGCTGACCCCAGCGTCCCAGCACGCCGGAGCTCGCGGAGAGCGGACCCGCAGGAGAGGGGCTGGGAGAGCAGCGCCGTGCCTCTGCGGGAAGGCCCCAGGTGGAGGGCAGCGTTTCCAGGACACAGCAGAAGGACCTGGGACGTGGCCAGGAGCTCGGGTCCGCAGGCTGCTCCGCGGGCCGCGCACCGAGGAAGCACTCCCTGTCCAGTGGTTTCAGGCTGCCTGCAGGCCTCCTCGGCGCTAGTCTCCCCATGGTCTACAAAACAGCAGCGATAACGTTCATGCCTTCCTCCACTGCACCGCTATTAGGTTTCAGAGTAAACACAACGAGAGAGATGGCAATGGGTCCCACCTCTGTAGACCGTCGTGTCCAACTATGCAGCTGTGGGAAGATTTTACTGGGAGCGCTGCTTGAGCAAAGTGTGTGGCCGGAGCCCGTTTGATGCGATGAGGGTCACACGTGGACCGAGCAGGTGGCAGTTTAACATGAACACCAGGGAGGTCTTTTCCCCCCAGCGTGGCATTAAAGGGGGGCTCATGGTCCCCTGAGGTGGTGGGAGCCGAGAGCTCAGCCACGTGCGCCAGGGCTTGGACACGTGTGGAGGAAAGGGGCATCGGTGGCTCTGGGGCAGGAAGTGAGGGGCACGGCCTCCGCACCAGCCCTGCCTGGACCTCAGTGCTGGACGCTGTAGGGAGGGAGGAACGGGGGAAAACCCTGCTCGGACCTGGTCACTCTCCCCGCAGCCTCTGATCTCTGCCCCGTGGGACACCGGAGATGGGCAAGATGGACCTGGGGTCTGCCCAGTGCATGGCAGCGCTTAGGACTCTGCACTTCCAGTGCAAGCCCCTCGCAGCCTACCACGCTCCTGGGGCCAGGCCCTTGGTACGGGATGCCAGCTCAGGGCATGCCAGCCAGGAAGCCGTCAGTCCACAGCCCCTGCCCTTCACATCAGTGCTGCCAGGTGCTAACGAGAGTGCCAAGGCGCATGGACAAAGGTGCGATGGTGCAGGCCCTGCCAGGAAGCGGGTTCCTTCCCGGGGATGGAGTTTGTCGCTCCTCCTCCCTGGAGCATCGCAGAGCTGGCCACAGCCCGGACCCCGAGTCCGTCCCAGCGCTACCCCTGCATCCGCGCTGCCAGCACCTGCTGCGTGCCCAGCCTGTCCCCCGTCCCCGCCCTGCCCCCAATCTTTCCGTGCTGATTTACTGCCCGCAGCGAAACTTTCCCTCTCCGGCTCCAAGATTCCTCGCGTCTTGGCTCCGGCTCGTGCAAACCCGGATCGACTGTTACTGTTGGCAGGGTCCGGCCCTCTCTTGGACACCGGTTGGACTTTTCCATTCCCGACACCTTGGGAGCCGTTCCCAGAGGGGCACTGGCACGTCCCGCAGCTCCCGGCCCTCCGGGGCCCCCGGCACCTCCCCGCGGGCGGGCACAGGGCTGAGCCATGGCAGCTGGCGGGGCTTATTCCATCCACACCGCCTGGATGAGGAGCGCTTGTCGGGCACACACCAGCCCCGGCTGCAGCAGGTGCAGGCTTGGAGAGGGGCTGCTCTATGCACACACCTGTGTGCATGCGCATGCACACACTCCTGGCCTAGCCCCAGGCAGGAGCTGCTCCCCTCGCCACTGCTCAAGTGGCACTGAACGGGTGCATTCACTGCCCTCGGGTCCAGCTGACCCTCCCTGCCAGCCCGGCTCCATGCCCCAGCCCCGGGGCAGAGGAAAACCTGGACACCCCCAAGCAGCAAGGTGCGGCTGGGGGTGTCCACAGACAAGGGCAAAGCAGAGGCACAGAGAAGAGTTTAGCTCGTTTATGTGCATGCTGCCTCCTCTTGACACGCCAAGGGCCCCAGGTGCCCTCCTCAGCTCTCTGGTCCTGGGGCTCCAGCAGACCCTGGCACAAAGCACCGCTCCTCCCAGAGATGCCCGAGTGCTCGGTAAAGCGGCAAACGACCAGGCACCTCAGGCTGTTTTATAAAGGGGGTGCAGGCACCTCACTTCTAGCTCTGCTCATTAAACCTTGCAAAAGGCAACTCCTGCCTTGGCTTGGAGAGCTGCCTGGCTGGACTGGGAGAAGGACAGGGGCCCGGTGCAAGCCTGCCCACGAGCCCCGAGATGGCATCGGCACGTCGTCTGGAGGAGGGATGCTGCGGCTCTCCCTGGCCTAACCCACGACCGGAGCCGGCGGCAGGGCGGGCACGGCCCTCCTTCCCTCCGTGCTGGCGCAGGCCCTGGCAGAGCAAAGCAGGGGCTGGGACGTGGCTCAGAGACGCCTCTGCTGCCCCCCGCCCAGCCCGGGCTCCAGTTGGCTTTAATCAAGCCCCACCAGGCCCCGTGGGATGCCTCCCTCCCAGCCATCTGGGAGCAGCCCGAGAACCGGATGAAAGGAAACCGCATTAAGCCCCTCGCCACAAGGAGAGGACAGGTGGCGGGTCTGGCAGACGCTGCCTTGCCCCCCGTCCCCCCGCCGCAACGCCGGCACCTGCATCCCCTCTCCGGCCCCCGCCCCGGGAAGGAGCGGCTTGTGCCGGGGGAGCAGCACGGGATGCGGCTCCCAGGACCGGCCGGCCAGGCACGGCCGAGTCTTCTGTGTCAACAATCCTCCCGCCTAGCAAAACACGGCCCCCGCGCCACTGAACGGCCCATTAACCAGAGGTTTCCTGCCGGGTGGAGAGAGCCGCGGCTGGGGCTGGGGTCCTCCGTCAGGGACCGGTCACTCCGGAGGGGGTGGCGGCCGCGGGAAAGGCCCTTTCCCAAGCCGAGGACTCCTGGCAGCGCGGGACGAAAGGCAGGAGAGCTCCCTATGCAGGACCCGAACTCAGTGCTGCCGGGGCCCCCACCCCGACCGGCAGCCGGGTCCTGCCGGCCTCCCCCATGCAGGGCAGGGAGCACTCTGTAGACACCAGGGTGAGGCCACGCGTGCTTTTGACGGTCCCCATTTAGAAGCAGGGTGCAAGGTCCCCGAGGGCCAGCTCGCCAACACGGCCTGCAAGACCCTGCAGCTGAGTGCCTGGGGAGCGGGGTCTCCATGCTCAATAAGGCCGTCGCCCACCCTGCCCCTTCATGGAGCAC
The DNA here is from genome assembly GCF_030867095.1 of Alligator mississippiensis. NCBI lineage: Eukaryota > Metazoa > Chordata > Crocodylia > Alligatoridae > Alligator > Alligator mississippiensis. The sequence goes on from NC_081826.1 coordinate 1,242,868, forward strand.
TGGGGGCCAACCCCTTTGGCAGGCATGCCCCGCGCCCTGCTCATGGGCCGCTCTGATCCCCTTCCCCTGCCCGATCTGCTGCTCTGCTTTCTGCTCCTTGCCCTGTGCCCCGATATACTGCTCCGTGACCTATCAGCTGCCGTGTTGCCTGCCCTGCCATCTGTTGTGTGTCCCACACAGCTGTGCGCGTGCCGCGTGCAGCCCACCGCGGTCACAGAGCCCCGCCAGCAAGGACGGAGCCGTCAAGGGCCTGTGCCCAAATGCCTCCCAACGAGCCAGTCCGAACCAGGACACATGTAACGCCAACAGCCTGAGCGCTGTAGTCCCACGAGACGGGAGAATCAGCCCCAAACCAGAGAATGACTCAAACCCGCCACGGGCTCCGGACACAGGTGCTCCGACGTCCAGAACGAGGGAGCTGCCGGTCAGAGAGGGCAAGATGCACGGCTAGGGAAAGAGCGGGAGCCTGCCCCGGTCCAGCAGCCCTCGCACCGCCCCAGCGGCAGAGTCCGTGGGCTCTCACGGTCCCCTGAAGGCAGCGCCCTGCACGGAGAGGACACGGAGCCTAAATCCTGCGTTCCGGCCCCTTATGACGTCCACACGTGACAGGCACCGATGGAGAGCGTGGAGCCAAACCTGTCCCCATGCCGCGGGGCTTGCAGAGCGCCGGCACCTGCTGCCGTGGTGGAGAAGCACAGCACCCCTCTCCTCCCCGTGCCGCAGCGGGGGCGGCCAGCCTGGTGTTGGTGCAGGGGCTAGAGGACAAGCTCCGGCTCGACCCGAGCTCATCTTCCAGGGGGAAGGTTTGGTACTCGTCTGAACGGCTCAGGCAAAAGGCAGGACCCACCTGAGCCCCTCCCTGCCTTGCCCTTGGAACCGCATGAAGAGGGCAAGAAACGAGGGTATACGGCGCACCTGGGCTTTCCTCCAGCCTGCAGGACTCCTGCTGTTTGCATTTCGCTAGACCTCTGCTCCCCTTGGGGCTAATGGTGGGGCCAGGGGATGAAAGGAGCAGCTGCAGATAGAGGTTATGAGGCCGAGGGTTAAGTTTTGGGCTCTTTTACCACTTCAAGGGAAGCAGGTTGTCCACCCACCCTGCTACCCCCAGCCTGGGATGTCCATCCGCCCGGGGCAGGGCAAGGCAGGGCACAGTGGCCCTCTAGTCTCCTCGAGAGACTTCCCACCACCCCGACTCCCTCGTGCATCTCCTCCCTGCCCCATTGCTGGACCCATGCCTGGCGCCGGTCGGGCATCTCTGCCAGCTCAAGGGCAAGCAGGTTGCTCTTGCCCAGGCAGATGGACCAGCTTTCCTTCAAAATAAAGCTCCCGATCACCGCACTGGGGCAGCGCTTGATGGGAAAACCGGGTGCAGGAGGAAAACCTGACTCTGCGAAGGGAAAGGCACAAGCCAAGCCTGCGTGGGGGCAGCTGGACAGAATGGGGACCTCTGCCCCACAGCCAATGCAGGGGAGGCGTATACGACCTCTGCGGCCCCAATGACCGCACAGGCCCGTCCGGGAGCCGTGGCCGTGAACGCTTTTCAAGACGCAGCTGGAACGGGGCGAGCGGCTGTCCCGGACACCGAGGGGGCTGCTCAGGAGCTGGGGAAACATGAGAAAGAGCCGCCCCCCGTCCCCCAGCCAGAGCGCAGCCTGCCGAGCGCCCAGCGGCCGGGGGCGGAGGGAAGCGGGACGCACTCGGGAGCAGGGCCCTGGCCAAGTCCTCCGGCAGCTGTCAGGTCAGTAGCAGGGAGAAGCCATTAAACAGCGCTTGGCTGCAGAGCAAAGGCGTGCAGCTCCCGGACGCACAAGCGCACGCAGCTGCACGCTCCCGTGACGGCCGAAACCAGAGGCACACGGGCCACAGGGTGCCCGACACGGGGGTGCAGGGTGTAGGCACGCGCTGACCCAGCCCAAAAGCTCCCGTTCTGGGCCCCGAGAGAAATGAAAGCTCTCCATTCAAAGCCGACCGGCCCCTCGTCTGCGTGGTGGGACGTGGGGCTGACGCCGTGGGGGTTGGTTTGGGAGCCCTGTGCTGGGTTCCCCGCGCTCCCCAGAGCCCCTCACATACCCCTGCTCTTCCTCCGACACCCGAAACAAAAGCAGGTCTGATGCCCCAGCGTTTCGGGGCTGGGGGCTTCCGCCTGCCCTCCCTTCCTTCGCGCCAGGGAAGGTGAGGAGGTCAGTGCTGGCAGTAAAACCAGGTAGCATGTCCCCAGGCCTGTCTGCAACCACGCCAGACTTCGGCAAAGTCAAGGGCAGGCTGCTGTGGGGAGCTGGGGCACAGCCGATGCTCCAGGGGCAGAGCAAGCTGGGTAGGAGTCACAGGCAGGCTACGCCACGCTTGGAGGGTGGCCGGGAGAGGACTCTGCCTTTGAAGCCCCTGGGTGCATCCCGCGCATCACCACCGTGCATGGCTTGGATGGACACAAGGGGTACAAGGATGAGGCAGGCGTGCCTGGGCCTTTGGGCCCCGACTGGCCCTTGTAAACCCAAGCGCTACAGAACCGCCACGATGAGCCCTGGAAGAGGGGGCCTGTGCCAGCGTGGTCTGAGCCTCCCAGGGGCTGCAAGGAGATGGGAGGCGTGGGGCAAACAGTGCCTGCCGCACGGCAGGGGCACATGAGAGCCTGCTGCTCTGTCTGGGGGTGGGACCCCCTTTGTGTGGTGGTGACTTCCCCATCCCCTGCTCTGGGGAGGCCTGCGAGTACGTGGCAGGGATGTGGGGAGAGCCACACACAGCAAGGCACCCGCACCCCATGCCTGCTACAGAAGAGGGTAGAGACCCCCATGTGCCACCCACCCGCCCGCAGCCAAGGCACTGCCTGCAAAGGACCGTGCCCGGCGACCCTGCCGATCCACGGGTCCCGGATGCCATGACTCCTCCCCAAGCAGAGGGCGGCAACCTGGGACACGATGGCAGCGAGGCCGTGGCCTGGTGCAGCCCAGAGTCACCGGGGCCTGGGTGAGAGATGGAGCCCGGGCAACCCCCGTGCCGCCACTTTCCGGGAGCCGCCGCGTCCGGCAGCAGGAACGAGGATGCTGCAGGTTTCCTTGGCCTGGATGTAAACTCGCTCTGAAAGGGCCGAGCCGTAAGCTGAGCGGAGCCCCAGGACGCAGAGGGGGAAAATAAATGGAAAAAAGTTTCCACTCGTCAGATGAAAGTTGTTGTGGGTTTCTCTCTCTCTCTCTCTTTCCCCCTCTCTCCCCCCGCTCTTTTGGGTCAGAGACCGGATCGTTTAAATGTATTCGGTGATGTCATTCCTTCCAGAAGGAAAAAGCCTTTCCTGCCCCAAATTGAGCTACTTCACAAATACTTCAAATATCAAGTTCGGGGCAGCCAGGAACACAGTCGCCAAGTCCCCTTCCCTCGGCTGTAGCAACACTCGGGTGCTTCTCTGAACGCTGGTCCCCGGGGCGGCCTGAGCCTCACGGCCTGTGCAGCGACATGTCCCCGCCGAGCCAGCCTGGGACGCAAGGGTTACTGCACCGTGTCCCGGTGCCAGCAGGCTGCACGGAGCCAGCCTGAGTTTCCACTCGGAGATGCCAGCCCAGCCCAGCCGGGCCAGGCCCACGTCTGGATGACGTGCGGTGGGAGGCATTCCTGCCACGCGGGCCGATACCGGGGCAGTGGCGTGTGGGACCGGGCTGGCTCCCCACTGTCAAGTGCCCGCAGATCCAATGCCCTGCTCTCCCCCATCCTGAGTGCGCACGCGCTACGCAGGGGAACTTTCTGCTCCGGCCACCCCGCCAGCCAGCAGCACGCTCCCCAGTCCCTCGCAGCTGCCTGCGCCGAGACAGGCTGTCCCAGTCCTACCCAGGGGGGTGAGGTCCAGCCCCGGCGCTCGCTGAGGTCCTGGAGCAGAGCTGGAGCCCATCGACGTGGGGAGGGGCAGGGCAGGCTGAGCTTGGACACCCCCCACCCACCAAGGCAGTGCCTGGTCTCTGCACGAGTCCAAGTTGCTCCTCATCTTTGGGAAACCTTTGCAGGCCCCAAAGCCACGGCCTGCAGCAGAGAGGGCACATCAAGGCCCAGCGGCAGGCAGAGACGGTCCCTGTCTGGCAGATGGGGAGAGCACCCTGTCAAGCAAATTGGGAATAACCGGGACACCCGATGCCATGAAGCAGCCGGACCCTTTCCCCCTCTCGTGGAAGGTCCCCTTTCCCTAAGTGAGGAACAAAGCAGAGCCCCCAGGACTTCCCCACCCCTCACATCCCTGGGATCCTGCATCCTCTCCAAGATCTTTCACCCTGCACGTACTCATCCCGTGTTCCTTGGAAATCCACGTCTCTCCTCAAGGGAGCGTGGAGCCCCGAATCCCACTGGCCTTCAGAAACAGGGTCCGTGCTATTCCTCACCCCTCGTCTTATACTCTGCTTTCTGAACTGCCGCTGGGCACACCGCTGTGGCTTCGACGGAGCAGTCCTCCAAGACGTGGTCACTGCCCACGCAGGGCAGCCGGTAAGAAGTTCCCAGTACTCCACGCACCACGCGACTGTCTTTGCAGCCACCAGGATTAACTCGCCGCGCTCCTGGTCCCTGGGTCTGTGCAGGGCCCTGCATTCTTCATTAGCCCAAAAAACCTCCTAATGGTATTTGGAAAAGCTTTGGAGAAGAGGCAGCAGGAGCAGGGATGCACTATCCTTGACACTATTGATATACAGGGGCTCTTTCAGTGTGTTATTGTGCAAGGCAGTGCCTCTCTCCAGGACCCACCGGAGCCCCCGCTGCTGGTCAAGCCGGCCTTCGCCCAGCCAGCAGTGACCTCCCGTAGCCCAGACGGGGCGAGCCAGGGGAACGGGATGTCACGCTACAACCGACGAGGCTGTGGCGGGGAGGGCAGTGCCGTGCTCGGCTCAGAGCTGTCCCGAAAACCCCGAGTCCAGCACGGTCTAGCCTCACCGCTGCCTCGCGGCCGACGCACGGATGCCGGCAGGAGAGCTCTGCTAAGTGTTTAATACGGGCCGTAAGTGGGAAGCTCGAAGCATCTGCGAGCGCTGGCCGGTCAGGAAGCACACAGGCGCACACACACACACATGCACACGCACGCAGGGAGCGATGAGTTGAAGGAGCCGTCTGCCAGCAGCACATTCTGCAGGGTTTTTTCTCTCTTGGCTAATCAGCTACTGAAAGAAGAGCTCCCCCGGCCCAGCCAGGCGCTGCGCGCTCCCCCTCCCCGCCCGGGTCAGCTGCGCTGCGGAGGAGGGAAGTGGGCTTGGAACAGCCGCCGGCTCACCGAGGAGCGCTCAACGCGCCTTCATTCATTATCCACTGACATATGGAATAGTCATTGTGGGAGGAAACAGAACCAAACAAAAGCCCCAAACTGCTTCCTCCCAGCGAGGCCCTGACAGCCTCTGCAGCTCGCGGCCATTCATCTCCGAGCAGCTAAGAGGAAGAGACACTTGGACGGCACGACAAGTGTTGAAGGGATGGCCGGCGGGGAGAGAGCGGGGGGCGCGGACTGGCCTCCCCGAGGATCACCGGCCTGCCGGGGAAAGCGCCGGCCCGCCACGCACGGGATCCCGACACCGACCGCCAGAGCCGGGTGCGAGGGGAGAGGGCCCAGCACGCGCGACACTGGGCTCCCTTCTCCGAGCGCGCCCGGCCCGTCCCGGCCAGGAAACCAATTTATTTTGTTGTGTCTCTTCTCAGAACACACGGTAGAGACCGGCCCGGGCGCCGGGCCAGCCCGAGCGCCGGCAGCTGCCAAGTGAGCAGGAGCACAGCGAGAGGAAATTTAGTCTGCGCTAAACACAGGGGCATAGCAGGTCTGAGCTATTATTCTTTATTAAAGAGCTCCGAAACCCACGCACATGCGGGGGGGGAGTGTGAGAGCTACGGAGCCAGCCCCCGAACGGCAGCCTGGGCCACATGGCCTCACCTGGACCCCAGGCAGCGCCATGCACTGTCCCAGTGCCCACCTTGCCCTCGGAGGAAGACCCCATGGCCGGGGCCCACTACAGACTGCAAGGGCCTGGCTCAGTGAGATTCGCACTCGGTGCCCAAGCCAGGCACCACCTGGGCTCACACCACCGTACAAGGAATGGGGCGTGGGAGACACAATGGGAGAGGCCAGTCCGCAGGCTGAGCTAAATGCAAGGGCATAGCAGGCCTGAGCTATTAGTCTTTATTAAAAAGCTCTGAAACCCATCACGGGGGAGAGGGGGTTTCAGACCGTCCCGTTTTAACAGGGAACTGCAATCTAGGAGAAGGGGGCAACGCGGTGCAGACAGGAGGAAACACTTCCATGTGACGTACCACGAGGCTGCAGAGCTCATCGCTGCAAGGGGCAAAGGGCAAACATTTAACAAGGTCCAGAGAGGGGCTGGGCAGGTCTTTGGGTGCCAACAATGTCCAGAGCTGTCCTAAGCACTGGTCACAGGCTCTGGAAGTGTTCTGGGGTCCTGCGTGTCCAGGATGGCAGCAAACGCATCACGAGCAGAAGAGGCTACCCCCACCCCCACCAGCAAAGTTCCTTGCCCCCTTCTCTGAAACACCTGGAACTGGGCACCGATAGACGTGATACTAGGGACTTTGGGTCTCCTGGTCTCACGGCCTTCAGGCCCCCTTAGCAAGAAAGGTGGCTGCAGCCTGCTGCTTGCCAACAAGGTGCACGTGACCCCGGGCTCCTGGCAAAGCCCAACTGTCCTGGTTGAACAGAGACAAGCAGTTCTGAAATCCCACACCAACAGCAGCCACCGCAGATGGGTTCACTCCGCTTCCCCAAGCCCCAGCTCACCCTGGCCTTCTGGGGACCACCGGGCAGCTGCAGTACAGGGGCCAGGGACCATCGCAAGCAGAGATGCATTCAGGTCCACGACCTCACAGCAAAACCCTGCGGCCTGCCACTTTGTTTGGAGACTGACTCAGATGCAAAGCTCTGGGCAAGGCCAGCATAGGCAAGAGACAGCCGCGGGAGCGATGCAGCCTGGCACGGATGCGAGTCCGAAAGCCGTCTGGACTGGATGAGCAAGACAGCGCCCAAGCGGTGCTCTCAATCGAATGAGCACTAAGGTCTCTTCCCTGACTGGGTCCAGCAGACCCTTGACCGGTGGCGTAGAGCCAGAGCCTGATGGAGCTGCACGTCTGCCCACACCACCCAGTGGTGACGACCCAAGGGTTGGGGTAAGAAGGACTCGAGAGGAGCACCCTCAGCTTCTCCCCAAGCAATGACACATTAAAAGTTCCCCCCGGCAAAGGCTTCACGTGAACTGGACGCCGGCTGCGGAGGGAGGCTGTTTGCAGAGCTCCAGACTGGGCCCGGGCCCAGTGGGAAACAAGCGCTCTTTCATTAGGAGAGCAACTGGTGCAGAGGCGTGTTCGAAGCCCCGTCCCCAGTCCCGCTCTTCCTCCCAGGGCCTCCAACAGGAAAGGGGTGGACAGACGTCCCCAAGGCCCTGCGGGGGCCACCCACTGGAGCTGGCTGCAGACGATGCTTGCGAGGCAATGGCGGGGTGCACACGCCTCGGCCCAGGCTGCCGACGCAGGGCTCCTGTGGAAGGGATGAACTGAACTGCAAGAGGGGAGGGAGGAGAAGAGGCAGAACGAAGCTGCCGGAGCCGCTCTGATGTCAGCAGGTTTTGAATCGGGGCTTGGGAGCCGGAGACGGAACCAGGCAGCGGGAGGGAGACCTTGAACCCTGCAGGAAAGGGCTCTTCCTGGGCTGCAGGAGACGCTGCACACAAGGGCACGTTTTCTACAGCCCTATATTTCACGTCTCTCTCAATCTCTATTCCAGACCTGGGAGCGGGGACTCCTGCGGCTCCGGCTCCAGCCCAGGTGGGCCACGGCCCTGATGTCAAACGGCCAAGGCCTTTGCTGGGCGGGCGGGCAGGCAGGCAGGCACCACAACAGCTCCTCCTTTCTTTTCCAGCCCATCTGCCCCGTTACCACCGAGGGAGAGCGCCAGGGTGCCTACTGCCTTCCCAAGCCAGGCTGCACCCTCCAGGCTCTCCTGCCCTCATTTCTAAGCTCTCTTGGCTGCTCCACAGCCCCTCTGTCCTGGCAACGGCCAAGAGGCTCAGCTCAAAGGCGGCACATCCACCCACTCCCCCTGCTCCAGCTCTTCCCCTATTTAGCCACTGCATGACAACACAACTGGACTGTGGGCAGCCCGGCAGAGCACCTTCGGTGCAGGCTGGAACGCACCGTGTCAGCCAGTCCCCAAATACGTCCCCTAGTGCCCAGCCAGGCTGGGATGCCACTGAGAGCTGCCCTCCTCGTCCTGCAACCATGCCATGAAGACCTGCCCGTGCAGAGCTGGACATGCAGGCCTGGGCCTTAGATACAAGGGGTGTAAAATGGTGCATGCAAAAACCAGGGTGTAAAATACCACACTCATTTTCCAATTAGCAGCAGCCGGCTCCCCTTGCCTTCATTCAACAGGGCACGGGAGCCCCGCCTGGCTCAGGACACTCTGATTTCCAGCCTCGGCAGAAGGCCTCTTTTGCTCTTGCCTTTGGAGACAAGAGCTGCATGCAAAGCACGGCGTTCACAGGGAGCAGCAGCCAGCCCCACCATCCAGGAATAGTACCGAGCAGTACTTCATAGGACCACAGACCTGCGGGGGTGGCAGGAAGCTGCTGGGGTCACGTCTGATCCAAGCCCAGCCCGAGGCAGGATCAGCCCCGTCTAAACCAGCCCAGACAAACCCCGTGTTCAACCTCAGAGCAACATGACAGTCACCCTGACAGGCCCAGGCATCACCCGCGTCCGTGCCCCAGGGAAAGCAGGAGGGCCGCAGCTGCCAACACCCTGCTGCTACTATACAACAACAGACCTGTTGTGAAAAGGTGTTACACACGTCCACAGACCCTGTGGGAATGGGGTTAGCTTTGCTGAAGCAGCCTGTCACGTCCCATCCCCAGCAGAGGTCACGCCGGGCATCCTACCTCCTCATCCGAGCTGTCCTCTGCGTACTCGTTCTCCGTGGGCAGTTGCTGGGGCTCGCTCGACACCAAGAGAGGTTTTGAACTCCGCTTCTTATGGTGCAATTGCTCCTTCTTCTGGGAAGTTGCTCCGGCCTGGAAGACAGAGAGGGTGAGCTTAGCATGACCTCCACTAGACCTAGCATGAGCGACCATTTGTTTTTGTACTCGATTGGGCTGCAATCTCCACTGGAAGTTTAAGCAAAGCTGTTAGTGGACCCCCAAAATGCTACAGAACCTCGATGCCCATCTTGGTCCCCTTAAAGCCTGCTCCCCACAAAAGCCTCCTGGATCCAGATCTTCTTCACCCCAGAGCATCTCTGGTTCCCCAAAACCAAAGCCCTTGACCTCAAGGTCACGAGGAGGCCGGGATTGCCACATCTCCTGAGGAAGGAATCATGCCATTGTGCTGGGTGGCACCAGAGCTGCGAGGAGGAAAAGCCGCCAGTCGCCAACACAGCTGGGCTTACGTGTCTCACCCCAGTGGTGTCTGTTTTCCCACGTGGGCACGCTCTGAAGAAGACTCTCGTGTCCTACAGGGTGGCAGCTCAGAAGGTCAACTACAGATGGCCATGGCAATGGGAAGAAGCCTTATGCCAGCCTCACTACACAGGCAGCCAGCCAGATCTGGCTGCATAATGCCCCAGGCAGAGCGGGCAAGGGGCACTGTAGACTCTCATCGTGGGACCTGCACTGAGGAGGAGCAATCCCATGCACCGGTGCGGGCTGGGGGTGACGGGCTGGGCAGCAGCTCTGCAGAAAAGGACCTGGGGGGACAGGGGACAAGAAGCTGAACAGTACCCAGCAGTGTGCCCTCAGTGCCAGGAAGGCGACCGGCATCCTGGGCTGCGTTGGTAGGAGCGTTGCAGCAGATGGAGGGCAGTGATTCTTCCCTCTATTCGGTGCTGGGGAGGCCACATCTGGAGTCATGTCCCCAGCTGTGGCCCCCACTACAGAAAGTATGTGGACACATTGGAGAGAATCCAGTGGAGGGCAATGAAAATGGTTGGGGGCTGGAAGACAGGACTGGTGAGGAGAGGCTGAGGGACCTGGGCTGATTTAGTCTGGAGAAGAGAAGACTATGGGGGGATTTGACAGCAGCCTTCACCTCCCTGCAGGGGAGCTGCAAAGAGGATGGAGCTGGGCTGGTCTCAATGGTGGCAGATGGCAGGACAAGGAGCAATGGGCTCAAGTTGCAGCAAGGAAAGTTGAGGTTGGATATTAGGAAAAAGTCTATCACTAGGAAGGTGGTGAAGCACCGGAACAGGTTACCCAGAGAGGTGGTGCAGTCTCCATCCTTGGAGGTTTTGAAGACTTGGGTGGACAAAGCCTTGGCTGGGATGATGGAGCTGGGGCTGGTCCTGCTTGGAGCAGGGGGTTGGACTAGATGTGACCTCCTGAGCTCCCTTCCAGCCCTAACTGTGCAATTCTATGACCTGGTGGATGGGCAATGACTCTGTTGCTGCTAATGTGAACCCAGATTGTGCACTGACAGCCTCTGGGCAGCCGGGCTCCCCTGGCAGCTGCACTGCAACCAGGGAACACTTGTTGAATGGTGCCACGCTGGCAGGTGAGGGATGGGATCACTCCTGGCCTGCATAAAATGGAGCTGAATACAGCCCAGAAGACTGAAAGTCCTGGCATTCAGCACAGGTGATGCCAGAGCCCTGCCTGCTGGATCCCCAGGCCGCAGGCAAGAAGGCCGGGAGCGCCCGTGGTGGCACTGAGGAGCACCGGGCCGACCGGGCACCTGCTAGCCTGGTGCGAGGTGGGGCCCTGCACCGCGCCCCCAGCCCCGGCCCCGCTCCCGGCCAGACGCTGGTAACCAGACGAGGCTGCGTCACAGACTGCGCCCACTCGCTGACCTGCTGTGTGGGTGCCGAGAGCGCTGCAGATCCTTCCCTGGAAAAGAGATTCTCTCCCTCTCTCCCCCTTCCTCACTCGGGGGGGACCCAGGCTGGATCGGGTTTACCGGAGGATTCAATAGAATAATCGGAAAAACAGCCCCAGAAAACGCCCCTCGCGGGAGCAGTAAAATCCACACAGTGTGCGATCACCTTCTGCTGTACGCGCACACCAACGCAGCCCCCCCGCGCCGCAGGGAAAGGGGTGGGAGAGAGCCTGGAAAATACAGGGCCGGCAAGAGGATGAGATTACTGCAAAAACAAAAGCCTTTATTACATTTTTTTTTCTTAGAAGAAGAAGGAGATTGGAGATAAGTTTTTTTCCAGGCTTTTGGCGCGAATGGGGCTTCGGACTTGAGTTTCCATCTCTCCTTCTCCCCCCGCCGCCATGACGAATGCTGGAGAAAAAGAGTGTGCATTGCCAAACTGGGTTGCGGGCGCAGCGAGGCCGCCTCCGGCATCGAGGCCGCATCACGCGGCCTGCTGCGCTCAGCCCCCAGAGCCACGAGAGCTCCCTCCTGATGCCTGCCGACCCCCAGCACACGTGGCGAGGGCCCAGCAAACCCAAGAGCACTCAACGCTCTCTTGGGATCCAACGGGGCCTCCGTTGGATCCCAGGAGGTGACACAAGGCTCATCCCAAGTTCTTGCTGACAAGGCGGTGCGATTGACAGGCAGCGCTTGCCAAGGTCCCCAGATAAGGCAGCGTTCGAATGAGCTGCGCAGAAGCCCCTCTCTGCTCCCTGAGCCAAGTCCTCCTGGGATGCTCTTTTCCCAGCATCCCAGTAGCTAGCCAGGCTACGTCCCCACTGGGCAGGGACCAGCCTCCTCTCTACTGGGCAGGGGACAGAGTCTGGGGGTTGCACGCTTGCTTTATGTCATCGGCACGCTTGCTTTGATGTGCAAAGCAGATGCAAGAGCATTTCTCCTGCGGCTAAGAACGAGCTGCCTGGGTTCTAATAGGGCAGAGCAACCCCGAGCGGGGAAGAGCCCAACTGACCGTGCACACGGACGTGCCCATAAAACAGGGACCCGGTCTGGGCTCAGACTAGCGAGGAGCTCCACAGAACGGGCCCGGCTGCAGGAACACCAAATCCACCAGAGGGCAGCAAGCAATGCCGAAAACGTGGAAAAACGGAACAAAACCTGTCCCCCGAGGCCTCTGCCAGCTCCAAAGCCACAGCAGGGAGCTGGGGGGCAAAGGAGTCGGCTCGTGCCGCACCCGGTGGTCGGCCCCGCTGCCGTCTGGGCCCAGCAAGCTGATCCAGCCAGCGCTGAAAGCAGTTTTCAGCAGCAGCCATCGCTGAGTGACGCTGCCGGAGCAGCTTTCATCACCGGGGCCGGGAAACATGTTGCTCAGAGGTGTTTTCAGCGTCGTTTCAGCTTCACGGCACAGAGGAGCCTGGAGGAAGCTGGCTGCGGCCGGAGGGCGTGCAATGGAGGGAGAAGGAAGCCTCCCGCGCGTGGAGAGTCCCAGACTCCCACGGCAAGGCTGGGTCCTGTGCGGCTCCAGAGCTGCAGCTGGAGACAGAGGTGGGAGAAGGGTGCAGAGCAATGGAAGGGGAACAAAGAACAAACCAGAGAAAAGTCAGAGACTGAAGGGACAATGAAGAAGGGACACTGCCCCACTCCCCAAGAGCTGGCTGTGATCAGAACCAGAGCTCTCTTCTCTCCTTCTTGTCCCTCACTAGCTATGGAGAGAAGGGCTGAAAATCCCCAGCTTGCCATCTCGCACCCTGGAGGCATCAGACATCCCCTCCGGGACAGCAGGGGAGGGGGGAGAGAAGGATTTCTGGCTCTTCTGGGGTGGGAGTGGAGCTGCAAAGGCAAGAAGCCTCCTACCCTGGGGGGACCCCGTGGCCTGGCCTGGGGAGATGGCCTGGCCGGCCTGGCCTAGGGGTGACCGGTGACAGAGCTGTGGAGAGAGCAGAAAAGGGAATGACAAAATGTCAAGGGATGCAGCTACACCACCACAGACATGGAGCAAAGGGGGCTCAGGGGGAGGCGAGGGGTGCGGAAGAAGAGAAACCGATGGGAAGAGCGCATGGCCCATGGCACTGCATGCAGTCCTGGGGGCTGGAGCAGCAAGCCACCGCGCCGGCCGCTCGCGGGAGAAACGGGCTAGTCCATCTCTGCCCAGACAGCCGAGCTTCCCGCCGGGCTGCGCCGTGAGCATGGGCAGAGTGAAGGCAAGGCCACGTCTACTCTCATCAGCCTCGTACCCAAAAAAGCCTGAGCTTTGCCACCCTGCGTGTTCAAGTCGGAATAACTCGTCCCAGCTCCCCACCGCTGTATGGCTGCTTTGTGACACGAGCTAGGACACAGCTGCCCGATTCCTTCTGGCTAGGCAGCCAAGGCAGGGTCCAGCCATAGGCCTCGAGTGCAGGGGGGCCCATTGGATTGGTGAAGGCCCTGGCGGCCATCCACATCTTTGCTGGCAGTTCTGCGAGCCCAGAGGTGAGAAGCCCAAACTCCCCCGCTGGATTATGGGGTGAGGACAGCAGCTTCTGCAGGGGCAGAGCAAACCCCGCCGCTCCTGAAGGGCTGGGCCAGCCAGGACCACGCACCAGCAGCTGGGGAGTCCAAGTGCATTTGCAAGGACCATGGAGAGAATTTGGTTGCAGAAGCCTGGAATTTCCCTGGGTAAGGTCCAAAGGGACCCAAATGACGATCCATCTATCCTGACTTCCTGAATAACACAGGCCATGGACCATGCAAGCAGAGGCAAAGGCACCGTCCCGCAGAGACCGCCTCATCCCTTTGGCTGCGTTATGCATCAACTTGCTTCCGCCAGCTGCAGCCTCCCTCCCCGGAGCAGCTCTAGAGCCTGGGTTCATCGGCTCGCGACAAACGCAGATCTTCAAAAGCCGAGACCGCTGGACCCAGATGCAATGGACACGAGGCCTGTTCAAGGACTCTCGTATCGGTGCTGTTGGTGTTACGGGCATCGCTGTAGGCTGGCAAGGTGTGGTGTGCCAGGCTCTGGGGGTGGTGGATGTCCTGCAGAAGTTAGGCTCGCTATTGCAAGGCACCTGCACAGGTAACGAGCCTGCGGAAGTTTGGTCCTGGGAGAAGGAGCCTGTGTTGGTTTGCTTTGGCTCAAGACGCTGCCAGATGGAGCGATGCTATGGTGCTGCACGCGACTCAGACCCCAGCCCAGCCCACCAGCGTGGCTTCCCACCCTCAGCACAGCAAGAAGTAGGGCCCGGAGATGGCCACGCAGGGGTCAGCAGTGCTGCTAACCCTCAAAGGGTGAGAGAGGCTCTGGGCAGGTGACAGTGTCCTGGACGGCTCCGTCTACTCTGCGCGGATCCTCTGACTGCCCTTACCTATAGTAACAGGAAGCCTCTGTGTTGACCCCAGTAGTGCCACCACTGCCACCTCCATCCAACCACACGCTCCGACTTCACGCTCCCCTGCCGTGGAAGCTGCCCAAACTCTGCTACAGCTCGGCACGCACGGAGGCAGCACTGCTGCCGAGACCCCTTGCTGAGTCTGCTCCAAGAGGTCATGAAGCACAGCTGGGCAGAGGTGCTGAACTGGGAGACTTCGGGCCCACCATGAGGCCAGGGAGCAGCACGAGTGAGGCAGGTCCTTTCCCTTCTGCAGGACTGCCAGCTCCGCTCCCTTCGAGCCCATGGCTGCGCTCCAGAAACAGGAATTTTCCAGGGACCGTCGTACCCGAGACTGGCAAAGTAGCTATGACCGAACCAATGGGCAGTGCAAAACACAGAGAAGACGAGCAGAGGAGACCCAGAGAGACCAGGGTGGGGTAGGGAGCGCTGCCCCCACCATCGGTGACTTTTAGCATGAATTTCTTGGAGGAAACAACAGGAGACCCTGGACACCAAGAACAAGTGGACGTTCGCACAGTGCTGCAGAAGAGCGCTTCCCCGGTAGCCACCTCTCTCAGAGCGAGCACCGATGAGGAGATCCAGCACAGGATCCAGCGCACCCACTTTCCTTTGGGAAAGTGCTTCAGCCCGTCTTTATTCATCACCATCTCTAGAGAGACTCAGAGATGTGAAAGAGAGGTGAACCATGGGTAACCTAGCGCTGTCATCTCAAAGGTCCAGAGAGGTACCCCCAGCAATGCCCCCGGAAAATCCTCCACCTCCCACGGGAAGATCGTCACACAAACGCCGGTATCCAATGTTACCAGCATGGAGTCGGTGATCCTCAAGCACCGACCGCGCTGGGCCAGACTCTGTGCGGACGCCTGACCCTCAACCCCCAGAACAAGCGCTCTGCTCCCAGCTGAGTAACAGCCTGGAGCTCGCGGGGGCCAGGGGAAATGCTACACGGATGCAGGGAAGGCAGACCTCAGGACAACGGATGCTGACAGCAAGATTGACTCTAGTGGTGCCACAATCACAACCAAGCCTGTTTTGGGATAAAGTGTCTTGCCCTCGAAGGAGAGAAGAGAGAGCGGAGGAAGGAAAGGGAGAGGATCTCAGCCTGCAGCCGACTCTCCCCCGCAGAAAGACCTGCAGCTTCTGCAGACCCATTTGAAGCTCAAGGACTGGACTCTTAAATCACCTCAAGACCTATCAATGAGATGTGGTAGAGGCCATCCTTGCATCAAAGGATTGCCAACGCCTTCAGCTGCAGCAGAGAGACTGGTTGGCAGCATTTACCCTAAACTACCGTTGCCTTTTTCCCACCCAGCTGGACAGGGTCTCCCAGGCATGGATGGCTCTCCCAGGCACGCCAGGCTTTAACGTCTGAGTCCCCATGCCAGCGTGCTGCCTTCAAACTCCAACGACAGCACTTGGTCAAGACTGTCTCGACACGGGAACGGCTTCAGGGACAGGGAAGACAGGGTCCTCTGCCAAGGAAAAGGCAGCCCCTTGGGAGGGAGCACGGGGCAGGGAGCAGAAAGCAGAGCAGCAGATCAGGCAGGTCCTGAGACAACGTTATTTCCCCAAAAGGTGGAGTATGAGCAGGTCTCAAGAGGGCAAACCAAGTGGCTGATGCCAAAAGGCACAGGGCTAGTGACGCCTTTCTCATGGAGCAGAATGGGAAGGGGACTTAGGGTCATGGAGATACTCCTTCTTCCTCTGGGCAACAGCAGGCTCAGATCCTATACAGAGACCAGATCCTGGGGGAAAGGTCCCTGGGCAAGTGCTGAGCACAGTGGAGTAGGAGGCAGCCCCTGAATCACAAGACCCTCAGCCCCCAAATGCCAGACGCTGCAGGGGGAGAAGAGCAGGGGGCAGAAGATTTGGGGCATGTCCTTCCCCTTGGCCCCTGCTCTGCCACAGTGAGAGCCAAGCCTGTTCCCGCCTGGTGCTGAACCAGGGACCTTTCGAATGCAAGACAAATATGACCATGCTGCAGAGGAGACTGGGCTAGATGGACCCAAGGTCTGACCCAGAACATACAAGAATACAACACGAATCACAGACAATGAGGGCTGGAAGAGATCTCAGGAGGTCACATCTAGTCCAGCCCCTGCTGCAAGCAGGACCAGCCCCAACTACATCATCCCAGCCAAGGCTTTGTCTACCCGGGTCTTAAACACCTCCAAGGATGGAGACTCCACCACCTCTCTGGGTAACCTGTTCCAGTGCTCCACCACCTTCCTGGTGAGAAAGTTTTCCCTAATATCCAGCCTAAACTTCCCTTGCTGCAGCTGGAGCCCATTGCTCCTTGTCCTGTTGTCTGCCCCCACTGAGAACAGCCCAGCTCCATCCTCTTTGCAACCACCCTGAAGGCTGCTATTAAATCCCCTCTCAGTCTCTCTTCTCCAGACTAAATCAGCCCAGTACCCCCAACCTCTCAACACCAGTCCTGTCCCCCAGCCCCACAACCATTTTCACTGCCCTCCACTGGACTCTCTCCAATGTGTACACAGCCTTTCTGTAGTGGGGGCCCACAGCTGGATGCAGGACTCCAGATGTGGCCTCCCCAGTGCTGGATAGAGGGGAAGGATGACTGCCCTCGATCTGCTGGCACCGCTCCTACCGATGCAGCCCAGGATGCCGGTCGCCTTCTTGGCAACAAGGGCACACATGGTTTAAACCCTGAAGCACAAATGTGTTTCATAACATGGCAGTTTCTGAAAGGTGTAGGGTGTGTGGGAGCAGGGAGGGAAGGGTTAAGTCCATTCACCGCACCAGCTTTTGCACTGACAGGGTCCGGCTTCCTTCCCCCCGGCCGGCTCGGCTCTGTCTGTGGCTGCAGTGACTCTTTCAAGGGGCCCCAGGGAGAGCAGTGATGCCGAAGGGGCTTCCAGGATTATACAAGCAGCCAATAAACAACTCAGCGTGGCCCTCACCTGCAGGCCGCCGGCGTCCCCCCAGCCAGGGGACTGGGGCTGCTCCGTGCCGCAGGGGAGCCGCCAAGGAAGAAAGCGCTGCCTGTCAAACGCTGGAAGTCATTAGCAGGAAATCTCGTCTGACAGCGAGGGCCTAATATTTACACAGCCCTGCCAGCAAAGGAGGCAGGAAGAGCAGGGGCTCCCGAATCTGCTGACAGGCAGGTGACGGGAGCAGGGGCCATCTGTCTCCAGGACCCAGAGAGCGGCCGGACAGCACCGCTCCGCTCAGCACCAGCCCCTCGGCAGCAACGATGCGTGCAACCATCACGGGAGGGACTGCCGCACGGAGGCCAAGCCAGGGAGGGAGCCTGCAGCCTGGTGCCTGGGCTGCGGGGGAGCCGGGCCTCCAGCTGTGCATGGTGCCCCCATCGCAGCAAGGAAGCTGGCGTGGGTTTGCAGAGCGCTCGTGCGCTCACAGGCTGGTTGGCTCCAGCGTTTTAGTGGTAGTGTCTATTGGGAGAGCTTCCTCCTAGGCAGTCCCCCCACTACAAAGACACTTCCTGTGTCTAGCCATTTGCTCCCCCAGAGCTCAGGCTGTTCCACGTCCCCCATCCCCTATCATCAGTCCCTCTGGAGAAGAATGACCCCTCTGGAGGTTGTCAGGCAAGGCCTCTCTCTCACAAGACTGAGATTACCCCTTCTGGGGCAGGCTGGCAGAGTGAGCTACAGATTTGAGGGGCTGGGCAGAGCAGTAAAGCTCCCCCAAGGTAAAATGAGCCCTGAACAGTCTCCAAGGCAGGCTGATGGAGCGCTGCAGGGTCACCGTTTCAGAGTGAGATCCCCAAGGAGACAGCCTGGGATTGCTTTCCATAAAGGCCACGACTTACACACGCAAGTGACAGGCTAATGCAGGACCTCATGTTCTGGGCCTCTATGCATGCACCTCCCTTCCTAACAGGCAGCTGTCACTCCCTGGCATCCGCAACTCCCTCCCGAAGCTCTGGTTTGCTCAACCCTGCCTTGCATGGATTCGCATGAGAGGAGCCCCCAACAAATGCAACCATTTGGAACCGCTGCAAGGCACCAAATCCCAGGGTGCTGCTCTCCTACAGCTTTGCAGTGGAGGCCGTCAAAGAGGCAAATGCAAAGTAAGGATAATGAAGAAGGGAACCGTAAACAGAACGGAAAGTGTCATGATGTCCCTTTATAAACTGATGAGGCTTCTACACCTTCAATCCTGCATTCAAAATGAGGCAGAAGAACAGAAAACAGTGCAGAAAAGGACAACAGGGATGCTGAGCTGCACAGAGGGGCTTCCCCAGGAGGAGACTACCAAGGCCAGGCCTGGTCAGCTTAGAAAAGAGATGCTGGAGGGGGAGCAGGAGAAGGGCTTACAATGCCCAAAGTGGCAAAGAGAAAGTCCTTAGGGATTTATTACTGACTGTCTCTCGCCATCAAAAAGGATGAGGGGTCACGCATGGACCAAGCAGGCTGGCAGTTTAATACTAACACCAGGAAGTTTTGTTTCCCCAGCACGGCATTAAAGTGGGGGGACTTGTTGCCCCGAGGTGGTGGGAGCCGAGAGATCAGCCATTTGACCAGGGCTTGGACACGTGCTGGGAGGAAAGGGGCATCGGTGGCTCTGGGGCAGGGAGCAAGGGGGCACGGCCTCCGCATCAGCCCTGCCTGGACCTCAGTGCTGGGGGTTGCAGGGAGAGGAGCAGGGGAAAACCCTGCTCGGCCCCAGTCACTCTCCCTTCCAGCCTCCGCTCTCTGCCCCGGTTTGACACCCGGGACTGGACAAGATGGACCTGGGGTCTGACCCACTCCAGACAACTCGTGTGTTCTTAAGTGGATGCCACCCTCCTGTCTCACTTTGGCTGGTTTCTGCATGGAGATTTTTGGGCTGCTTTGTGTATCACCATCACAACAGGTTTCGGTTCTTCTTGCTTCAGGTCTGTGGCTCCGACTCAACCGCATCCAAGTGAAGCCTCCCTGCCCTTCGACTCCGAGAGCTTCCAAACTAGGTAGGGTCAGGTTACTGCTCTGGACCCTGTCCAGACTGACCTCTTCCTCCCACAATTTTCTACCCTCCTTACAGTCTGTGGGACTCCACCGCTACTGGCGATTGTGCGGGCACTAACGGAGACCAACTCTCAACATATAAGCAAACGGCACGTTGTCCACAGAGGACACTATGGTGAGACCACAGGCAGTGGACACACTGCCATGTCTGCAGCTTCTACTCCTTGTGGAGTCCAGCCAGGAGATGAAACAATATCGTGCTGCTATGTCAATGCAAGACCACCCGTGGTTTGCATATGCTAGTGTGACTCCAGTGCAGGACGAAGGAGGAGCCGAGCGGCTGCAACCTGACTGCCAGCGTGGTCAGGAATGTTTCTGCGCGCAGAATCAAGAGGCGAAGGGATTCCTGGCCGAGTCTAGCACAGCTGATGGGTTTTCCCTGTGTGACAGCCCCTTTGCTCCCTCTCCCCTGATGGTGGAAAATCCATTAAGGCGACTCACATGCTCTGCTCAGGACAGCAGCCTATCAATCAGAAAACCCTGTGCACAAGCGCACCTGCAACACACGAGCGTCCTGTGTGCCAGGAGCCGCACCCCACAGGCCCTCCTATCCGTACAGAGCAGACAACGGGTGGGCAAGCACAGGGGCAAGGAGCAAAGCAGGGTGCAGAAGGGAACTGGCTCCAACTCTTCATCAGCTGCTGTTGTGCCACCACCAACTTACGTCTGCCCTAAAGCAAGAGCATGGCTGGAGAGGGGCCAAGCAACCGAGAGCATGGCTGGTAGGAGAAGACTGCTATTCAAGATGACGTCCCTTCGGCTTTACCCCAGCCTCCTCGCTCATGCCCATTCTCTTATGCCAGGCGGGCAAACCAAGGCAGCACAAATGGATTGCAATGCAAAGGGCTTCATCTGGTGCTTAATGTAGCTCAAGCTGAGACAAGATAACCCTGCAGTGTCGACAACACCAGCTCATGCATGTAATTGCATGTGCAGCTGAAGTGCAATAACCAAGGTGAATCCAGCAGGAAGCCAGCCTTGGCTTTTGGATGGACATAACTTGGCTTATAAAGGTTACTAGCAAGCCTCAGTACATTACTGAGGTTGTTTTCAGCTCACAGAGCCAGAGAATCCCAGATCTCCTGAGGACCCCATGCCTCCAACCCCCTGCTCAAGGCAGGAGCAGCCCAGGCCTAAACCATTACAGACGAGCCCTTGTTTAACCCATGCTTAAACACGTCCAAGAATGGAGACTGCACAGCTTGTGTGCCTGTTCCAGCGCTGAACCTCCCAAAATACTTCCAAATAGCTAACCTAAATCCCCCTTGCTGCAGTTTGATAACATTGGTCCCTGTGGCCACAGACAACAGTCCATCATCATCCTCTATATAACCACCCTTCAGGTATTTGAAGACTTATCAAAACAACCCCCTTCAGTCTTCTCTTTTCCAGATTAAACAACCCCAGACCTATCAGCCTTGCTCCCAGGCTTCGTTTTCATCACTCTCCGTGTTACTTTTCCCAATCTGCCTACATCCTGCTTGCAGTGTGGGACCAAAACTGGACCCTCCCAGGACTCTAAATAAGGCCTCACCAGCATTAAACAGAGAAGAAGGATCGTTCCCTTTAACATCCAGTGACAATTCTGTCAATACAGCCCAGTATAATATTGCCTTTTTTTGCAACAAAAGCACACTGGGACCCACTACAAACCCCCCCAGGTCCTTCTCTGCAGTACCACAGCCCAGCCAATCATCCTCCCACTCTATCTCTGTGCGTACGACTTCTACCCCAAGTGCAGGACTCTGCACTTATCCTTACTGGACTTCATTCAATTAATTTTGGACCATTTCTCCAGTTCATCAAGTTCATTCTGAATCTTAACCCTGCCCTCCGGAGCATTTGCACCTCCACCCAACTTGGGTGTCATTTGCAGATTTGCTAAGAGTGCACTTGATCCCACCCTTCAGTTTAATTAACAAAAATGTTAAACAATACTAGACCCAGGACAGATTCTCAGGAACCCCACTTGATACCACCTTCCAATGAGGCCATTGGTAACTACTTTGTGCAGGATGCTCCAACCAGTTACATATCCACCTTAGAGTAGATCCATCCCGACTACACTTCCTTAGCTTGCTGATAAGAGTGTCATGGGAGACGGTGTCAAAACCCTTGCCAAAAATAAAGCTGTATTGGATCCACTGCTATCCCCCTACCCACAGCGCCTGTTCACCTTGCCATAGAAGGAAACCAGGTTGCTTGCTCTCATTACACTGCATGCTTCAGGGTTTAAACCAAGACACAAGGTGTTAGAAGACAAAAAAAAGGCAGGGAAAGAGGGGCATAAATTATCCCACATCTGCCTGCTGAGCAGCTCGTATACCTTCCTCAGAAACAACTGGTACCAGATAGTGCTAGAGGCAGGAGACAGAGCAGAAGGGACTGTGTCTTCTCTGCTCTGACAAGACCTAATGCTTGTACTTAGAAATGGTTTGGTACAGACAGGCTTTAACACTCCAGCGAATACTGAATATGTCCTTGTTTAAAGTGCAAGTTACTGTTCTGGTCTAGACACGGCCTCTTCCTGCAACCTGGGGACTTGGTCAGCTGCTTATGAGGGTTTCCAGGGCAGGGGGAGCATCGCTCTGGAAATGAAAACTGAGCTACAAGCCCTTCTGCTATTAACACACAAACCTCATCACAGCTTCCTACAGCTTTACACTGCAGGAGCTGCACATCTAGAGTCCTCGTGTCAGAACTGCAGTTCAATCTTACTGCTTTCTGAACCTGGCTGAAGCACCTGTATGTAATTAAACATGCAGCAAATGCCATAAACGAGGCACATCCCCAACAGCATGATCCGCCTGCATGAGCTGTGCCTCATAGTTTAGACATGCACACCACATTAGCTTCTCCCTCCTCAACACTGCGACGCTTCCAACCCTAAAGGACCAAGGAACCAACCAGACTGGCAGGCACTTTGACATCTTGGGCTATAAACCACTTTTAAGGAAGGGTGGGAAGACTATTAATTTTCTAGCTTTGGACTCCTTTTTTCAGGAGAAGTCACGTTTTGTGGCAGGAACCAGGACACAGCTACACAACACCAGCATTATGCTGTGGGGTCTGAAACTTTGCACTTACCCGCATCTTTTCCGAGTGCGAAGCATCTTTCACTTTCTTTTCAACACACTGGTCATTGGCATCTTCCTCCTCCTCCTCCGTGCTGCTGTCACTGCCAGAATCCTCCAGCCCAGAATAAACGCTCTCCTCGCTGTCTGTCACGTCATCGCTTTCCCAGTCTTGCTCCTCTGCTGCTGCAGCACTGGGAAGGGGCAGCTGAAAGGACACAGGAAGCATCACAGCACGGGTCTACCAACAGCAGTTCAAGCTGTACGTTAAAGAGAGTATCTGCGCAGCTCGCTTCAGTCTAAGGCCCTGCTGCACCGGCACAGTTCTGCCAGCCATACCCTCTGGCAGGGGAACGGTTACACCTGCATCAGCTTTGTGTGGCCAGGGTCAGTTCTAACAGAAACCTGCCCACTGCTGCCTATTTGCTGAACAGAGGTAGTATAATCCCTATGAGTGGGCCCAGCCCTCCTACTTACTGCTTCTTACAAACCTCTGCCCCCAAAGCGTCCCTTCATGGACGGTAAAGAAGTTCTTTATCATCACAACCGACTTCCTTGCTTCTACGGGACCCCAGGGGACCTGCTGCCAAGTATGCGAGGGTGAAACTGGGGCACGGGAGAAAGTCCAAGCAGTGCTGGGTTTGGGGATATTAGAACTGCCGGCTGGTCTTCCTCAGACCAGAAGCATCAGGGCTGGTTTCCTCTGCAGCCTTGATTCACATCGAATACTTCAGGTATTACTGAGCCGGGTAGGCAGCGCACACCCTCTGCATAGTGGCATCAGCACACGTGGGCTCCCGTTCGATGCTACACACCCTCTGTGGTGAAAAATCAGCCTCACTAAAGGTACTGAGCTCATTACATTGCACACGTTATAACTGCCTTCCTTCGAAAGGGAATTTTTCACAGAAGCTGTGAACAGACAGTAAAGGTTTTAATCCCAAATTTTTATCTTATTTTGTTGATCCTCCGGTTATAGGTCAGATAACCTCTGCCTGTACCCCGCTCTGCTACGGCTGCGTTAGTGTGGAGTCAGGCAGCAGGCAGGGCTGGGGGGCACCCGAGAGACCTCGGGGAGGCACGAGCTCTCCGGGCCGTCGGCGCGCTCGCCCCAGGGGCGGGAAGAGGCACAGAAGCTCCGGGAGGGGCAGACCTGACCGGGCTGCACCGAATTCCCCGCGTGAATGCTCGCCACGCGCGCTCGTCGTTTAGGGAGGAGGTGGCTAGTCTGTGGCACGGGGGTCACAAACGGCATGCGGCAGACTGGGGAGGGACAGGCAGCGCAGGGACACGCTGGGCAGGAGACAGAAAGCACAGCAGCAGGGCACACAAGCCAGGGACAGAAAGCAGAGCAGCAGGGAGCAAAAAGCAGAGTGGAGACGTGGAAAAGAAAGCAGAGCAGCAGATCAGACAGGCCACACGTGGCGGGGACCAGAAAGCAAACCGGCAAATTGGGCAGGGAGCAGAAAGCGGAGTGGCAGACCATACAGGGAGTGCAGCAGGGAGCAGAAGGCGGAGCAGCAGATCAGACAGGCAGCTGCGGGGGGGGGAGTGGAAAGTGGAGCAGCAGACCATACAAGAAGCACGAGGCTGGGAGCTGAAGGCGGAGCAGCAGATCAGACAGAGCAGGGCAGACCACGGGGGTGGGAAGCACAGCAGGGAGCAGAAAGCTGAGCAGCAGACCACACAGGGTGCACGAGGCAGGGAGCAGAAAGCGGTGTGGCAGATCAGACAGACAGACAGACAGACAGGGGAGGGGGCGGAAAACGGAGCAGCAGACCACGGGGGGGAGCACAGCAGGAAGCAGAGCGGCAGCCCGCACAGGGTGCATGAGCAGGAAGCAGAAAGCGGAGCTGCAGTCGGAGCAGGGCGGGGTCATGTGTGGCCCCCCTCCAGCCCCCACGCGTGCCCCAACCCGCGCCCCCACCTGCTCCATGGCTCCTTCCGGCCGCCGCTCCGCGTGCAGCGCCGGCAGCGCCGCCTCGCACCACGTGCGGGGGTCAGAGGTCACGACGCCCCGCCCCTCCCCCTTTACACCGGTCACCGGAGACGAATTGCTTTTTTTGTTTGTTTCTATCCCTCGCCCCGCGACCCGCGGTCTCTCAGCGGATACTTCCCTCCCCCGGCCCGTTAAAATAAAAAAATCACGCGGCCCCCACCAGACGGTGCCGGGGTGAAAGGTCAGAGGGCGGGAGACGGTTTCAGGCGCATGCGCAAACACTCAGCGGTGGGGAGGGGTTTCCGCCCTCTTCCTTACTCCTGAGGAGAAAGTGCGCATGCGTCGCGCTGCAGGAATGCATGCGCAGACTCTTAGGCTTGGCCGCGGGTGGAAAGCGATTCCAGTCAGCCAGGCGCTGAGGGAGAGAGGAATGAAGTGAGGCGGCCGCGCATGCGCCCTGCCAGCTTGGGAGGCGGCCGCGCATGCGCCCTGCCAGAGCTAAGGCGGTCGCGCATGCGCCCTGCCAGCTCGGGGGGCGGCCGCGCATGCGCCCGGCCGCCTCGCGAGGGGGGCTTGGCTAGGAGGCGTCCCAAGATGGCGGCGGCCATGCTGGGCTCCGGCGGCTTCAGTGCGCAGGCAGCAGTCGGGCCCCGCGGCGGCGGCCGGCGGCACTAACCCCCGCTCGCAGCGACGCCCCCCCCGCCTGCGGCTCGGCTCGCGGGCCCGCGGCCTGTGGCGGCTCTCGGCGGCCCGGCAAGCCCGGCCTCCCGTGGGGCCTGTGGCGGGGCCCAGTGGCGCCGCCTCCCCTGAGGGGATGGAGGGCGGCGGGGCGGCCGCGGTGGGCGCGGGCCCCGGCGGCAGCAACGTGCCCGCCTTCCTCACCAAGCTGTGGACGCTGGTGGAGGACCCCGACACCGACTCGCTCATCTGCTGGAGCCCGGTGAGTGGCCGCCCCGCCCCCCGGGGGGGGGCTCGGCCTGCCTTGAAGGCCCTGGGGGGGCCTGGGGCACCCAGGGTCCGTCACAGCAGGCTACAAACCCGCTCGAGGGGCGTTGCACGTTGCCAAGCGCTCACGTTATAGCCGCCTGTCTTTTATTTTTTTGTAGCTGGACAGCCATTTATATCCTGCAAGTGCTACTTTGCACCCGTGGCCCGTCGAAACCGTGCCGCACGCTTCGCCAGTTAACAGTGTGACGATTACTTCACATGCGTGGCTGCTCTTCATTTGCACATGCGGCCAGTCTAAACGTATCACCTGATTCGCCCATTAACAGTGCGATGATTACTTTGCACGTGTGGCCAGTGCAAGTTGATTGCACGATTCACTAATGAACAGGGCAACGATTGCATTGCATACGTAGCCAGTCTTACTTGGCGTGTGTGGCCAGTCTAAATGTACTGTGCGATTCACCAGTTGATGGTGTGGTGATTACTTTGCACACGTGGCTGGTGCAAATTTATTGCCCAACTCACTAGTTAACAGTGCAATGGTTACTTTGTACATGCGGCCCGTGCAATTTTAGCTAACAGCACAGTGGTTACTTTGCACACGTGGCCAGTGCAAATTTATTGCACGAGTCACCAGTTAAGTGATGATTAGTTTGCACTTCTAACCAATCTGAACGTATTGTGCGATTCACCATTTAATGGTGTGATGCTCACTTTGCATTTGTGGCCAGCGTAAGTTTATTGCAAGATTCGCTAGTTCATGGTGTGATGATTACTTTGCAAGTGTAGCCAGTCTAAATTGATCACACGATTCAGCAGTTGAGTTTGATTATTTTGCACATGTGGCTCTTCTGAATTTATTGACCAATTCTCCATTTAATGAGGTGAAGATTACTTTGTATGTGTGGCCGGTCTAAACATCGTGCGATTCACTAGTTAATGGTGTGATGATTACTTTGTAATTGTGGCCAGTGTGAATTTATTGTGCAGTTCACCAGTTAACAGTGGTGATTTTACCTTGCACTTGTGGCCAATCTTACTCAGCTTGTGTGGCTGGTCTAAACTTACTGTGCAGTTCAATAATTAAGAGCGTGATGATGATTTTGCATGTGTGGCTGATCTAAATTTATCACCCAATTCACTGTTTAATAGTATGATGATTACTTCGCACTTGTGGCTGCCCTTACTTTGCATGTGTGGCCAGTCTGTATTGTGTGATTCACCAGTTAATGGTGTGGTAATTACTTTGCATGTGTTGCTGGTCTAAATTTATTGTACAGTTCACCTGTAAATTGTGCCATATATGTGACTTGTAGCAGGGGCCTAGTCTAGGCCTGTGCAGTTTAGAAAAGAGATCCTTGAGGGAGAGATGTGATAAGGGTTTATGGAAGACAAAATGGCAAAGAGCAAGTCAATAAGGTTTTATTGTTGACACTCACCTTGCAAGAATGAGGGATCGTGAAATAAACCTAGCAGGTAGTCCATTTAAAACTAACAACAGGGGTTTTTTTGCACAGCATGTTAATAAAGGCTGGCTGACAGTTTAGCCAGATTCACAAGGGATTGGACTCATTCTTGGAGGCAAAGGGCATCAGTAGCTATGGGGCACGGGCTCTGCATCAGACATGCCTGGACCCTACATGCCGGAGGCTGCAAAGGAGAGAGGAACAGGGGGAAGTCTGTGGTCAGCCCAGTTCACTCTCCCTTCCAGCCTCTGCTCTCTGCCACTG
Organism: Alligator mississippiensis; assembly: GCF_030867095.1. Lineage (NCBI taxonomy): Eukaryota > Metazoa > Chordata > Crocodylia > Alligatoridae > Alligator > Alligator mississippiensis. The sequence goes on from NC_081826.1 coordinate 1,269,739, forward strand.
TGCCATACAGGACACTGGGCAAGGTGGATCTAGGGCAGAGGCAGGGGTGGGCCTGTGATGGACCCCATTTCCCAGCAGCCCCTGCCTGTGTATCTGTGGCTGGCTTCCATGGAGACCCCAGCAGGGGCAATGCTGTCACAGTGCAGGGCATAGAGACCAGCCCAGCAGCGCTGGTAGGGCGCACAGCCGGGCAGAGAGCTGCTCCAGAGCTGGGATCTTGTGGCTGTGACACTGTGGTCCAGAGCTGGGGCAGAGCTACTATCCACTGCTCACATGCCCCATTCAGGGGTGTGCAGGCAGCAGTTGGCGGCTCTGCCCCGGTTCTGGACCACACCGTCATTACTGCAAGATCCTAGCCTAGGCCGCAGAGCAGCTCCCCGCCCAGCCCACACCCTGCCAGCACTGCTGGGTCAGACTCCATGGAAACCTTGGCCCCACACTGTTACAGTGCCACTGCTGCTGGGGGCTGCTAGGAAATGGAGCCCAGCTGCTGGCTGAATCCCCCATTTTGCTCACCCCTGATCTAGGGTCTGACCCAGTAGATGGCAGTTCTTATGTTCACGAACTTTAGTTAATCATTTTTATGACATGATACTTACTTTGCAAGTGTGTTCAGTCTCCATTTAACCTGCAATTGACCAATTAATTGCATAATACATGTACCATAGCAGGGGCTGGCATAGTCCATGGGAAGACCAGTCTCCATGAACAGGGAGGCCCATGAAGGCCTGTGTTATAGTTGGGAAGGAGTGGGAGACATTTTTTCAGCTGTTTTCTGAACTAGGTGGTCAGTTTTCCTTTAGCAGTAGTTAGCCACATTCATGTGAAGTCAAGCAGAAGGCAGGGTAGATTTGCACCTTACAGGTTAACTACATTAGAGCTGACATATAGCACAAATGTCCTGAACTGGAGCTCACTTTGTCATTCCAGCTCCTGAAAATTTGTGCTGTATGTATATCTCTAATTTAGCTCATTTATAAACTACAAGCCTACTTGTCTTCCAGTTTTCCTTGTCCAGTTCTTTTCTTCTATAGAATAAAGACTTCTGCTGTTTGGTTGGCTGTCTGTGATAAAGTGTGATATTCCAAGCAAACCTCTCTGGGTTTCTCCTCTCCATAGAAATTTTGTACAACCCTGAAGAGAGCTATTCTGGAGCTAGCAAAGATTTCCTTGTAGCAGCTATAGAGTCTGCTGTGAGGGCAGGCTGAGTTGAGGCTTGTGGGAAGGAGGAGTCATCCTGGGGGAAACCATAGTCTGTTCCTTGAGATTAACAGCAGGTAGTTAGAAAACTGGGGCTCTGAAGGACCCCCCAGTCAGGTCTGTGACGCTTCCCTCATATCATAACTTTTTTTGTGCTTTAGCAAAACGGTCTCCATTTTCATTGTGAAAGGAGCTGGCAGAGAGCTCCTGCTATCTGACTGTCATGTGATGATGCAGACTTTTGCATCTCATTGCTAATAGGTTGTTTCATGTTCATATAGCATTACTCCTTTACACACAAGAATTGGCACAAAATAGTCACTTGTTCTATGGGTAAATTAAAAAAAGAAATTTAACATTTGGCTCTTATTGTTTACATTCCCACATGTTGTGTCATGCCGTAAAGGTAGCTGAAGCACTTACCTGAAAGACTTAAATTGGTGTATTTGGAAATGAGATGTGGCATTAACTTTGCTTGTATAGGTTAGCTGGACCGAAACAGTGGCAATTTTAGGCCTCTTTGCATACATGGTTTTCTTAACATCTCGACTTCTGAGATGCAGCTTGTGTCCTAATGTAAACCAGACTGCATGCCTGCTGGCACTCGGATATTTTGGTTTGGTTACTGCGCCAAGTTGCTTCATTTCTTTGAGCTTCTTTGTATTTGAAAGATCATTGTGAGGGTGCTTGATGGAAGCTAAATTTTACACAAGAGCACTGTATTAATAATATTTGAGCTCTAGAAATCTTGCTGTTCTTTTATGTCAATAGTAGAGCTTTTAAAATCTTGTATTAAGTGCAAGCAATAAGAAAACGGTGGTCAGTACTGCCTTTGTGGTGAGTAGTTAGTTTTTGTTCTCAGTGTCTTCTCCCACCATTTTTCTCTGTTCTTTGCACAAGCACTTTGTTCCATTTAGCAAGAAATAACCATACCGCCTTGTGCTATGCACTGCGCTAGTACTGGGTAAGATGTAAAACCCAGGCTCATAACTTTAAACTTTAGTGCTCACTCTGATAAAAAGTCATTAATCTTGGTGTCATTCTTGAGCAGGGGTGGGCAAAATGGCAGATCTGGGCTGGCAGCTGGACTCCATTTCCCAGCTGCCCCTGCCCTTGTTGCTACAGCTGGTTTCCATGGAGACCCCAGCAGCAGTGGGGCCCTGACAAAGGGGGTTGGGCAGGGTTTCCATAGAGACTGGTCCCAGCAGTGCTGGCAGGGTGTGTGTCCAGGCGGGGAGCTGTTCCATGGCTGGGGCTGGGCTCTTGTGGCCATGACACCATGGTCCAGAGCAGGGGCAAAGCCACGTTCTGGTGCCTGCATCTGGTCTGCCCCGCCTCTGGACCATGCTGTCACCACTACAGGATCCCAGCCCTGCCCTGGAGCAGCAAACCCTGCCCCTGCTGCTGGGGTTTCCATGGAAACTGGCTGCAGTGAAGCTGTCAAGGGCTACTGGGAAATGGAGTCCACCTCAGACCCAATCCGGCCCGTGGGCAGACTTTGCAAGCAAAATGTAATTCATTGTGGAGTTTTACTTAGGATACAGTAATTATTCATTTACAAACTTAGGCTGTTGCTTAATTACTGTTTGCTGTAAGTAGCTGCTGTGTTCCACTCTAAAAGTGGAAGCATTCATAGCTGTAGGAAGTAATCTCTCTTCATACGCTTTTTGGGGTTGAAAGAAACTACAGGCAGTCTTTGGATTTACGGCACAATTGGTTCCTGAAAACCAGGTCTTAAGTCGAAACATTGTAACTCGGAACCAATTTTCTCATAAGAAACAATGTTATAAATGGGGGATTGGTTCCTGAACCAAGACCCAATACCCTGTTTTCACCAAAAATACACCAGTATTTTGTACTCCATCTATTAGAGATGAGTAATTACTCCATCAGTTAGAGATGAGCTACGTTAATGTATTTATATTGTAAATAGCAATTATATTGCTTTGGAAGGACTTTGAGGTGACTTTGCTGGACTTTTAGAAAGGCTCTTGGTTGGACTTTTTGAAGGGTTCTTGGCTGGAGTCTTGACTCCAGGTTTTTCTGGAGTCTTGTCTGCTTTCTTAAAGAAAGTGTCCAAGGAAGTTTGGACAGATGTTCTCCAGAGAGATGAGCGACGCAGCAGAATTGTTCGCTGGCGTGGCGTTGCATCGGATCAAGCGCTGTAAAGTCGAAACTGACGTCACAAAGTTGAAACAGGGTGTCCATTTATAAACGTTGTAACTCGAAACGTAAGTCAAGGACTGCCTATATATATACAGTGGTTATTACGTGACGAGTCGGTTTGCACAGGCTTCAGATGCAGATATATAGCTCAAATTAGAGGTGCACCGATAAAGATTCTTTTGGCCGATATCAATGGCTGATGATTAACCAGCCATACTATTCGATACTGATCTGATAGCCAATATGCAACCCGGCAGCTTGGAGAGCAGCTCCCCGCCAGTATGTCTATGGGGGAAGGGGTGTGGGGCAAATAGAGGCCCCCACAGTGAGTGAGAGAGTGGGGCTAGAGCAGGAGCAGGCGCTGCCCAACCAAGGCAGTGAATGTGACCCTTCTGAGAGAGGGGTGGACTTGTGGACAGCTTGTCTGGGGCATGGGGGGTGGCTCCCCGCCACTGCGTGCACCTCCGGGGGAGGCATGGGGGGCATGTGCCCCCCTGGATCTGTATATTATATCTATACAAAATTAAGAGTACATGGTTTGAATACAGTGAACTTATGTACGACACATGTTTAGGTTCAGCAAATGTCAGTCCAGAAATATAGTCAGTCTGTTTTTCTGGATTCAGGTTTGTTGGTATCAGTGCTTTCTCATACACAGAGCATTGAAAGTAATCATTTTGCACTGTGGTTGCAAACCGTCTGTATGTGTGCCTTGTGTGAAGTCTTGGAGGTATGTGTGGATCCTGCCCTAAGGAACTTGCACTCTTCTGCTGAAAATGAAACTCAGAAACAATGCAGCCAGTTGTTCTCAAAGGTATGCTCTGTTGTCCTTTCCCAACCCCACATATGATGAACTAGGCTGAGGGGCTCGGCACGACTTTGTCTGAAGAAGACCAAGTCTTTGGAAAATATACGTTACAGTGAGGACTAAGCCTGTTGGCTCTAGTGAAAAATAATGCTGTTCTATCCCTTTTTGGGGAATAAGGCCACCTTGTGCTGTTCGTTATGTGTTATGCTTGTTTGCATTACTGTCAATTCACAGTTTAATTAACAGATTTAAGGAATGACAGTTTGAGTTGTTTTCTCCTTTCCTCACCTCATTTCCCGTTAGATGTTGTGGGTATGTTCCTATTTGGTCATCTCTGTGTATTCCTCTGGTCTTTTTGTCTTCCTTGGTTCACCTTTATCCTTCTTTACTTCCTTGGGTTTGCCATCTATTTCCATATGTTTCTTGCTACTGCTTCATCCAGTTTTCTCAAGAAACTATTGTAAGTAAAAGCTTTTCTTCCAACATTCCCTCTCCTTTAATCCTGTGACCCTGTCCATGTCCCTCCTTTTAAAAGGATCTTCAGCAACAGGAAGACCTCTTGTGTGTTTCAGGTAAGGGATTCAATCTGGAGGAAGCATGGAAGGAAACTCCCTTTTGAATGGAGGGTTGAAGGAAAAAAAGGCACCAATTAACTCCTTTTTTTTCTTCTTTCTTTCTACAATGTCCTGTGCTTCTACTCTGAGAAATCTCCAAAATAACATTCCACTGAGTTATTTTTCCCTGTGACTTCCCTATCAGCTTTTCTCAGCAAATGTTGGTTTGCCAAATTTCCATACAGCAGATCCATTCTGGAGTTGGAAAGTCCTTCTGGCTCTTTCACCCGCTGCTAGCATCAAAGGTTTTGCAGGACGGACCCCATCCTCAGACATATGCGCCCTCCTGATGTTTACACCTGTGCAAACCCATACCCTTAAGTGAGTTTCCACAGATGTAAGCTCATTTTCCCTACAGTTTTAACCTAGCAAACAGCAACTATGCTTCTAATGGTAGAATTCACTTCTCTTTTGAAAGAACTGATCTGGAGGAGGTGCAGGAAGCAGGCCCAAGTGAAAAGATGCCACTTTCATGTAGCTCCATGTCCAAATAGAATGGCTCTGACACAGCTTTTGTGAAGTGAAGAGGAGCAGTGTGTGCATGAGGTAACCTGACTGGCAATCGTTTTGCCTGCAGCACGCATACTTTCTGCACTGTGCGCCAAATTTTGGGCCAGATTCTCATTAGACAAGTCAGTGCTGAGATCCTTGTTAATGTCCTGGTGTAGACTTGTTGCTGAGAACGTGCATCGGCAGCAGTTCACCTCAGTGGAGTAATTAGGGCAGGGCAATAGGGGTAACTACCTGGGTGCCAATGGGATTGGGGGACAACAAAATGGCTTTGTCCCTGCAGCAGCGGCAACCAAAAACTACAGTTACCCCTGTATGCAGCAGCCACCCCGGGTTCTCAAACATGTTTTTACGCTGCTATTCAGTATAGGTCGGGGTGGGCAAAATGCGGGCCAGATACGGCCCTCTAGGCCGTTCTATCCAGCCTGTGGGGCCCCTAAAAAATTTAGAAAATTAATATTTATCTGCCCCTGGCTGCCTGTCATACGGCCCTTGATGGCTTGCCAAAACTTGGTAAGCGGCCCTCCACCCAAAATAATTGCCTGCCCCTTGTATAGGTGGAACCACAATCTTCCACCCTGTTTTCAAAGGTGATGCTAATCCTGCAGAGGATGCACTTCTCTCTTTGTTTACTTTTCCCACGTGCTCCTTAAAATATTGTTGGAAGAGGGAGATGGGCAGAGGAGATTACAATACGAGTTAGAATTTACACTCTGTGAAAACTGCCAGAAAATTTAGGATGTGAAGGAGTAGGAGTTTATAGTTGCAAAGCAGTTAACGAGGTTGATACAACGTTTTTATCTCAGGTTTCCTTATTCATCACCTCTGTGTGTAGATAGTAGCATGATTCATGGTTGCGTGGGGTGTGTTGATCCAGTTTGGTAATCCTGATTGTGGGAAATTGTAAAAGTAAACCACCCTGCACAATCTCTTTCTTGAGCACAACACTTAAGCTTATAATTAAATTAGTTATCTTAAGTTTTCAAATGTGTGCACTTTGCATTATTCATAAGCTCAGGATACTTTGTTACTGTCATTACAAATGTTAATCAGAAACCAAAGTATCGGAACTAATAGTGAGGGTAACCGTTGCAGCATCTTAACCAGCATGGTGGTGGATTCTTGGTTGAAGTTTTCAACTCTGACTGAATGCCTTTCTGAAAGTTAACTGTTGGTTGAGTAGAAGCGCATTGTCCAGGTGCAGAAATCGATGAATTTCTGTGCTGCCCCTTACACAGGAGGTCAAACTATATGATCATGATGACTTGCTAGATGTATAGAGGTGTAACACTGTGTTAGTCTGAAGTCAGGTAGAAGGTAGGGCAGGCTGGTAACTTAGGATGGAAACAGATGTTGTCTTTGTGCCACCCTAAGAATTTTTATGGCAACACAGAGGCCAAGCAAACAGGCCTCCGTATCCCTTGTTGCATCACAAGTTCCACAACAAATGTGGTAATATCTTCTGCAGCTTTATTGGGGCAGACGTCTGAGAGCTCTATGGCACAAGAGCATAGGCAGCCCAGAGCTGCCCATAGTCTCCAGCCACCCTGAGCAGGTGCTCCCAGGGCTTGAGGGGCCCGATCCTGCATATCCTGGGAATTCTCATGCAAGATTGGGCTCCTTAAGCTCAGGGAGTTGTCTGCCAGCTTTTCCTACTTGCATAGTTGTGCCCTGGGCCATCTTCTGTAGTCAGGGAACTCCAGCTTTCCCTGCTTGCAAAGATGTGCCCTGGAGATTCCCTGAGGTTGCATCTCTGTAAGCAGGGAACACATCAGGTGTTGTTCAGCATGATGGAGCTGCTGCCGTAGCCGATCTGCTTTGTTTGGTGATCCCTGTTAGAATTATGGAAAATGAGGGCTGGAAGGGCCCTTAGGAGGTCACATCTAGTCCACCCCTGCTCCAAACTGGACCAGCCCCAGCTACATCATCCCAGCTAGGGCTTTGTCTAGCCAGGTCTTCAGAACTTCCAAGGATGGAGAGTCCCTCACCCCCTAGGCAACTCATTCCAGTGCTTTACTACCCTCCTAGTGAGAAAGTGGAATAATTGAGTTCTGCTCAATCAATATGATTTGGAACTGATTTGGCTAATTTGACCTGGAGCATGAAATATATTATTTAAAAAAAAAAAAAAAAAGTTTACCTGGCAGAGGAGATACCATGATCATGTTTTTTGACCCAGATGGTTTTACTTATTTGGCAGGGGAGATGCCCTTCCTTTCAGCCTTGAATGGCTTGATGTAGTTAAAGGGTGGAGACCTATCCATTGCACTACGGGCAGGCCCCCCTGCAAGAGTGTACTCTAAAGCCTCCCAGTGGGATGACCTTGGCTACACAGTTTATGGTGATGAGGGAATGGTCTCGGGCTTTTCCTCTAGCTTGCTCCTTTGTCCTTTGGGCTAGGGGCAAGCAAGACTAGGGGACATCTGAACTCCAAGGCTTCTGGGCTTGTGGCTTGCACATAGGGTGTCTGCCATGGATTTGGGAGTATCTGAAGCCCCAGGCTGAAGAGTCGGGGAGGTGGGATACTTGCCAGTGGTAGTGCCACACAGACTTGAACGATTGACTGAGCAGACCCAATAGACTTTGGAACTGATTTGGCCCAAGACACAAAATTAGAAAAGTTTGGAGTTTATATAAGTAGGTACAAAAAGTGCTGCTTTAAAGTGTGTTTTTGAAATACCTGTGCTAAAACTTGAAGCAGTTTGAAAAAAGGTAAAATGCGTAAATTCTGGATGAACTAAGCCTATGGACACCTGTAGTAATTTGACTATATGCAAATTCCTCCAGGCATGTTTATTTCAAAGTCAGTGTTTTCAGACTTGCGTCTCACTTCCATGTGCTCAGGGGGAGCAGGGTCTGACAGTAAAGGGAGGGGGGAGGGGCTGCAGGGGGAAGAAGTTGGGGGGCAGAGGGCAAGGGGGCCATCTGACACCCCCAGGTTTATTTTCCTTGCTGTAGCAGGGGGGAGGGAGGGGAGGCAGATTCAAGGCAAACCACCAATCATTAGACTATACCTGAAAAATTATAGCAAATTTATACATTTTTCATATGTAGAATCTACATATTATTGGGGGTGATCATATATTTGGGATCGCCTTAGTTTAAGTAAATAGAGTGATTTTACCGAGAACGTTTGACAGCATTGCATTTCCTGTGTCCTCTTGGTTTCTTTCCATTGTTTGCATCTTTCACTTAACCTGCAGGAAGCATTTCAAGACCAAGGAAAATGTGGGCATTTAAAATCAGAAATATCACTAGAGGAACATGCAGATAAGTACAATGGTGGAAATGAATACATTCTGAAATGGAGGGACTCTTCAGCTGAACATCCCACTGAAACTTTTATTTGAGTTTGTCTGTGCCTCCTGATGAAACCTCCCTGGCTTTAACTTGTTTCTCTGACACTTCCTCCCCAGTTTAACCTGAAATACATTTGTCAACTTTTTCATACAAATGACACAGCTCTGCCACTCCTGTAGCGTGAAGAAAAGAAGCCCTCGGTCTCCACCATCACAACGTGCTCATGACAAATGTCACCTGAAGGCTGGCTTGCCATGACTTTTTCTAAATGGAACAGCCTGGCACAAATTCAGTGTCTTCCTAAACTGTTCTGTCATGCCTACGGCCTTTCTTGTATATTGGGACTAGGAAAAATGACTTGTTCACATAAAAAAATTACAGTGCCGTCTTGAAGCATGTGGCAGTTATATTCATAACTCAGGTGGCCAGACAGACTAGTCTGCATGAGTTGCTATGGCTAATAACTAAAGCATTACAGCCAATTACAGTACTAATGTTGCAGGTCAGCTGCATGCTAAGGTGGTGGGGAGACCGTTGGGATCCCAGCAGAACCTGCCTTCTTTCCCAGGTTTGCTTCATTTCCGAGCAGCTGGAGAAAGAGCAGCAGTGTCTTAATTTCCACAGACAGCTACTCAGCACTGTCTGGTTTCCCGGGAGTGCTCTCTGTGGAATAGATGAACACTGTCAGCACCAAGAGACAGCCGAATGTGAACTGACTGACTCGATATTTGTTCGAGACAGCTGTGGAACTGACACTGTACTTACCATTGTTCAATTATAAATCACTAGCTTAATGTGCTGTCAGTACCTGTAAGCCTTATCAAGCTGTGCATGGTGTCTCCTGTCTAAGGCTGGATGCTGTGGGAGAACGGGGGAATCTTCCCAAGCCACCTTCAGTCAAAGGAAAGTGCCTTTCCCACAAGAACTCTGATTCCTTGCTTTGTAACTAGATTTATTAACACCTTGATCTAGCTTAGAGGAGTAGTTGCTCATTAGCCCATGGTGAGAGAGAAATCAACGCTCTTAATAGCAATGTATTCAGCTCTGCATGCTCAGATTAATCAGTTATTGAATTAATTGGAAGCAGCATAAAATCCAGTGGGAAGGTATCATGCCCAGTTCCCTAAGGGGGGTGGGAGGAGCAGGGTGTTTTAGCCAGTGTAGGAAAACTTGAACAATATCAAGTGAGCAACTCATTCATTTCTGCCATCTTCCAGGACCTGCTTTTGGCATCAGGGAAAAAGATGATTTTCCCTGCTGACATTCTTGGCATACCTCCTCCGAAACCAAAGTGGGACCATTAGGAAAGAAACCGCTTTGACTTGGGTACCTTATGTATTCTAATTAGGGGTAATGTTTGGAGCTGGTCCCTTCCCTCATTAATGAACTGCCGGTTGTTACCATTCAGCAGCTTCTGTTGCCATGTTCATAGAAGTCGGGTCGAAAGGGAGCTTGTAGATCTTCAGGTCCGACCCCCTGCCTGGGCAGGAGGAAAACTGGGCTCAAGTGACCCCAGCCAGGTAGACATCGAGCTGCTTCTTAAAGACCCCCAGGGTAGGAGCCAGCACCACGTCCCTTGGAAGTTGGTTCCAGATCCTAGCCGCCCTGACTGAAGTAGTTCCTGCGGATGTCTAATCTAAACCTACTCTCCAACAACTTGTGGCCATTATTCCTTGTTATCCTGGGGGGTGCCAGGGGAAACAAGGTCTCCCCCAAGCCCTTCTGGTCCCCCCTAGTGAGTTTATAGACAGTCACCAGGTCCCCCCTCAGCCTTCTCTTGTGAAGGCTGAACAGGTTCAGGTCCCGTAGCTTCTTGTTGTAGGGTCTGCCCTGCTGCCCCCGGATCATGCGGGTGGCCTCCTCTGGACCCTCTCCATGCTGTCCACATCCCTCTTGAAGTGGAGTGCCCAGAACTGGACATAGTACTCCAGCTGTGGCCTGACCAGTGTCACATAGAGGGGACGAATCACCTCCTTGGCTCTACTTCTTCCATTTCATTTTCATTCCTAACCATCTTACTCCACTTCCTCATTCTGTAAACCTTCTTAGTTAATTGTATAGTTGCAGGATTCTGTTCATCATAGTTCTTGATTGTTGGTGTGTTTTAAGTTTTGAAAGGAAGACTGAGGTATTAAACGTTAGTTATGAATTTGGTAAGATAAGCGGTGAAATTTGGAGCCTGTATAGCCTGATAGCAGCACATTGTAGCCAGGAGCTCCCAAGTTCCTCCTTTGCCTCAATTTTTTCATGTCGGGGCTGGGACTCAGAATTAAGGTCTACAACGAATTACTGTCTTGATTTTTGCTTTCTTTGTTTTTAAGGTGCAAAGGGAAATTTCTCTTGCTGTACTAACTGTCTGAGATCTTGCCTGTCTGGACTTCATTCAATGTGGTGCCGCTTGTGGAAATTATTAGTTAAGATGGGGCTTTGTACAAGATTTTCAAGGGAACTGAGGGAACTGGGTGAAGGGAAGACAGACAGGTGATGCTAAGATAGAGCAAGGTTACTGATAGAATTCCTCAAGAAATGTTGTGCATAATTCTGCAATCCAGACTTGTAGTAGAGGTGATATCTTTTATTAGACCAACAAGATTTTTGCAAAAAAAATGTTCTAATTGCAAGCTTTTGGGCACAAACAACCTTCATCAGGCCTTGGAGAAAAGATTGTAAAAGTTCTCCTGGGTAGAAATGAAAGTTCATATTTCATAGGATTTCACAGAGGAATCAATAGATGGGAAGCTTGTCTGGGCAGTCAGTTCATAGCTGGTCTGGAGCCTCTTATCTCTCGTTAGGATCTGTGATGATGCAAATTACCCCGAGACAAAGGCAGGAACAGGATCTCAGGTTTCAGGTGGTAACAGTTGCTTCCTGCTTGGAAAAATATGAAGATTTCATTTAAAAAATGAAACTATGAAAAAATCGGCTAAAATTCTGTTCCGGTCACCCACCTTCAAGTAAGATTAATACATAGAAATTTGAGAAAAATAGGGTGGAAGGGGCCCTCAGACAGTCATCTAGACCAGGCTTGTCCAACATGCGTCCCTCCAAGCTGTTTTCTGAGGCCCAAGGTGCTGCGACGGGAAACGAAAGCAAACACTGTACTTTTGTTTCGAGTGGGTGATGTGATACCGCTTCCTGTGAGATCATTGAATATGGCTCGCCAGCCCACTGGGTGATAAAAAATTCATGATCCAGCCCCACATTCAAAAAGGTTGGACACCCCTGATCTAGACCAAGCCCTTGTCAAGGCAGGAGCATCCATGTCTAAGCTGTTCTAGGCAAGTGTTTATCTAACCTGCTCTTAAACTAGCAAGGATGGGGACTCCACACCTTTCTGGGTAGCCTGTTCCCTTCCTTTCCACACTTGTGTAGGTACTCTGAGGATAGTGCTTAACAGCCCTCAGGCTTAGGTTGGATTTCATAGATTTCAAAGACACTAAGGCTGGAAGGGACTTTGAAAGATCGTCGAATCCAGCCCCATGCCTGAAGGGCAGGAAGTCAGCTGAGGTCATAGGATCCCAGCAAGATAAGCATCCAATTTACTCTTGAAGGTGTTCAATGTAGGTGTTTGAACCACCTCCGGTGGCAGGCTATTTCAGACCTTGGGGGCTCGGACAGTAAAGAAATTCTTCCTTACGTCCAGCCTGAAACGGTCTTGCAGGAGTTTATAACCGTTCGACCTTGTCATCCCTTGGGGCGCTCTGATGAACAAATGTTCTCCCAAATACTGATGGTCACCCCTGATAAACTTGTAGGTGGCCACCAGATCACCCCTGAGCCTGCGCTTTTCCAGGCTAAAGAGCCCCAGGGCTCTCAGCCTGTCGTCATAAGGTCTGTTTTCCTGACCTCTGATCATGCGCGTGGCTCTCCTCTGCACCCTCTCGAGCTTCTCCACATCCTTTTTGAATTGTGGAGCCCAAAACTGGACGCAGTACTCCAGCTGCGGCCTCACCAAGGCCGAGTACAATGGGAGAATGACGTCCCGGGATTTGCTTGAGAAGCATCTGTGGATGCAAGGCAGTGTTTTGGTCTCTTTACTAGCTGCAGCATTGCATTGCAGGCTCATGTTCATCTTGTGGTCAACGATGACCCCCAAGTCTCTTTCTTCCATAGTGCTAGCCAGCGTAGCACTGCCAAGCCTATAAGGATGCTGCAGATTTTTCCTCCCAAGGTGGAGAACCTTGCATTTATCGGTGTTAAACACCATCAGGGTCTCATCCGCCCATTTACTGAGCTTGTCCAGGTCAGCCTGGATCGCCCTCCTGTCCTCAGGTGTGGATACTTTACCCCAAAGTTTGGTGTCATCGGTGAACTTTGCCAGTCCACTTCTGACTCCAATGTCCACATCATTAATGAAGATTCCTAATTCATGGATATTAGGAAGAACTTTCGAAATTTCCCTTGCTACAAGTTAAGGCTTATTCCTTGTCTTGTCCTGTGGTGGGTGGTTGTAAAGAAAACTGTATTTGAAGACTGTTAATCAAATCTCCCCTCAGTCTTCTCTTCTTCAGACTAAATTACCCCAATTCTTCCAACCTTTCCTCATGAGTCCTGTTTCCTCGATGTCTTATCAGTTTTGCTGCTCTCCACTGGACTTTTTTCAATTCTAGTGTGGACTAGGACAGACGACCAGAAGGGCTACTAGGATGGTCCAGAGAATGAAGAGCTGATCTTTGAAGAGATGTAGGATTTGGCCTGTACAGCCTTGCACAACAAAGCTAAGAAGGGGTGGGACTGTCTCTAAATAGGTTGGGGGTAGAAACAAAAGAGGGAGAAGATAAGGTAAATGTTTTGCAAGCACAACTGGATATAAATTTGCAATGGATAAATTTAGTTTGGGAATTAAGATCACGTGCCTAGAGCGTGCGAAGCAGACACCTGGCAGATGCTCCCTCCTTTACACAGAATCCCCAACTGCAAAACATCGTGAGGGTGCGTGCACTCTGCAGGCAGGCCCCAGGGTTAAGCTGCCACAGTGATTGCGAAGGTAGGTTTAAAATAACAACAGAAACCCTAAAAAGGTGACCCCTCAAGTAACACAGCAAGCCCTGATTTGTAAGAGAGGCACCCAGACCCAGTCTCTGCAATTCATCTTAAAAGTCACTTCTATGTAATACCACTCTTTTTTATTTAAAGAGATCAAATTCACTTGAAATGTAGACCAGTGAAAAAGAAAAGGCAGTGAAATTTTTTGTGTGTTCCTTATCACAGTGGTTCTCAACCGGGGATTAGCGGGGTCACCTTGAGTTTGAAACGGTTGAGAGCCATTGTTCTGGGATGTGGTAGCCTGAAGTCCACTGAGCTCAGTGACCCAGGAGGTCCCTCACTCCAGTGTAAGAAGACCAGCAGGAAAAGACTGGATGGATAGAGCGGGTATCACCCTGCAAGCTCCCCTGGGCATCGGCTGGTGTAGAAAGCAATGTTCCATGTGTCCAGCTGAAGTTAAATTCCTGGTGAACCTTTTTGATGTGGGGGGTTGAAGGTCATCTTAAAGCTGCTGTCTGTGATGGGCATCTTACTTAGACAGGTCCATTTCATTAAAAGCAAAATGAGAAGTAAACCCACGTGGAATAAAGCTGGTTGTGTTGGCTTCTGCTTTATTACATTTTTAAGGCTCCTCTGTGGTTGTCAGGCTGTTTTTAAACTGTATCTCAGAGTAAATCTCAACCTTTGTTTTTCTAAGCTGTAAAAATGTTGATTTACTTTATGTGGAACTTTTTAGGATGTGGGCAGGAAAATATTTAAGCTGTTGGTCTTAAATTTAACATTTCAATCTGTTCTGGCCGCATGGGTCTAGTGACTGAAATCTTAATCTCTTTAGACCAATTAGGAGGCACAAAAACTCAGTGACTAAATGTGGGGTTTGTTAGCTTCACAGGAGTCATAGGCTTCAAGTTGGATTATGTTTTTAAAAAGCACTTTTTTAGCAGCAGACAAGATCCCTTGTATGTATTGCAGATCTTACTTGATTGCTTTGAAATCTCTGGGCTTCTCTTGTGAATCGTGTAGGTGTTCACATACCTAACTGCTAGCTAATATCATGTCACCCTTAAAACAGTCATGCAGCGCTCTGGTTAAGGATCAGTGGTCTGACCTGTTCTTGAAAACCTTTGTCAGGAATGGTCTGGCAGAAAGATGGAGTAGAAGATCTCTTGAGGCCCCTTCCGGCCCTCGTTTCTTATTATTTTTATGATCTACATTTTTGCAAGCAAAAGCAGAACCATTGGGATAATGTCTGCTCAGCATTAATGATAGGTGGAGGCATGTCATTCTTTTCTGCCTGATTTATTAACAGCATTGGATAGGTAGGAGTTGGGAAGATCCCAAGTTGGTTTTTGGATCCTAGATCATGCTTTCAGGCTTACAACATTTACAAAGGAACATTTTTACGTAAATGGTCAGATTTAAACTTAGAGACGAATGTGGAACCTCTTAATGTTAAAAGTAAAATGTTATAGCCTTGTGCCACTTTCCAGTGCTTGCCATTGTTGGTCAACTTTTATTTGAGCTGATGTAAGTGCCTGGTGTGAGTAATGAAATATTTTTAATAATGTCAGTACATTTTATTTACTCGGTCATAATTTTCCTATTGTCCACAACATCTGGATGGGTTTACCATCTTGAGATCATGGTAATATAGTGACATGTATGCATGGGATCATAGTCAAGGTAGACATAAATGGGGCAGTGAGTGATTTCACAACCACACATGGGGAGCAAATGATTAGGAAAAAGCATCAAGCCTTTCATCAGTGCTCTGAAGTAAAACATCCAGGGAAGTTTCTTGGCTGTGTTTTATGGGGTTCTTAATCATCTCATAGTCTTATGGTCTACAAAATAAAAGATGTTTCTCTTAAGCCCTGAGGGATGGGGGGAGTTCATTTCTAAAATATCCTGGTACAATTATAGATGACCTAGATTCTGCAGAGCAGCCGTGCTTTTCAAACTTGGGCTGGCTGACTGTCTTTAACAGCGGGCTGCAAAGCTTTCTTCTCCACCTTCTTACTTGAACATAGCATCTTCTTGTGATCTTTGGTTTTTACCATTTTTGCAGTGAGTCCTGTACCACAGAGCACGAGTGCTGAGAATGTAGAAAGTAGCATGCTTGCGAGCACTTTGTCAGATCTCGGTCTTTAAAGTGATCCTGGACGTGAGTTACCAGTGAAGGCAGGAGTGTAAAACTGCAGGGCCATCATCATAGGACTTGCTGAGCCCTGTGATTCATTTGCGTTTGTAGAATGCAAATCCTCGTCATCCAGTTCTTCTATTCCTAATGGCCTTCTCATTGGGAGCACTAAAATTTAATAGGATACATCCAAGATGCAATTAATACATGCATATACTTGTAATCATGCAGGCAGGTAGCACAATATATGCAATTAACAGAGTACATAAAGAGATGTTCTCCTCGTAAATGCATCTTACCTGACTTTTCTTCCTGCTGAGCAATGCTGAAAGAAACACTGGGCATGTCTACATGTACATTAATGTGCTTTAGTTAATGTGCACTAAATCTAGTACATTCATTAGCCTGTCTTAATGAGCATTAACTAAAGAGCACAGGTTTTATAGTGATGCTTTAATGCACATTAAAATAGGATAGTGCGCATTAAAGTGCACGTGTAGATGCACCCACATTAGTTCTGATTTAGTTTAGTCACTTTCAAAGACCCATGTTTCACCCTTGACGTTTGTGCAGACATTATGGAAATCCCAGCCAGGTCTGAAACCTAGACCCACTGACCATAACTAGTAAAGTAATGTGGAATTCTTTACAGACTGACACACAGATAGGTTAGGATAGGATAGTTTACTGCACTCAGGTTCAACAAGGGTAAGAGCAAATTAAGAGGGACCAGTTCCATGCACCGTTGCAGGCTGGCGGCAATGGACTGAGCAGCAGCTCTGCAGAAAAGGACCTGGGAGTGACTGGGGACAAGAAGTTGAACAGGAGCCAGCAGTGTGCCCTTGGTGCCAGGAAAGCTAACGGCATCTGGAGCAGCATTGGTAGAAGCGTTGCCAGCAGATCGAGGGCAGTGATTCTTCCCTCTATTTGATACTGGGGAGACCCCATCTGGAGTCCTGTGTCCAGCTGTGGGCCCCCACTACAGAAGGATGTGGACACATTGGAGAGAGTCCGGTGGAGGGCAATGGAAGTGGTTGTGGGGCTGGGGGACAGGACTGGTGAGGAGAGGCTGAGGGAACTGGGCTGATTTAGTCTGGAGAAGAGAAGACTGAGGGGGATTTGAAAGCAGCCTTCAAGTCCCTGCAGGGGGGCTGTGAAGAGGACGGAGCTGGACTATTCTCAGTGGGGACAGATGACAGAGCAATGGGCCCCAGTTGCAGCAAGGGAAGCTGAGATTGGATTTTAGGAAGAATTTTCTCACTAGGAAGGTAGTAAAGCATTGGAACAGGTTACCCAGAGAGGTTGTGGACTGTCCATCCTTGGGGGTTTTCAAGACCTAGGTAGACAAAGCCTTGGCTGGGATGATGTAGTTGGGGCTGGTCCTGCTTGGAGCAAGAGGTTGGACTAGATGTGACCTCCTGAGGTCCCTTCCAGCCCTCATTTTCTGTGATTCTGTTAGCTCACTAAATTAGCATCTGGATTATGGCAGATTTCTGTTGCTTCCCCTGAAAACTTCCCAGAAGCTCCTCTGGCAGTGGGAAGCTATCACTTACATGGCTAAGGATAGAAGCAACTCTGCAAGCAAATGTTGACTGAACCAGGCTTCTAAAGGCATTCTCAGCTCTAATCCTGCAGTCCTTGGGTTGATAAACTGTGGCTGAATAGAAGTGTGGCCAGAAAGTACTCTAAATATGCTATGGAGCGCTAGATTTTTGCAGGGCTTTCCTTCCTTGAAGACATTATTTTTCGAAGGATTCTAACATCTACTCGGAAGCTCAGAGTACCGTATTTTCTTGCATACAGCATGCCCCTTTTCTCCAAAAAGCAGCTGTTGAAAATTGGGGTGAGCATCAGAAGCGAGGAAATAGAGTGGCAGCAGTTTCTGCCATTACAGTTCTGGTGGTGAAAAGGAGCAGAGCAAAGAGCAGGCTTGGCTGCCTAGCTGCTGCTGCTACTCAGTTATTTAATATCAGGAAAGATCTATTTTTCCTCATTCTGTATCTTATTCTGAGGCATGTTATATGTAGAGGTGCACCGATATATTGGATGTATATGAGATCAGCACTGATAAAAGGAAAATTAACATTATTGGCAATCAACATTTTTAGCCATTATAGCCAGTAATGTCATCAATAAATGCTATTTGCATGTGCACAGCTGCAGCGTACATGTGACCAGGAAAGCAGCCCAGCAGCTTGGAGAGCAGCATCCAGCTGGTAAGTCTGTGGGGGGAAGGGGCATGGAGGGGCAGGTTGCAGACCCTACAGTGAGGGAGGGAGTGGGGCTGGGGCAAGTGCTGCCCAGCCAAAGAGTGGAATGGAGCCACAGTTCAGGGGGTACAGAGAAGTGAGGAGAGGGGGCAGCTCCCCACTGCTGTGTATACCCCTGGGGGAAGCATGGGGGGCATGTACCCCCCCCCCCCCCGATTTGTGCCTGGAGTGAGGTTGGGCTACCCACTGCCGGCTCAGAGCCAGGGGTGCAGCAGCCTTTTCCTGGCAGAGCAGGTGGTGCTGGTAGTGAAGCTATGGGGAATATGGGGGGGCTGTAGACCACCCTGTAGCCCCCCTCTCAGCACCGCTGCTGCCAAGCCCAGCCCCCCTGCCAGGAAGAAAGTGTAATAGCCCCTGGCCCCAAGCAGGCAGCCTGCTCTTGCCCTGTGCACAAATCCAGTAGGTCACATGCCCCCCATGCTTCTCCCAGGGGTGCACGCAGCAGTGGGGAGCTGCCTCCCCTCTCCTTCTGTTCCCCCCTTCCCTCCCATGAGCTGCCTGTGGCTCCGTCCTGCTCCCAGGGTCACATTCACCACTCTGGCTGGGCAGGCCCTGCCCCTGCCCTACTCCCTCCCTCCCTCCCTCACTGTGGGACCCTCGATCTGCCCCTTTTCCCCCCCTCCCCCCCCCCCCGACTTGCCAGCCGGGCGTTGCTCTCCAAGCTGCCAGGCTGTAAATCTGCTATCGGATTGGCATAAGCCCATGTGGCTGGTTAATAATCGGCCGTTGGTATCGGCCAAGAAAATCTTTATCAGGGCACCCCTAATTATTTGCAAAAGAATACAGTCCTTTATAAACATTGTAGTAGTTCATGAGAAGTTCAGGATGGAGTTAATTGTGCCGGTTGGTGAGGGGTCATTTAGTCAAGGAGATGCACACCCTAACCTCAATAAGGACCTAATTTTAGACTTTCCTTACCTGTGTGCAAGACAGTGGGTAATAATCACATTTTAAACTCCTCGCTAAACTCTTCCTAGGTACATCTAGCATTTGGCACCATGTTTCATTTTCAAAGCCCAGTCATTCAAGACTTTGGGCTTTCATTGTAGGTAAAAAAAAAAAAAATAGCACACTCGTTGGACTTCTGTTAAGAGAGAACGGGATAAAACCTCTGTAAAGACAAGATTGTTAGGTGTGCTGAAGTTTGCTGAAAGAGTCAGATCATTTCAAAATGGTGTGCCGCATCCAGAAGTGGAGTACATGTTGTAATGCAAAATTTAGGGCTGTTTGGTTAAGATGCTTCTGAGATGGAGTCCTCAAAATGACCTACTTATACTTTTTTCTTTTTTTTTTAATTCATAACTTTTCCACTGAGCTTGTGAGGGGAGGGGAACCAATAACTAAGATTCTCAAAACTTATTACAGGACAGCCCCTGGCCCAGCTACTTGAGAGCAATGAGAAGTAGCTTTTAAAATAAGTATTTCAAAAGCTGTTGCACTACCAAAGCCTCGGTACCTCTGAAAACCAAAATGTGGAGTGAATGTCTTGCATATGTTGCTGCCCCACAACTGTAAGTGTGCCCTCCCTGTTGAGCAATGTCCCTCTGAAAGGTCAGAGAACAGATTTCTTCCTGGTTGTACAAAGGACGCCAGGCAAAATGACACTGAGTAATAACCAGAAAATCTTTGCATTCAGATTAGCCAGAAAAAAGTTCAGTTTGGGTCAAACCTGGCTAACCTGAGTTGACAAAGACCAACCTAAACTCAAGCTCATCCTAGCACAGCCTTTCTGTAATCAGCAGAAACTCCTCAAAGTGCTGTTGAACACATGCTTGGCCTTGCTCTGAAGCAGGGGCCTCACACTCGCTTGGTCCCTTGGGTCAGGTCAAATTGCTGGGCTCCTCACAGGCCAGATTTGGCCGAGCTTCTCACAGCAAGGCAAGTGGTGCCGGCATTAACCATTGCAGATTCCTGGGCTGTGGGGCTTAACGTACCTGTTGCTCACCCCTCCACTGGCAGTACATGCCCCCAACGGGCCTTCATGTGCTGGGCCCTGTCTCTGAGTTCCTGAGCCCTGCAGGCCAGATGATGTGGCTCGACAGTCCCTGGGCTGTATCTTTGACATCCTGTGCTAAAGAATCTTTCTGGGAGATCACAGATAGGTGCCCCTTGCTGAGCCTTGGGGAGCCATGCTGCTAGTCTTCCCTGGGACTGCAGTGCAGCATGGAGAGTGGAGGTGCGTGGCTGCCAGTACAGGGTAGACTTCTGATGGACATTGAACCATAGATTCATAGATGTTAGGGTCGGAAGGGACCTCAATAGATCATCGGGTCCGACCACCTGCATAAGCAGGAAACAGTGCTGGGTTTAGATATCCCCAGCTAGATGCCTATCTAACCTCCTCTTGAAGACCCCCAGGGTAGGGGAGACCACCACCTCCCTTGGGAGCCCGTTCCAGACCTTGGCCACTCGAACTGTGAAGAAGTTCTTCCTAATGTCCAGTCTAAATCTGCTCTCTGCTAGCTTGTGGCCATTGTTTCTTGTAACCCCCGGGGGCACCTTGGTGAATAAAACCTCACCAACTCCCTTCTGTGCCCCCGTGATGAACTTATAGGCAGCCACAAGGTCACCTCTCACCCTTCTCTTGCAGAGGTTGAAGAGGTCCAGGTGCTGTAGTGTCTCCTCATAGGGCTTGGCCTGCAAGCTCTTAACCATACGAGTGGCCCTTCTCTGGACCCTCTCCAGGTTATCCACATCCCTCTTGAAGTGCGGCACCCAAAACTACACACAGTACTCCACCTGCGGTCTGACCAGCGCCCGATAGAGGGGAAGTATCACCTCCTTGGATCTGTTCGTCATGCATCTGCTGATGCACGATAAAGTGCCATTGGCTTTTCTGATGGCTTCGTCACACTGCCGACTCATGTTCATCTTGGAGTCTACTAGGACTTCAAGATCCCTTTCCACTTCCATGCCACCCAGCAGGTCATTCCCTAGGCAGTAGGTGTGCTGGACATTTTTCCTCCCTAGGTGCAGCGCTTTGCATTTCTCCTTGTTGAACTGCATTCTGTTCTCTTCTGCCCACTTGTCCAACCTGTCCAGGTCTGCTTGCAGCTGTTCCCTGCCCTCCGGCGTGTCTACTTCTCCCCATAGCTTTGTGTCATTCGCAAACTTGGACAGAGTACATTTGACTCCCTCATCCAAGTCACTGATGAAGACATTGAAGAGTGTCGGTCCAAGGACCGAGCCCTGCGGGACCCCACTGCCCACGCCCTTCCAGGTCGAGACCGAACTATCCACTACGACTCTCTGGGTGTGACCCTCCAGCCAATTCGCCACCCACCAGACTGTGTAGTCATCCAAGTCACAGCCTCTTAACTTGTTCACCAGTATGGGGTGGGATACCGTATCGAAGGCCTTCCTGAAGTCTAAGTATACGACATCCACCCCTACTCCCACGTCCAGGCGTTTTGTAACCTGGTCATAGAAAGAGACTAGATTGGTCAGGCACGATCTACCCGCTACGAACCCGTGCTGGTTTCCCCTCAGCATAATTTTTCCTGCCGGGCTCTCGCAAATGTGAGCCTTGATAATTTTTTCAAAGACTTTACCAAGGATGGAGGTGAGACTGACTGGCCTGTAGTTGCCCGGGTCCTCCTTCCTCCCCTTCTTGAAAATGGGGACCACGTTAGCCCTTTTCCAGTCCTCCGGGACTTGGCCCGTGTGCCACGAGCGTTCAAATATTCCCGCCAGTGGCTGTGCAAAGACGTCGGCCAGTGCCTTCAGCACCCTCGGATGGAGCCCATCCGGGCCTGCCGACTTAAACACATCCAGTTTCTCCAAGTGACCCTGCACCATCTCAGGGTCTACACTTGGTAGTCTGGCGCCTTGCTGCTGCCTCTCTACAACCCCAGTGAGAGACTTGTCGTGCCCCTCGCTTAGGAACACGGAGGCAAAGAACTCGTTGAGGAGTTCAGCCTTGTCCCCCCTGTCTGTCACCAATTGCTTCTGCCTATTTAGTAGGGGTCCTATTCCACCCCATGCAGCGGGTGCTTAGGTCTTTAATGGGCTTGGATTTAGACATATTAGCCATATCAGTGTTGGTGTCTGGCACGGATGTGGTACGCTGCCTTAACACGTTCCTCTTCTCAGAGAGAATCTGGGTCTTAACCACATCAGCTTGACACATGCCAAAATACAGACTGGCTCGTCTCTTAGAACGTATGAATGCTAACGGCCCTTTTGTCTTCGTTTAGGGAAGTCCCTTTATTTAAGTAGAGTTTCAGCCTCAGGCTGTGATATGCTCAGATTCGCTGCCTCCAACGCTTTCCGCCCTCCCGTGCCCCCCTGGATCAATGTTGTTAGACACAGGAGGACAGTGCGGATGCCCCATGTGCCACCCATTTATTCCTTTTTGTCTTGGCGTGTATATGTAATGTGTGCACACGCCTAAACTGAGTAATAAAACTGCTGTCCAAGCATGACTCCTGTCCTTCTGCCCCTGTACTCACTTGCACCTAGCCTGGCACCTTCACTCATTGTCTGATGTGGAACTTGAGCCAGAAGCTTTTGGGGACTGGGATGATGTCTTTGTCTCCTCTGAAATCCTACCTGCTTCCTCCTGAACAGCGCTGCCTCTCTCCTGTCCTCTCTCCATCACTTGCAGTCCACCCAGCTCTCTCCTTGAGTCTCTCTCTCTCTCCAGTGTCTACGTCTCTCTTTCAAACTTTCACAGTCATTCTGATGACTTTGGTTTCCATGCTGATGACCCGTGCAGCCGTCAGCTGCATGATTTCTTTGTTTTTGCATTCTCATTCAGACTCCAGCCTCTGTTTGACACTGTCACTCATCACAGTGGCCTTCACCAAGCACTGTCACCTTCCTCAGTTCCTCTTCTCTGACTCATCAGAGCTCTTTCCATGCTACCCATCCACCCCTCTCGCTCTAGCTCAGGACCTGACAATCTTTTGCCCCCATGGGCTAAAGGCCTGAGTTGGTGGACAATGAATAGCCACACTTTTTTTGTTCAAGATAAATAAAGCTGTTTTTATAGAACAGATAGCTGAAACAATAGGCACCACCACTCAAGGCACAAGTTACATGC
This sequence comes from Alligator mississippiensis, assembly GCF_030867095.1. NCBI lineage: Eukaryota > Metazoa > Chordata > Crocodylia > Alligatoridae > Alligator > Alligator mississippiensis. Next base: position 1,292,777 of record NC_081826.1, read on the forward strand.
AAGGCTAATCAAGAGCAGTTACGTTGGGAGAAACATATGACTGGGAATCAAATTCAGATGCAGGACTGCAGCCCCCCCTGCCCTGGACCAGCCCCCCTGCCAGGAAGAGGCCAGCACCAAGCCCACAGTGGCCAACCTGCCCTTGCTCCGTGCACAGGTCGGGGGGGGTACATGCATCCTGGGGGTGTGCACAGCAGTGGGAGCCACGCCTCCTGGACAAGCTGTCCACAGGTCCATCCCACACCCCACCCCAACTGGGCAGCCCCTGTCCCTGCCCCACTCCCTCCCTCACTGCGGGGCCCTCGTTCTGCTGCCCCCCAGACTTACCAGCCGGACGCTGCATTTCAGGCTGCCAGGCTGCATGTCTGGCTGTGTGTATGCTGTGACTATGAATGTATGTGGCATTTATCGGTGACGTTATTGGCTACGTTGGCCAAAAAAGCCCATTGCCAATTATGTCAATTTTCCTTTTATCAGTGCTGATCCGATATGGACCGATATATCGGTGCACCTCTACTGGTTGGTACCCTTGCCAAACCACTGCAAGTTAAGCAGGTTGTGATGCAGATCATCCCCAGGTTCTGCAGTACTACCAAATTCCAAGAAACACAAGTTCTTAATTATATTCTCCCTAAACACTGCACAGGATTATGGTGGAAATGATCCGTAATCTCTGCACAACTCAAAATATTGGCTAATTGCTTGGGTCGAAAGGTAACCAATATCTTTTTTTTCCCCTATATAACTGAAATCCTGGAGGTGACAGAATACTTCTTGGAAAAGGCCAGGATTTTTTTGGAGTGATATCTTTTATTGGACCAACTGCATAGTTGGGATAAAAGATATCATCCACAAAAAATCCTTACCTTTCACGTAATTGCTGGACCATCACAGCTACGGCATCACATGAACACTCAGAATACTTCTTGGAAGAGCAAGAAAGTTTCCACTAAAAAAACCCAAACAAAGAATAAAGCTACCAACGGGGAGCTGTGCTGCTTACTGACTGTACTTAATATCTACCTCAACTACAGCCAGGTTTTTGACACACTACTGTGACTTTCTCAGCAGTTAGCAATGGGAACACAATCTAGATCAGTGGTTCTCAACCTTTTTAGACTCGAGGCACCCCTCGGAAAATGCCAGCTCGTGGCTTTTGCTCCTTTCTGACGATGGAAAAATAATACAGCGATTCTTCTGTTGCAGAGCACTCTGATCACAGCAGGTCCAAATGAGAGACATGGGTCTGTTCAGCCTGGAGAAGAGAAGACTCGGAGAGGACTTGGTGGCAGCCTATAAGTGTATAAGGGGTGGCACACATCAGGGACTGGATAAACATCTGTTCACCAGGACTCCCCAGGGGAAGACTAGGACTAACTAATAAATTGCTTAGAAGACTGCTTTAGATTAGACATAAGGAAAAACTTCTTTTCAGCTCAAGTATCCAGGGTCTGGAATGGACTCCACTCATTCACCTACATTGGTGCTGTGTAGAGGGTGCGTGCGGGTGCACGTGCACCCCCTGCGATTGGCTGCTGCTGCCACCACTGCTAGCAGCACCTGTACGTGCTTGCAACTTGCCCCCCGCCTTGCCGCCAACACTGCCAGCAGCGTCTGCGGGCAATCGCCACTGGCCGCCACTGGTGGTATCTGCAGGTGGTCAATGACCATGGGTCAGCAGTCGCCACCGACACTGCTGCGGCCACCTGCGGGAGCTCCCTGCTGCTCTGACACTGCTGCGGCCACCTGCAGGCAGTCGTCATGCCCCCCCCCAGCCTTTGGGGGCATGCGTCGTTCATGTTCACCTACTCTGGATATCTTCAAAAAATGCCCAGATGCTCACCTTGCTGGGGTGATTTGACCCCAGCAGGTTTTCCTGCCCAAGAGCAGGGAGGTTGGATCTGATAATCTTGAGAGTTCCCTTCCAGCTCCTAACAACTATGAATCTATGAAATGTTCATGTCACCCTGGATTCCTGGTTGAGATCTCTGGGTTTATCTGGTGAATCATATGTAGGTGTTTGCACAGCTAACAGCACTAATATTGACCACCCCCCTTAAAACGATCTTGTTTGCATGCTGCTTGAGAATCACTGGCCTAGATAAAGTATTGCCCGGTGCGTATGCAACTGGTTGGATCATTCAACTCAAGAATAGCTGTCAGTACCCCAGTGTTAAATTGTGGGGAAGCTTCAAGTGCAGTTCCTTGCGGCTCTGTCCTGTGTCTGGTACTGGATGGAGTTGAATGCACCCTTTGTAAATCTGCAGGTGAGACCAGGCTGGGTATCGCCAGGACAAGTGCAAAGTCCTGCACTTGGGAGGGAGCAATCCCATGCACCAGGGCAGGCTGGAGGGGACTGTCTGGGCAGCAGCTCTGCAGAAAAGGCCCTGGGGGGACAGGGGACAAGAAGCTGAACAGGAGCCAGCTGTGCGCCCTTGGTGCCAAGAAGGCGACCGACATCCTGGGCTGCATTGGTAGGAGTGTTACCAGCAGGTCGAGGGCAGTGATTCTTCCCCTCTATATGGCGCTGGGTAGGTCACATCTGGAGTCCTGTGTCCAGTTTTGTCCTCCTCCCCTCTGCCCCACTGCACAAAGGATGTGGACAAATTGGGGGGGGGGGGGGGGATGTCCAGTGTGGGGGGATGAAAATGGTTGAGGGCTGGGGGACATGACCGGTGAGGAGAGGCTGAAGGAACTGGGCTGATTGAGTCTGGAGAAAAGAAGACCAAGGGGGATTGAATAGCAGCCTTCAACTATGTGCAAGGGATTGCAAAGAGGATGGAGCTGGGCTGTTCTCAGTGGGGGCAGATGACAGGACAAGGAGCAATGGGCTCAAGCTGCAGCAAGGGAAGTTGAGGCTGGATAATAGGAAAAACTCTCTCACCAGGAAGGTGGTGAAGCACTGGGACAGGCTGCCTAGGGAGGTGGTGGAGTCTCTATCCTTGGAGGTGCTTAAGGCCCAGATCGACAAAGCCTCGTCTGGGTTGATGTACCTGGGGCTGGTCCTGCTCTGAGCAGGGGTTGGACTGTGTGTGATCTCCTGAGGTCCCTTCCAGCCCTCGTTGTCTGTGATTCTATGATTCGGGGTGGAGTAGCAGACAAACTGCAGGGTGGGATTAGGATTTTAAATGATCTTGGTTAAATGGTCTGAAATGAATCGGATAAAATTCAAAAGGGCAGTGCAAAGTACCGCACTTGAGACAAAATGATCAAATGTACAACTACAAACTGGTGAACCGCTGGCTAGCTGCAGTACTGCAGAAATGGACCTGAAGGATGTAGTGGACCATCAACAATGCAAGAAGGAAGAAAATGGTTGCATATTTGATTGTATTAAGATGAACAGGAGAGTTGTTAGTCACAGAAAGTGGTTCTTCTACTCTACGCCTTGGTGAGGCCTCACCTGGAGCACTGTGTCCAGGTTGGGGCACTGCACTTCGAGGAAGATGTAGGTAAGCTGGAACAAGTCCAGCGGAGAGCAACGACAGTGCTTTAGAGGTCGAGAAAACATGACGTGCAAGGAAAGGTTGGAAGTTCTGGGATTACTTAGTTTAGAGAAGACAAGACTGAGGGGTATTTGGTACGTCTTTAAATATGTGCAGCAGGTTATAGAGGTAATATTGATTCCTCTGTGTCCACAGGTGAGGAGACGAGGGAAACGGAGGCAGACTAACTTTCTAGCTGTGAGCCCTGGGATAGGGTTCTGTGCTTGGCTCCCTGGAGTAGGTCACCTAGAGAGGTTGGAGAATTGCCATTGTTGGAAGTTTTCAAGAAAATATTAGACACGCAGTTGGATGAGATGGTTTGAGCAGAGGGCTGGGCTTGAAAGACCTCTTGCAGTCCCTTCTGGCCCTATTTCCCATTGCTTTTATGGTAGACAGAAACTGAACGTTGAAAACTTTTATTGAACACTCCCCCCCCCCCCCCCCCTTGCAAAACCAGCCTTGTGTTACAGAATCCTTAAACAGAAAAGCAGCGGGGCTGGAAAGTTCCTCCAGAGGTCATCTAATTCAGTCACTGCCCCTCAGCACGCGGTTGTCCCTGTCTCAGCCGTCCCAGAAAACCATCTTACAAACACCCGCTGGTGGGTTCCCCGGCCTCTTCTGGTAACGTGGCCAGTGCACGCCACGCTCATGGTTGAGACGTTCTGTCTCCCAGCCAGCTTCCATCTCCACTGTTGCAACTGAAGGCTGTTGTGTCTTCTGCTGTCCCTGTACCACTGGGCACACTTGGGTGCTAGAACAATTATAATAAGCTTTTTATCTTTGATGACTTCTACCAAACCTGCACTCGTTCATCTGTAAATGAAATAATTCTAAGTTTCCAACTTTCCTCACGTCACGTTTTTGAGACTTCTGTGTTTGCTGCTTGCTTTTGGCCTACCTTCCATTTGTCCACCTCTTTCTCCGAGTGCAGTGCGCAGACCTGGATGCAGGCTATCAGAGTAGGGCTGTGGGAGTGGAAGAATCTCTTCCCATAACAGGAGTGCCATATACAAGCTAATGGTTCCCACTACTCTGTTAGCCTTTTGCAGTGGTCTTACACTGTTGACTCATTCAGCTTTCAATTTATTGTAGCCTCTAGGTCCTTTTCTGCACTACTGCCTCCTGGCCACTCATTTCTCAATTTTATTTATGCGTTTGATTTTTTTTTTCTTCTTGTATATAGTACTTCCCACTTGTCCCTGAATGTCACTGTGTTCATTTCAAGCTATTCTTTCAGTTGATCGGTGCATTCAAGGATGCTACAGTGGATTTGGCCAAGAATTTCTAAAGGAAGCTGTGACCTTTTGAAAATAAGGCCTTTTAAATTTAAATGTCTCCATTTGGATATCCATAGTTGCTGGTTGCCTCTGAAAATTGTGGCCTTTTATTTTTACAGGGAGTAGATGTCAGCTCATCGGGCTGTTTGCTCTTTGGCATCCCTTTGGTCTGAGGCACCGGCTTGATTTAGGTCCACGTGCCTTGGGGCACTGATCATTTTGAGTTGGCACTTGTGCTAACCCACCAGCATGTTTTTCACTGTAGCCAGCAGGGAGCTTTGCTGCTTACCCAGAAGATGTGCCGGCAGTATGTGACTGTGTGCACGGGAGGGGTATGCCAAGAAATATTATCCCGAGCAGCCTGGCCTAAGTTATTTCTGGAGTAGCAGCTCCAGATTTTAAAGTCCTTTCATTTCGTTGCTGTACTAAGTGGAAACGTGGCTCAGAAGATCAGAAAGCTGTAGGACCCCACACGCATCGGGTGGTCTAATCTGGAGCTGCACTTATCCCTTTGAACCAGAAAGGACAATTATTTTGTTGCCTGTAATGGTTTGTCAGCAAGTTGTCTGGCCTGGTTCTCATCTAGTATTACTGGGAGCTGTTTGTTCTTTCAGCGGGTGCAATTGTCTTAACAGGAAGATGGATCAGCGGCAGAGCTTTGCCATGAAAGATAATCTAAGTCATAAAATGAACTCCAGGTTCTTGTGTCACTCTGCCAGAAAGAGAATATTTTTTTCTCCCTGGTTTATAGACGCTATTATATTGACAATATAATTCTTCCTTCCTATGCCAGAAAAGCAATGAAATGCTATTCAATAACATCAGTCCACATTTTAATTCTAAATAGTTGAAACATTACTCGTGCTGGGCTGCTACTAGTTTCGAGGCAGGTTTTATTCTTTGGTGCTAACTTATTTTATTTTCTAAAATCTGACACCAAAACTGGCTGAGGGTTTCAGTGGAAGAGATATCCGATTGTGTTTTATTAGGAAAAACATAGGTCATAAAAATAACACTTATGTCTGTGAAAAATTGACTGAATAAGGTTTGTGAGGCCCCTCCAGCACAAGCGTCGTGCGGTACCTGTAGCCGTCGTAGCCCTTGGCTCTCGTATAATAAAAGTGCTGTGATAGGGAATGTCACGCACGTTCTTCCTAGCTAGTCGGTTCTGCCCCTGCAGTGTCCGGAGTAGTTTGAACTTGGATGTGCTTTCTGGTAATGAAGGCACACAGCATGGGAATCCGTTTGGCTGCGGGTGCTGAAGTCCAAAGTCTGGCCCTAGCTTAGTTCTTTTTGCACGGCCCTGCATCTCACCTAGAAAATGAATATCTGAAAAGAGCATGTGGAGTGGGGATGCTGTGGCACTTGAATTTTAGTCTTTGTAGGTTGCTTCATTACTCTACTGTTATGCTTTAGATCAGGGATCAGGGATGCTCAAGCTCTGGTCCGTGGGCTCAGAGAATATGGCAGTGGGGGAGCAGTGGCAATTAATACTCCCACTGACCCCTGCTTCCAAATTTCCAAGCCCCACAAGGCAGGTCGGAGTTGAGCTATGCTACCCCCCCCCACCCCATACATCCAGATCAGGTGCGGGCTGGGCCATGCACCCTTCCTCCCGCAGGGCTGGGTCACACTCCTTCCGTAAACATGACTGGATCAGGGCCAAGTCATGCCTCCTTTCCTGCTCCTGTGGGGTTGGGCCAAGCCCTCTTTGCTCACTCAGCCAGACTGGGGGCAAGGTGCCCTGGGGTCTGGATCAGCTGGTTCTGGCCCACGGACAGACTGGGCGTTGCTTTATATCAGTGGTTCTTAACCGGCTGCCACAAGACCTCTCTCAGGGGTGTCGCAGTGCAGATGGCAGCACCAGTGACCAGGTAAAACTGCCCCAGCTCTCCTACCTGCTGTAGGCGTATCGAACCTAGTGAGGCAGAGGCACGGGCATGTGTTGCAGCCCTTCCCAGCGCAACGGTGGGGCAGGAGCACGGGCTAATGTTATCCGGTAGCAGCTGCACCCAGTTGAGTGCCCAAGGCCAGCTGAGCACAGTGGTTCTCAACCAGGGGTACTGCCACGTTCAGAAAAGCTGTGCAGAGGTACTGCGACTCAAGTTTGAGAACCCCTGCTTTAGATCGGAGTGGGCCTCAGTTACAAGGCACTGCACTGTGTTCCTGTTTCTATCAGTTAAATACAGTACTACGACTCCACCTCTAATGCTGCCTTTCATAAGCAATTCTGGTTGCCATGAGGGTATTCTGAGAGGGGGGACTGCATGATCGGCTTTAAGATGTCAGGCTACCTTGGAGAGCCTTACAAAATGAGTGAAAAAGTATAAAAGCCCTGGTCGCTGGCTGTTCACATCTTGCTTGCTTCTGCCACCTCAGCACACTGTTGAGATGTAAATTGGTGCATCTTTAACTCGCTCCCCTCTAAGTGTCATCAGAAGTAGAGCCAGAGGCTCCCACGTGGCCCACCTCCCTGTCAGACTGGCTCATGCCATCTGAAGTTAAGAATAGTGGGAAATATGGTAGAAGCTGCAGATTGATACCGTGCGGTTTTGTAATATTTCCCTTTCACTGGTTTTTTCCAACAGAGCGGAAACAGCTTCCATGTGTTTGACCAAGGCCAGTTTGCCAAGGAGGTGCTTCCGAAGTACTTCAAACATAACAACATGGCCAGCTTCGTTCGGCAGCTCAACATGTGTAAGTACCCTGCGTCGCTCCAGAATCCAGCACCAATGCATCTTGCAGCAGTGGTCACCTCTTCTGCCTGTACCTTTATTTAGCTGGAAGGGCTGGATTTGGTTTGGGAACACAGAGACACCAAGAAGGTATTAGGTGGATTTCTGGAGACCAAGAATAAGTGTATCGGTCAGCTTGTGCTGAGGGAAAGGAGACCCCCCCCCCCGCCCCTGCAGAGCATTGTAACGCTGGAGAAAAAAGAACTTGCGTTAGAGCGTTTCTGATGGAGCAGACAGCCTGGTGGCACTGGATAGTCCCACTTGCGTTTAGCCATTTCCTTGAGTAATAGAACAAGAGCCCTGTGCTTTTTGTGTGCTCCAAGTGCCCTTATCCTTTTAATGAAGTCGTGTATCCCCACCATGCACACCTGTCACCAGGAGGGGACCCACCTGGGATCCCCGTCCAACTTCTCGTCCTCTCAGACTGAACACGCTCTGAGCAAGTTGGCTCGTTCCTTCTTGCGTGTCAAGTGCAGCTGTTGCCAGTAACCTTTTTTTGTTTTTTTTTTTGTCAAGTCTCACCAATCAAACTTGACCTTATTAAATAACTCCGGCTAGTGCTGGAATCTGTCCAGATGCTGCTGTTATCCTGGACTGTTCCCTCCCTGCCCCTGCTTGTGACAGTCCGGTCTGGGAAAGGTGACACTTGTCTGCAAGTCACCCTTGAAAACGGGCAGCTCTCTCCTGCCAGTGAGCCTTGAGCAGAGACATTCCCAAGAAATCAAAGCCAGCTGGGATGAAGAGGTCAGCCACTTTGAGTTCCTTATGTGCCAGCAAAGAGCCATTCAAGTAGATCATCTGCAAATTGCCTACCTCTTCTGATCTTTCCGACTGCTCCGTACCAGCAAGCACAGCTCCTCTCCTGCCCTCTCCTGGCAGCCAAAGGCATTCAGTTTATTAGGCTGCTCAGCAGAAATAGCTCGTTGAGGTGGCTGGGTTTCATACGCCCAGCCACTTGATGTCTGCAGCAGCACTTCCCACCTGTCGTGTCACCGTAACAGTCTTATATCTGAGAGACATTGCTCTTCTAAGGGGAAAGCCACCCTTGCTTCTAGTACTGGCATGCTCTTGATCTCTTTGGAAGAGGGTAAACCCAAGCACTGGTGTATAAGAAAAGTGCTGCTGCTTTTGCTTCTGATGTCATCACCCAGGAGAGCTGATCATAAAACTAGAACAAGAAGAAAGCAGCCTGTTGGAAAGTCCCCATTTAATTATGTACAACTTTAAAAGCCTCAGGTGGGCATTCATACAAGTGTCAGTACCCTCCTTTTTCACAACAGCTGGAATCGGATGAGATGGCATTAAACGAGCAGGCAAAATAAGCACATCAGTGGCCAGGGCACAGGGTTAAAACCCAAGAAACACCATGCCCTAAGGCTCAGGAGGTTTCACCCCCAATCTGTGACTCACAAATGAGATGTGTGTCTATCAGACTTGTACTCCCTTAGCATGATGCAGTTTTACCAGTATAAAAGATGCCCTTGTATACGTATGGCCCTTCCCATAGGAAAGGGGAGTATGTATATTCTTATATTATCATTGCTTTGTCCATGCTGAAGGTTGCACAGACTTCACTCTGGTAGAAAAATTATACTCCTCACTGAAAATGGTACAAAACTCTTCATACTCTTAGACCTTAGTGGAGCAGACAAAAAAAGTGAAGAAAAAAATATGCAGAAAAACCATCAAGAGCTTCCTGTCTCTTTAGCTTCTGTGGCTACAGAGTCCAGAGAAAACGATTTAATCTGTTACAGCAAGTCTTTCTAGTTTCCTTGATCCAAACAGTTTTGACATGTGAATAAAGCAACCTAGAGCAGCCTTGGAAGAGATCTTCCAAGAGTCCTGTTCCCAAAACAATCAAGGCATGATCCCCTTACCTTGGCTTGAAGTGACTTTTTTTCCCCCCTTACCTTTTCAAGTTCTGAAAAAAGTTCAGCCTGAAAGTCAGCCCCTTTCCTGTTATAGGGAGGTGAAGTCAGGTCATGTCATGTCATGTCATGCCTGTTGGTTCTGATGTTGTGGTAGATGGCATGTCTTGTCCTTGGGGGTGAAAGCTAGCCCCACCTGCTTTTACAGAGGCCTTAAATAATCCTCTCAAGAGGCACTGCCTGAGAGGCTTTTTTCTTATTATGAAATATCTGTACCATAAAAGCATTCTAATCCTCCTGGGCATTGTATTTACCAGGGTGATTTGATGAACTCAGCCAGTGCTTCAAAAATATCCTCTGTTCCAATGCCCTTTCTTTTATATTTGTCTGCACTTTCATGGCAGTGTGACTTGCTTCCAGAACGATGGCAAGCCAAACCCGAAATAGGTCTCAGGGAGATAAACCTGCACCCGTCTCTTCTGGGGAAACGTCTGGCCAGACAGTCTTATGGCAGAGCACAGGATTGGAGCAGATAAGTGCCTGCTTGGGACAGGAAAAATGTGGTTTAAACTTTTAAGACTGAATTTTAACACTGAGCTTGGCCTGCCGTAATGTGGAATAGCAAAACTCAATTTGTCTGGAGGTATCTGGGGAATTGTTTGGATTTGATAGGTGGCTGCTCGGGTTTTATATTTATTTTAGCCAGGAAGAATGTTACGTCTCTGCCGAGTCCACTTTCCAAGGTGATTTCGGAGCATGTCCCTAGACTAAGTGCCCTATTTGTTGAAAGAACAAAACTTGAAGCAAGATATAAAATTAAGCTTGTGAATTTGGGGTTTAAAATTGATCTGCTCTGTTTAATAGGATCTGCTCATTTGACTTCTCTATGGAGATGAAACTATTGTTCTATTTTCTTCTCAAATTGTTTAAAACTTACGTGTTAAAACTTTACAGTTTTAGGTTATATGGGCCCACGGTGTAACTTGGGAGTTATCTTTGGGGGCTAATCTGATCAGTTTAATTTGCTCGTGGAAATGTGAATAGTGACTGAACTAGTACAAGGACTGTGAAAACTGGTCACCACTCAACGCGAGGAGCCTACAGTGAGCAACGAGATGAACATCCTAGAGAAAATACAGGAAAGCCTCTGGTTTTCTGTGCTTGCTGCTGTTCTTGCATTGTGGATTGCCTCCGCACAGGGAGCTGCCATTCTGGAAATGGAGGAGTGCTCGGACTTTGACAGCCATTCCCGTTGCTCTCGCTCCGTACATCGTTATTCCTGCGCGGCATTAAAGCTAGGTCTGCATTCACTACAGATCAGGAAATGTTCTCTGCTGTCTCTTCTGTTCCTAAACAATTGCACCAATTAACTCTTCTCTTGCTCTTCAAACACAGAAGGGAGCACGGAGCTGTGTGTGCAAACACTTCCAGACTGCGAGGAGTGTTTGTAACTTCTCCCCTGCCAGAGAGCAGGGGCATTCTGGGATTATCCCAGAGACATTGCTTCATGACAGTCTGCTCAGCTTCCTCTCTGCACACAAGCACCCGTATTTACCTTTTGGCACTGAGTTCTTGCGATAGGCAGCGACATAAAGGATGCCTTTCATACACTGTCATGTGGGGGTTGTATTAAGGATTAGCGGTAATGCTCCAGATGTGGGGTTTAGAAGCATTCCAGTGTGGTTAGAACGGATGACAGTTTCATTACCTTTCACCACGAGTTCTCTGGATAACGGTGGGGCACACTCTCTCTGTGGTTTGTGACCAGGGCTTTTAGTTTTGAAGGATCACTTGAATAACTGAAAAACTGGCTCATGTCACTACAGCAATGTACAGTTTCTCTAAATCATTTACTTGCTGCAAGTGCAGGAAGCTCTTTTCAGCCACAGCTGTGGTCGAACAAATTCAAACAACACTTAAGAACAACCGTTCTTGATTTATCTTGGAGTTTACAAAATTGGTGCACTCCAAAAGTACTTTGCCCTTGAGTGTTTTAGATGGTCTAAGTGCATTTGAAGTTTCGAGTCTCTCGCTTTTGCCTAAACTGCTCAGAAAGCACTTTCTGACTTGTTGCTCTTCTAGTCCATCCCCCGCAGAGCAGGAGAATTGCAATCCCACCGTCTCCTCCACAGGCCATAAACACAGAGTCCTAGGACTGGAAGCAGCTCGGGGGTCATCTGGTCCAACCCCTGTGTGAATGCAGCCCTGCTGGTCTTAAATCATCCCTGACCAAAGCTTATCCAGGCTCCTCCTGAAAACCCCCAGTAAGGAAGTCCCACCACTTCCCTGGGCAGTCTGTGCTACTGCCTCCCTGCGCTAATAGTAAGGCAGGCTTTTTTTGTTGTTGTTGTTTTTTTTTCCCTGAGATCTAATCTAAATTCTACTCTGCTGCAGTTTTGAAGCCATTGATTCATATCCTGGCCTCTGCAACAAGGGAGAACAGATGTTCTGCCTCTATGACAGCCTTTCAGAGGTTTGAAGACTGCTGTCATGGCCACCCTTAGCCACCTTTCCTCCCAGTTCTCTCAGCCATTCATCATACAACTTGCTTTCCAAACCACTGATTGTTTTTGTCACCCACCTCTGGACCCTCTCCCAAAGCTCCATGTCCTTTTTAAAACGCAGAGCCCAGAACTGCTCGCAGTAACGTAAATGAGGCCCAACCAGCACCCCATAGAGAGGCACTATCACCTCCCATGTCTTCCATCTAATAGTGCCATTGATGTAGCCCGAATATTTATTCCCTGCAGTCCTAGCAAGCTGCTGTCAGCCAGGAAGTTCCTAGTTGTGGGCTCTTGCTCTGTCAGCTACACATCACCACGCAAAAAGCTGGTGTGCTTTGTTTTGAGGTTCCCAGCCTGGGGTGAATCTAAGCCAGAGCCATTTCTTAATTCAGTGCAGAAGCTGATAAGCCATGTTCTGCTGGAACGCCAGATTCATCAAGATAATTAAACCCACTTAGTAACCTTCCCACAATCCCCAGCCAATACTGTAATGTTGCCCTTTAATGCTACCCTTTTAGGGTGGCGTTTCTGCAGAGGAACTCATTTTCAGCGTTACCGGTCTCCTATACTTGCGAGTCTCCAAGACAATACTGTGCCGTCAGCTGAAACAAATTACATCTTTCAAACTTACAAACAGTGCTAAGAATGGCTTAAAAAAAACCCGGATCTGGCACTTAAATCAGACAACGTGGGCTGTGGGAGCAAGTACAATGTTTAAATCAGGTCTCCTATTCTAATTCCACTTCTGACTCGCTGGCAAGTCGTTTTTCCTCTGAGCCTTGGCTGCCTCTTCTCTAAAATGGGGGTGTAATGCCTTAAGGATTGTTAAGAATGAATGTTCTCATAGTACCTAGAACGTGTACAATATAATGCAAGCGCCAGGTCGCTTTGCTTGGGGGGAGACTCACAAGGTGCAGCCAGGATGTGCTGCTGAAAGGAAGGATGACTCTGATTAAGGCACTGCACTGGGACTTGAGAACTGTCCTCCATGCTCTGCCCCTGACTGCTGTGCGACCTTGGACAAATCACTTAATCTCCACCTAGGTTTTGCATCTGCAGGGTGAGAACAATGCTTCGTGGTACTCGGGTACTACGGGGAGCACTAGATTAAAATCAGGAGGCAGCTCATCCACCCACGCAGACTCGGTGTGGTTGGAGACATCACACTGCCATCGTTTTGACAAGAAATGAAATAAGATTCTGATCCCGTTGTCTCTTTAAAGATTCCTTGGCGTGCTGGATCTGTGAGCACCAAGGTCTTGGCCAGGTTCCAAGTGTGGTCATTTTTTGTTCTGCCTCTAGAAACAATTTTGACTGTTTCAGTTAAATATGGCTGCGTTCTTTCCTTGCTGCTGCACAGCTGCAAGGTTTCATTTTGCAAGTGTTTGTGCTCTCAGTAGTGGATGAAGCGATAGAGCACTCCTGTCCTGTCCTCATCCTTGACATTGCCCAGCACGTTGGGACCAGCATGCAGTTCATGGGAACTGCTTTATCCCCCTAGATTCAATGACTTGCAAACCTCCCAGTCCCGTGCAGCATCTTGTTTGAAAATCCTTGTCTGGCCTTGCACTGAGACTCGCTGTTCAGCAGACCATTTTTCTTCTGCTGCTCAAATGACAAGTTAGGATATTGCCTGGTCTCCCGATGCTCAAGACTTGGAGGGCTTTCTGTGTTCAAGGACACTGCGGGGGTGGCAGCTTGTTGGAGATGTTTGGGAAAAGTTGAGGCGCTTGTCTGACTCCCAGCTTGCTGTACTCTTGGGGTGGCATATGCAAGACTGGTTGGGAGGAGGGCATACGACTGCCTTGCCTAGCAGAGAGGAACATTATTTGAATGTCTGCTGCTGCACTATAGGGGAGACATCTCTCACTCCCCCAAGGTTTTGGGGGTTGGCTGTGTCAAAAATCAGAGAGGCAACTGCTGGAATGCAAACACAAGAACAGGGGAAAGGGGCATATACGTTTCATAGCTTTTCTCAGGCTCGGTCTCCAATCCCGTGTCGTATTGATAAGCTACCATGTGTGCACGCCCTTGGCAAGCAAGATTGTGCTCCTCAGTTCAACTTCAGATTGTGCTGCTTTGCTCTAATTATTCACCTCTGACTTTCAGATGGCTTTCGAAAGGTTGTCCACATCGAACAGGGAGGTTTGGTGAAGCCAGAGAAGGACGATACTGAATTCCAGCATCCGTATTTCATCCGAGGCCAGGATCATCTCCTGGAGAATATCAAGAGGAAAGTAACCAGCGTAAGTGTACAAAACAGCTATTTCAGGCAGGTCCCAGGTGAAGCGTTTCAGAGCGAACAGGGCTAGTCAGAAAAGTAGCAGTGTGCTGCGGGGTGCGATGGGGATTTTGGCCCTGCAAGTCTCGTTCTTTGCCAGCTGTTTCTCTAGTTAACTCCTCACCTTGCGTCTCGTTCAGTCGCACGGTGTTGTGCCAACCTGCTAATCAGCTTGCAGCAGGCGTGTAGTGTGCCACTTCCTCTGATTGCTTTCTTACTGCCCTCTTGGCGCCAGGTTTGACTGAGGTGGCTCAGGACACCCTGAAGGAAACAGCTGGTTAACGTGGAAACCAGTTTGTCTTTGGCTGTGCAAACGGGAAGCTAGCATCCCCTCCACACCTCTCTTTTTCCTTTTACTGTGTAGGCCTGGTCTAGCGGAGGTTACGACAAACTTTCCTTTCCCCTAGGGAAGAGTCACAGAGCAATCGGACCTTCCTTTAGAACTGGAAGAAGGAATGCAGCCATGGGCTGAACACTTGGGGTATTTTTCAACCTAATGAGAAAAACCATACTCTGTTCTCTAGACCCTTTGAAGAGAAGACTCTGATTTCATCCATCACATGATGGCTCTGCTGGTAATGGGAACGGCAAGAAACAAAGGGTTTTATTCAAGACGGCTAAAAAATATTTTAAACTGGCTGGCATGCAGCCGGTGTTCCAAATGGCAATTGGTGCGCTAAACTGGGACAGTACTCGGCTACCCGCGGTTAATACAGGTGTGGGCTCTCTAACGTTGGGGTCTCCACATGCAGTGCTCAGTTTTGACATGAGCAGGAGGCACCTCTGGTCACATTGGCATGTGAGTAAGTCAGGTGTCTAGCGAGGAGGATAACCTTGGCCAGTTTGGACTCCCCTGCTGCCAGAGCTAATGGTGTGAACTTTACTTGTGCCTCATGGGTGGGTCAGAGGGTTCAGACCTAAATCCTGCTTTTTGTGTTTGTGAGAGCGCTGCCTTGTTCATGGCTGGTTCTCTAATTATTTTGTTAGAGCATTTTAAAGGAGCAGCCAGTACTCAGTGCCAAAAACTTCTTCTAAACTATCAGAGCAGCTCTATTCGTTCTGAAATATGGCTTGATCAGTAGCAGCCATCCAGGTTTTAGTTATCCTTTTCCAAATATTGCTCAAAGCCACCTGTAGAGAGCAGCAGGCAAAACTGCATGATGGAGCCCTGGGATGATTTCACGTAACATTAAGTGCCTCTTTGGCTGCGACACGTTTAGCACCTCCAGACATCTGCACAATGGGCGCGTGCTCTAGGAAGTTGTGATGTGCAGATCCCAAAGATATATGGCCTGTGGGCAAGGGGAGGCTGGGGGAACCTGCTTTTGAATAGGTGAGATGTACTAACCCCTGTAATTACTGGCAGATCCAGAGTCCTCACACATTGCAGCTTTTGTGAAGTGTGCCTGGGTGTCATTTCTTATGAGCTCTTTATCCGGGAAATGAAACAGGTCCCTCCCTTCCCTGCTTTAGCACTTGCAAAGCTTCCTGAGTAGCCCCCTCATCATTTCTATAGCAAGAGGCTCCCCATCCCACTTCAGCTCTGGCCTTGCTCATTCTCCATGCTGCAGAGCGAACATTTGCTTTTCTCCCTTTGCCTTTCAAATGGTTCTGATTAACCATTTATAAATGTAGCAAAAAGAGAAAAAAAAATTGGGGCACCCACTAAGAGCCGTGTTCTCTGCTAACTGCAGTGTGCTGGCTTGTGGAGCAGCATGATTATGTGCTGTGTATCTTCAATAAAATCCCAGCTGTCATTGTGCTTCCTTGCTCTTCCTGGCCTCTGAATTTTAGCATTAGAAATGCTGTGCTAGCCAATATAGCTATCCCATCATGTGATGGAAGATTGTGCGCTGTCATTCTGGGGCTGCAAGAGAGCTGTTGGCTTTGTACCAGCCTTAATGTTTGCCTTTCTGAGCTGAGAGATTCAGCTTATTTAGGGTGGGGGAAGAGTTCATTCTCTGCAAGTAACGGTGTTCTTGTAGATGACTGCTGCGAGCCCATCTGATTCAGCTATACGCAACCCAGGCATTGGAGGGGGAGGAAGATGGCTCACCTGCTGTACTACCTTTGACAGTTAAGCAACTGTTTTGTAAGAGCAAACACCACTGACCTTTTCCGTTCTGTCTCCAGGTATCCAGTATAAAGAATGAGGATATAAAGGTTCGACAAGACAATGTAACCAAGTTACTGACTGACGTCCAGGTGATGAAGGGAAAGCAAGAGAGCATGGACTCCAAGCTGATAGCCATGAAGCAGTATGTATGTAGGGAGGGGAGGGCAGAAAACAGGAGAATCTGCTCCATCTGACTTATTTCCTCTGAAAAAAATATGTTCAAGGCCTCCCGTAGGAGAAGTGTAGCTGGTCTCCATTGTTGCGTGTGCTCTCATGTTTGCCAGCATCCCGAATGTCTCAGGAGCACAGTCTGAGCTTTAAGAGGCTCTCTGTCTGGGGAAGAAAGGGAGTGGAGGAGCCTTCTGAGCAATATTACATCTTCGTAAGGGCCTGGTGTCACAGTGACCAACCCTCCAGCCCCAGACAGAGTGAGGCTTTGGTAACTTCCCTTTGGGGGAACCCTGCTGCACTTCTGATCTGAGCCAGGAGAGCGCAACGACTTGCTTCCACCTGCGTGAAGTCTGACCCCCTCTGCACAGTGCTGGTGTCTTGTTCATGAGTTTGCCTACACCCAAATGCAGAAGTCACATTCTTGTTTGCACACTGTACCTATCACTGTGTTATTTAAATGACTGGAACAATGTCTACGCGTGTGCTCTAACATTGCTGCCTTTCTGCAAGCCTGATGTCTTACACATGCCACTTCCATCCTTGCTGGTTACTGGTACTGGAGACTTGCACTTGGCGGGGCAGACAAGGGGACAGAACATGCTATTTAGTCACCATCAGTTTGCTAAGCCAGCATTAGGGGGTGTTACAGAGCACTGCTGAGCACTCCTGGTCTTTCCCACCCTGCAAGAGAGAGTAGAAGTCAGAGGCTGTGCATAACCCATGCCAGGTGGGGTCCTTAGTTTATTCAACAATGAGGCAGTGGACTGACCCAACAAATGGCAGGATTTGTTTTAGAATTGAGGCCTGCCAGTCATGACCATTAGGCTGAGATGTTTTTAAAGCTGTTGGAGGACTTGGATACCCAATAAAATGAATGGAAAATGGGCCTCCAGATTCCTTCAGAGGCTTTGCAAATGTCTGCTTTTTCTTTTCCTTGTGTGCCCTTTGCCTGGGTGGGGAAACCATCCCTTACTCTGAATTTTCTGACATCGTATCTTAGACTAGCCTCAAGGTGAAAAGGAACAGATTTTCATCTCACAGTTTGAAGAAACTTCCACTACTGTTCCAAAAGAATTGACTTCAGTGGCATAGGAAAAGGGGAGCAGGCTGTTCCAGGGGCCTGTCTAATGTCCGGTGCTCTCTTACTGGACAGAGCAGGGAGGAGGAATGAGGATCTCAAGGGATCTGTGCCCAAATGAAAGCATATCTGCCATGCGGCGTTCCATGCCCTCCCTCCCCTTGGATTTCGCTGCGGTACCTTGTGCTCACAGATCGTTTCACGTGAGAGAGGAGGGAGACTTCTTTGTCTCCAGGGTTATTGTAGCTGATTGTCTTCATCTTCCCCTTACCCCTCAATGTGAAGCCTCATAACTAGGCTGTGGTTCTCTTCAGGCTCTTCATTGCAAAGGGAGGAAGAAAAGTAGATCACCCTGCTGTCCCCTTCAGTAAGTGGTGGTGTATGAAATACCCTGGCATCGTGACTAGCATTTGAATTTCCCATGCCCAGGTACACAGTATAGGCAGCTGAGCTTCCTTTTGCCGTCAGGTAAACTAAGTGATGCGTCCAGCACAAACAAATGAAAACTCTCCCGTACTGTCAGCCTTAAAATGGCCAAAAGGTGCTTTACCAAGGCACATTTCAGCAAGTTTGTAGGCTACCTTTTTTGTCCTTTAGGAAACGCATCCTTCACTTTCATCTGAAACATACAGATGTACAAGTCTCATCTGATGACTTGTCAGTGGTGGACCCAGCATTACATCTGTTGCAGAAAAAAATTGTGCATCTTGGAGGTGGAAGTTCATCTTTATCCTACTCTTCCTGGAAGAGCATCCAGGTGCCCAGTGCCTTCTGAGCTTGCAGCTCATTCTGATGCAGTGCAGCTCTGTCCCTAGCTGGTGTGTGTTGCTCCCAGTAGGCTGCTTCTGCCTTTAGCACCTCAGCTGCAGAGTTTATTTCCTTTTACCCTTCAAGCATGAAACAGCTTATGAGGAGCTGCAGGAGCCATTCTCGATCCCATGTGCCAGTCATATGGCCTTGCATTGCTTCTGAGATGCATGTAAAAATGGCATATTTCACAGAAAAGCAGCAGTCCCATATCATCTGTTTGGTGCATCACTAGGGCAGTGTTGCTCCGCAGGGGCTCTGCAGGCAGCCTGTTTGTACCACGTCTCATGTAACAAGGCCACAATCGGATCTGGGCAGCTAGGTGCTCTGTAAGACGGGTAGTCCTCCCAGGATCCTGAGAGGTAGCTGCAGTTCGCAGCTGACTTTCTCTGGACTGTTACTGTATATTAAGAAAGCCAAGATCCTTGCATGTAGTATTCAGCTCAGCTTCTCTGGCTTTTTCCAGTCAAGTAAATATGTAAAATATTTTACAGTATTTGAAACCTGTAAGGCCTGACCTCTTACCTAGGTACAGAATAAGCTTCCACAAGTGGGATCACAGTTATTTAGAGCTCCCACAAGCCAGGTGGGAACAGCATGAGCGTTTGCTGTAAACTGAGCGTGTCTGTACGCACCACTAGATGGAGATGGAGTACAAAGAGCGACGCTTTGGAGAGCGGACCCTGCCAGCTTCCCATTATCAGAATTGTGGCTCAAACAGCATTGAATTTCCCCCTCCAATGAGAAGGTAATTATTGACCAATAAATACAAAACGCACATTGCCCTTTATTTGTGTAACAAACTTACAAGGAATCTCTCATGGGACAGTTCAGATTCTCAAGTGGGAAATCCAGAAATTGTACAGCTGCTTCAGTCGGGCTGTGTTCCCTGGATACGTGTCAAAGACCGTCTTCAAATTTGCTATACCCGTTCAGCTGCTGTCTGTCTATATGCCACAGTGACCTTCCTAACTGTCGTTCAGGTTTTCACTTCTGCTTTTCTTTCCCCACTTTTCCGTGGTCCAGGGCACTTACTCATCCTGGTGGTGACCCCGCCAGTTCCCTTGGTTCTGTCTCGGGTCAGTCTTCCCAGTCTCTCTTGCAGGCTCTCCTTCATCTACGGCGTCTTGGCTCTGCTCTTGATCAAGCTCACTTTTAACACCTCTTGTCTCCCTTCGTAGCACCTGCTCATTGTTGTGCTGGGATTGCCCACCCATGCTCTTGGGAGGCTGCAAATTACCTGTCTTCACCCTGCCTCCAGTTTTGCTTCCTTAGCAAGGTTTTGGAGAAAATCCTTAGCAAGGTTCGACCTCTTGGACCATCTCTCCCAGAACAAGCTTAAAGCTAGTGTGGTCATTACTGATTTACATCTGTCCTCCCAACACCAGCATAACAGTCACTCCCTGATCACTCTTGCTTTTTGGAAGCTCTGTTCAGTTCTCTTCTGGTTTGAAATCTGTTTCTTTACTGCTCTTTTCTTTTAATTTATGTGATAACGTTATATCTTCTTGTCCTATTTTGCTATGGGATTTCTCCTGGCTGTGTCCTTGCCCCCTTCTCCATGCCTCTGCTTCTTGGATGTTGCTTGGGAGCTTCAGCCTAACATGCCACTTACAGGGTGAGACTGCATACATTTATGACCTTTCAGTTTGTTCCTGTTAAACTGCCTGTTTTTGGTCAGTCGATAAATGGGCTGTTAACATTTAGGTCTGTCTTACACTGCTAGAATTTTGTCTTGGCCACCAGGAGGTGAGCAGAAAATTGGGAAGGAATAATGTTTTTATGACTAGATCACTGACTACTGTTTTTGTGCTTCCAAACTATTTCTGCAGTGTCTGGGGAAGGACACGTGCTTTCCCCTGTTTGCTAAAGATTAGATTCAGTGCTTTTGCTGAATACTGCTAGTGCAGACTGCCTTAGAAAACTTGCAGACAGAAAAGGAACTTCTGTGCCCCCGTGGTGTGAGTTGGTGCAGGATTCAGCCAGGATCAAGAATTGGAAGGGGGTTGATACAGCAAGAAGGAGCCTGGTCAGTCTTGTGGGAGAAGCTTCATGAAAACCTCCCAAAGCTGTTCTGTAAAGGTGATATAGAGTGGAGTCCTGAGTTTTCCCTACCACAGGCCTTCTCCCCTTCCCCAGTTCTGCAATCATATAGTACACGTGGCCACTAGAGATACAGGTGCCAGAGTGGATTAGTTGAGGAATTTTTGAAAGCGCAGCTTCTGAGTAAATAGCTGAATTTCTTCAGCTTAATATCCAGGGAGACTAATGAAAGCTATTGCTTCTAAAACAGCATGCGTTTCAATATGGTCAAATGTTAAATCATTTAGGATCAAAGAGTGCAAGCCATACTTGGGGGATGGGGTACCCTATCCCAGGAAGCAGCAGCTCTGACCCCTCAGGCTTTTTCAGTCATCTAAATATGAGCTCCCAGAGCACTGCCGGGTCCAAAAGAGCTACTGTGGTCCTTACATGTATAAACAAGGGGATATCAAGTAGCCATGGGGAATTTGTATTATCTTCTGGTTTTGGCACTGGCATGGCCCCTGCTGGAATACCGTGGCGTGTCCTGTGTGGATGTCAGTTCATGAAGGATGTTTAAGAATTGCAGAGGGCTCAGGAGGAGCCATAAGAGCGATTGAAGCATCGGAACACATGCTGTGCAGCAGTGAGTGCCAGGAGCTCGATCCATCCATCTCATCAAAGAGATGGCGATTGGTCTGTAAGTGCCGACAGGGGGAACAGAAATCTGATAGGAGAAGGCTCCTCGGCTTTGCACGCAAACTTGCAACAAGGTCTGCTGCCTGGAAGTTGAACGTGGACCAATTGGCTAGGGACAGAAGTTACACACAGACCGGTTTAAGTCATCAGAAACTGGTTTAAACCTATAACACAACAGAAGCTCAGTGCAAATACACCAGTTTCAAAATGGTTGAAACTGGTTTAAGATAAACCTGGTTGAATGTAGTATCAGACTGAACTGATTTGGGTCAAACCAGTTTATGAAATTTCTGTCCCCAACCCCTTGCTTTTTCAAGTTAAATCAGTCCCCCAGCATGCTTTCCAGTCCTGGGCTGGGCTGGGCTGTCTGCTCCAGTAGATCAGGGCTGGGTGGGGAGGGGGGCCTGGGGACAGAGTACAGAGCTGCCTTGCTGCGAAAGTTACTGAAACTTACTGCTGGCTGTGACTGTGGACTAAAATCCCTAGAAGCAGGAAGAGGAAGTGGTGCACAACCCTGGAAAGTCCTGCTGCTGTGATTCTGGACTGCAAATTCAAGAGAGCTTAGGGGCAGCAGGAAGAGGAAGCAAGCATACAGCCCATGCTGGCTCCAGGCATGCTGTAGTGCCCCCCGACTCCCCCGGCTTCTGGCCTGAGCCACCGCAGGCATGTGGCTACATTTCCTGAGTCAGAAGTAACTGCGTGTCCAGCTGTTTCTCAGTTTAATCTCTGCATCTTAGACTAACCTACAAAGACCGAATCAGTTCAGCGTCAGCCTTTTTGACTGTCTGTACTTTAGCCATTCGAGCTAAAAACAGGATACATGTTTTTTTAACGGTGAGTGGAATTGGCCATTGGAACGGCTCACCAAGGGCTGTATTAGCTCCTCTGCTGTCACTGGAAATGTTTTGAATCAAGATTGGGCTTTTCTAAAGAGAGGTGCCTGTAGCTCAGCCACAACTGTGAAGATTGCAACAGGAGTTGCTTTGGGGAGTCTACACAAGGTTGAACTAGAAGGTTTCTCCTGGCCTTAGGCATCTGAGTCCCTTCAGCAGTCCCTGGTGTGGGACTTAAGGTTCAAACCCTCAGCTGGTCTGTCAGCGTTCATCTTTTCCATCCAAAAAAGCAGTTTGCCTGCCCCCTTTTTCCCTGTGGAGTTTGGGCAGTCCAAGTCCAGAGAGCCGCTTTTGCAGAGCAGAGACATTTATGCCCTCGCAGCTTGGGACCTTCATTGAGCAAGCAGCAAAAGGGATGGGAATGGTGGTGCTTTACCCTCTGGGCGACTGTGTGCTACTGTGACTGAATTAGCTGTTTGGCCATGCAGTGGGGTCCACTGCTGCGCCACAGCTTAGGAATCAGCCAGCCCTTTGCCCAGTCCGGTAATAATGCTTAGTTATCCAAAATCTTTATGCTCAAAATGCTTTGGAGCCAAACTACCTGATTTCCTGAAGTTTCATGGACTGTGCGCGAGATCGTCTCCGACGGGTAGAGCTGGGCCTACAGTCAGAAGTTCCCGCTCCCCTGTTTCATGGTTATGCTGCTCACCCATGTCTCTCTAACGCACGACATTTCTAAGGTTTGATCCATTCTGTGCAGCCTAGCGCAGGTGTCCCCACATGGGCTTTCCCAGGAAGTTGCACATTCATTCTGTTTAATGCAAACTTTCTTGAAAGTGCCTTAATACGGAGTGTTGTCAGTGCCCTCCGAAGGGCCGTGAACACCGGAAGCTTGACGCAGGGTTCGTCGTGTCTGGAACACTGTGTTCTTAATTCTTTGCGTATCTAAAGGTGAGGTTTGGGTTTTTTCCTCCCTCCACTAAAAATTGCACCAGGTGCAATTGATATCAGACCCTTTCTGTTGGCATTTAAAAGAGTTTATAGTCACAACTTGTCTCCTGGTGAGAGTAAGACCTTTGTAGCATATTGAAAATGCATGTGGCTCAGAGCCAGTCAAAGGGAAGACTGTTTGTGGGGTTTTTATTGGGCTTGACTTGGACATCATCGCTGGCAAATCCAATATAATGCTCATTGGAACTGTCTTTTTATTGCACCACTGTGCACAGACCTTCTCACGTCTTCCCATATTGACTTGTTTAGCTCATACAGTCTGCCTGAAAGACTGGGGAATGCAATTAAGCCAGCTCCACCAAGGTAATATTGCTCATGTCTGGATAATTTGCTGCTAGTCTTTAGCACTGGCAGGAAAGAATAAAAAGGAGACATGCTAAACTTTGGGGTATGAAAATATTTATCCATCCCTGTCAGCAGGTCCTCCAGCCGGACTGGATAATGCTCCCCAGTGCCTGAGAGTTTGTGGGCCAGGACACTGCTTCCCTGGAGTACCCTAGAAGCCCACCTGGTCGGTTCTTTAATCTGAGCTCATGCTCAGAGGTCGCACAAAGTGACTGTATTGATCCATCTTAAGGAAATAGAAATCCCTATTTTTTCCTTCCTTCTCTTTTTTGGGGGCCTTGGAGATTAAAAACCAGAACTAAGCTTTGGGCCACACTGTCTGTAATGGCAGCCTGCTATAGGAAAGGCTTTGATGCACGGTCAGACTCTTGCCTTACCAGCTCCATAGAGTTAAAGACTGCATCACATCAGGATTTTTCTCCTTCTCAAGTTACCCTGCACAGAAAGATATGCAAAAAGAGCAAATCTTCTCATTCTGGGAAACATAAAACATAACAGTCCCCCGGGCCTCTCACTAAAGAAACAAGGAGTCCTCTTTCATTCTGGCAGAGATGCAACAGCCAGCCTTTCAGTTCCTTTCATCTCCTTGGCTAGCTGGAATGACACTCAGCGTTAAGGTTGGAAGAACATGGCTATAGTTAGCATTGGACTCCACTTGGTATCAGCCCCTGTTTCCAGGTACTGGACTAATACACAAAAACTGTCCTTTTGGTTGAATTTTGCACACACACAGCTTAAAGTAGGACAAGTTTGAAGATGACCCGTTCCGACAGTCATGGTTTGTTGGAATTAAGTGGTCTCTCTTGCTTCGGTTGCTTTTTGTTCTGAACTAAAGTAGCTCATGTTAAACTTCAGATTTTTTCCTTGTGCAGGACAAGTACGTGGTGCGGCAATAGCATTTTGAAAGTGTCACCCCAAGGCCTGGTCGCATGCAGCTCTGCCCCTAGGCCCTTTCGACAGACGAGAAGGCTGCGTCCTGTCCCGTCTCCGGAACGCTTGCTGCTTGCTAAGCATATCGTGGGGCCCCGCTCGCTGCCTGTCCACCCCAGCAGCTTCCAGCACTCCTAGCACAGCCAGGCATGACTTTACATTAGCACCTTCTCAGCTTCTGAGTATTGTCTGACTCTTGCTCTTAGCAGAGCAGCTGCGTTCTGTTATGTTCTCATACAGATGAGGTCTGTATCCTAGGCTGCCATGACTCATGGCATCCTTTTCCTGCCCCCAAATTGAGTTCGCTTCAGCTTTCCATAGAAAAACCGTCATAGGAACTTGATAGGGAAAAGGACCAGGTTTAACCCCATCCCTTCTGTTGGGCTGGTAGTGATCTTCCAGAGGTGTTTCAAGCGAGGCAAATAAGTGGCTGATAATTAAGCTAACACTAGACAAAGCTGCTGGCCTTGAATTGCTCCAGTTTCTGTTGGCCTCCCTCTCTCCTTCCTGTGTTCTTGTTTCTCCTGGAGCCTTACCTTCTCCTAAAACAGGCACTTCTCTAAGCCAGCTCTTTTCCTTCTGGGTCTTTTAGGCTGGAACCACTTGGATTTTAAGTTGACAGCTGAAAATAAGGCTGCCGGCTGTTTCACGGTGCCATGCAGCCCTTGGGGCAAAGCATACTTTACTGCCTGAAACTAGCTTTCCTTCTTGGCTCCAGGCTGACCAATATCTCAAGGAACAAACTTCTCTGTTGCTGCCTGTTACTTTTGTGGGCTGTCTGGCCAGAGAAGGAGTATGGCTTGGCTTGACCTCGGGAAGGACGGCACCATTATTTCGTATCTTCTTACCCTGGTCAAAAAGTCATACGCTGGGACCCCTTTTCTCATGTCTACATTCTCCCTCTGTAAGGAGTGGGCAGCAGATAATTGGCTTCCGTTCAGCAGCTGTCACTTCCTTGGCTTGGAAGAGGAGATCCTCTTTTGGAAAGACCAGTGTTTCGTACTGTGCGTGGTCATGTGGTGTAACGGAGCAGAGCGGAGAGAGCAGATCCTCAAGACCAAGCTGGAGAAATGTCCTGATCGCTTGTTAGGACAAGTTCCTTCGTGGGGAGGAGGAAGAAGGGCCAAATCTCTGGCTGGGGTGCCCATCTCCCTCTCCTAGCCCCAGCCTGTGGTCATTCCCCACCCCCACGTCCAGCTTTACTAAGGGCTACCACCCTTGTGCAAACCAGAGCAGGAAGGTAAGACAGAGGGGTTGTCACTTCCCTGTGATTCATCGGCTCTGCTCGAGTCCGGCGGGAGCCAAAGTGTATCCGTAAGTTTAATTTTAAACAGATTGTTGAAAGCAGTGAGCTAGCCATGGTGTCTGCACCTGTTTTTATCGGTTTTCCCCCAGCCTCCTTCAGGGATTGTGTTCACTTTGACTTGGCGCATGAAGTTCTACCAGGGGACGCTGAGAGCACTTCCTCCTGACCAGACGCTGTTTACAAGGCCCCGCCGCTTTTACAAGGCCCCAGTTACTAACAGAATTTAAAAGTTAAAATTTCTCCTGATGAAAATAAATCTAAACAGACACCAGGGCTTGGCCTCTTGCAGCACTGTTCCTCCTCCCCAGAACTATTTTACCTTATGCAAACCGCACCCCCCCCCTCCCCCCCAGTAAATCATACCAAATAATTTTGACCCATGTAACTTTCTTTATGGTTTCAGGGTTCCAAAAGCAACATATATATTATCATTTGACACTGACCTGAGGGGATAGGGTTTGCGTTAGAACATTTGTTGAAAAGATTGAATCCATCAGTGTTAGGTGAGAGAAAAGCTGAGCTAGGACATAATGAAGCCAACTAGGTGATATCCAAGCTTTTAGTCGCTGTGCTCAGAAAAGCCTCGTTAATGGAAGCCTCTGACCTTCAGGGACTAAGGTGCTGTGGTTAAAAGCTGCCTGAAATCATTCAGGGGTTGAGTCACCAAATGGCTCCTACCTTAAGCCCTCATTTTGAGTCTAGAACTATAGAATTTTGCAATCCTGTTTTCTCTCTTCACCTCTCCTGAGTAATTTTGTTGCAGCAACAGGGTTTTTTCCCTGAGTATCTGTTTTAACTGGTGTGGAAAAAATGAGGCCCAGTCTGTATAGCAAAGGCATAAAATCTGTAAGAGGATCTGGTGTGAAACTGCTGGCCAGATACTTTCTGTGTTTTGCACTGTGCTTTATGAGCTTGTAATATCTTCTGTCCCATTCTTGCAACTTGGGCAAAAGATCTGTGCAGGAGCGGTGGCTCACTAGCACCCCTTCCCGCTGAGCAGAGCATGGCAGCTTAACCCAAAGGCTTTCAGTTTGCATGGTCTTGGGGACCAGAAATACTCTTTGGGTATGAAACTCTTCCCTTTGCCATCTTTGTGCTGCTGTTTTGATCTTGTTTTCGTGGAGTTGTGAACACCAGCACACCTGATATAGTACGTTCCCTGTTTTCACACCCATCCTGGCAGAATCACAAAATGAGAGCCCTCTACCAAGGGATGTGAAGAGTAACAAGGAAAGATTCTGTAAGTACGTTGAGGAAGATGAAGTCAAGATGTGGTGCACTCTTCAGTTCAGAAAGGAAGGCTAATGCTGCCAAGCTGGTGCTGCCAAAAAAGACTAATGTTTTAATGCCCCTTCATTTCAGCGTTTGCTAAAAATATTAGTGTTGGATCTAACTTAACTGGCACTGGAGACGAGAATAGAGAAAGAACAAGTTATTGACCACTTAGATGTTTTCAAAGAGGCTTGGGTAGGTGGACTAGCGTACAGGTCAAAGTAAAGTTAGGGTAGGGTGGCGCATTGGAGGCTAACTGGCTCAGAGAGGCAAACGCTTTAATAGGCAGCAGCCGACCTTGTCGGGTGTCAAGTATGTAGGCCACCCTAAAGTATGGAAGTTTAGTTTGCACTGCCAGGCTGCTCCCGCCTTAAACGTGACCCTCTGGTGTAGAGAGAGATCTGCTGAGCAGTTTACCTAGGGCCAGAGCCACAGTAGCTCCCCAGAACGTCAGAAGCTGCTTTCTGCTAGAAGAGCTGCATCCATGCAGAGGTTTTGCCAGCGTAGCTCGTCAGCTCCGCAGTATGATCTCCTCGCCCTGCTAGCCAGCAAAGCTATGTCAGCAAAACTTTGTAATGAAGATGGAGCCTTAGGGAACCGGCTGAAGCGATCTGAGAGCCAGCAGTGACAGTCTCCGAGAGCTCACGGGGGGAGGGTAGAGTCCCAGAAGACTGGAAAAGGGCAAATATATAGTCCCTGTCACTAGCAAAGAAGGACCCAGGGACTTGAACCAAGTTGGACTAACAGCAGTTCCTGAAAGATATGGAAACAAATCTCAAACCACTTGTAACCCTGTAAAAGAGAGCATAAAAAGCAACAGGCAACACACGTCAAATGAGTCCTAGTAAACCAACCTAATTTCCTTTGACAAGCTAACAGATCTGTATTGGAGCGAAGCAGTAGATGTGATGTATCTGGACCTTAATTAGGTGTTTGACATTAGCTTATAATAAGCATGTCATGCATGACAAAAGAAATGTATTCCAGATAAAACTGCTGTGAAATGGCTGTACAAATGGCTGGGAAACCACATTCAGAATAATTATCTGTGGATCACTGTCACTCTGGCAAGGTGAAGCAAGTGGGGTGGGAGGGGCTGGAGGGGTCTGTCCTGGGTCCGGCAGGAGACAATATCTTCATTAAGAACTCAGAGCGTGGAGTGCAAACGATGCTTATTCCACTTGTAGGTGATACTGCAAGCACTTTGAGAACAATATAAGTCAGATTTTGACACGCTGGAGAAACAGTTTAACAGGCTTGGTCTAGGCTGGGCCAGATTCAGCCCACAGAGCCATGTCATCTAGCCTGCAGGGGTCTGAAAACCTGGTGGCAGAGTTAGTTGCTGGTCCACTGCTGTCAGGTTTCCAGGCCCCTAAAGGGCCAGCAAGGCTGGGGTGACATGGGGCCAATCCAGGTGTGCAGGGCCTGATCTGGCATGTGGGTGGTGGAGGCAGTGCAGGACCAAAAGGTTGAGCACCATTAGTTTAGGGCACAAGTGCAAAGTAGCACGTTTCAATAGAAACGACCAGCTGCAGAGATAAGGGATGGAAAACTGCCACGGCAGCATTTTTGCTGGAAAGGCTACAGGGGTTGCAGTGAATCAGAGACTGCACGAGGAGATAATATGCTGCACTGAAGTGCAGCGTCCAAACCTGAACACAGTGCTTCAGGGAAGGCCTCGCCAGTGCCAGGGTGAAAGAATCACTTCCCTTGACTTGCAAACAGCACTCCTCTTCCTACAGCCCTGGATGCAGTTGGCTTTTTTGCAGCAAGAGTACACTGGTGGCCGTAAGCTGAGTACAAGCCACTTTAATGCCCAGCTTCTTTTCTGCAGCACTGCAGCCTAGCCGGCCTGTGTTTGTATGTGTACGTGCGGTTGTCCCATCTCACGTGGAAGAGGGAGAGGGAGATGATAATCTTTGTCTGTCATCTGGGGCTGGGAGAAAAAATAACAGCCTTCAGTCTTGGCAGGGTAGAGTTTAGTTAGAGCTAAGGAAAGTCTTCCTAATGGGAAAGAATTGGTGGCCCGAGGAAGTTGTGGACTCCATCACCAGAACAAGTTAGACAGACCGCCATTATGAATGGCTTAGGCAGAGTTGATCCTGCCTTGTGGTTGAGGATGGATTATTTATCCTGTTGGGGACCCTCTCAACAACACGGGTGACTTCTAGCATCCCACAGCAGGATGGATGCTTCACAGAAGTGCGACTTAGTCTTGATCCCACAGAGCTGCCAGCTAACAAGGAGAGGAAGAAGTGGTATGAGACCCAGGTTAGGCATGTGCGCAGCTTGGTAAGAAGAGCAGAGAGCAGTGTGAGTGCATGCTAAGGACTTGCTATCATGGCATCACAGAAGTGATTTTTTTTTTGGAGGCAGTTGAGCAGGGTGGGTAGTAAGAGGAAAAAGCTGCAGAGGTGCTGCTTACAGGAGAAGGCAAAGGCAAGGGCAGCACAGGCAGAGCAAACGGGGTGGGTGGCCAGTACGTAAGCTCTTCTGTTCTGCTACATCTCGGTTGCAGTGCACAAATCCTGGAGCATTGTGATCATGGGTCCTCGTGCTGGTATCTCAGTGCCCGTTGTGAATGGAAACTGCTTTGGCAAGGTAGAAAGAGCTGAGTGCAAACCCTGGAGCAGATCAAGATTTTGGGGGGCTGTGGCCTCCTTTTGGGTTACAGATGTAGTCTTATCCAGTGACAGCCCCTCTCTCCCTCCCTTCCTTCTGCCTCCTGTGTTGTGACCAGACCAGAAAGGGAGCATTTAAACTGAACTTCACTGCCTCTCTGGGGGCAGGAATCTGTGCCCCTGCAAACTTTTCCAAATGTTGCCTCAGGAAGAGAAAATGAGCTGGTCTTGCCTTCAGAGAGCATGCCTTTTGTAGGGCTGTCCCCAGGGAGCTAGAAGGGAGGCTCCTGTCCTGCAAGATCCATGGTAGTAGATGCGTTACGTGGGAAAAGGGAGGTGGCTTCAGGAGGCAGCCTGTATTCCTGTGGCCTCAGCTGGAACGCAGGGACAGCAACTCCTGAAGCTCAATTTTCTAAACCTCTAAAACTATTTTTATAGAACGAACCCCCCATGAGTTAACCCCGTGCATGTTGGCAGCTTTCTTTGTTGCCTGCAGGCAGAAGTGTGAGGAGAAGTGTTGCTGTCTACAAGTCAATTAATCCCATTTCTGCTTTTGCTTTCTACAGCCAGGGTGGCCAAGCCACACAGCCTGTTGCTTATAATAGAGGTGAGGCCTGTGGAGACTTGCAGCCTACATTATCTGGCATGAGCCAGACAGCTGCCTGCTGGGATCGAGAGAGATTTGGATCCAGGAACCTTTAGTCTCCATGGGCCTCACCTCCATACTGCAGCTGAGCAACAGAATCTGCTCCATTTGATGCAAATCAAAGGAACCACATCCCTTGCCCATTGTATGGGCTTGCAGGTGGTCAGTGTTTGGGATCCCCTTTTTAGAAGCCCTGCATCTCATCTGTGCCACTGGCCACCTTGCCTCTCTTCTAAATGTACCTGGATTAAGCATCCAGTCCAGTGCTGTCACTGGGAGCCTGCATTGACCAGTTCTGGGGCAGGGAGACCACTGCTTGTTGGCCTGCTAGTGCCCTTGCGAAGAGAATGGATTACCATTTTACTGTCAGCTGCCAAATTCCCTTTTCAAAGAAGATGCAGCAGTGCAACAAACAGAGTTAAATCAGCACGTGCATACGGGGCTGGTCTGGAAATGAGATGTCACTGTCACGGCCCAGATCTCTGGAAGAGGCACGGTAGATCTGGAAGCGCAGGAATCCCAGTTTTATTACACAGCAGAAGGTCCCTGTGCTGCACGAGCTGACGTTTGAGATGCTTGTGCGGATGAAGCTGTCCATCTTCCCCACCAGCTGCATTTCATTAACGGGGATCCCAGCCTCCATTTCCTTATGGGCTGTAGTAATTTGAGCAAAACAGTTCTGGTCTCCGCCTCACCAGAGCCCGTGTCCCAGATTTTGCACAAAGAAAGGTCCACATGTTATCGCCCAGAGTCCCCCAGCCCCATCCGATGTGGAGGTAGAGGGAAGAGTGTTGCATTGCCCAGTCCATTCCTCCTTTCCCCCCCACCAAAGATCCTTTCTTGATTTCATTGGGAACTAAACTGAAGCCTGCCTCATGCAGGTGCACTATTGAAATCATCAGCTGGAGCATCTGCCACTTCAAAAAGGAGGCAACTCAAGCTCTCTCTGAAAAGGGAAATGAGGTCCCTGGAACCCAGTTGCCATTAAGCCTAGTTTTATGGAAAGAAGACTGCACGTGCCTAGTTAAATTTCTCTCTCGAGCCGAGTGGGAGATGTGCGTGCCTGGAACCTGTCCAGCTGTCACGGCTGCTGCGGATGAGCCCCCACACCAATCTTTTCAGGAAAAAGGAGCTGGCCCGCCTGCACTCATGCAAGTGGTGCCCAGTGGCTGTCCCATACTCCTGCCTGCCGCCACGGTGGGCTCGATCGCTGTCAGAACAACTCCAGTCCTCCTGGCTGAACTGGAGTGATTCCCGCCTGATGCAGAGACTGTGGGCCACGTTTTTATGACCTCTAAATTAGCCCATTGTAATGTGTTGTTTTACAGCCTCCCTGCGCAAACGCTGCATGGGCTCCAGCTGTTCCAGAGGCTGGGGCCAAAGCATTAACTCTCACGCCACGGCCTCCACATGTCAGTGCGGTCTGGAGGGAGCTGCGCTGGCGGAGAGTCAAACATCAGCGTGATTTTAAAATTGCTTTGATGGCTTCTAACACTGTGTGTAATGTGGGATGTGTGTGTTTTTATCTCGGCTGCTGCCTTTTATGAGCTTAGTCACTGCTTGAGATCATCTGAAGTCAGTTTTTATTGGCCAGTCCAGCCTATAGGTTAGAGACCTGCGGAGTACTTGTTTTCAGTGCGTAGTGATCCAGAGCCAAAATTAATTACCAGCCACGGCCTGCGACGCTGGTGTTAAAATAACCAAACCAACTGCCATCTTTTTATACCGGCTTGTCGTGGGAGCTGCTTTTCTGTCCCCCTTGTGCCACCCAGTCCTGCAGATCTCCCTGCTGTGTGCCAAAGGCATTGGTTTGTACCAGTGCCTGTGACCGGATTGCATCCCTGGCACCTTCCCGTTTTACAGCTGTATGGCTCTGGCTCTGGGGAAGAGCTCACCTCACTTCTCCCTTCCCCTTTGCTCTCTGGAGGAAGAGCCAGGCTGTTTGAGTGACCCCTGCCTATGGCCAGGATTGTGGTTTGAGCTCCTGCCTTAAGCTCTCCTCCCAGCCTGACAGGATGGTCAGAGCGTCACACTTGTTCTCTTGTGAGCACAGCGCATATGTTGCTCTGCAGCATCCTTGTGTTCAGGTCCGAACACTGTATCCAGCCTCCTGGTCCTCTGGATCAGAGAGAATTGTGGGCTCAGAAATCCTGCCAGCAATGCTTCATTGAATTAATATATAGTTTCTTATGTCTGTTCATTATCTGATTAAATAACGCATGGGCGGGAAGTCAGTATTCCTTTCGGACTTCTGATAACGTGCTGCATACATTTAGCGAGTTAGTGGTATAGGCGTGGTATTAGTCAAGAGAAGCAAACCATGGATCATCTCCACAGTGCACCCCACAAGATCTGACAGCACCAGCA
This sequence comes from Alligator mississippiensis, assembly GCF_030867095.1. NCBI lineage: Eukaryota > Metazoa > Chordata > Crocodylia > Alligatoridae > Alligator > Alligator mississippiensis. The sequence goes on from NC_081826.1 coordinate 1,325,151, forward strand.
CCAGAAGCATTGGCCTGTGCAGAATACTGGGGAACAGGCCAGGTGGGCAGGTTGGACTGGAGACCCAACGCCGAAGAAGTTAATGGTATAAAGCACTTAAGTGAGGAAAGGGCTTTTCTTATCCCACCAAAGTTGTATTTGATTACCTACATTCCTTAGAGAGAGAGTTTCTTTTGGCAATGAGAAAGTTGAATATAAAAAAGATATACCTTTTCTTCCTTTTTTCAACCCTCCACGTCTATTTTACCTCCAACGCCTGAAATCCAGTAACACTGCATCCCACCCTCACGTCATGCAGCAGCTTTCACTTCTCCTATGCACTGAACTTCACGTTCAGCCACTAGCAAGGAGGTTGCTTTGGAGACGGTGCTGTGAAAAAGGTTAGGCTTGTCAGATCCGTTTATAAAAACTATCTAATTTGCTGTTAAAAGTAATAATAATAATACTGCTGGCTCTTCTCGTGACAAAGTCAGGTCTTGGATGGGTTTCTCACGAGCACTTATGTGCTGTTGAATGCTATCTCTTGCCTGTGGTAGAAGTTTTTATTGTTGTTTGGAGAACTTCTTGTTTTGCACGTCGGTACTGAAGAAGTGAAGCTTTGAGTGAGAAGGGAAGGGATTTGTATCCAGACCCTTGAACACAGGTTTTTGTTTTCCAACAAAAATCTCTCTTTCACAAGCCGTTTCTGTGGAAGCCTCTCAATTCACTAAATGTCTGATGCATAGTTGAGTCATGCAAGGAGTCCTCTGCCAGAAACAGAAAGCAAACCTTGCTTAGCATTGGGAAGAAAATCCCAGCCGGGGTCAACCTTTGGGTTGGTGTGGGCATGGGGAAGCTTTCGGGCCTTCTCGGGATGTTGTAGAGAATGAAAGGGACATACTTGCACCTTATGCCACCCATGTAGGTCCCTGGAGATGGAGATCCCATCCACGTGCCCTAACCTACCCTGTTCTCTGCTCACCCTTTGAAACGATCAAGTGCAATAGCTACTCCAAAACGGATGGGAGGAAGGGGAGGTTCTCACCGTGGTAGTAGTAAATTGCATATAATGATACTGAGGAGCCATGCGTGGGGTTGGGGCCCTGTTAGGGGACTGCACGTTATACAAACAGCAGGAAACTGGCCACCAGCTAACTAAAACCACCGAGAATTTCAACTTTCTGCTGAGTTTTGTCAGTGCAGAAAAAAAATACTGAAATGCCTCGAGCTGGCCATTGCCTCCAAGGGGGCTGCAGAGAGCATGCTGCTGGCTTGCCCTTAGCTCACTGAGCCCTCAGGCCAGGCCAGGCCACTTGGCTTACCACGGCCATTGGCGCTCTACAGAAGTCTTCAGCCGAACAACGCTGGGGACAGAAAAGGGAAGGGAGTACGTATGCACAAGAGGGAAGGTGCTTTTCCGGGTGTCATGGAAATTGGAAGGGCTTGGGAAGCTGGTAGTCTTGTGGCGTGTTAGCTCGCTGCTTTTTGCACATCTGGCAGCTGCCTTTTTCTTCCAGGGTTGACCATTACACATTGCTGTTGCATCTGTGTGTATAACATGTTAGACAAGGTTCTTGGGGTCTGCCCGTGTGCTTAGACCAACACGTCTACAAGCAGCACCCCTGTACCAAGTGATACTTTCACCCGAAGGGTGACCGCTTTGAAACTAACAAGATCAAACACTTTTTTATTCTACCTGTAGTTAACAGTTCAGGAAGAAGAACGCAGCAGAGCAGAATGCATTTGCGTGAAGGTGCAAAGTGAACGACGCGGCACCGATGTAATGGTGGGGATTTATTAAAGGCCACCAAATCAGGAAGAGGAGGTGGATGAGGCACTCTTCAAGCAGATGACCAATCTGTTCAAAAGCTGTGGGATGGCACTGTTGGGAGAATTTTCCGGGCATCTGCTGGAAGAGCAATGCAGCCAAATGCAAAATGTCAAGCCAGTGCCTAACTTGTGTGGAGGACAAATTTCTGTTCCAGAAAGTAGATCATCCAGTTGTATCCTCCATCTTGGACCTGGTCCCGACCAACAGGGAAGCACAGGTGTTGGATGTGAAGGTGATGGGTAAATAGGGGGGAAACAGCCATGATGCAGTAGGTAGAATTCCAGCTCCTGAGACGGGGAAAGCTTGAGGTCAGCAGAATAAGACACTAGATTGCAAAAGGCGTGTTTCATCCGACTCAAGGGGCTAATAGGCCTGGTGTTGTGGGAGGATAGGTTGAAGGATAAAGACACCCAGGAGGGCTGGGAGCTTCTAAGAGGCACAGGATTGGAAGCCCAACAAGAAAGTGTCCCAGCACAAAGGATGCACACGAAGAATGGCAAGAGGCCAGTGTGGCTGCACAAGGAGCTTCGAGGAGGTCTCAAGTGCAAGAGGAGAGCACGCAGGCATGGAGGGATGGGCAGGTCCCCTGGAAATAGCAAGAGCCTGCAGAGAGAAAATAAAAGAAAGGCCAAGGAGCTGTGGGTCCACCGTTAGCGTGCCAGGGGGAAGTCTTAGCAGAAGATGCGGAGAAGGCAGAGCTACTCGACACTTACTCTGCTTCAGTCTTCACTAATAAGCCCAAGCTGACCAGCCACCTATGAAGGATTATTTGGATACGGAAGGGGCAAGCTGAGGGTGAGATAACAAAAGAGAGGGTCAGAGAGCGTTCGATGGGTGAACGAATTCAAGTGGGCAGGGCCGGGTGAGCGTCCTGGCAGGTCCTGAAGAAACGGACAGAGGAGATCTCAGAGCCCTTGGCAGTGATCATGACGCTGTGGGGGGCGGGCCAGGTACCAGAGTACTGGAGAAGAGCCGGTGTAGTGCCCCGCTGTGAAAGACGAGAAGGACCCGGGGAACTACAGACAGGGTCATCTCTCGGCACCCAGGGAGGTGCTGGAGCAGACCTCAGGGAGGCCGTTTGCAGGTGTCTGGAGGAGGAAAGGCTGGTCGTGAGCAGCCAGGAGGGTTTTATGAAAAACAAATTGTATCCAACAAACCCGGTCTCCTCTGACGAAGTCCCTGCTTGGTGGGCGAGGGGAGGCTGTGGGTATCGTGTATCTGGGCTATAGCGAGGCTTTGACAAGGTCCCACGTGACCTTGTAAACAGATTGGAGAAATGTGGGCTGGACAGAGCTGCGACCAGGCGGGTGGGCAGCTGGCTCAACAGCCACAAGCAAAGGGCAGTGATTACCAGATCCACGTGAGGATGGCAGGAGGTTTCGAGTGGGTCCCACAGGGTCTGCCCTGGGCCCGGCGCCGCAGCGTGGCTGTTAACTATTTGGATGCTGGCATAGAAAGTTTCTTGAGCAAGTTTGCAGAAGACATTAGGAAAAACTTTTTCACGGTCAGAGTGTCCGGACTGTGCAATAAGCTCCCTCCAGAGGTGGTGCAAACCCTGGAGATTGTCCAGTCTCCTCTTGAAGGTCACCTTGCTGGGATCACCTGACCCCCAGTTGTCTTTCCTGCTCAGTGTAAGGGGCTGGACCCAATGATCTTCTGAGGTCCCTTCCGGCTTTACAATCTATGAATTTATGACCTATTGGAAAGCCGGGCTGGAGCTAAGAGGATGAGTTTGAATGCAGACAAATACAGGGTGCTGCAGCTGGGGAGGAATAGTAAAAAACACAAATAGAAAATGGGGGACACCGGGCTGGATGGCAGCACTAGGCGAAGCATGTGAAAGTCTTCTGGATCGCAGACTCAGTATGAGTCTGCAGTACGATGTAGCCGCACAGAAGGCAAACGTGGTTTTGGGCTGCCTCAACAGCAGCATTAGGTGCAAGATATGGGAGGTGATTGTGCCTCTCTACGCGGCACCGGTTAGGCTGCCTCTGTAGTGCTGTGTGCAGTTCTGGGCTCCACACTTTAAAAAGGATGTGGAGAAGTGAGAGAGGGACCAGAGGTGGTGACAAAGATGATCAAGGGCTTGGAAAGCAGGCTGTATGAGGAGAGGCTGCAGGAGCTGGGCACGTTCAGCTTGTGGAAAAGGCACTTAAAAGGGGGACATGACGGCAGTCTGCAAGTACCTGAAGGGCTGCATAAAAATAAGAGGGAAAGCGCACCTCTTCTCTCTTGCTACAGAGAGGAGGACTCGGAGTAATGGCTTGAAGTTGCACCAAAGCTGGTTTAGATTGGATATCCGGTAAAACTTCTTCACTGTGAGAACAGAGGGGCCATGGGAGAGATGCCCAGCAAAGGTGTGGACTCTCCATCACTGGAGGTTGGACAGCCACTGGTCGGGGATGATCTAGGTGTAGCCATATCTGTGTTCTTTACGGACTTCCGAGGCTTCTGGGCTTCCCTGGTTGCCCCCTTCCTCCCCTCCTGCTGCCTGTGCCAGGGGGGTTTTAAGCTTCCCGCAAAGGCTCTGGGTGCTGCTGCAGCCCAGGCTGGGGCTGGGGAGTGGGCTGTGCCAATGCTCCTGCTGAGATATAGCCCTGAGGTCCTGGCTAGAGGGTCTTGCCCCTGTGCTCAGGGTCAGACTGGCCGTATTTGGGCTCAAGAAGGAATTTGACCCCATGGTCAGATTGGTATGGGCTGGGGGTGGTTTTGCCTTCCTCCGTAGCGGGGAGCGTGGCCCTCTGCCCAGGATCTCTGGAGCATCTATTGACCACATTGCGTAGAAGCAGGACGTTGGCTGCCGTGGTTCCCGCTTTCCCTGTGGCGGGTTAGGGTGCTAAGTCTGTGTTGTGTCAGGGTTGACAGTAGTCTTACATAGAGGTTAGATTATGGTTTGGTTGAGGTTGTTCTTCCCCAGACAGGGGTTGGACTGGATGATGTCTGGAGGTCCGTTTCAGCCCCACTTCTCTGTGTTTCTATGACCTTGTGAAAATCATTGCCCTAGGAGGTGGTGGAGGCATAGAGCATAGCCAGGTTCAAACAGGGACTGGATAAATTTGACCCCAGCATCCTTTCCTGCCCAGGGCAGCGGGTTGGACTAGATGATCTGTTTAGGTCCCTTCCAACCCTACCAACTGAATTCAGGGATGATAGATCTGTTAAAGTCTATTGGAGAGAATGGCTGGAGGTGTTTCCTCTGACATCCTTAAACCAGCAATGGTGGATGCCAGGGCGAGTATTAAATAGGGGACAGATGCCCCCAGAGCGGTATCTGGTTCAGTGCTCTCTTTATAAGCCCCATTTCTACCACTGTTGGAGATGAGGTGCCGGGCTACACAGACCATTGGTCCGACCCGGTGTGGCGGGGCGCGTGTTCTTGTGTTGTGTGTTCAGCAGTAGCAGTCCTGACACCTATGTGATGACCTGCATTTATCTTGCACCCTTGACTACGTCTGCACTCCGTCCACTAGTCCGAGAGAGAGCAGGCACTACCGTTCCCGACCGTGGAGCGCTTTCCAGGCTGCAGCTTCAATAAAACCCACTGCTTCCACAACTGTTTCTCGTTGCTTCTAATAAGAAATTTTCACAAAGAGCATAGTGGCACTGGATCGAAGCTGGGCAGTTTTCAGACCTGCACTTATGACAGCATTAAAATCCCATAGCCAGAGCTAGTTTAGGGCTAAGAAATGGGTGCTGTCAGAAAACAAGTCCTGACAAAGGTTGGTTTCCACACTTTCGTGCTACCATGAAAAGCCGTGGAAGAAAACTGAAGAAAGATGTCTATGGCAGGACCATTGCTTCTCTGGTCTGTCTTCTCTCCACCCTTTGCCTCAGCAGAGATGGGCCCTGGGCTTGGGCTTGAGCTTGGAGGGGGATGGCTAGAAGCATCTGCCCCCTTCCTTCTCACAGCGGGCAGATAGTCTGAATAGGAGAGGCCCCGTCTGCTGTCACTTGTGTACCGATCTTGAACCCTGTGCTCTGCAGATCCTAGAAAGCCAGACAGTCCCTGACTCCACAAGAAGCTGACAACTGACGTTTAGAGGCTGACATAAAACAGGCAAGCTGTATTGCCTGAGGACCTGAGCTTTGTGCAGTTGGAGGGGGTTTTGGCTTCCGTGTTAATGCAGTCCTAGCAAGTAAGGCTGGGTTGGGGACCTCACAGACTGGGTATGGTTGAGTTCAGGGGAAAGTCCCACAGGAAAAAACCAAAAACCAACGTGAATTGTCTTCATGTCTTGTTACCTATATAAAATACAGCCATTCCAAACTGGTACCAGTAAAGCCACACCACGTCTGCGGTATGGATTATATTTATGCACACGCCGCTTATCTCATCTCCTACAGTCCTAAAATGCAGACAGCATTGTGGCTATATAACACTGCAGAGCAGTGTCGCAACAGGAGGCCTGTAACCTTAACTCTGCCCCTCATATATATATATGCATAACAATTAGGATCTTCATCCTGTGATCACACAGGAGCACACAATGTAGAACCAGCTAAGATCAAGAGATAGTTGCCAAAATACGATACAACCTTCCTGCTTCCTTCGGCTTGTCTTCCTCCTTCCACCCCCCTCTTCCCACGTCCCCTCTTCCAGTCAGACATTTCTACTGTATGCTCCACTGACCGCTCCAGTTGCCCAGTGACCTGGTCCCATCTCCTGAGATCTCTTCCGCCCACTCTCATAGCCTACTTTCCTCTGCTCCTTCATCTCTTGCTCTCTGATTACATCCTTCCACAACTCAAGTGTTTTTTACCCGGTATGTCTCCAGCTGCCTTCTCCTTTTCATCTCTAGGATTATCACACACAGAGCGTGCAGTTTTTACTTGGAATTTCTGTCCTTTGTTTCATTCCTAATGTCTTTCCAGTCCCAGCTCCTCCCCAGTGCTCTCCCGTAATGGCTTTTGCCAAAGTCCCTTGTGACTGGTTTCTAGGGATTGCTCAGAACCCACTCTCCATCCTCTTTCTCTGCTTTTCAAGACCCTTCACACCCATCCTCACCCTGCTTACTGCCTTTCCTCCATTATCTGGAAGTCAGCTCTGGCTGTGATCCACCCAGGATGCCAGCTTCCATTGCCACTTGTTAGATTTGCAAATGGGTACCTCTAGGCTTTCTCCCATTGTACTTGAGAGGAGCTCCCCATAAATATCTGCGAAGCTATACTCCTAATCCCTCTTTACAGCTCGTCTTTGCTAGGATGTCTACAGAAAAACTGACACCAGTCAGGCCATGGGGGTGTCGAGATTCCTGCCTGTTATACTGACACTGCTCCCCTGTCTTCTGCATCCATTTGCTGTCTCTTGTCTTATACTTAGGTTTTGACAGAACAAGGAGCAATGGTCTCGAGTTGCAGCAAGGGAAGCTGAGGTTAGATATTAGGAAGAATTGTCTTTCAAGGAGGGTAGTAAAACACTGGAGCAGGTTCCCCAGAGAGGTGGCAGACTCTCCATCTTTGGAGGTGTTGAAGACCCGGCTAAACAGAGCCATGTCTGGGATGATGTAGCTGGGGCTGGGCCAGCTTTGAGCAGGGGGTTGGGCTAGATGGGACCTCCTGTTTCTAAATTTGAGAGGGCTGGGACTGTTTTCTTCTGGTGTGTTTGTACAGCTTCTTTCATCTTAAGGTCCTGATCTGACTGGGGCTCCTCTGCCCTGTGCTAATACCAGTGATTAAGCAATAGAAGCCATAGAGAAGATGGTCTGGAAGGGACTTCCAGAGTAATATAAGATATAATAAAAATATAACATGGTATTTATTATATATTATATATCATACTATATTTATTATTGCTGCAATGCTATAGAGAAGTGTACTAATGAAAATTAAATAATCCTGATAATTAAATGTGCATTGCTGAATGAGCTGAGTTAGTTTCTAAGGCGTCCCCTGCCCTGCCTTCTGCCTGACATGGCTACCTGCCTTTCTCAACCAGTAATGAGAGCTACTAGCTCTTCTAGATCTGTGGATGCGTGGTCCTGGCACCCTGGCTGCGTGTCTGTCTTGTGAGCTTGGAGTAGAAATATAATATTGAAGCATGTACTTGGGGTGGCGTGACCGTCCCTGAGGGCTGAACTGCCTTGTAGTTGCAGCGGGGTAGGACCATACATGTGGGAGCTTACTGGGGAGTAGCTGATGCCCTATAAGTTCATGCCCAGCTTACCTCCCAGCCCCCCGTTCATACAGCCTTATCTCGACCCTCTGCAATATATCTGAATATGAGCAAGGGTTTTCTTCCTTGCCCTGCCATCGTGGCAGTTCTATTTTGGATCCTGACTTGACCCCCACAGAAGTTATTTACACTGCAAGGGCAGAAGGAAGAAAGGCAAAGAAGCAAAGACCCCGGCCAGATAAAGCATGTTGAGTTATGGTTGTAGTTCCTTTTCTACTGAAAATGTATTTTCAGTACCATAAATCTGAGGTGCTCAAACCGCCAAACGAGGAGATTTTAGAAAGGAAACGTGTCATTTTCCTTTGGTTTCTTGACCTTTGAGGCTCCTCATTGTCCGGCTTTTTGGTGCAACTCGGGGTTAGGACCCGACTCGAAAAGAATAAAAATGGAAGCTGAGATTCTCGTGTAATCACCTGGATCCAGAAGCTGGGCTTTTAGAAACGCACTGCATAACAGGGGCTATGATAAAATATGAGCTGGCAACGCTGCATTTTGTTTAAAGAGCGGGATATTTGATGGGAAATGACAGTTAATTTACTCCAGGAATTACCAGCCATAAAGCCCAGCCATGGATTTTCACCCACAGCGGTTTTCACTGAAGGAAGGATAAAGGGACCATTATCCTGAGCGTGTGCTGATAATGAAAGCTGCCTTAGGAAGACTCTTTTCCAAATAGGATGGACGGTTCTCATGAGAACCCGTGTAAGCCCATAATAACAAATGAGCCTCTCTTCTGGCTTCAAGAGATAACAAATGCGACTCTCTGTGTTTGGCTAAGGCCTTGGTGGAAGATAGCGCAGGCCTTTTGGAGAGGCTGGGAAGCCGGGCTTCTGTATAAAGGCACCCATTTTTGGTTTGAATAGACCCGCACGTCCGTGTCAGCGCAGGAGCTGATGGTCCCAATCAGCCGCCATACAGTGCGAGGGCCCTCGCGTGGGAGAGTGTGTTGGGGGGATTAAATCTGTGCAGAAGTTGTCTGGAGGGGGCGGAAAAAATCTGTCTGTGTCTCACCATTCAGTGCTGGCTTCCACGACCAGGGTATCCAGCCCCCTTACTCTGCCTCCGATCGCATGGTGTTGTCAAGCCAATTTTCCTTCCAGCTGAGAAGGGCTGACGAGTTGGTGGGCCCGTGTTCCTTGGGAAGATCCAGATAATCCCAGCCAGCCTCTCTGGCTTCATTGCTTGGTACCTGGCCCCTGCCTGGAGAAACCAAGGGGAGCACAAGGGACAGTAGCCCTGCGTGGCAAAGGGCCCGGAGCACCGTTTCACTTCCACTGCCTCCCGTTCCCCCCGCCCGCGTGCCACCGCCATGTGTGACGGGCCTGTGGAGCTGCGTCGCCAGCCCCCATGCTGGTCGCCCCGGCTGTCGGGGCTGCTGCCGAGCACAGGTCCTGACCCTGCTTTGAGAAACGCTGCCCCTTGCTCCTTAGCGAGCGACCTTCAGTGCAATGCATGCGACAAGCTGCGGCGGTCCCTGGAGAGCAGTGTTTTAAGAGGCAGGTGCAGAGAGGGGTCGAGTTATGCTGTTCTATAAAAACTGTCTAAATAAAACACTTGTAAGATCTTTTAATAACCCCTGAAATGAAATGTTTGAAACTGGCCCTTATAAACTCTTCACCAGCGTTTGATTGCCTCGTAAAACAGTGCACTAAAGAAAGCATTGAAGCTTTCTCCTGTTTTCAAATCATCTTAACCCTTTGTGGGGATTCCTCCAGCTGTGCGTGTCTCCGTCTAATTATGTTCTTTCCCAGCCTTTCCTTAAGTGTCGGTGGGGAGCGCTGAGGGCCTCTAGCCGCAGGGCTCAAGCCCTTTGAGCGTTTCAAGTTCAGTGCTAAAAACGAGGCTAAGTTTTTCTCTTTGGGCTCTGTGTCCACAGCAGGTCCCAGGCCCACGTCGCCCTACCCCCTGCATTTTCCTCCCTGTCAAATGTGCTGCTTCAGGAAAACAGGCGTTTTACTTTAAAAAGATCCTCAGGGGAGCTGGGCAGGGAAGCCCTCTGCCAAGGCATTGACAGCTCCTGCCCGGGACGGGCTCCTATAAGCAGGCAGAGCTACGGGAGGGAGCACCAGCAGTCGGGCAAGTTCAGTGCAACAGGCAGTAGTCGCCAGGTCCCACCTCCCGTCTCTAGCCAAGAGATCCTTTTGCAGAAACGGCCACATAAGAAGTGGTTTTACTCTCAGGTTATATTTGCCACCTTCAGATTCATGAAGTGCGCCTTTGTATTTGTCCTGCAATAAAGCCCCAAGAGAAACTTCTGATATACCTCCTCTGTCCTGCTTTGTAGCTTTTGGGGTGAAATTCTCCTTTTTATTCCTCGCCACTTCCAACTGGCTAGCTTTTGTAAGGTCTTTTTTGGCTGGGAGGCTCCCTGACCCTTTAGTCCTTTGCCGCCATCTGTGAATTTCTTGCATGTCCGCTACATCTGTTGGCCGGAGAGTGTTCTGCAGAGGTGACAACAGAGAAGACCAAAGAGTTAGCCTTTCAAATCGAAATGCAGATTACCACTTCCCCATTCAGCGGTAGAGGTAGCATCTTGTCTGACAGGGCTACAAAAGGGGCCGACTTTCCTGGCCTGCAGTGAGACTACAACCCTGCCGTAGAGACAAACAGCTCAGTTCAGCAAGCACGTGCTGCCCTCACCTGTCTGCCTCTCCACGAGCCAGCCGGTAACTAAGCCTCAGGATGGTGTTTTAGCTAGGGGCACACATGAGACTTGGTTATGGCTATTACAAAATATACAGAAAAGCTAAATACAGAGTTTTGAAAGGGAGTGAATGCTGCAAACCAAGGGCAGCTACCCAGGGGCTTTCTCCAAGGTACACGCTTTCCAGCTAGAAATCAAAGCAGACAACTGAAAACGCCTCCAGGTTCAGATGCTGCCAGGTCCTGTATCTGGGTGTGGTGCTGACTCCTCCGTCTCGGCTGTCCTTTACAGTAGCCCATTGCACGAGCACCTGGGCAAGGCCAAGGGAGCCGAGTTCTCTCCTGGGGTCCATGCAGCCTCCCTGCCTCGGCCACGTGGTCGGCTTACAGCAGACATGAAGTTCTGCGCTGTGGGCATGGCTGAACGCTACTGCCCACATGCGAGCGTCTGCTGTTGCCTCAGCTTTGCTGCAAGTTACTGGCAAAGCAAAAGCAGCAAACAAAGTTTCACCCCTGTCCACTGAGCGCATCATGGAGCTGACATCTGGGGGTACCTGCAGTCATCCGGCTGCAGCTTGCCCCGTGCTTTCCCCTGGGACTCATCGCCTGACAGCTTTCTCCTCTCTTCCAGCGAGAACGAGGCGCTGTGGAGGGAAGTAGCCAGCTTGAGGCAGAAGCATGCCCAGCAGCAGAAGGTTGTCAATAAGGTAAGGCCGGCACCACGCAGTGGAGCTTTGCTGGAGAATTGCACTGACAGAAACTGCAGCCTCCCTGCAAGCAGCAGCGCCCCGTCTCTCAGCTGGGAGAGCAACACCAGCCCCGCGAGTGACAAGGCTCCTGGTGCAGCCCTGACAGCAGCTGGTGATAACGAGAGTGGGCTCTGCACCCTACTGCACTGCTGCGTGGAGGTGCATGCGCTGCCAGCTTCCCCGTGGCAGCTGCTGTCTGCTGCCAGAAGTTCTGCACTGTGGACGAGCCCTCAGTGTAGCAGGCTACTGCACGTCCTGCCAGGGCACCCCCAGGGGCACAGGCACCAGTCAGCCGTTAGGGTCTGCAGGGAACTGGGGCATCAGGGACACTGTGTTTCAGACGAAGGGATTCTCACACACTTCTGCTTCCTCCTTTCATCCTGAGCATCAGGAGCCCATGTCACGGGGCGAGGCTTATCTGATGTGTTGCAGTGTAGATTTGAACTATCCGATCCTTTGTTTTTTCTCCCTGGCCCTGGTCTCTTAGTCTGGAAATCATCCCAAGTGCCGTGCAGTCTGCCTTCTCGCTGCCTTGTCACCTGATGCTGCTCTGAACCCCTTGGCAAGGAGCTGGGCTCGTAGCTGTTGACACCCTTGCTGTGTACAGGCTGCTGTACACCTGATGATAGCAGTGTTTCTTTTTCCTCCCTGCAGCTCATCCAGTTCTTGATTTCATTGGTGCAGTCAAACCGTATCCTTGGAGTGAAGCGGAAGATGTAAGTTTGCAGACAGGCTCCTGGTGTGAGGGAAGGGGAGCAGGCTAGAGCAGTGACGGCAGGGGTTCCTCTGGGGTCCCTCTTCTCTGTAACGTGCTTCTCCAGTAGTTGCAGCACTCAGCCGTGGCTTCCAGCTAGAGAGCAGCTAAATATGCCACAAGCCCTGAAGAGGTTAGATCCTGATTGTTGTCCAGCAAGTCTTGCAAACCAAACCCTATGAATTCTTGCAGAACCTCTTTTTCTCCCAAACCATTGCAAAAAATGAGATTTGCAAAGTAAAAAGCTGCTAAAGGCTTTAGACTTACCACCCAACCCCCTTTGCCACTACCATGCTGTTTGCTGCCCTAGTGAAGAAACATGGGACTGGGAGGAACTGTCTGGACCAGTGATCAGTGCCCTGCAGCTGCGGACACCATGTCCCGTAATCCCCATCACAAACACATCACAGCATTGACTTGCAAAGCAGTTTACTGCTCAGATGTTGCAAGCTGCCCACATTACTTTGCCAGGTTAGATTTGGGGCTGCCCACAGGCCCAGTTTTGGTTACAGCCTCATCACTCAGAGCAGAACAGAGCTAACAGGGCTCGGTGTTGCTCTGCGGTCACGTGTATGTGTCTCTGCCCATGGGAATCAGAGAGATGAGGAAGTTTTAGCCCCAGCATATTGGGTTTTGATCCTAGGGGTAGCTACTGCCAGGTGTGCTGAGGACCCAAAGAGGGATTTTCAGGATTTTTAAGCATGCATAAGAGTGGAAAAACCAGTGGTTCCCTGCCCCTGCTTTGCCTGGTGGGAGAATGGTGTCATGATGAACTGGATTCCTCTGCGCACCCTGGGCCCGGCTGCTCCGCTGCACTCCAGCACACCCTCCCACCACCACTCATAGGCCCAGGTGCAGCCGTGTATCGTGTACCACGTATCGGCTCTTGGGGCTTCTGGCTCAAGTCCCAACCCTCTGTTCTCGGCACCTGGGGCACAGCTGGCAGCTCCCTTATGGTGCTTTGGATTCTCTTGCAGCCCTCTGATGTTGAACGACAGCAGTTCAGCACATTCCATGCCCAAGTACAGCCGCCAGTACTCTCTGGAGCACGTCCACGGCTCATCCCCATACGCAGTGAGTATGCCACGTGCTCCAGGCCTCGGGAAGAGGGGAGCAGAGCAGAGCATGGGGATGGAGGGCTGTTGTGAGGCTCTTCTCCAGCTGGCCTCTCCTTTGTACCGCGCTTTGCTCAGGAGCTTTTTGTTTTGTTTGGCAAAGGGTCTTAAAGTGGCAGCTGCACTCTAGGCTAGCCAGGGAGGAGGAAGCTGTTAATCAGTAGCTGATTCAGAGGCAGAAGACTGGGACTGAATATGAGCCCTGCAGACAGGCTGCAAGCAAGGCAGGCATCGGGGTGGCATCTGGCTTTGGGAGGAAGCAGAGACAGCTGACACTTGTGCACATATTCAGCCCCTGTGGCTGTGTTAGCAAAACCTTTCATTCGAAGCACATCCAGTAACCCATCCAGTGCAAGAGGAGGATAGCTGGAGGGCAGCATCGCATCAGAGCCTGTGCCGCCAGCTCCGTACTGGACACTTGCTTCGGGCCTGGCTTTCTGTTGCAGGGATCAGATGCTACGCTCCACAGCCAGCTAACTGGCTCTAGCAGGCACACAGGCAGGCCCTTCCCCATGGGCCCAGGAGGAATCTTTGCTTTTGTGCCCTTTCCTGTAAATTGCTGTGGGAACCCGGCAAGTCCTTGATTTTTGTCTCCTCCCAACCCACCCACAGACCTTTTGATGTCCTGCCTCACAGATTCTGTCCTGTAGCCAAGGAAGATGCTGAGTCTCTTCCAAGTCTGTCACTGCTGCTCCTTCCCTTCTTTGAACACACACAAGCCCCTTCGCTCCTCTCTGCCCAGTCCCAGGACTGCAGGTTGCTTCTGCCGCAGGCCTCCCAGCCAGAGAGAGTGAAATATGGTCTCCTGCATTGGGATTTCTGTTTGCCCTTCACACGAGTGAGCCCAGTTGGCTTGGCAGGACACAGAGTTTCTGCCTGTGATTAACTGCCCTTCAGCCTGGAGTGCCTAGGCTCGTTAAAAACGTGATGGGGTTCAGCTGTCTGTGGAGCTGAGGAGGCCCAGTCCTGCTGGATCCATGACAGCAGTAGCTGCCTCAGCAGCGATTGCCTTGGGGATAGGTGAGCTGAACTCAGTCACCTCTTCCTTGGATTGCAGCTGAGCTGGGCTGGTTCCAGACAGCATCCGTCACCTGGGGCAGACCTGGGTTTCAGAGCCTGCCCTGAGGGGATTGCACCAGTTGCTCTGGAGGCCTGTCTGAGCCCACATCTGCGTTGCATTAGGGAGTCAAGTGGTATTTCCTGGGCAGCCCTCCAGCCCCTTCCTGGTGTGGGTCTTTTGTGAATGCTGTGCTGCTGGCGGGGAGGTTTACAAGCACCCCACAGCACCGACCCCTCCTCTCTTTGCCCTCTTGAGGCTTGTTCCCATTTTCCTTCCATGCTATTAAAGCACACTAGAAGGTGCCCAGGAAGCTGTATAATAGCCCCAGCCCCACAGCATTGCGGGGCTGCAGACCACAGCCACCCACTCCTGTGATCACGCTCCCCCGTGGGCAGAGGTGAAGAGCTGTGGCAGTAGCGGACTGCACGTGCACGCAGACACGCACCCCTCCTCACAGTACCCTAAAAACCTAAATGCTATTAAAAGCTGCACTGTAATTAGATCAGCCATGTAGCAGCTCTGCGTTCCCAGTCAACCCCCACCTCGCCCTGTGGTCTCCTTTTAAAAGTGCCCTTATTCCTGCATGCAGCAAACACTTCAGTGAAGCCTCTGGGAGTTTTTCCAGGCTTTACAGGATTGTTCTAATTACGAGAAGTGCAGGTGCCCGGCTTCTCTCAAATGCAAGCGTTTAGGACTTCCAGTGCAAAGCAGAATTGCGATGGGATGGCTGAGCAGCTTTCTGAGCCGTCTGCCAGAGAGAACTGGACTCTGACCCTGCCACAGGCTTTGTCTTTACTGCCGAAAAAGATGTGTTCCTACCTCAAGACCACTAACTTGGTGTGAAATCTGAGTGGGATGTGGCACGGGTAGTATGTACTTAGACCTCAACCCTGTACCCTTCACCCGGAGGTGACCTCAGCTAGCTGCACGGAGGTGAGAACGACCAGTGCCTTTTCTCCACTGGGACTCTGAGGATAGCCATCTTCATGAAACAGCGCACAGGTTTTTTCTTCGCACGGAGACTGAGACAAGCAAAGGCAGTAGGTAGTCAATGAGCCATCGCCCAGGATAACATGCAGTCAGTTGTCATAATCTGAACTTTCCCATGTGCACATTCATGCGTGTCACATGCACGCGTACAGTTCTTTCTTGTGCAGAGGTAGCAGTGACAAGGGTGAATAGGAGGCTGCTGAAGCTGAGCTGCTGGGCACGTAGGTTTTGCGTGGCAGTGCCCCCGCCCACAGGACTGTACCTTGTTGCACAGGAGCTGTGCGCACACAGGCATGTGGACCTGGCCTCACCCACGGCTCTAGAGCTCTGCACACTTACTCTGTCAGAGAATCACAGAAAATGAGGGTTGGAAGGGACCTCAGGAGGTCATATTTAGTCCAACTACCAACTGTCCTCGTGGTTCGGTCCATCCCAGGAACTTGGTGCCTCTCCCAGCTGTCCTGCCAGAGGACTGGGTATGCAGCGAGCCAGAATGATTGTTGTTCTTCCGTACTTCTCTGGGCAGAGATGGGCAGACTCTCCACCCCCAGGCTTGGGGCCCTGTTGCACTGATGCACAGAAAAGGTTCCAAACAGATTACAGTCTAGACAGGCAGGGAGAGGGAGGCTGCAAGTCAGCGTGGGTTGAGAATCACAGGGGTTGTTTTAATCATAATGGTAATGAGCATCTCCAGCCGTCTCCCAACCTCGTTGTCGCACACTGGCTGACTTTGTGGAGCATTGAGGAGGGACCTGGAGGAGAGTTTGCTGCCCCTGGACCAGTTCAGCGGAAGTGTTGGGCTGGATTATGGATTGTTCAACTCTACCGCTGATTTTCTGGCATGTGACTGTATGCACCAGGGAGCCAGCATTTGGCCCGTAACTGTATGGAGAATGTATTGTGCCTTACATGAAAAGCCTCTTAGTCTCCCCTCCCTGACAGAAAGGCGCTGGCTCTGTCACCAGAGCTGGGGCCCTGCTCAGGCAGTCCATAAATTCCTTCCTGAGCAAAACTACTTCTCGGTGCAGTTGTCTTTCCCCATTGCGTTGCAGGGCTGGCAATATTGTCATTCCATAAAGCCCAGGCTCCTGGAGTCAGGTGAGCAGGAGAAAAATCTCAGCTTCCCTTTACCAGTGCAAGGGAGAGGGAAGCTCTCGCCATTTCGGGGGAAGGCTGGAACACATTCCCTCTGAAGGCCTGAACACTAGAAGGCAAAGGAAAAGACCCTCTGATTTTTACATTTTAACCATGTTGTGATTTTTAAGCTAGTGTGAGGGTTGTTTGGAAGCTAGAATCAGGGTTTCCTTGAATGCTTGGGGTGATACTAGTGGGGCGTTAGCCACTGTGTTTCTTCACTGCAGGTCAGGAACTCGTAGCCCTCTGACGCAGGTGAGCAGTTCCTGCCTCGCCCGCCCGCCCGCCCGCCCACCGAGGGGGTGTCCCCTGACCTCGCTAACCCGAACACTGTGATTTGTTTTTTTCAGGCTTCTTCCCCAGCATACAGTGGCTCCAACCTGTACTCCCCAGACTCATCAGCCAACTCTGGCCCCATTATCTCTGATGTGACAGAGCTTGCCCAGTCCAGTCCCTCAGCCTCCCCCAGCGGCAGTCTCGATGAGAGGTACCACGCAGAAGCCATGACTTGTGTGAGATCCCCCAGTGTCTATGCATAGAGCATGAGTTTCTCTGTCAGCCTGGGTTGTGAAACACCAGCCCTGGCCCAGGGCTCTCAGTAGAGCATCAGCTTTTCTCCTTGATGACTTGTTCCAAGAAAACAGTGCAGGCCAGAGAGCTGCCAGCGTCCTTCCCTTATGAGCAGATCCCACCACTTTACAAGGAGTTTGACTAGGCCCTTCAAGCAGCTCTCGTTCACAGATTGGGTTTGTTCCTAATCTGTCATTGTGTTAACAGAGGAAACCAAGCTCTCTTTTCCATTTCCTCTCTGGGTCTGCATGGTGCTGTCTGCAGGGGACCCTGTCCCACAGGCCACTGGGAATTGCTGGCCTGCCTTCTCAGTCACTAGAAGGGCTGTCTCCCCATGACTCCCGGCTCTGGGGACATGGCCCTGCCTATACAAAAATGTGTGCAAAGGAGCTGGGGGGGGGGAAAAACAGTTGCATATCTGCTAATTACTTCTCTGAGAGACAGTGGCTGGGTCTGTCAACAGAGAGCTGGAAGAGCCTGAAGCAAATGCATCTCACCCACTGCAACAAGGGAAAGTTTCCAGCTAGTCCCAGCCCAGAAACGCCAACTTGTTCCCCCCTCAAAGCACGCAGGAGTCCTCAAAGACACTTGGACAAATCCTGCATGCCTCCTTCTCCATCCCTCCTTGTCAGCAGGAACCACCTGCTCTCTTTTCCTTTCTAGCGCTGCCAGGAACACACACCTTTAAATGTCTCTAGGTTTGCTAAACAGGCCCTTTATTTTGTACGCACTGCTCTGTCCCAGTGGGCGCACACCCTCACAAGGTGTACCCTCACCTTTGCAGAATGAGGTCAGCCAGAAAAGCTATCTCCACACCCTGCAAAAGCTGAGAAGCGGTGGCCCTGCCCTTTGGGAGAGAGTTGCTCTCAGGCCTGGCCCCCCCAGAGGAGCCGTACATTTATGAAATGTGGCCCGCCAGCATGGTGATTGTTATACCGGCATTGCAGTGTGCATACCCCTGTGCCCTGCTTCCATCAGCCAGGGGCCAGGTCACGCTGGTTTAAGGCATCTTCGTGCTGCTCTACCTGTAGGCATGCCAGGAGTTGTACTTTTCTCTATTTTAGCAGAAAGTCATTCCTGCTGCTCAGAGTAATTGCACCAGTGCAAAACAGTGCAGAGCAAAGCTTCGACCAAGCCACTGGCCCAAGGCTGTGGTCTGCAGTGGACCAGGAGGTTGGAGCAGAAGCCCCTCTGCAGGAGAGGGCAGTGGTGCCCGGGGCGCTGCTTGAGGGCAGAAGCAGAGGGGAAACGGTCCCACCACATCCCTGCACCATGGCTGTAGCAGAACTGCCTCAGGGAACGTGCTTTGAGGGAGGAAGTGTCGAGCCCAAGGCTTGGTGGGGAGCAGAGAGGGTCACTCACATTGGCTGCCCTGGTGACCGCTCTCCTCCCTTTCCCTTCCCGTGTCTAAGGAGCAGCCCTGTGGTCCGTATCAAAGAAGAGCCCCCGAGCCCCTCTCGCAGCCCCCAGATCGAGGAAGCCAGCCCTGTGAATCCTTCGGCTGTGGAAACCCCGCTGTCTCCCTCCACCTTCATCGACTCCATCCTCCAGGAGAACGAACCCAGCACCACCACTGCTGCTGCCAGCAACAGCACCACGCAGCCTCAGCCCCCAGAAAAGTGCCTCAGCGTTGCCTGCCTCGACAAGTAAGTACGGTGCCAGGAGTCCCGCATGTGCCTGGGACCAGCCAAGGCTCAGCCAACCACATCACTGCTCTGTAGAGTTAAGTGTTTAAAATGTCGATAACCTGGCTGCTGCCTTGCTTTGAAAGCCCACAGGGACGTGTCTCAGAGTGCCTTGCCAATCAGACAGCAGCCTTCTGTGAACAGCCAGCATGGAGCTCGTTTTTTTCCCCTTTTCCTCTGTATCCCCAAGAAGGGGTACAAGCCATCACCTGGCTACATGGAATAGTGTGACTCCCAGGGCACGGGCCACAGCCCTCTGCTCCTCTGCCTGAGAAAATAGTAATTCCAGAGAATAAGAGGTATAATATGCTCACTAAAAACTTTGCATACGTGTTGTCAGCTCCTGCCAGGTACATGTTATTCCATGTGCAAGTGGCTGTGCTTAAAGGGGGCCTAACGGGGGCTGTGGGATCAGCCTGGCTGGAACTAACTGGTGTCAAACCAGGCAGGTTGCAGCTGCCACTTCATCTGAGGAGCCTGGAGAGAGAGCAGGGGCCCAGCATGCAGTGCAAGCGGCTGTCCGTACTGCGTGCTAGGTAGGACCTGTGGGCTTCACCTCCGTATAAAGGAGACCTGCATAGCACATCATCAGAAGGCTGCCCTGGCCAGCCCTGCTGTGGGGCTTCTCCATATTTTCCCCCACTTTGTCTGTCACTGCTGTTCTGGGCGTAAATCCTCCTCCATTCCAGGAGAAACGGCATGCCCTTGGTCCACCCATCTGAATCCCACACATAGGTGGTCACAAACACGTGCAGGACTTATTAGATGGGATGCTAATCGGTGACCAGGGGCAGTTCCCTGGATGGCAGGTGGGGGTTCCCTGCTGTCATTGCCAAGCAGTGCTCTGAAGCCTCTGGGCAAGCGTTGCATTTTATAACCTGTCAGGATTCTCCCTGAGGTCCTTTTGTAAGCCAGGCCTGCACCCTCTTCTGCTCTCTGCACTGCGCCGTAGGGAGATCACAGTAGCAGAGGCACCATCTCCTGTGCGAATGGCAGAGCAGACTTGGGCTCTTATTTATTCAGGTTTGGGGATGGTGAGCTCTGGTTTCCGAGCCCCAGACGACAGCAAAGAGCTGGACCAGCCGGCTCAGTCCAGTGAGACATGACTGGAGCACCCGTGAGCTGTGTGGCACATCGGCAGGGTGTATTCCACGATGGGGACTCCAGGAGAATCCTGAAAGGCCCCCTTCCCTTTGGTGCACAGAGGGGAGGGCTGCCTCCAGCGAGGACGAGGGGCTGTTGGCTGTCCCATGTAACCCGGCATCTCACACAGCATCAGGAAGTGTCGGCTTCCTCTTGCTGGGACATCCCTGCTGTTCGAGATCCCCGCGTCCTTTTGGGATCCTCTCTGGGAAACTGCCAGCGCCGTTTTACACAGGATAAACTCGACATCCCCCTTCTAATCAAACTCCACAAGAGCTGTCCTGACCTTTAAATGAGCAGGAATGACAGAAAGCGTGACCTCTGACGAGTCCTCCTGAATGCTTAGGACCAGGCACAGGCTGCAGGGGCCAGCAGTACTGCACACCTGTCCTGGCGTCACCTGCCTGGGGACTTGCACCTTTTTCCCCTCTAGGTTTCTCTCTCTCTGCCTGTCATTAATCTGCAGTAACATATTGCTTCTCCTGTCTGCTTGTCCCTTGGCGGCTTCAAATAACCAGTTGAAGGCATCTGGCCCATAAGGGTTTCCCCGCAGAGGCAAGACCTGCATCGCTTCCCAGTGATTAATTCATTTGCCACAAACATTTTTAAGCAATAGTGTAACAAAGTGTGGGGTGACTGGTGCTGACCCAGGAGGGGTGCGGGGTCTGCAGAAGTAGGAGCTGTGCTGCCAGCCCAGCCACCACCAACCACTAGCGCTTGCACGTGCACCACTGTCACCCGGTGCTGAAGCATCCAGTCACACCTCTGTTCTTAAGAAAGCAGCGGTAGTGTATCATGGGCCCCAGCAGCTGGCCCTGGGTAAGCGTGTAGCAGAGAGACTATCCCTGCCCCCGGGAGCTAGCATGCAAAACAAATGATAAAATATTACCAGTAATAATATTGTTGTTTTGCATTCCCCCCCACTTAGAATTACAGACAAGGAGGGCTGGAAGGGAGCTCAGGAGGTCACATCTAGTCCAACCCCCTGTGTGTATGGGGGGAGGGGGGGAGTAGCTGCGGCCTTCCAGGCCACGGCACTCCACTCCCTGGCAGGTGTTTGCACAGGGGGAACCGGCGCTCCCGCCTGCCCCCTCTGCCTGTCGCCTAAGCAGCTAGTGCAGCCGGTCGGGGTGCACTGGCGCTCTCAGGGGGTGCACGTGCACCCCTTACGCATTGCCACTGATCCCAGCCAAGGCTTTGTCTAGCCAGGCTTTAAAAACCTCCAAGGATCAAGATCCCACCACATCTTTGGGTAACCTGTTCCAGTGCTTCACCACCCTCCCAGTGAGAGGGTTTTCTCTCATACCCAACCTCAGCCTCCCTTGCTGCAGCTTGAGCCCATTGCTCCTTGTCCTGCCATCTGCCCCCACTGAGAACAGCCCTGCTCCGTCCTCTTTGCAGCCCCCCTGCAGGGAGGTGAAGGCTGCTATTCAATCCCCCTCCGTCTTCTCTTCTCCAGACTAAATCAACCCAGGTCCCTCAGCCTCTCCTCACAAGTCCTGTCCCCTAGCCCTGAACCATTTTTGTTGCCCTCCACTTCCTGGAGACAAAGTCTGGGCAGTCTCCCAGCACCACTTTGTTTTCACGTGCCCCCTAGTACATCTGGACACTTCACCGTCTGTCCTTCCAGAGCGCTTCTGACCCACACCACGGTCAGTATTTCTAGAACATGAGGCCTTGGCATCAATATCTGTGGCTGCCCAGGCTCTGCACCCAGCTGCAGTCGGTCCGTTGTCAGCAAGTGTCCTGGGTGCCCAGCAGGAAGGGGTCAGCATGCACGCCTGAGCTACGTTGTGGCACTGAGCAGGTCACCCACTCTTCTTGCTCATTGCAGTTGCTTTAGATGGGCCACACAGGGTACTTTGTGTCTCCAGGAGGGCATCAGACCCTCCTTCAGTGTCCCACACCAAGCAACATAGTCTCCTGAAGGCCTGCCCTGCACTCACAGTTCACCATTCAGTGCTCAGTCCCCTGCCTTCAGGACCAAGCTAGGTGCATGCTCCAGGGAAATGCATGCTCTGTGCCAGGGGTGTGCTGTGGCTCAGCCCCCTTCCTGCAAGGCTTCTACTAAGCTCCCAGGCAGTTGCATGCTGTGCTGAGATGTATGTTATAAGGGAAGTGCTTCCTGATGAGGAGGAACGTGAAAGTACAACAGGAGCACTCGGACTCTGCTCACCTAGGCGGGGCATTGGCGTCTGGCCACAGGCCCCTTGACAGCCAGTTCTTACATGGGGTGAGCACCCTCTTTAGCAGGGAGGTGCAGCTCACACTAGACAGCTCCCAACCTGCAGTGATGCACACCAGCTATAGCAGGCCACTGTGATGGAAGTCTGCAGGTCACACTTCGGCCAACCCCGAGGGCCCCAGGAGTCCTGCTTCCACCCCAGAATGTGGTGGTGTTTGGCTGGCTGGGATACACATTATAAAGGAAGCACTTGGATTGAAATTTAGCACAGAAGTGACATTATCCAAACCCAAACATTTTCCAGCTAAAGGCCCCACAAGCACCTTTTCAAGAGGCAGAGCCAGTTAGAGGGAGAAGAATGCTGCCGCCTGCGTCATTAATACAGAGCGTATCCCTGGAAGTAGCATGCTAACCTGGCCCATGCAGGCACCACTGATTAAAACGGAGCACTGCATGCTATCAGTGGGCTGTAGCTCCCTATTAAAGATGACTGTGACTGTGCTGCACAGATTAAAACAGCAGCACGGAGCTTGGTCAGCCCCGAGGTACAGTACGCTTTCATCAGAGACAGGTACCTAGTGGAGGCAGAGCCTGGCTGTGCTCTGCTGGGACCAGGCTGCCCTCTGCCTTGCTTTGGCTGGGAATGCTCGTTTTCTGTTTGCTTGTTCCTGTTAATAACGTTTCTGCCCCAGCCTGGCTGCTGAGGAAGGCCCTGCAGGGACGTGACTGCCCCTTCCTCTAGCTCACAGGAGCATGGTTGACTAACTATTCTTGCCTTGGGAAGTAACCAATGTTTCATTCCTAAAAGTGTGTGATGCCCGGTCTCTTGAATCTAGTGTCCTCTTCTGTTTGTATTTTTCAGTTTGACTCGCACTCCGCAGATGTCAGAGGTCACTCGTCTTTTCCCCAGTTCTTCCTCTTCCTCACATCACTGCAGAGCACAGCAAGGGTTAGCATTTCAATAGCCTGCTGTCCCCAAGCACTGCAGTTCTGGGCCGGGGCAGGGGAACACTTGCACTGGACAGCACGCTGTCCTTGCTTCCAGGTCAGCTTTCCTTTCAGGGGTAACCTTGTAGCCAGCTCTTCGGAGTCCACATCACAAAAAACACCACGTATGAACTGGCACGAAAGGGCTCGTTGGAAAGACTGAGTACCGAACAGGTTGTGGAGACTGAGCTCCCCTTTTATCCCCATAGGTGGTCTTGGCAGGGTGGTGGCAGGGAGGCTGCGCAGCTGTTGTCCGTGCTGGCCCTGTTCTGTGGAGGAACAGAAGCTTTGGCCAGTTCGGCATCTCTTGTCGGCATGAAAGTCACACACGCATAATGAAGCATTTCGCTGGGATCGGGGGCGAGCCCAGGGCTTGAACATTTCCTGGTGCATTTTCCATGCCATATTATAGCGAGAGAACAATGACGCTCCCTGTAGCAAACCTCACCGTGCTCTGAGGTGCCGTTGTTAACATGCACTGTGAGCGCTGCTTGTTGCTAAAGCAGCATGTCCTGCGTGCCGCGCTTTACAGAGAATCTGGGAGCCATGGAGCGAAGCTTCACAGCTCCACTGCTGATGCAGGCTTTAGCTAGGACCTGTGCTCTCACTGGCCCTGCAGACAGCCCACTTTGCTGCCAGCAGTGGCACTACCCATTATCTTGTGTTGTGGGGCAGCTGCTAGCTGAGCACAGCACGGGAACAAGCAGTGTAGCTAGAGGATAGGAAGGGAGGTTGAGACTCGCAGAGCAGGTTAGTTCTCTCCCAGTGATGCCTATACCCAGGCTTGCTCACCTTACAAGGCCAGAACTGTTTCCTTGTCTTGCCAGCTCTGCTGGCTCGCCGTGGGGATGGAGAGCCAAGCTGTGCTCTCTGCCTCCCACCTCAGCAGTGAGCTGTGCTCAGAACTGCACTGACAGGGCTGGGGGCAGGATACAAGGCACCTCACTGGCACGTAGGCCATGGTGGCATCAGAAATGAAACCCATCTTCCTGCAGCTAAGGCCAGCCGCTCTGACTAGGAGGCAGGCCTGCAGAGAGCCAGCCTGGTGAGTTAAAAGGTGCTATTTTTACATAGTTACTGCTCAGACAATAAAGTAGCCCACACAGAGAGAGACCACACTGCATGTACGAAACCTCATCACTTCATCAGCTGGGAAGTCAGACAGCAGGAGTCTCACAGCAGCCTGTGTTGTGTGGAGCGGCCCGTGGGAGCTGAGCGGTTGGTGTTAAAGTGAGGTACCGCAGAGATTTGTTACTCTTACGGTGGAGCTGGCAGCCAGAAGAGACACACCAGCTCCAGACACTTACACTGAGGATGCTCTGCTTTAGACCGCGCGTGTGACTGGGTGAGGCAAGGCCTAAGCTTTCGTTCAGGAAGCCTCAGGGTTTCATTTACAGCGTGTGATTCTGCCTGCCTAAGGGGACACAAACCCGCTGCATGCGAGTCTGGTTCGTGACGTATCTCGCGCTCTGCAAACGTGGAGCTGTCCCTGCCTGGGGCTGAGGCTGGGTCACATGGCCTCCATCCCAAGCCTCTGCCTCTGCGCAGTAGGCCTGCGCCGCTCAGATATGGTGATGACAGACGCTGTTCCCCCACTCCAGCTCAGCACTGCTGGCTGTGCACCCCAGAAGTGTGGGAGCTCTTGGTCCCGGGGTCAAGAAGCCCCCTGCTTGGGTATCAGTTTGAAAGGGGGGAGTTCCCTTTCAGTAATGAAGGGCAGGGGAGGAGGGAGTCTTCTGGCTTCTCTCCCACACTCAAAAATCAGCCTGTGGGTCTCTCCCAGGAGAACAGCCCTGGGCCTGTTTCTGGAGGGGTTTACCCCACACGAGACCTCCACGCAGAGCTTGCCGAGCTCTTGAAGCTCTGTGCTTCTCAGCACACTCCATAGTCACCTGCCCTGCTCTTCCCTGGGAGCTAGAGTAACTCAGGACTTCTCCCTCTTCGTAGCATCCTAGATTTGGAAGGGATGTCGAGGGTCATCTAGTCCAGTCTCCTGCACAGGTGCAGGCTGCGCTGCTCTTAACCCATCCCAGACAGATGCCTGCCCAGCCTCTGCTTGAAAACCTCCAAGGAGGAGACTCCAGCTTCCCTGGGCAGCCGGTGCCACAGTCTTCCTCTTCCTGCAATTTGGAAATCTCTCCTGAGCTTTGATCTCCATCTGCTGTGCTGTGGATGAAATCCATCACCTTGCATGCTGCCCTCCGTAGCCAGGGAGAACAGTTTTTCTCCAGTGTCTTTACAGCGGGTTTTCAGATATTTGTGAACCGCTGTCACATCCACTCTTAATTTCCTTTTCCCCATGCTAAATGTACCCGGTGCTTTCAGCTGTTCCTCCTGTTTTTCAGCCTTTTTTTGCCATCTCTCACTCCTTTCTCCTTTCTTTACAGTCCCTAAACTGGACACGGGACTCCAGCACCAGACAGAGGGGTAATAGCTCCTCCTGTGTCTAGTAAACAGCACTTTTTCCATGTAGAATACAATCCAGAAGTTAGAGCATAGCTATTCTGCTTTGGGGAATCACACTGATTACTCCTTCCCTGCTGCACGAGTGTTCGGGGGAGCCAGCTTGACAAAGAGGAACGCGGGGCAGTACAGAAGAGGGCATTAACTGTAAGCTGTGCTGGGAACCAATCCGTAGCACCAAATGCCCATTCAGTTTAGAGAGCAACAGCCCAGTCTTCCCTTCTTCAGAAGTGAGGAGACCGTGGGGACCTGCCTTTGCAGGGTTTGTGCCTCAAATGTTTTCATCCCAGTTTTGTCGTTCACGGGTAGTGTGACCTGGATGAAACCCTTACTCTCCAGCTTCCTGGTGTTGGTGAAGAGACCCAACAGAGTTCAAATGGTCTTAGCTAGCCTCATCCCAGCAGTAGTTCCTGAAGTCCATGGCATGTCCTATCCAGTTTATAACGGTAAGGCTGGAGCAGCTGCCAATGCCTTCACATCCTGCAGAGCTTTCTGGGCGCCATGCACCAAAGGGCTGAGAACCGGGGAGGAGATCTGTGCAGGGTAGGATCCTCGAATGAACACAGGTAAGTCCTTTCCCTGTAGAGTCAGCAGGGCAAAATCCTGTGCCTCCTAATCACACACGTAGGGCAGTGCAGGTAGGGATGTGTTCCCAGGCCCGCTCTGGCCTGCTTTTCCAGCAGGCTGAAGCACGGTGCATGCGTCTACTCAGGCAGCTGAATTGTTTCTGCTGCTAGATTGTCGGAGATCGTGGCAGTGAAGACGAACCCGGCTTTATTTTATGATCTGTTCCCTGCTCTTCCAGGATGGCAGCTCTGATGCAGTAACTCCCATTTGCCTCTTCCCAGTGGCTGGGTCAGTGGGTAACTGCTGGTGTGGGGAGGCCATTCGTCGTGCTGTGTTATGCTGTGCAGTTGGAGCAACGGGGTGATGCCTGATAGAAACCACCATGTTTCTTCGGAAGTGGGTGATACAAGAACTGCCTGAGCTGCAGAACATTTTTCCTTGCAGGGTAGCGGTCATGAAGATGTTTGGAGGGCCAAGGAGCTGTTGTCCTCTCCAGGACAACGCTGAGCAGTGGAGTTTGGAGGAACAAGCCCTAAACCGATGCAGGTTTCCAGAGAAGAGGGAGAAGCATCTCTCGTCTGTGGGCTCTCTAACGTCCTGCTGCCAACACTGGAAGTGCATAGCAGGCATCCCATTCTGCTCCTTGTGAGCCTTCTCTGCCCGTGCCCATAACACATGCTCCTTCATCTGCCATAGCTACCTTGCCACTCGTGTCGAGCTTGAGTCTGGGAGAGCCCTTAGCCTGTGCTGTCAGATCACTTGGGCTAAAGCCACCCAGAAGCTTACTGAGCCCCTTCATGTCTGTCTCTGTGAATCCTCCCAAGACAGAAGTATGGTGGTGACCACTGAGCCAGGGACCGCTTCTCCAGTCTCACGGCTGGCATGCTAGAGCTGGCGCTCCTACCCCAAACCTGGAGGGACTCTGCAGCAGGCAGGCGTCACTTCCTGGGTTACTAGCTGCACGAAGCTCTGGATTAACCCCAAATGCAGCTCCTCGGGGACTGGTGCAGGGGGTACAGTGGGCCAGGTCTACCACTTCTGAACTCTTTCGCTGCGCTGGATTTCTACCAAGTTCATCATATCCACGTTGCAGCCCCTCAGGCTCAGGGTGACCTTGGGCATTTCCCAGAGAGGCTGCAAATCCAGGTAGCACCCAGGCATCTGCTAAACATTAGCGCTGATGTTCAGGCTAATTATTTCTCCCTCTCTGCACCCCCAGCATATATGTGATGTAAACACCAAGGAAAGTGAGCAGAGGAGGAATTGCAGCGATCAGCCTCATTGCGTTGCCTCTTCAGTTTGGGTTATCTTGTTACGCTCCAGGTAACCATCACCTGGAGCCAAGTCTGTCGGGCCGCAGTCTGTGCCCATTAAAAACCAGTCCTCCCCATCCCAGCTTGTCTCGCAGCATTTGCGTAGCTTGTCTTCAGCTCTCCATGTCACGGGAAGCGTCAGTGAGTTTCATAGCAGAGGCGCAGGGGGAAAGCAGTAATGCATCCGAGCCACCGAGTGCATCTCTTTCCTGGGGAGCTGCAGGGCGAAGGCCTTGTGTCCTCATTCCTCCCCATAGCCAGTATCTCCAGCTGCACCCCAGCTCCCAGGAACCCTTACTCTGCGCCCGGCTGCCTGCTGGGTTTCCTTTATGGTCGTTCTCCGTGGGTGGCATGGCAAAACTGCAGCCTCGCTCCTGCTCCAGCTGATGTGTTTGTCACTGAGTTGCCCCCTCAACTGTTCCCAGATGCTTCTGGCCATGTATAGTTTCAGTGTGAACGTGCTGCGCAGTTGGTATGGACACGGACTCCTTGTGCATCTGGGTCCATAGAAAGGCTAGGAGGCAGGGAGGGCCTCACTTACTCCGGTGAATGGGAGCAGAGCTCAACGCCCATGGGTGTCACTGGGGAAAAGTCTTTCCTAAGGGAAGAGCCAGGTCTTCCAGGGATTGTGCCAATGGCAAAGGCGTTTTCTAGCCATAGGGGACTTCTCTTAAGTATTTTTGCCCAGACCAGAGTCAGCAGTTTCCTAGCCTCCTCTTCTCCCATCAAAGCTATCGTAGGACTTTTACAAGCAAGGGAAGATCGAGTCATCTGGGCCAAAGAACAAGTTCAGAGCAGCTTTCTTGCTGGCAGCTAGACCTAAGACCTAGTGCCTCCGGGGGTCTCTGGGACATCTGCATGGTCCCCTTGCTGCAGAGTCCAGCAGGCATCAGGATTGCTGGTGCGTTCTGGGAATAGTGACTGCACGCGCTTGTAAGAAATCCCGTGTCCGGCTCATCAGAGCCACTGGCTGCCGCCACCCAGCAGCTGCCCTGGGATTGCCTCTTGGTTCAGGCAGGACTCCCCTGGAGAGAGGGAGAGCGCATCGCTTCAGGGTGGTATCAGCATATCTGAGCTTGACGCTACGAGTGGAATTGGAGGCTGGCGTGTGAAAATGGCCACAAACCCAGCCCACTTTCCTGCAGGAAGGTTTAACTTATAAGTTAGTAGAAGCTTGTAATGGAAGCTTTGTCCCTAGGGTGGAGAGAGCCCCTCATAGTAGCCCAGAGCCTGGGGGGATGTTTCCTGGCATTGACCTTTCTGCTCTGCCTTCTTTTACTCAGGAACGAGCTAAATGAGCATCTGGACACCATTGATTCCAGCCTGGATAACCTTCAGACCATGCTGACCACACACGGCTTCAGCGTGGACACGAGCGCCCTGCTGGATGTGAGTATCCACCCCCCATCTCCCCCGTCACTGAGCCATGTCTCGTGGCAGCACGTGCCTGTGCCTTGCACAGACAGATGGACACGGTAGCCTCCACCACGAGTTTCCACAGCACGTCTGGGTTCGTGTTCCTTCCCTGCACTAATCGTTCTTTCCTTTGGCAGCTGTTTAGCCCTTCGATGACGGTTACAGACATGAATCTTCCCGACCTGGACAGCAGCCTTGCCAGCGTGAGTAGCTGTTAAAAATCCCTCCACACGCACAGCTGCCAGACTAAAGTGCCTCCTGCTGTTCAGCCACAGCCTCTCCATCTGAGCGAGGGAAGGCTCTGACAGGCTCTGAAGAGAGTCCAGGCCGGCCCCAGCTTGGATGTGGGGGGGGAGAAAGTGTCTCTGAGCCCTGTTAGGAGCTGGAGAGCTGCCAGGGGGAAATAATTCAATTAGCACCAAAGCTTTCTCTGACCAGCTCCCACAGAGAGCAGGCCTACTCCATCATTCCTGCCGAGCTGATGAGGTGCTGAGACGTCATCTCTCATGCAAGCGATGCTCCCCAAGCACTGAGCTGCACTGAAGCCTGGAGAGCTGCATGTGGTTCCCATAAACTCGCCTTCTTGGTTTCCTAAACTCTCAGAAGTGTGCGTGTGCTGCAGGGAAGGAGGAAGTTGAAGGCAAACCCCCTTTGTATTCTGTATAATACTGTTTATTTGCCCAGCGCCCGCCGTGCACTCAGTGCTGAGCTGTTATGCTATTAGCAGCAGGACCGGCAAAGCAGGCTGGAAAATCTCCGGCAGCTCATCTTGTTTCAGAGATGCTGATTCTTCTGGTGCCTTTTTTCCTGGGAACTGGCTGGTTTCATACCGGGAGAGGCTGCTGGGGTCCAGATGGGGGTTTATGGGCCAAATAGGAGAGAGAACCCAGAATGGCCAGCAGCCTGCTGAGAAGTGCTTAGCCTCAAGTCCTGACTCAGACCAAGGACTTGCACCCTGTCTCCCGTGTCCTAGGTGAGCACCTGAGCCGTAGAGCCCGTCTCACCTGGGGTCCAACAAAGATTTACTAATTCACGCAGAATGAAACAGCTCCAGCAGGAAAGGGAATGACCTGCTGGGTGGCACAGAGGTGGAAAGGGATCTTGGAGTCCTAGTGGACTCCAAGTTGAACATGAGCCGGCAGTGTGACGAAGCCATCAGAAAAGCCAATGGCACTTTATCGTGCATCAGCAGATGCATGACGAATAGGTCCAAGGAGGTGATACTTCACCTCTATCGGGCGCTGGTCAGACCGCAGTTGGAGTACTGCGTGCAATTCTGGGCGCCGCACTTCAAGAGGGATGCGGATAACCTGGAGAGGGTCCAGAGAAGGGCAACTCGTATGGTTAAGGGCCTGCAGAGCAAGCCCTACGAGGAGAGACTGGAGAAACTGGACCTTTTCAGCCTCCACAAGAGAAGGGTGAGAGGCGACCTTGTGGCTGCCTATAAGTTCATCACGGGGGCACAGAAGGGAATTGGTGAGGTTTTATTCCCCAAGGCTCCCCCGGGGGTTACAAGAAACAATGGCCACAAGCTAGCAGAGAGCAGATTTAGACTGGACATTAGGAAGAACTTCTTCACAGTTCGAGTGGCCAAGGTCTGGAACGGGCTCCCAAGGGAGGTGGTGCTCTCCCCTACCCTGGGGGTCTTCAAGAGGAGGTTGGATATGCATCTAGCTGGGGTCATCTAGACCCAGCACTCTTTCCTGCTTATGCAGGGGGTCGGACTCGATGATCTATTGAGGTCCCTTCCGACCCTAACATCTATGAATCTATGAAAGACCTGAGACGCACCAAAGCGGCCACAGCCTGGGGGTTATCGCACTTATCTCAGGGGTAGGAGTCAGAGGTTGAAGTTCCAGGGACTTGAACTTGAGACCTCCACATCCTGGACCCTAAGTCTGTGGCCGTTGGCTGCTGTGCAGAGTATCTCGTGAAAAGCTTCAAAGGCCCTTGGTTTGGTCTTGATACGGAACAGAAAATGCAGAGCAGAGAGGAAAGTGCTTACCTTGATGCAGCTGAGCAGCGGTAGCTGCTACTTGGGTCATACTGCCCTGAGCTTCCCAGTGTTAGGTCAGGTTTGACCTCCTTGCAGGTTCCCCGCAGACAGATGGGCTCCTGTGAGCTCTCAGGCCACCCCCGCCCTTGGCTAGAGCTCTTCTGGGCAGTTTGGTGAAGGTCAGCAGAAGGGTCTTGTGACCACGCGCTAGCTTTCAGAATAGCCTTTACCACCCACGCGGTTTGAACCAGCTGCCTCCTGACCCTGGCTGCAGAGAGGAGGGCGCAGACCAACGGCTTGATGTTGCAGCAAAGTAAATTTAGATTGGCTATCCAGAAAAACCTCCTCACTGTGAGAATAACGAGGCAGTGGAATAGATGCCCGGGGACGAGGTGGACTCTCAGTCCCTGGAGATGTTCAAAAAGAGGTTGGGGCCACTGGTCAGTGATGATCTAGGCGTACGGTGCTTGTATTCTGCCATAGGGGTTTTTCAGGCTTCTGGGCTCTCCTGGTTCCTCCTGCCCCCTCATTTCTGCTGTATGTCAGGGTGTTTTTAAGCCTCTCCAGGGACATTGGGGGTTGCCTAAAGCTAAGGCTGGGGACTTCAACTGGGGTGTATCGATGTTCCTGCTAGAAGCAAAGCAGCGGCAGCCGCTGGTGTCTGGTCTGACACCAGCTGCTGACGGCTCCCTGGAGCTCACGGCCTGACTGGTTCAGGGGTCTGCCTGCACGTCATTCGCCCGTCCCCTGCACAAGGCTGGCCGGACATTTGATTTGACGCTGTCCTCACTTTGTGGGGCACCGCTGTGCACACTTCCCCAGCCCGCAGAGCCGGGTGTTCCCAGACAGCTGCCTCCTCAGCTTGCTGCTTGCTGGACAGGAGCGTCAGAAGCTAGGTGTGTGTTTAAGCCCTCTCCAAAGGTGGCTTTTCTATAGAAATCTGCCATAGTGGCCACAGCGATACTGCCTGATTGTAGAGGGTGGGGAACACAGCCCCAGGGGCAGGCTCTGTCAGCACAGGCACGCAGGGAAAGGGTTAGGGAAGCCCAGATGTGAACGCCACAGCTGATCTGGTCCTGGATGGGTGACAACTCTTGGCCTGATAACATGTCAGCTTCTGGCCTGGCCTGCTTGTCTTTAACACCCTGTTCTGGTGCTATTTGACCTCCCAGGATGGGGCCAGAGGATTCTTCCACCTCCTGCTGTTTTCTCTCCTCTTCTTTAAACGCTAATCCACCTTCTCATCCTTGTGGCCCCGTCTTGTTTCCTTGGTAAAGATGTCAGTGCAGCACCGATGTCCGAACATAGCTCATCCCAGGGTTACCAGGGCCCAAAGGCCTCCAGCTGTCTGCAGTACTGCTGCGGCGACTGCGGAGGGCACATGGCAAGCCTGCTCGGAGAGCTGCCTGTAAGGGCTACGGAGACACCTGCAGCCTCTCAGGCCGCTTCTCTGCAAAACCAAGTAGGATTCATGCAGATTTGCCCCGTGGCACCCTGACACTGTCACTGTAGCCTGCAGCAGTTCCCTGATAACAGCCCCGTGGGCGCAGACACGCGTGTACTTTACCTCGGGTTTATGTCCCCACACATAAATGACATGGGACTGCAGCAGGTGAGTGAGCGGCCAGTCCCAGAGTCACCAAGAGCAGCTGCCAGTGCCTTGTGGCTGGGCAGGGGAAGCAAGTTCCAGCTTAACCAAAAGACGACTTGCCAGCGGGGCATGTGGAGCCATGTAACTTAACCCGGCACAGGGCTGCACGCATCCGTTCCGCACTTACACAGTGACAAGGCAGGTCACTCTGTGGACCTGCGCCTGCCCCCTGGCTCAGGTGTGTTTTAGCAGGTGCTGCTTAGGGGCTGCCAGACTAAACTGCGGTTCTGCTCATACAGTCGGCCCTGAGATCCCCTCCCTCTCCCTGCTCGGAGCACAGAGGAGCTCGCCATGTGCCGCACACTCACCAGCCTCACTTGTGTTCCCGCAGATTCAGGACCTCCTCTCCTCCCAGGAACAGCAGAAACCTACTGAGACAGAGGCCAGTGCAGCAGACATGGGTAAGGCTGCCTCTCCCCTGGCATTGTGCTGGAGCAGGGTCAGCTGGGGCACCAGCCTCTCCCTCCTCTCCAAAAACCTTGTGCGATTACATGGGATGGGGGTGCATTGCCATGGCCTCAGGCAGGGGCTCCCTCATACTCCTGACCCCCTGCTACACCCGTGTCCCTCCCGGCACAGGTCAGGGGTGCCCACAGACTTGGTTCTGTCTTTCTCTCGCCACACTTGCCTGGGAAACATCTCCCTAGAAGCAAGTTTTTACAAGCTGTGCATTTGGAGGACCCCTGTTGTGTTCCCACCTCCTGTCCCACGTTAAATCTTCCCTCCCTTTGCACTGCAGCCACCTTCTGTCTCCAACGGCAAGCTTGCTCCGAGCTACTAGCTGGGCCTAGTTTGCCACATACAGCCTTTCCCTGGGAGGCGTGTTGCTCTCCTGTGCTGTGTACCTGGGCTCTCCCAGCACGGTGCAGGAGAGCTTCAGGCTGGCCACTCCTTATGCACCAGCCTGGCCATGCCCAGGCATACTCCGAAACAGGCCCTCTCTGCCCTGTTTCTGGTGGGCATACCGAGGCCCTGGAAGAACCACGTCCCAGCACCACTGAGTGAAACCAGCACAGCTCTTCTTCCTCCAGCCCAGCAGCAGCGGGTTTGGGGCTGAGCTGGTAGCCAGGCCCCACCTAAGTTCTGATTCCTGTATCAAAGGGCATGGAGCAAATCCCTGGGCCCATGCAAACCAGTGACGAGTCTGGGCCACCTCTCGGGGAACTGAGAGGTGGTTGGGCAGTGTTCGCAAAGCCCGCGGCGAGCGTGGAGCATTGGAGCTCTGGCCCCCATGCTCAGCCGCCTGTTGAGAGGCTGCTGAGCTGCATCCTCCCCTGCACCCCTGGAACAACTGACCGTGGGCTGGCGGCTCCCACCCCACACCTGCTCGGAGTTGCACCGGCCTCACCTGCGCCCTCACCTTGCAGGAAAGCAGCTGGTGCACTACACAGCCCAGCCCCTCTTCCTGGTGGACTCAAGCGCCGTCGACATGGGAAGCGGAGACCTGCCCATCTTCTTCGAGCTGGGGGAAGGGCCGTATTTTACAGACGGGGATGAGTACTCAGAAGACCCCACCATCTCCCTCCTGTCTGGGACTGAGCAGGCCAAGCCCAAGGACCCTGCGGTATCCTAAAGCTGAATGTAGGGCAAGAGAGAGATTGCACACTAAAGGGAAGCCCGGCCCTCAGCCTCCTCGCTTCGCACAGACATTGCAAGCTCTAAACACCCTCTGGTTCATGTTTGCTTCCCTGGCACTGTGAGGATTTCATTTGTGTGTGTGCTTAATGAGGTGTTTGAAATCTGCTTTAGAGTCTAGCCACCCAGTGCTCCTCCGGCTGGCAGCCCTGGGGGGCAGGGCCGTGCCACAGGCCCCCGACCCGTGCTCCCCTTCGACCTGCCACAGAGGTTAGACAGGCACCGTGGCCCGGAGAAGCAGACAGGACGACCTGGGTGGTCACAAAACAGCTAGTCACTAAGTGATGTTTGTGTTTTGTTCCGCGCCCGCCGAGGGGGGCAGCCGCGCCCTGCGCAAGACCCCGGCAGCGTCCAGCGGGCGCTTGCTCCCCGCCAGAGCCGGGGCGTAGGGCAGGGCTGCACCACGCTTCCACGCTCCCGGGACCGCGCGGCGCACTCGGTGTGTACGGGGAGGGTGTGTCCGAGGGGGGACCCCCAGCCTCCCCCTATGGCGGACTGGATGGTTTTTAAAGAGAAATAAAAGTTTCCCAACCTGGCGCTGGTGGGCTGGGTCCCTTTGTGGTCTCTGCCGCGCGGCTCGATCCCCGCTGGTCTCCGTGCACGCGTGGCGAGGGCGCCCGGGCCTGAGGATCCCAGCACCCTTGTTTCTTTTATTTCCTCTCGCTCCACGTGTTTCTCTCCCTCGTCCCTTTGGTTTTGTTTCCCCTTCGCTTGGCCGCAAAGAATTTGTACATTGACACTTCAGATTGTTAATAGTAAAAACTGTATTTTGGATTTTTACCTGAGAGAAGAAGCGCCCACTTCTATCTATATCTAT
Source organism: Alligator mississippiensis (assembly GCF_030867095.1). NCBI lineage: Eukaryota > Metazoa > Chordata > Crocodylia > Alligatoridae > Alligator > Alligator mississippiensis. Next base: position 1,360,006 of record NC_081826.1, read on the forward strand.
CTATATATATATAAATAGCTATATATATATATATATATACATACAAATATATATAAAACTAATGGCCTGTCACCTGGTGGCTCTTCTGTGGTTGAAAGCTTTATTTTTGTCATCTCTTTGTCGTGGGAGGGGGCGGGAGCAAGGTCGAAGCACCCGCCGCTCCCGAACGTTGCCTGGTTTCAGTGCCCGGGAGCTCTCGTGGTGCAGCCTGGACCCAGGCGCCGTGGGCTCTGGTTTGAACCAGTGGCACCAGGTCTGCGGCCCTGGCAGCCGTAGCTGGTGCCAGTCTTACGCCCACCTGTACCAGCCAGCACGCCTGCTCCCAGCTCCAGCAGAGGAAAACAGCAGACACCAAAGCAGGGTTTCTCTGGTGCTTCTGGAATTGCAAGTGGTCTGGAGGCTCTTGGTGCATGCGTGCGCGCCTTCCCCCTCCGTGCCGTGCCTTCCCCAGGTGCCTCCCCGGACAAGGGGGCTGAGTTTTCGGGGCTGTTTTTGTTGCAGAGTTGGGGGGGCCGAGGGCCTTCGAGGGAGCGTCTTTGATTGGAACAATAAAGGATGAACTGCCTCGTTAAGTCGAGTGTGTTCGAGACCTCCCTCCCTCCCTTCCCCCGTGGCGTCCGCTCTTCTGCAGTAGCACGTGTCCCGGTTCCTCGTGAGCAATGCTTCTACCGCGCTTGAATCCTAGGACCTGGAGCAGCACAGATGCCGCTTCTCCTGGCTGACCCCAGTCGGGCACCTGCCCACCCTCAGCGAGCCCCGCTGCACCTGGGACAGAGGTACGATGCCCTTATGCCCTCCCCCGGGCTTTTCAGGCTCCAGTGCTAACGTTTGGCTGCAGCACCTAAGTGCCAGCCTTTAGCTCCAGCCTCCAGCTGCTGCCGTCTCTGCCCACGGGGGCAGGAGGGCACTGGCATCTGAGCTGCACCATGTCACCTGCAGCAGTGACCTGCTGCTCCGATTCCCGGCTGAGCGCTATGGGACAGGTGCTCTTGCATCCCGGAAAGCACTGGGCTGGGGTGGGGGAGGCCCAGGCGCTTGCCATGGACTGCGGAGGGGCCCTGGCCCTGACCTGTGCATAGCCGCGATCGTTGCCGTTGGGGGAAAAAAGTTGCATTAAAGCCTTTTCAGATGGGCAGTTTGCAGACGAGGCTCTCCGCGGCCAGATCTGCTTCTGCCCCCTGCTCACCTCCCTCTCCCCTCCGGCGTGGGGTCGGTGAGCCGTGCCGTGGCAGCCTCGCCCCCGCTTTTCACAAGCAGCTGATGCAGATTGGGGGTAACCCCTGCTCGGTGCTGAAGCGGGTATCGCACGAGGGCGAGGAAGCCCTCACTGCCCACGTTGCAGTCTGTGGGATCAGCAGGGCCCCTGGAGAAGCTGCCTGCCGAGGTTGCTGTCCTGCTGACACTGCTTTTTAATCTTGGGTTCTCAGGGAAATTCGAGAAGGCGGAAGAGTGCTGATGGCCTGCCCGGGTCTGGAACAGCCAGGAAAAGCCACCAGGTATTTATAGGCTGGTAAAAGTCACCTCCAGACCAGGCTTATCTTGGAAAAGCCAAGAAGGGATGAAATGAATAAAAATCACAGGATGGGAATATAACGCACGCCAGCCAACAAGGTTTGGTAGCAGTCAGTGTGGGCCGAAGCCCTGGTTTTGTTCTGCGATGAAGTTGAAAAGGAAAACGGCCTAGATGTAAGACTGAGACCTTCGTATGGGGCTGGACTTGGCAGTGCCGCGTCCCCGTTTCCCACCCTGTCACTACCAGACGGGTAACTTGCTAACGGATGGACAGGGAGTCGTCAGATCGGGGCGTTCCTAGAGGGGTCCCTGGTTCCGGGCCCAGCACGTCTCCATCGGGTCTGGACGTCGATGCGCCGGCCGGGGAGAACGTGCTGCTGACACAAGGACGGGTGGGGATGGACAAGGGCAGGGCAGACGTACAGTCCCATCTGTCTCTGGGTGAGCTGGACCTGTTCAAACAACACCTTGATGTCCTCTAGAGCCTACGGCCAGGGCGCCGGGGGCTGCGGGCAGGTGGTCAGTGACTGAAAAGGATTTAAGGGTCATCGCAGGCCAATGACGCAGCAGGGACGCCCAGTGCAAGGCTGGGCTGTGCAAGGAATCCTGCCCCCCTCCACCTTTTCTGCTCCACGTGTCGGGGGGTTGAAGCCTCCCATAGAGGCGCTGGGTGCTGCAGCCCAGGCTGGGGCTGGGGCTGGGCTGGGCCAATGCTGCCAGCACCAACCCCGCAGGGTCCTGGTGGAGGGTCTTGCCCCCGCACTCAGGCTCAGCCCCACTGCACTGGGGCAGGAAGGGATTTCTGTGCTCAGACTGGTGTGCACTGGGGGGGGTTGGCTTCCTCTGCAGCGGGGGCACGGCCTGGGCATGGGCTGTCTCCAGCACCCGTGACCCCCAGCAGCAGCAGGACGTTGGTGGCCATGGCCCCCCTGTATCCCGAGGGCAGGGGCGACTGTGTCGTGCGGCTCCAAGGTCAGACACGGGGTTTGTCGGGGGGGGGTTGGACGGGGCTGGTCCTGCCTCAAGCAGGGCTGGGACTGGATGTGACCCCGCAGGTCCCTGCCAGCCCCACGGCTCCGTGATTCCTACGAAGTGCCCCTGCTCCACCCTCCTGTGCTGGAGAGACCAGACGAGTCTGCCCCAACCTGCCTCCAGCCTTAATCCCCAGCTTTCACGAAGGGCATCAAGGACCCGGAGAAGCTGCCGAGAGCCCGCACGAGGCTCTAGAGAGCTCGGTCTGCCCGGCTGATCCGAAGGGGGACGCAGGGCGCAGGCACCTTCCCTGGCAGCACCCCCCCGTGCCGACCGGCTCCGCGGCCTCGAGCAGAAAGGAGCAGCCAGTGCCCGCGGCGGGGAGCGAAGCCCAGAGAAAACCACGAGACACAAAGCCTGACCTCCGGGCAGCGCGAGCACGCAGCCAGGGAGCAACACGCAGGCGGGCACCTCCTGCCCCCCGCTCGCTGTCTCCGCACCTAGACCAGGGCAGCGAGCGGGAGTGGAAGGAGGATGAGCAGACCCACAGCTCGGTCCGGGGCGCTGGGGACAGCGCGCGTGTGCCCGGTGAGTGTGCACCAAACGGCCGGGCGTGCGGGTGTCGAGGCCGCCCGTCTCTCAACAGCCTCGCGCCACTTCTGGTAAACGGGTGAAATCAATGGGCGCCAACCTTTTTTACCTGGACTGCTGCTCTGCTTTCTGCTCCTTGCCCCATCAACTGCTCTGCTTTCTTCTCCCTGCCCTGTGCTCCCTGCCTGATCTGCTGCTCTGCATTCTCTGCCATGTGCTTCCCCCTTGATCTGCCGCTCTGCTTTCTGCTCCCAGTCCAATCAGCTGCTCTGCCTTCTGCTCCCTGCCGTATGCTCCCCACCCGATCTCTGCTTTCTGCTCCCTGGGTGCTGGATGCGGGAAGCAGTGAGGCGCTGGGCACATGGAGCAACATGCTCGGCGGGGCTGGAGGGGGGGGGGGGGGGAACCCCCAGACAGGGCAGAGCCCCTCTCACTGCTCCACAGCCCCATCCCCAGCAGCGCCCGGCCCCCCACGGCCACGGCCACCCCAGCCACGACGCCAGAGAGTTGCTGAAGGAGGCTTTATTAGCAGAGACCAGCTGTGGCGGGGGGGGCAGAGCTGGGGGCGCCAGGGCATTTGCAGGGTGGGGGTCCAGCCTCAAGCCACATGTGGCTGCTGCTCAGCACCCAGCTGAGCCCCCCGCAGCCATCACCCACGGCCCCCATGGGACAGGGGCCATCGGGGGGTCTCCCAGGACAGGACAGAGGGTCCCACCCACCCAGGATGGAGCAAGCCTCCACCGGCCCCCCCGTGGCCACGGCGCCTGCCCTCTGGCTGGAGCAGGTGAGTGCCCAGGCAGGTCCGGGGGGAGCAGGGAGGCTCCTGCTGGATGCACGGGCCTGGAGCTGAGCCCCAGGTCTGGCTCGGGGGGCTGGGGGCGCGGGGGCCAGGCTGCACCGAACCTTCGGGCCAGGCTGCGGCTGGGAGCGCGAGGGGGCGGGGGCGGGAGGGGGGCAGAGGCGGCGATTGCAGGGTTTGGGGGCTTCTCCGGCACGGCTCCGGCGCTCTCACATCCCTGTGGGGAGATGGCCCAGGGTCTGCATCACTCCCACGTCCCCGGCTGGTCGTGGGGGGCCTCCCCAGTGCCCCAAAGGAGGCTCCGTGGCCAGGCTGAAGCCACCTCGATGCCTATGCTGCTGCCTCAGCCCTGGAGCGAGGCCCAGCCAGCCGCCCCCTCCAGTACCTTGGGGTGCGAGGGTCTCCTCTGAATCCACGTCATGATCCTCACCTGCAGCAAGGGGAGCGTGGGCTGGTGAGTACCTGCAGGGACCCCACGGGCTGCCCGGAGGGGTCCAGGGGTCACGAGCAGGCGGGCCGGGCTCGGGTGCAAGGAGCCGGCGGAGCCGAGCATCCCTGGGGAGGGCACGAGGGGACTTACTCTCTTGGGACTCGTTGGACTGAGCCGGCACGTCCACCGCGGGGCCTGGGGGAGAAAGCACCGCGTCGGCCGCCTGAGCCGTGGCCCCCAACCTGGGGACCCGGGATGGCCCAGCGCCTCCATCACTGGTCCAGCCGTTCCTGCATCCCTCCCGCCAGGACCGGCCCTCATCATCCCCCCCACATCGTACCACCCGGGGCGCCTCCAGCCAGGGGCTCCAGGTTGAAGGAGCCGCTGTTGAGGGTGTCGAGGCTGGAGGAGTCGGTGTCCAGGCCGTCACGGGTCAGGTCGTCCGTGTGGGATCTCTCGGCTGCCCCGAAGCTCCCGGGGGTCACACCTGAGAGGGGACGGGAGGACAACGCGGGGGCCGCGGTTCACCCCACGGCAGGGGCAAGGTCTGGGTTGGCTCTGGGGCTGAACCAAGGGTCCAAGGGTCCGCAGGGGCAGAGAAGGGGGCGCCGGGGAAAGGACCCAGGTGTCCTGGCACCCCCCAGCTCAGACCCCTCCTCTCCCTAAGGACGGAGCCCGAGCCCAGCAGGGAGCCCAGGCGTCCGAGCTCCCGGTCCTGCCCTGAGCCCTACCTTTGGTGAGGTGCTGGGCGGCGGTGCCGAACTCAACTACAAAGGGGTGAGAGGGCAGGGGCAGGGCCCAGGGCATCAGATGGGCAGTGCAGGAGGGTCCCAGCAGCCCGGCGGGGGGCTCGGCCCTGCCTGCCCCCAGCTCCTGGCGCCACGGGGCTCCGGCCTGCTCTGAGCCGGTTCCCGGAGCCAGGGCAAGGCCCCGACGCCCCCAGACACCCGGCCGAGCCCAGCGCCCGCCCACCCCGGGGTCTCCCCACACCCAGGGGCAACGGGACCGGCTGCGGGGTGTGCTCACTCTCTCCGGAGGCCTCCGGCTTGCCCGGGCTGGCAGGCTCTGCAAGACACAAGCGGGACAGCCCTGTCTGGCCCTGGGCACCCTCTCGCTGGCTCCGTGCCTGGCTCCAGCCCCCCGCCGCAGCTCCCCCAGCCCTGCCCCCCGCAGCACCCTACCACCGCCTGCTCCGGCTCCAGCTGCCTGGGGGGAAACTGAGGCAGGCAACATGCATGGGGACAGGCCCCCGCCTTGCTCCTACCTGGCGTCTGTCCATCCGCAGGGGGTGGCGGTGGGGTGTCCGGGGGGCTCACGGGCTCTTAGGGGAGATGGGGGAGAGCGTGACTGGGGGCAGGTGCATGCGGCCCGGACACCCCTGCCCCACGGCCCAGCGCATGGGCAAGGTAGAGGGCCGACCCCTAGGGGGTGTTGTGCTGCGGGGGGGGGGTGCCACCCCACTGGGGCAGCGTCCCGCTGGGACCCATATCTGCCCCCCAGTTCTGTGCCCGGGAGCCGCCAGGTGTCTGCCCTGCGTGGTGGCTGCACTGCCTGGTGAGGCCGGGCTGCCCAGGGCACGGGGGTGGGCACCCCTGGGGCCCTGGGCCCGACACCCCCAGGACGCAGCTCCTCTTACCGTCGGCTGCGGCGATGGCCAGGACCAGCCCCACGGCGGCCATGAGGGCCAGGACCCTGCAGCCGGGACAGGACCAGATGACGGTGAGCAGCCTCCCCCAGGCCAAGCACGCGGTCCAGGGCAGGGCAGGGCAGGGGACGCAAGGACCCCATGCCAGCTCCTGCCCCCGCGCCCCCTCCCGGTGCTCTCTGACCCTGTACCCCACCATCCAGCTGCCCCCCAGCTCCCCCAATCCCTGCTTCCAGGACTCCCCAGCTCTTCCCAATAGGGGCTGGGCACCCCAGAGCTGCCAGGATCGGGGCCTGGAGCCTGCCACAGAAGCTGGTCAGCCTGGGGAGCCCTAAGCAGCTCGGGACAGGCCGGGGCATGTCCCCCAAGAGCCCCCTGGAGCAGGGGCTGGCGGTGCCCTGGGGAGCCCCCCACGCCACTGCAGGATCGGGGGAGGCTGGAGGACGGGCACCACTTGGGCCAAGGGCACGCAGCCCCCAGGCCTGGGATGGGGTCTCGGACCCGGCCTCTCCCACCTGCCTCCAAACAGCCGCGGGACCCAGCTCGGTGCTGGGGCTCTGGGATCCCCCCACGGATCCCCGCCACAGCCCCTCGGTCCCCAGCGCCCACCAGCGCCGGGCTCTGGGGGACCCGCCTGCACCCCAGGCTGGCACCGGGGTGCCGCAGCCCCCCGGGGTGGCTGTCCCCAGGCGGGGTCCCTCTGCCTGCCCCTGCCCCCGGGCGCTGCTGACCTGCACTGTGCGGCCATGGCTCCGGGTCGTGCTGCGACCGCCCAGGGATGCGCAGCCGTTATAACCGCACGGCCCTGGGGTGGAGCCGGTGGCGGGCAGCCAGCCAATCCCTGCTGCCCGCTCCCTGCGGCACCGGGCAGCAACGAGGGGGCTGAGCTGGGTGGGGGCTCTCGCCACCCCTCCGCGGGGGCGCGTGGCCTTCGTCCCCCGAGGACCTGCCCCCAGAGCGTCCAGCCAGGCCAGGGATGCTCAAGCCCCGCTCCTGGGGGGCAGCACCGTAGCCCCTGATTCCCCCCAGGCAGGCCCCGGTAGCAACACCACCCCGGTATCTGGGTGCGGTGCAGCAGGGCCAAACCCACCCCCAGCACGCAACTGGGCCGGGTCTCGGCCCCCTGAAAGGGGCAAGTACAGCCCAGGCCTGGGAGCACGCACAGCCGGACCCCCACCCGCCCCCCGCCTCGCGCCAGGTGGCTCCCGTCACTCGTCAGCCGCGGGGAACAAAGGCCCTTTAATGCGGCGGGCTCAGGTATCCCAGGCATCTACCTGGCCCCCGGGGCGCTGGCTCCCCTCCTCCCCCCGCGGCTGGACCGGGCCCGGCCGAGCAGCCCAGGGGTCTTGGAGCAGCGCGGGCACCCCTGGGTGACGAGGGGGCTCGTTAGGGCAGCACCAGAGAGCCCGTGCCCAAGGCCCTGGCCCCGTACACCGCGTGCGGACCAGGGCGGGCGGCACGGGGCACCCCGGCTTGCTGGGGGGGGCAGTTTCCGCCCCCCTCCCCGCCGTGTCAGGGCCCGCGGCCGCGCGGGCGGAGGTGCGGCACAAGGGGCCCTTTGTTGCGGGACGCAGCTCAAAGGCCCATTGTTCAGCCGCTCCCCTGGATTACGGGGTCCCGGCAGGGGCTGGGCCGGTGCCAGGGGCTGCTCCGTGCCGCCGCGGGCTGGGGGGGCCAGGCCCCTGCGATCCCCTGTCTGGGTCCTTTGTGCCCCCGTCGGGCTGCGCTCGCTGCCCCCTCGCAGCCCAGCCAGCCCCAGACCCCATCTCTGCAAGGCCTGGGGGCGCCAGTGAAGCCTGCACCTGCCCCGGGGCAAAGCCCCGTGGCCCCCCGTTTGCCCCTCGGCAGCCCTAGGATGAGGGCAAGGCTGCAGCCCCCGGGACCAGGCACGACCCAGACCTGCAGCCCCCTCGGAGCCAGGCCCAGTCTCCGGAGCCTGGTCCCAGGTCGCGCACGGGGTTTGTCCGGGGGGCGCACGGGGCTGATCCTGCCTCCAGCCCCGGGGCTCGGCAATGCTGGAGCAATGCTGCTGCGAGGGGCCGTGGGGGCCCAGGCCGTGCCCGTGCTGGCGAGGGGTGTCGGGGCTGCTCCCCCGCGCCCGCCCTGCCGCCCCGTTCCTGGGCTTCGAACAGAAGCAACTCGTTGCCTGGGCTGGACGATTGCCCTTTCTTGGGGCATCTCCTGTTGCCCTCCCGGGCTTGTCTTGGAGCCGAGGGGCAGGACCTGCGATGTCTGCCCCCTCCTGCAGGGCACGGCCCAGGCGCCCGGCCCCCGTCTCAACCCCAGGGCTCTCTGGCCCCTTTCCGCTGCTGCCCTGACAATGTTGGGGGTGGGGGTGGGCAGCACCCACCCCCAAGCTGCCCTCCTGCCCCTCCATGCACTCAGCTCTTGGGGCTCCCGGCACGGGGCTGGCCCCAGGACCCTCTGGGCATCCCTTGTGCCCGTCGTGCTGGAGCCAGGCTCAGGGCAGGGGGTCTCCGGCGGCCCCCGGCCCCTGCCGGCAGGTGCAGCGAAGGCCCCTCGGGGTCATCTGCTCATTGCAAGGATGTCCTCCCCCCACTGCGGCGCCGCTGGCAAAACAAGGGGCCTTTGCAACCCGCTGGGCTGGGCCCTCAATGGGCTTTTGTTCCCCTTGCTCCACGCTCTGCGATCAAAGCCCGGGCGGGCGGCGCCAGGGGTCGGGTTCCCGGGGTCTCGGCTTCGGGGAGTTTCCTGGTGGGGAGGCGGCGTTGGGCCCCCGCGGGGTCTGAGCCGCGGGGGGCGCCAGCGCTGGAGCTGCCCCCCGAGCCCGGGCTGGCAGCACCGAGACACCGCGGGCCGATGGAGGAAGGCGGGTGCCTGGCCCCGCGCTCTCTGTGCCACCCCAGAGACGCTTGGCCCTGGGCTCGAGCGGGGCAGGACTGGCGGGGGGATGCCCTCCGGGCATCCCACGCTGCCAAGGGGCAGCCGGGCAAGGGAGGGCACATCCGTGCGCCCGGATGAAGGAGGCGGCGCGGGGTCTGAGCACGTGGGACGCTGGCCACGATCCTGCCAGGCGTGGGAGCTGCAGGACGGGCACCTCAGGGGCTGCGAGATGCCCACTGCTCCCCGTGCCCAGGGCCGGGCTTGGGCAGCAGTCAGGCGGCCGAGCGGGGCTCTCCGGGTTTTAGTTCCAAGCGGTTGTTTGCTTTTTTCTTTTAGTCTTAATGCCGAGGACCGGAGAGCGACTGCCGGGGTGGAGAGGAGGCCGGGCGGCTGGGCTAATGCCGCGGGCGCCCAGAGAGGCCAGCGCAGGCAGGACGAGGCCGGCGAGAGGCTGCGGGCGGGCGAAGCTGGGCTGCAGCAAGCGGGCCTTGGCTAGACAGCTGCACTCGGAGCAACCGGTGGGCGAAAGGCCGGCTGGACCCGGGCAGCCCAACCGCGGCTACGGGCAGCTGAGCGGGTACCAGGAGGACCCGGGGCGCGGGCAGGACCAGGTGGCTCCCGGGGGGGTTGCAGCTGCCCCAAGAGCCCCGCACGGACAAGACGAGCAGCAGAGCCCAGGGTCCTGGCACCCAGGGCATCGGGGCACCTCGCAGCCACACGCCGCGCGGGCCGGGTCAGGCCAGGCACCCCTGGCCCGAGCCCCACTGTTGGGGACCCCAAGCCCGGGCCCGGTCTGGGGCAGTGCTGCCCTCTGGGGGCCTGAGGCTGTGCTGCACGAGGCGGTGGGCATGGCCGGTCCTGGAGCCACGCAGTCACGTCCAGTGCCGAGGCAGGATCAGGCCCACCAGACAAACCCGTGTCCGACGCCGGAGCCACACGACAGTCGCCCCTGACACAGCCGCAGGCATTGCCCCTGCCCCTGGGATACCGGGGGGGGGGGGTGCCAATGTCCTGCTGCTGCCGGGGGTCATGGGCATTGCAGAGACCCCAGACCCAGGCCGTGCCCCCGCTGCAGAGGGAGGCAAATCCCCACCAATACGGACCAGTCTGAGCAGGGAGGAAATCGCTTCTTGTGTGTGCATGCATGCGTGTGCATATGTGTAAGGGGGCTCCCCATGCCTGTTACCGAGAGCGGGGTCACCACGGTCACCCTAGGGCTGCAGCCTGGTGCAGGCGGCTGGGTCGAGACCATCTGCACACGGCCGAGGGGGCCTTGGCCCACCGGGGCAGGGAGGAGGCACCCCTGCACCCCATTAGGCAAGGGGGTATGAAGGCAGGGAGCCAGGCAGTGGCTTTAAATGGGGCCGGGGGGGGCACCAGGGCCAGGCCAGGCTGGCACAAGGAGCCGCCGTGCGTTCGTGCCGCTTGTACCTGAGGGCAAGAGGTGCTGAGGGCACCGGTGCAGTGCTACGGGGAGCCCCGGTTGGGCTCCTGCAGGGCCCGAGACCCCGGCCCCCCCCCCCCCTCCAGCTGCCTGGAGCCCCGCGGAGGCCACACACCAGGTCCCGTTTGGACAAGGCTGGTCCTGCCCTGGACTGGATGTGACCCCGCAGATCCCTGCCAGCCTGTGCTTAGCAGATCCAGGGCTGCCTGGGAGCTCCGTGGCACACAGGGACTGGAGGAGGGCAGGGAGGATTGGGGGAGAAACAGATCCCACGTTCCCTGCACCCTCCGCATGGGTCCCCAGGGACTCCCCGGCCGGGGCTGTAGAGGGTCGCTGCCCCGGCACAGTGGCCAGGACGGGTCTTGGTCTCTGTGTCTCCTGAGCTCCAGGGAACAGTTTTGCAACGACGCGTGTGCAGTTTGCCTGCACGCGGCCCAGCCAGAGCAGGGAGACCAGGACTTGGGCTCAGTGGACACCCGGTCCTGTCAGTCCGGACGAAGCAGGGCCAGGCCGGGCAGCACCTCGGAGGTCTCGGGAACCCCATGCCCCCTCCCCACCCATAGACTTACCTGCAGGGAGCTGCTCTCCACACTGCGGGGCTGTGTCCTCAGCCACATGCACATGTGTAGGCATGCACACTCACGTGGCACCCCCTGTGTCCCGCTTCCCCCAGCCCCAAGCAGCCCCTTGCAGGCTGGATCACTGCCCGCCTGCACGGAGAAACCCGCCGTTTCCCATGGATCCTGCACGATGCTGCAAATCTGGGACAAATGCTGTCCCGGAGCCGTGCAGCTCAGGACCGGGACTTGATGTTCCCATTCTGGGACTGTCCTGCCCAGTTAGGGACAGGGGGTCACCCTAACTCTTTGTGCTTCAATGATAAACCGACAAATCCATCTCGTGGCCCCTCACGTGTACAAGCGCCCCCGCAGAGTGGTAAAGCCCCTAGTTTCCTTTACCTGGAGGAAATGAAGCGCTGTCTTATGTGACGATTTGAGGCCATCTGCGCCGCCTTTGCAAGATCCTAGACCTGCCCATGTTAACGCGTGTTTCTAATTTGGCTCTCTAGGCTAACGAGAGGTCGCTGGGCACGCTAGGCTGAAAGCAGGGCAGAGATGCACCTTACAGACCCGCTCAATCAGGGGTGCTTAAGCTTTTGGTAGCCTGAGCTCATCTCATCAAAGGTATACAAAAAACTAGAACTCGTGGTTCCAAAATGAGACCTTTTATTAGATCAACTGGAAAATGGCAAGCAAATGATCCTTTTCTGCAAGCTTTCGGGATCAAAGTCCCTTCGTCAGGCTCTGGGAAAAGTGTAGATGGTACAAGGCGGTAAAAAGTCCCCGTAGGTAGGAAATAAACTTCATTTTTGCACAGAGGGAGTTGCAGATGGACGTCTGTCCCTCTGGGCCCACGAGAGGACACTCTACCTACGGGGACTTTTTACCATCTTGTACAACACCGCGTGTTTTTGGGAGTGACTTTTTCCATCTTCCGACAGGGCTCGCGGGTGCCCAGCCGTCGCCATTTCTTTCTGCATCCCGTTCTGTTTCAATGATAACTTTTAGAGATGGGATAACCAGTGCTGAACTGGGCATGAAGGCTCCCACTGGGGCTGGGAAGGGTCATGTCTCCTGGGCCAGGCTGGCACAGCCTTGTTTTTTCCTTCCTCTGCGGCCTGGTCCTTTCCTAGGCTATCCTAACCAACCCCTGTCCTGACGTTGCAGTGGCCAGGCCGTCGCAGGGCCCTCACATCCCCAGCTTTGACCTGTGGCACGTTGCAGGCTGTTTTGGGTTTTGTCCTTTGTAACCGAGCGGGAGAGTCCGTAGTTAGCCACATTCACGGCTTTAAGCGGTGCACTGCCGGCAGGCCCGTGTTTGCTGCCAAGGACGTTCAAACAAGACGGGCATTGCCAAAAAGGGGCTTGGGAACAACCTCTACCGTGCAATATGGGTTATTTTTTCAACATCTGATGTCTGGCTGCCAACCGGAGGGGGCTCTGGGGTGAGCTGGGGGGTTGCAGATGCCCTTGAGACGCCCCATTCCTACGGGCACCGGTGCCATTTACCCCTGACCCTGGGGGCCCGGGCACGGCCTGGAGGCCAGCCCTGAAACTGCAACAACGGGCTGGAGGGATCCAGTCCGCGCCGGGTGGGCCGTGACCGGGCATGTGCTTTCAAGATGACTTCAAAATGCGGCCAAAGTGATACAATGGGACCTTCCTGTGCGGGCGTTCCCGGATGGTCTGGTTGGGGGAGATCCCACCGCCTCTGGGATCCCCTCCCCTCCCCCCGCCCCATCTAGCTGCAACCGGGAGCGAGACAGGGCCTGCAGGCAACAGGGGCTGGTCCTCCTGGCATCTCTATGGTTCCCATGACACACCAGAGCGCCACTCCCCACTTCCCCCTTGACTCTATAGCAGCGGAACAGATGGTCCTCCTGTCCTCTATGGTTCCCATGACACACCAGAGCGTCACCTCCTCTCCACCCGCACTTCCCCTTGACTCTATGGTAGCGGAAGCGACCCCCGGCGGGAGCGCATCTCTATGCTTCCCGTGCCACACCAGAGCGCCCCGCGCTGCGCCGGCCTTCCACCCGCACTTCCCGCCGACTCTATGGTGCGCGGCGCCGGGATGCGGAAGTGGGGCGGGCGCGCCCCCTGCCGGCCCGGCGGCCCCTCCCCCCGTCCAGCGGCGCCGCCGCCAGGAGCCGCCGCCATATTGTCACCCCGCGGCCGGGGACAGGCCCCCGCCCCGACCCGCCCCCCGCCCGGAGCGGGACCGGCCCGGTGAGCGCGCGGGGAGGGGCCGGGGGCTGGCTGCGCCCCCGCGCTGGGCGGTTTGGGGGGGCCCCCTCGAGCTGGGGGGCGCTTGGGGTGTGTCCCCCGTGCTGGGGGATTGGGGGATGTCCTCCCCGGTGGGGGGAGGGGTGTCCCCCCTCGCTGGGCGGTTTAGGGGTGTATCCCCCCATGCTGGGGGTTGTGGGGGGGAGGGGTGTCCCCCTCGCTGGGCGGTTTGGGGGTGCCCCCCGTGCTGGGGGCTCTTGGGGTGTGCCCCCCCATGCTGGGGGTTGTGGGGGTGCCCCCCCGTGGGGGGTTGGGATGGGGGAGGTGCTAGAAGCATTCCTGTGCCCCCCCCCGTACGTCCGTGGTGGGGGCTCCCGTGGCTGCGGTGGTGTCCCCCCGCGTGGCAGGCCGGGGTGGGGCCGTGCACCCCCCGCGTGAGGATCGGGGTCCCGGAGCGGGGCTCTGGGGTCGTCTCGCCGCGGCTCTCCGGGGCTCTGCCCGCGCGGGTTGCGGGTTACGGGTTACAGGGCGTTTCTCCGGCGCTGGGCGCCCGCGCCGGCACGCCGCACGCGCGTCGTCTTCGGAGGAAGCGCGGGCGCCGACCTCGCGCTCCGGCCCCTGGCGCTCGGTCACGCCTGCGCCGCGCCATGCCGCACCACAAGGGGAGACCTCAGCTGCCGCCGCCGCGCCCCACCCCAGAGGTGGCTGCGTTTCGGTGCCACCCTGCTCCTGGGTCGGTGGCTGGCGAGCCCGCCTGGCTCTGCTCCCGCAAGGCACTACGGGAATGTGTGTTGTTGTTTTAGGGACAGGGCGGCGGCGTAAACGCCGGGCTCTCGGGCCTTCGCTTTTCTCCGTGCTGACGGACGGAAGCTGCGACCTGGAAGCGTGTTTCCTTTCCTCTTGAGCTGATTGCTGCCGCGAGCTCTGCCCGCAGGGTCCAGCTAGGCCTCCCCCCGCCCGCCCCGCCGGCCAGGAACGCACCCCTCGCCGTTCCCTGCCTGTCTCGGGACAGCTCAGGGCGGCATTTGGGCTACAGATTAACCAAGGTTCAAGGTAACGACCTTCTGCCGGTGGGAAATGAAACGGGCGTCAAGGGCCTGCGCTGAGTTCAGCGAAGGGACGACCTTTGCTAGGCAGCGTGGCCGTGCCAGGACGGGTCGGAGGCTAGGACCTGGCAAGCGGGGAAGGTCACGCAGGCAGGGAGCATCCCAAGGTGGGCAGCTCTCAGCACCGCTCCCTCCTGTCCCAGTCCCGGCTCCCCTCTTCCCCGCTCCCTGCCGCTTCTCTCCGTGCGGGGGAGCGGAGGACTTTGCAAGCCTCTCCTGTGCGGGAAGGGGGCGCGCAGGCCGAGGACCCCGCTGCTCCTGCCTGTCCTGGAGCCAAGCGGCTGCGGGCCTGGGTGGGACCTGGGAAGCCTGGTCCATCGCCTGCCTCGTTCCTGAAGCTGTGAACCGAGCCCGGGGGTGCGGTGATGGGCCCCGTACAGAACGGACTAGGAGGTAGATGGGGGTGGAGGGCTGCTGCGTGCGGGAGCAGTTTCTGTGGCACGTCTGTCCGTGGCCTTTGCAGCTTTGTTTCCCTGCAGAGCCAGCACAGCGACGGGTTACCTGCGGTAGCAGGAGCAGGGCTGCGAGGCCCAGGAGTCCCTGCCAGCCCCGCGTCCCCCTGGGAAGGGAGCGGCTGCTGCCTAATCAGGACGGTAGTTGCAAAGCCTCCTCGATAGGAGGACGCCTGCCCGTGGTTAGCCGTGCCCCGTGGGGCATTGTGGGGCAGGAAAGAGGCGTGAGAGAGAGAGCCCGAGTGTAAAGCACCTCCAGGACCTGGCTACACTGGGTTCCCGCGGTGATTGTTAGTATCCATACTTCTGTTTGTGTTCCTGCTCTATTGCGGCAAGCGGGCTGGACGTACGGGCTCTGTCCTGCAGGTGCGGAGAAGCTGGAGAGGGTTTTTAAGAATCTTTTTGCCCGAGAAACATCGGGTACGTGCAGGTCTGATCCCTAGCTCTTCAATGGGACTTGTGGGGCTGTTGGATCTGTACTAGAGCCACTGTTCAGGCATGAGCTTCTTAATCAGCGTTAGCATGGACAGACAGCAGCAATGAGTGAACCTCCTTTCCCAACCCCGGTTGAACTGTCCGAGTCTCTTACCAATTCCCTAGACTTTCTGGGAGAAAAAAAGATAGGTCCAAATGTCTACTTTAAGAAAAGCAGCAGGAAATGTTCACAAGGGACTTTGCTGCCTACTTGCTACCTCCTAAAATGGCAGAAAATCCTGTTTATTTTGTTGGTGGGTCACTTCTAAGTGGAGCCTGTGTTCGGGGCACTGTGACAGTCCTTTTATATTGCAGACTTGGGTGCCTTGATCTTTGGCTGAGGCTGTCGCTGTCACCGCAGCGAAGGTGCAAATCACAGCGGACAGCCCCGGCCACCCAAGGCTCTTGCACCATTCTAGAAACATCAGTTGTGACCCTCTAGAGCTCCCCTGTGAGAGAGGTCATTGTCCTTGTCCCCATTTTAGAGATGAAGGAACTGAGGTACAGGCGTGACCCTGTGACGGAGGCACGACTGCCCTTGACTCACCCCGCGTAGCCACTAATCAGCACTCCTCCCTGACCCAGGCTGGAGATCACAAGCTAATCTTTTCACTGTCACTTTTATCTGGGGAGGTAATTGAGGATTGTGTTACGTCTTGGACAAGGCTGGACCGCGGTGCCTAGCCTGGTGGAGGTGCCCGCAGGAGGCAGCGGTGCCGGTGTTGCAGCAAGCCATGCTTCCTTGTGTGAGCAGCAGTCCCTGGTGCCGCAGGAGGCCGCAGGGTCGGCTCGTGCACGTTCCCAAGCCCCAGGTTGCAGGCTCTGCTGTCAGCCACCGGTCTGATTTCCATCGCCCTGTAATCTCGCCCCACCAAACCCATGGCTTTCCTCAAGCGTCCAAGCCCTTGTGGTTCAGTCTCGTTGCTACCATGTGTTGAACTTAAAAAACGAATTTCAAACCTAGCGCTTTATGAATCGACACAACGCTCGGTTGAGGAACAGCAGAAAGGCTTGTTTTAATAACTACGAACACGTTATTAAACTAACTAAATGGCAGGAAAGGACTCTTTCCCAATATAAAATGAGCTATTAGTCCTTAGTGTTCTCTTAGCTGCACAGAGATCTGTACCCCGTGCAGGCAGGAAGCAGTTCTTGTATAGGCTCACAGCGTGGATCCTTCACTTGCGGCTGGGTGGTTTGGGGGGTTTTTTTGGAGGGGGGGTGGAAAAAGTGTGTGTGTGTGTATACACACAGCATCTAGCATAAACTTTCCACCACACACCTTAAAGCACATTAAGAAACCTTGCATCTGTTACAATAAATGCGCCTGCGCCGCCACCCCTTCCCGAACCCCACCACAATCTCTTAGTCCTAGCCCCGATTTGGGTTTACACGCTCAGTTCATTCGCTGATGGTGGGTGGTTCCGGATGGCTTCTTGATGACTTCTCTGGACTGCACACACCTGCTGGCAGCTGTCTTGCTTTGTATACTGCTTTAAAAGCATTCCTTCTTGAGAGTTGGGTAGTCAGAGTCCGAACAAAGCAGGCAAGGCCAGAATTAGCATACTACAGTGGTATCCTCTCTGTGTGTTTGTGAAGTTTGCAAGCTTTTGATCAGTTTGGAATGAAATAGGATGGGTATTGATTGCATGAGATGCCTTTAGGAAGTGGATCACAGAATCCTGTTTTTCAGTAGTTATTCTAGCAACGGAGCTGGATAAATAGGTGCATCAAATGGCTCGTGGAGATAGTGAAGATCAAGAGACCATTGGATACAGTCGGTGTGAGATTCAGGAGAATACACACTGGCCTAGCACAATCAACATTTAAAAGTTAACTGCCTGTTTGAGAAATGTGCCTTCATTAATGAATGCAAATGGGAGGTAGTGAGGATCAAAGGCCACTGGGGACAATACGTGTGAGTTGGGTTAGAGTTTGGATGCAGTCACGTAGACTGATTTCAGCATAAAACTTGAGACATATTGGATGTTTGCTTTGGGAGGTGGGTCTTTACCAAGGGGGCCTGTGCTCCCCGGGACGTATTTCCAGTCTTGTTTTCGGTGCTCCGTGGCTTTCCTTGTCTTTTTTACAGGCCTCGCTCTGAAGTGGATGTTTTAGTTCTTCTGCTTTCTTTCCTGACGCTTGGCTCAGTTGAGATGCGTATGTAGCTAGCAGGTTTTTCCCCAGGCCACCTGGCTTTCTGGCTTGCTTGCTGGGTCGTCTTATATACGTGTAATGAGTGCGTCAGGTCTCTGCCATTAATTTTAACCATCACTTTTATCTTTTTGTCTCAGATGTGGCAGAAGGTTGAGCGCTGTAATCATGACTGTTATTCCCTTATGGCATAGGTCTGGTATTGGGTACCTCAAGCACTCCCCTCTCTCTTCCGCCTAAGGAGTTGCAGCCGTTAGCAGAGTTTGATTTTCTTGTGGCAGGCTTGTTACCACAACCCAGTCTTGCCCCAGCCACTGCTTGCTTTTTTGTGCAAGAGACGCTGTCCCAGCCGCAGCCCCGTGCGTAGCTTCAGAAAATCGTGACTCAATTAGGTACTTCTTTGAGATGACTTCCCAATACCCCCTTTTCAGCCATGTGTAACTGCCTGCTGCTCCTTCCCGTTCCTCTGTCCGCCTAAGGAAATCACATTACACCCGGAGTTTTGAACCGTAGCAAGGTTTTGACGTTGGCTCTTGCGAGTGGGAAACAGCAACAGTAGATGTAAACGCCGATTATTTCTTTGCTATCTAAGCCAGGCTCGGTGCCGCTGAGGCCAGCGGGAGGAAATCGTGGCACCAGAGAATAGTTTTGTTGCGCGGCTCTCGGGGCTGTTTTCAAAGTGAAGGGTAACTCTGGTGTCAGGGACCTCTAGGCAGTCTTGGCCCTGCTCTGCTAGTCAAGGCGCATGGATTTGAGTCACAGATTGGCTGTTTTCTTACAGCAGTTTTAGGATTTTTGTCGTAGCAGAACCACTGGCACGGCTGTCTGGGCGCTCGGGGCAGGCCCCAGAGGACTGGAAAACGGCCAGTGCGGTCCCTATTTTCAAGAAGGGGAGGAAGGAGGATCCGAGTAATTACAGGCCAGTCAGTCTCACCTCCATCCTTGGAAAAGTCTTTGAAAAGATTATGACGGATCATATTTGTGGGAGTCCAGTGGGAAAAATAATGCAGCAGGGCAACTAGCATGGGTTCGTAGCAGGTGGATCACGCCTGACCAACCTGGTTTTGTTTTATGACAGGGTCACAAAACGCTTAGACACAGGAGTGGAGGTGGATGTTGTTTTCTTGGACTTTAGCAAGGCCTTTGATACAGTATCTCGTCCTATTCTCATCAATAAATGAAGAGGCTGTGACTTGGATGTTTACATGGTCCAGTGGGTGGTGAATTGGCTCGGGTCGCACCCAGAGCGTGGCAGGAGACGGGTCGGTGTCGACCTGGAAGGATGTGGGCAGTGGGGTCGTGCAGGACTCGGTCCTTGAACCTGTACTCTTCAATGTCTCCATCAGTGACTTGGATGTGGGTGTGACGTGTACTCAGTCCAAGTTTGCGGACGATACTAAATTGTGGGGTGAAGCGCACACTCCGGAGGGCAGGGAGCGATTGCAGGCAGACCTGGACTGGTTAGAAAAGTGGGCAGTGCACAACAGGATGCAGCGCAACAAGGACACATGCAGAGAGCTGCACCTAGGGCGCAAAAACGTCCAGCTCATCGACTGGCTGGGCAGTGACCCTCTCAGCAGCGCAGAAGCGGAAAGGGATCTCGGAGTCATCGTGGATCCAAGATGAACACGAGTCATCCGTGTGGCGACATCACCAGCAAAGCTAACCGCACGTTACCACGCACCAGCAGATGCACGACGGATAGATGCAAGGAGGTAACACTTCCCCTCTATGCGGCGCTGGTCAGACCGCAGGTCCAGTTCTAGGCACCACGCTTCAAGGGCATTGATAGACTCGAGAGGGTCCAGAGGAGCCCACTCGTATGGTCAAGGGCTTACAGGACAAGCCCAGCGCAGAGAGACTGAGGGACCTGGACCTCTTCAGCCTCCTCAAGAGAAGAAGGAGAGGGGACCTTGCGGCCACCTACAGATTCATCGGGGAGCGCAGCAAGGGATTGGAGATGCTCCATTCACCAGGCGCCTCTTGGGGTAACAAGGAGCAATGGTCACAGACTGACAGAGAGCAGATTTAGGCTAGATAGCAGGAAAAACTTCTTCACGGTGAGGTTCACCAAAATCTGGCCTGGGCTCCAAGGGAGGTGGTGCTCTCCCCTCCTCGGGGGTCTTTAAGAGGAGGTTGGATAGATACCTGGCTGGGTCGTCTGACCCCAGCACTCTTTCCTGCCCAGGCAGGGGGTTGGACTCGATGATCTGCTGAGGTCCCTGCCGACCCTCGCCTCTATGAAGCTATGATTTCCAGACGTGTGAGCGGACTGTGTTTCCAAGGGGAAGGTGGTGTGGTCAGGCCTCTGTCTGCTGTTTGTTTCTAATGCAGGCGACTTTCCCTGGAAAGTAGATTCCTGCTCCGACAGGGGCGAAAGTCTGGAGCTGACAGGAAGCGTGCTGGCTCGACGGGGTGATTTGTAGCCCAGGACGGTTGTGCTAATGCGCTAACCCTGGGTTTTGCCATCTCTGCTGCAGATGACGGGGGTCTGACCAGTTGTATTACAGCTGGCAACGGAGGAGAGAACCGTATCAAGTGTGTGTTTCACACTGCGCGGGAGTCCCGGCTCCGCTGGAGTCATGGCTGAGAAGCTCTTGCTTTGTAAAGAGTGACTCTTGAGCGCTCTGAAATTGTTACGCTCGCTCGTGTTTCTTGATGTTCGCTGCTGGCGAGCAGGTGGGGCTGGTTAGGGATCGAGATGGATTATTTCATCGGGGCTTCCTGAGCTGTCGGCACCCGCTTCTCCGTTTCCACCCCCAAAGCGGGATTTCCTAACACGAGCGCGCTCTGCCGACACTGCTTATACCTGAGCTCGAACTATGGCTTAGTCAGTGATTTCCAAGCAGGGTGCTGCAGCACCCCAGGGTGCCTGGAGAGCCCTTCAAGGGTGCTGCAGGGTGCCACACAATGTTAACGCTATTAGGGGTGCAGACATGATTCACAAGATAAACCCAGTGATTTAAAATAAGAATCCAGTGCTGAAGCTGTTCTGCCCTGTTGTCTTAGAGTCGTAGTCATCAAGAAGGGATCTCCAGAGGCCTAGTCCAGCCCCGCCGGGGCAGGATGCGTCCTGTCCCTGTTGTGATCCTTCTGAGTTCTCGGCAGCAGAGGACTTGCGCTGTTTTTCTCTCCATAGTTAAAAAATGAGTGAAAACTAAGAGCTGGCATTTCTGAGGGGTACCTTGGATCTGTGGAGGGGCCCTTGGAGTCTAACGAGGCGTGTTGAGAGTGTGACTCCATTGAGCTTCCCCCCCCCAGCCTGTTTGGGAGGTGATACAGAAATGTCATTATGAAGAGTTATATATATTATAAAGGCCCAAGCCCCCAAAGCTTGCAGGGGTCCTTGCACGGACAGACGAGCCAACAGGGTGTCTAATGGCCAGATTTCCCCAGAGCTCAAAGCGCGTGCTGTGACCGTGGCACCTGGGGCCTGCGCCGGCAGCGGACATTCAAGCCCTGTCCTTGGCAGCAGTTAGAGGGAGAGGCAGAGATGCTTTGCTCGGTGTGGGGGAGGAAGGGGGAAGGCATGGCTGCTCCAGGGAGCAGCTTAGGGCAGATCGTTCAGAAATGGGTGTTGAGAATTGTTACGCATTTGTATTCACCTGACACCTAGGAGCCCGTCGTGCTAGGCGCTGTACGCACAGGACCAGGAAACGGTTCCGTCGAAGAGTCAGCAAAGAGACCAGAGGTGGAGAGAGGTGAGAGTACCGTAGGAAAGACCCAGGGGACAGCACTGCCTAGCAGGAGGGCCGCGGGCTCAGCGTGCCGGCAGCCTGGTCGCTGTCCGATTTGGAAGATGGACCAGCCCAGCAGATTCTAGAGGAAGGCTCGGAGGCGGGCAGCAGCGAGTGCGAGCAGCGTGGGGAAACCTCCCAGGTATGGAGAAGAGAAGGGCAGGGTACACGTCTGGCTGGCACGCGCTCGCTGGGGAGAACACGGGGAGCTGCAGTCAGGAAGGGGCGATCGGGGATGGGAGGAGGGGGCTCACAGCAGGGGGACTGGGGGAAGGAGGGCATGGAGTCGACTGGACTGGCTGGGTCAGCCCCGGTTCTTGTCTCCCATGGATTGCCAGGAGCTGGGGCTCCAAGTGCTTCTCTCTCCTGGCTCTGGAGGGCCTTGCCCCTGCAAGATCCGAGCCCTCCTCCCTGCCCTGGGGCGCGCGGGGAGCAGGGGGGTCCACCTGAAAAGATCTCGACCTCCTTTCGCCCCGTGTGAGTCAGTATGTGGAGAAGCCCTGTCCTGCTGGCTGGGAGGCTGTGAACAGGCGTGCTGACAGGCGCGGGTGGCGAACGCGTGTGCCGGGTGCGGACGTGTATAGCAGGAGCTGTCAAATGCTGCCACCTGGGAGGGAGCCACGCATTCCCCAGATGAACGGCCCGGCGGAGCTGCTGTCACGCGGCTGTCAGTCAAGCCCGTCTCATTGAGATGGATGGACCTCTGCGGGCCTCGAGCCTGCTTGACCCCAGCAGGGCTCAGTCGTTGCCATTTGTCCCTTCGAGAGCCCGGGCAGCCCCTGCCCCCGGAAATACAATATTGCAGTTATTCGTCAAGGGAAGATGAGGCTGTCCATGTTAGCCTGGACAGGCTGCTTCTGTCCCAGCACATTGCAGTGCGCGTGTGCAGCACAGCTAGCCGACGTGACTTTTTTCCCATGGTCTGTTTGGGGGCATCAAGTGGCTCCCAGACCTGTGCTTTAGCCACTGCATCAGATCTTCACTTGGGCATGTTGTAGTGGAAGTCGGAGGATGAACCGAGGCCTTTGGAGAACATCCCCATGTCGAGGGATTTGTTATCGGGGAACATGTAGCAGAGCGCAGACCATTCAGCGGGTGCACAGAAGCCTTGTGAAAAGCAACAGCTTGCCCAGACAGGTGAACTGGGTTTGCTGCTGGGGGAATGGGGCGGTAAAAGTTCAGGGCTTGATGCGAGCGCACAGTGTGGGAAGGAAGAAGGGTTGCATGGCTCAAGTGAGGGGTGCGGCGGGGATTAGTGGGAGGGATGGGTGAGCAGGGGAGTGGGTGGGGTAGGAGGGGAGCTGCTAGCCCCATGTGTGAGGTAGGACTGGGGGCTTGCCCCTGCCCCTCCCCAGATGGGAGGCAGCATTGGCTGCCCCTGTGGGAGAGATCCAAGAGCTTCTCAGGAGCTGGGCCTGTCTCTCTTTGAGCTCGAGCCCCTCTCTCTGTCCCCTCTGAGAACCAGGACTGAGGGGAGATGGAGCTGCTCTCCCTGTCCCTACGTGGTAGGTAGGATCTGGGGGGACCTGGAGAAGAGAGACTGGGCTGGGAGGGATTTGATAGCAGCCTTCAGCTCCCTGCAGGGTGGATCCAAAGAGGATGGAGCTGGACTGGTCTCAGTGGGAGCAGATGGCAGGACAAGGAGCAATGGGCTCAAGCTGCAGCAAGGGAAGCTGAGGTTGGATATTAGGAAAAACTTTCTCCCTAGGAGGGCAGTAAAGCACTGGAATGGGTTACCCAGAGAGGTGGTGGGATCTCCATCCTTGGAGGTGTTTAAGACCCGGGTAGACAAAGCCTTGGCTTGGATGATGGAGTTGGGGCTGGTCCTGCTTGGAGCAGGGGGTCGGACTACATGTGACCTCCTGAGCTCCCTCCCAACCCTCATTGTCTGATTCCATGAAAATGTTCCCTTTGCCTCATCTCCTCATGTGGGCGAGGATCTGGGGGCAGGAGCCCCCCTGCATGATCCAGGGTCTGGGGAAGCCCTGCACTCCAGGGCAGGGGCTGAGAACTGGCTGGGAAACGCTTGCACCTTCTGCTGGCTGCAGTGGGCTCTGGGGGAACTGGGCCTGCCCCGGGTGCAGTGCAGCCTGTCTGCGCGGCTGCTGCGGGTTCCCTGTGGCACTGCTCTCTCTTGGCAGGACTTCTAGTGGCAGAAGCAGCAGGGTGTGAAAAAGGCCTGAAGTTTCTGCTGCCATCCTGTTCATAGATTCATAGATTGATAGATGTTAGGGTCAGAAGGGACCTCAATAGATCATCGAGTCCGACCCCCTGCATAGGCAGGAAAGAGTGCTGGGTCTAGATGACCCCAGCTAGATACTCATCTAACCTTCTCTTGAAGACCCCCAGGGTCGGGGAGAGCACCACCTCCCTTGGGAGCCCGTTCCAGACCTTGGCCACTCGAACTGTGAAGAAGTTCTTCCTAATGTCCAATCTAAATCTGCTCTCTGCTAGCTTGTGGCCATTGTTTCTTGTAACCCCCGGGGGTGCCTTGGTGAATAAATACCAATTCCCTTCTGTGCCCCCGTGATGAACTTATAGGCAGCCACAAGGTCGCCTCTCAACCTTCTCTTGCGGAGGCTGAAAAGGTCCAGTTTCTCTAGTCTCTCCTCGTAGGGCTTGGTCTGCAGGCCCTTGACCATACGAGTGGCCCTTCTCTGGACCCTCTCCAGGTTATCCGCATCCGTCTTGAAGTGTGGCGCCCAGAATTGCACGCAGTACTCCACCTGCGGTCTGACCAGCGCCCGATAGAGGGGAAGTATCACCTCCTTGGATCTGTTTGTCATGCATCTGCTGATGCACGATAAAGTGCCATTGGCTTTTCTGATGGCTTCGTCACACTGCCGACTCATGTTCATCTTGGAGTCTACTAGGACTCCAAGATCCCTTTCCACCTCTGTGCCACCCAGCAGGTCATTCCCTAGGCTGTAGGTGTGCTGGACATTTTTCCTCCCTAGGTGCAGCACTTTGCATTTCTCCTTGTTGAATTGCATTCTGTTCTCTTCTGCCCACTTGTCCAACCTGTCCAGGTCTGCTTGCAGCTGTTCCCTGCCCTCCGGCGTGTCTACTTCTCCCCATAGCTTTGTGTCATCCGCAAACTTGGACAGAGTACACTTCACTCCCTCGTCCAAGTCACTGATGAAGACATTGAAGAGTATCGGTCCAAGGACCGAGCCCTGCGGGACCCCACTGCCCACACCCTTCCAGGTCGAGACCGACCCATCCACCACGACTCTCTGGGTGCGACCCTCCAGCCAATTCGCCACCCACCGGACTGTGTAGTCATCCAAGTCACAGCCTCTTAACTTGTTCACCAGTATGGGGTGGGATACCGTATCGAAGGCCTTCCTGAAGTCTAAGTATACGACATCCACCCCTACTCCCACGTCCAGGCGTTTCGTAACCTGGTCATACAAAGAGACTAGATTGGTCAGGCAAGATCTACCTGCCACGAACCCGTGCTGGTTTCCCCTCAGCATAATTTGTCCTGCCGGGCTCTTGCAAATGTGAGCCTTGATAATTTTGTCGGCAGAAGAAAGTTGTCGGCAGAAGACGTGCAGGTGCTCCCAGGGTGTGTGAGAGAGGGACGGCAGCCCCCAGCAGAGACACCCCCCAGCTTGCACGTTGTGCTTTGATGGTATAGCTGCCTCCAGGAGCTGCCAGGACTGTGGGGATGCCTACGTGGGCTGGCTGGTGCTGCTGGCAGAGCTGAGGCCCCCGTGGAGAGCTGAGAACAGGCATGCTCAGCGCACAGCCCAGCCTGACGAACCCTGGCGCAGAGTTGGGGGAGGTTGCGGACCTGCACTGAGAGGAACGGAGCAGCGTCGGGCTGCTTTCTTCCTGCAGCTAGAGGAGCGAGCTGCTTCACACCTCTTCCAGCCTCTGCTGCCACCGAAGCCACAGCCAGCCCCGTGAACACGGTGGCAGCACATGCAGGTAGTTCCCACAGCCATGGCCAGCTGCAGGGGAAGGGCAGAGTTAAGGGTACATAGGCGACAGCTTTAATTCTGCACGTCCTGGTTCAGAGAAGCCGGTGGGTTGCTGAGCTGGGTGTCCTGGAAGGACCGGCAGCCACGGGGCAGCCCTGGCCTTGGGTCGCTGCCAGTTACAGGCAGCAGCAGACTCCTGTAGCAGCGTGTTTAGCACCTGGAGCAGGGCTGGGCAGTTACGTGAGTGCAGGGCCCCTTCAGGAGCTCTGGCGAGTGGTTGAGGGCCAGGGGTGCAAGGTGCTGACCTGGCCTTGGCTCCTGGCTGTTTCCACTGCCCAGCACAGTGCGGGGGAAATTCCAATTGATCCTACCTGGCCCCAAACCCATTTGCAGGGGCACCAGGTGGGCATAGTCTCCACGGAGACAGCCCGGGACCCTGTGGCCGGGCGGATGGGATGGGGCTGTGGACGAGTAGGGAGCGACGTCCAGGAGTGGGACGGGCACACAGGCCTGGGGCCAGGACCACCGGGCAACGACAGCACAGAACTGGCGTCCGTTGCAGGGACCGGATTGCGACTGCCCTGGCCCCGCGCTGTCACCGCCCCGTGATCCCAGCCCAACCTCAGCCCTGCCTGCTCGTTCTGCTCCCAGATACCACTCCCCACCCACCCGTGGCCCTGTCCCATCTGCCTGGCCAAGCGCGCCCTGCCCGCCTGCTGTCTGGTGCCCCCAGAGGTGGGTGCGGGGCACAGGGGCAGGGTGCCCAGGCAGCAGGGCCAGGTCTGGTGGTGGAGGCCCAGACACAGCCAGCAATAACCAGAAGTGTGAGGGCAGAGTTTCCTAGTAGCTAGAGTCAGGAGGGACCTGAACAGATCATCTAGCCTGACCCCCTGCCACAGGCAGGAATGGATGCTGGGCTCACAAGACCCCAGACAGGTGATCTTCCAGCCTCCTCTTGAATATGCCCAAGCTAGGGGCGAGGACCACCTACCTGGGAAGTTGGTTCCAGAGTGAGCTAACGCTGCGGAGGCCACTGGGAAGCTGAGTCCGGTTGCCGCGCTGGCCCCCATCCTGCTACCCCGTGCTGTAAACTGCAGCTGCCGGTGTGCCCGAGAGCCACGTGGGGCTAGGGCAGGCTGTGCTCCGCACTAGGCAACACCTCCATTGCCGGCAGTGGTGGGACTGGCTGCAAGCGCCGCAGCCTGGGCTGCCCCATGCACCTGGGCTGGATGGGGCTAGGGACCCGCTGTGGGCTGGATAGAATCGCTTGGTGGGCCGTATTTTGCCCACCCCTGCTCCTTGGTCCCAGGCGAGGGAGTGGGGGTGGTAAGCGTGATGTTTGGACATTGTTGAGGTATCGTCTTGGTGCCAGGCGTCTTCCAGGGTTGTGGTGGAAGAACTCCGGCCCCGTGGCTCTTTGCACCAGGTCACCAAGGGCCCTCACCTTCATTGGTCTCCAGGGTGAGGCCTTTTTGGGCTCGTGCAGGTATGGTCGCTCCTGTGGTCTCCCACCCCCAGGGCAGTCTGTGCCGTCCTTCCCAACAAAGGTGGGGGGTCAGGCTGGATGGTCGTGGCGGTGTTTCCTGCCTTGGCCTCTGCGAAGCCGACCTCTCCTGTTCATCCTCTTCCTGTGTGGGCACCAGGGCAGGGAGGGTTGCTGGCGTCGCCCCAAGCATGCTCCTAAAGCTCGCAGCTCGTGTTCAGACCTGACTTAGTCAGTCGCAGGCTGGGGTCAGACCCCCACAGCCCTTTTCCAGGTTTTCGGTACGGCCTGCCTGGGTGAAGCAGAACAGCCTGTGATCTGCCGGGGGTTCGATGGTCTGCGGCTTGGTCCTGGAGTCCAGCTTTGTGCAGCCGCGAGCCTAGACGCATGCAAATCTGACCAGCTCCTTTGTCCGGCCAGCCAGCTCCCCTCAGCCACGAGGAGCTGTACTTTCTGGTCCCCATCATGTGAGCTGCAAGGAGACTAGCCGATCGCTCTGGGGACGCGGGTTCAGTTCCCCGCTGCCCCATGGAGTTGCTTGAGCAAGACATCGAGTTGGCTTCCTTGCGGGTGTCGTGGGTCAGGCACGCTGCCACGGCAGGGCCCTGGGGGTACGTGAGAGGCGGATGCCTGCGAGGGCAGCCCCTGGCTGCACCCTGAGCCTGCGGACCCTCAGCATAACGAAACGGCAGCACTATTGCAGCCTTCCCCATGGCCCAGGCAAGACGGGGCCCCAAAAGAGCTTCCCCTCCAGGGTTTCCAGAGTGGTGCACGGAGAAGCTCCCTCGGGATGCTCGCGTGAGGAGCCTGCTTGTTGGGGTTACAGACCCAGCGTGTCCTGGGGCTGAGCCTGAGGGTGGGATGGGTCATCCTGTCCTGATGCACTGCCTGGACTTGACCCGCGAAGTCCAAGTCCCGTTCCCTTAGCACAGTAGTGCTCAGGGATGTGCCCCTGTGAGCCAGGTGAAAGGTGCAGGGCTGCTCTGCGGGCTGGATCAGGTCTCATGCCAGGTTTAGGCCTGGGGCCCTGCACCACCCCCACCCAGCCCCATTTGCAGGATTGAGCCCTGGGGCTCCTCAGTGCCCCTAGCCAGCCCCGCATGCTGGGATGGGGCACCAGGGCCCTGTGCCCTGGGATCAGGCCCTGTGCACCCAATCTAGCATGCAGATCCCAGGTCCATGGGGATGCCACGGCACCAGGGCTGGGATGCCTTAGCATGACCCCTGCAGAACCGCAGCGACGCCTGCCTTCCTCTGTGGGTTCTGGCTTTAGCACGTTTCATTTTGCTCATGATGGCGGGTTGGGGACAAAGTCAGGCGGTTCCAGGTGGCCTCGTGCCGTGCCGTGCCGTGCCCTGCCTGGGGCGCACACCTCTTCTGCCAGGAGATCGCTGTTCTGCCTGGCACATCTCGAGGCCGCGGGGTGGGAGTCTTCCGCGCTTAGACCTACATTTCCCTTCGTTCCATTTCCGTGTCTTTTCCCTCTCCTTGTGTCCCGAAGTAATGAGTGGCGAGGGGGAAGGACTGCAGGCGCAGCACATCGCGGCTACCGTCGTGTCAGGTGTTAATTACTTGGGAGTCGGGAGACTCCTGCAATGTTCCTGCCTCAGCCCTGGCACTGTCCCCTCGCCTGGGGGCCTTCACATGATTGCAGACTCCTGGTCCCCTGGGTGCAGCCCTTTCCTATTCTCTGCCACATGCCCGGCAGGCGAGGGTACAGCCGGCCTTGTCTGGACTCTTGGAATCGCATCTTTTCTCGGGCATCTCCCTCTGCTTGTGGGGGTCATCCTCCTAGCTCCGTGCTTTGACCTCAACTCGTCCCCTCCACTGGCTCTACCCGTTGCCCTCAGACCCAACACAAACGTCTGGTCTTGGCCCCCACGGCCCTGCCCAACTTGCCATTTCTCCAGTGCTGCCGGCATGCCATCTCCCACTGTCCCGCTGCCAGGGATTCAGCCTGCATCAGCCACTTGTTTTCACATCAGCCCTTTTATGCGCCCTGTCTTTGGGTGCAAGGAGCTCTCCGCACCCACTCACAGAGCTACCTCGGTGCCTCCTTCATCCCCTCTTTCCAACTCACCCCTCTTTCAAAGTTGTTGCATCCTCTTGCTTATTCTCCTCTTTTGTAGTGATTCTGCCCTCGTTTGTAAGCTGCCCCGAGCCCACCCGGTTTGGGGCCCCACTACCGAAAGGATGTGGCTGCGTTGGAGAGAGTCCAGCGGAGGGCAGTGGAAATGGTTGTGGGGCTGGGGCACATGACTGGTGAGGAGAGGCCGAGGGACCTGGGCTGACTGAGTCTGCAGAAGAGAAGACCGAGGGGATTGAATAGCAGCCTTCGGGCACTTAACACAAATGGGTCCTTGTCCCTGAAGGAGGTTCCCAGGCATGAATGCAACACAGATAATGACAGTGGATCGGAGGGGGGCGGGGGGGATGAAGCCTCGGGGGCTCCTGGATTCTCCCTCAGGTTGGTAGCATCACTGGCAAGCGATCAGTGCCTGCACTGCCCGCCGCGCACTCGGAAACGACGTCCCTTCTCCTGGGCCAGCGCAGAGATCCGTGCGTTGGTCTCCTCCCAGCTGGGCGGCGGAAGCTGAATGCAGGGGGTGGCACAGGCTCCAGCTGGTACAGAACGTACCCGTCTCTCCCATGGTCTTGACTGCCAAGAGCACCTTGGGCCTGTGCTCAGGTCCCATCACTGCCTCGTTGTCTGCTTTCATGCCAGCTTAAAGCTTTGGTCCTAATCTTCAAAGCAGGTTTTGGCTCGGACCCCAGCTATGAGCTGCCATGTCAGCTGTGCTCTGCTCTGGAGCCTTGCGGATTGCAACGCTC
Source organism: Alligator mississippiensis (assembly GCF_030867095.1). Classification (NCBI taxonomy): domain Eukaryota; kingdom Metazoa; phylum Chordata; order Crocodylia; family Alligatoridae; genus Alligator; species Alligator mississippiensis. The sequence goes on from NC_081826.1 coordinate 1,389,196, forward strand.
AGCATTGCGCATGGGTGCTGGGCACAAAGCGCTCTGGGCAAAGCGGGGCAGGTTGGGACTACCTCCTGAAGGGGCCGGGGAGCCCCGAGCGTGACCTTCTCTGGGCAGCACTGCAGAGTTGTCCGCTTTGAAAGCCCTTCCCCCAGAGTCGCATGTTGCCGCATTAATACCTCTCCTATGAAGGATCCCTGCAGGTTGCAATAAAACCAGTGCCAAGCAAATCAACCAACCCCCTCGCTATCTGAACACAAAGCACAGAATTGTAGAAAACGAGGGTTGGAGGGACCCCGGGGGGTCCCATCTAGTCCAACTCCCTGCTCCAAGCAGGACCAGCCCCAACTACATCATCCCAGCCAAGGCTTTGTCTACCCGGGTCTTCAAAACTTCCAGGGATGGAGAGTCCACCACCTCTGGTAACCTGTCCCAGTGTTTTACTGCCCCTCCTAGGTGAGAAAGGTTTTCCTAATATCCAACATCCACTTCCCTTGCTGCAGCTTGAGCCCATTGCTCCTTGTCCTGTATCTGCCCCCACTGAGACCAGCCCAGCTTCATCCTCTTTGCAGCCCCCCTGCAGGGAGGTGAAGGCTGCTGTTAAGTCCTCTTGGTCTTCTCTTCTGCAGTCTAAACCAACCCAGGTCCCTCAGCCTCTCTTCACCAGTCCTGTCCCCCAGCCACCAACCATTTTTGTTCCCCTCCATTGGTCTCTCTCCAACATGTCCACATCCTTTCTGTAGTGGGGCCCACAGCTGGACACAGGACTCCAGATGTGGCCTCCCCAATGCTGAATAGAGGGGAAGGATCACTGCCCTTGATCCACTGGCAACGCTCCTACCGATGCAAGCAGAGCTTATATGTCCAAGAGGGTAGTGCCAGTCACTTCGTGAAGCCCTCTGAAGAAGCTGGTGGACCCGACGGCGAGGGGCAGCCCAAAAGAGCTTGGAGGAGGTTTCAGACCAACCACTCCCAATCCTGTGATCTAGTGGCAATGCGTTAGGAAGGGGCAGGACGGGAAGCGCACGTGTACTTTGCTAACGTTAGTCAAAGGAGACTTTGAGAAGAGGCTTGGAGACATGCTCTCCTTCCAGCCAGGGCCCATCCAGCAGAAAGGAGCCTGCGTCCCTTCCAGAATCGTTCCCAGTCGCTGACCCGCTGAAGAGCGCGAGCCTGCAGAGACGTGGACTGTGCTCAGCGGCTCGGCCCGATGAGAGAGCACTTGTCCTTGGACTGGACACGTGCCTGACCCCCAGGTGAGGGAGGAGGCTGATTCGGGGGCACCAAGGAGCTGCACCAAGCCTCCAGGGAAGAGAGCGGGGCTGCACGTCTCAGCACTCGGCGTCTCGCTTGCTTGGGCTGCACTGCAGCTGGGAGCAAGGGTGTTCACAGACTTGGTGCGAGGTAACAGCAAGCAGCATCCGCTCTGTTTTTCCTGCCATAAAAGCCGCCAGTAAAGCCTGGTACCGCACCCTTCCAAGAAGGCAGTGCCGGGCCTGCCCTGGGCAGGTGGTGACCAGTCAGAGCGTGGGGCCTTGTGCTGCAGATGCAGAGATGGTGGAGAGCCCTGATGGATCCCATCCAGCCTGTCCCTGCCCAGCGCAGGGGTGTTGGAGAGAGCCCAGCTCTTCTGGGAAGAGCTGTAGGCAGCAGCCGCTTGCTGGAAACTCCTCCTGTCTTTTGGGAAAGGCTCCTCCACCCCCTGCCCCCTTCTCCTTTCATCCCGAGGGGTGGGCTGGCAGCTCCAGTGCTGGAGGTGCAGGCTGTCTTGGCAGTGCCGAGCTGGCTGAGCAGGCCTGCCGAGAGCCAGCGCTGGGGGCAGGCTTCCACCAGCCTCCTTTGAACCAGGCGCCGGCTTCCTTTCTGTTCAGAGCCCAGGCTTTGAAGTCGCAGGCGGAGCAGTTAATAAGCAGCTCCTGGCTTCTCTGCTTCCTGGATTTCATTTGCATCTGCTTGCCCCGTTTGTAATCTGCCTTGCCGGTTCGCTGTCTCGGGCCAGGACTGTGGGCGTGAAGCTCCTGGGCTCCACACCCACCCTCCAAGGGGCTTTTTGGGCGTTGTCACCTGAGCGGTCTTCACAAGCAGCTCTGGGGTTGCACGTTGAGATGGTGCCATAGGGGCACATTGCACTTCCCTGGCACTAGAAGGCAAGGGCCTGGCCAGAAAGAGCTTGCTTCCCTGCAGGGGCTCTGCTGCAGACCCAGTCTCGTGGGGATTCGGGAAGAGGCAGGTTTGAAAGTGGGCCGCAGCAGTGGCTTTGCTCAGGGCGACTGAAAGGAATGAAGACCCCTCTCCTATGTCTTCTCCCCTCCATCGCCACTGTCTAGGAAACCTCTCGCTGAGCCGCTTCCTGGTGTCCTGCCGCCGCTCCGAGGGAAGTGACCCGATCTCACGCCCTGGGTGTTGCAGGCTGATGGCTTCGCTGCGCCCCTCTGGCCACGATGCCAAGAAAGAGCCTGCGGGAGGGGTGGGTAGTGGGTGTAGGGGGCAGGAGGGGCTCCTCATGCCGGCACGCAGAGCACAGTCCTGGGGCCTCATTCAGCTGGCCCGGGCTTAGGACATGCTCACTCACGCTGAGAAGCAGGGGTCGTGCTAGTGCCTGTCTGCGGGCTGTGGCAGGGCGGAGGGGGCTCTCTACCCAGGCTCTGGGTAGCCGTCCAGAGGGAGGATGCTTGGCTGCAAGGAGCGCTGCAAAGACCCGGGGTTTCTGGAGCAGGTTGCTTGCTGCTGTTGAAGGTGCATGAATGTCACAGTGCAGGGAGAGGGGCCAAGTCGTGACCAGCCGACAGGCTTTGTTTGCCACCAGAGGAGACCAGGGACCTCGCTGGACTTGTGTGAAACGGGAGGGGTTTTAACTGCCTTCATCGTTCACTGGGAACAAAAGCCCACGGACACGGTGGATCCCAGTACAGAGCAAGGCTGGGCAGAGAGAAGCCGGGTGGAGGATTGCCACCCGGAACGATACCCACGGGCTGTACATCTGTTAGGGATGAGCACCTCTGTGCTTTCCTCCTGCCCCTTCTGGGTTTGGGACAGTTCTTCCTTGGAAGTGGAGGTGCATCCTGCACTCATGGTTGTGACTTGTTCGAGCCCCCAGACCTCCGTGTGCCTCACTCCCCCATCTGTAGAACGGGGATAGGGACCCCGCAAGGGGAACGACGTGTACCATTTGGTCGTCTGCACGGGGACGGGCGGGAAAGGTTTGCTCTGATCCCAAGGGCACGGAGACCTGATCTGAGGAGAGGAGAGGAGGCGTGCTGGGCCCAGCTGCCCAGCAAGTGAAGGCTGAGGGTGGGCTGTGCCGAGTGTGAGATGGTGAAGAGAAAGTTGCTAGGGATTTATTATTTGCCATCTCTTACAATGCAGGAACAGGGGTCACAGCATGGGGCGAGCAGGCCAGCAGTTTAAAATTACCACCAGGAAGGTTTTTTCCCCCCAGTGTGGCATTAAAGGGGGACTCGTGGCCCCAGGGGTGGTGGGAGCCGAGAGCTCAGCCACATGCGCCAGGGCTTGGACACGTGCGTGGAGGAAAGGGGCATCGGTGGCTCTGGGGCAGGGAGCGAGGGGCACGGTCTCGGCATCAGCCCTGCCTGGACCTCAGTGCTGGGGGCTGCAGGGAGAGGAGCAGAGGAGAACCCTGCTCGGACCAGGTTGCTCTCCCTCCAGCCTCCGCTCTCTGCCCCCGTGGGACACGGGATGGGCAGGACGGACCTGGGGTCTGCCCCAGCCTGTGGCAGTTGTGAGGAGGCTCAGGAAAGGAGAGGAGCTGTGGAAGCTAAGGGCTGTGTTGGCACCAGAACAAGCGGGGATGACCTGGGAATATCTGTGTGCTGGAAATGAGAAGGTGGTTGCCGGCGTCAGGGCAGGGAGGGCCTGGGACAGCCCCTGAGCAGGAGCAGCAGCACGAGGGTCTCAAGTGCTTTTAGGATGGAGCTTGCAGGGTTTGGGAAAGAGACTGTCCAGTGCAGGGCCCCCAGTAACTGGAGACAGGCCACAGAGGCGGGCAGGGATCCCTGCCGGTCCTGTGCTCCTTTGGGCCATCCGTGGGGCGGGGGGAGGGTTGGTGCAGTCGTGGCCCCAGGAGTGAAGGGCCCATCCTAAGGGGAGGTGAAGGCACCGGTGCCTCCCCCAGCCCCGTTGGATGGGGTCTCGCCAGCTCTCTGTGGAGCCATTGACTCCCTTGGACCCAGCACCCCGTTCCCCCTTCCTAGCAGGGGCATGTCGGGTGCGGAGACCAAACGCTGCAGCCCGCTCGTGTCTGTTAAGCTACTAATCAAACCCGCGGCAGGCTGGCCCTGCAGGTAGGAACGGAGGGCAAGACTGCCCACGGGCAGTGCCAAGAGCGCTGAGTTGCTGCCCAAGGATCAGCCTTTAATTTGGGCAGCCTTTGGGCACAGCGCACGTGGCACTGACATGCTTTCGGGAGGCCGCGTCCATTAAGGCCTTTAGAAGCAAGGGCAAAAATGCCGCTGTTAATGCAGGGGGGAGAAGGTGCTTTTTTTACCAAGCTCCTTAGGTTTAAAAAAAAAGCCAAACCTGAAACCCTGGGAAACGATGATGAGGTTTCTTACTTATTTCTCTAGATTTGCTTGTGAAATCCAAAGCGCTGGAGAACCCGCAGGAGGGAGTAAGGCTGCTGTGGCAGAGGTGGGGGTGTTAAATGGGATCAGGCCAGCAAAACACCCAGCCCGGTGTCGTGACTGCCAGCCGCCGGCCCCAGTGCTTCAGAGGAAGCTGGATGGTTATGGAGTAGCCCTCCTGGGGGAGTTTCCTCCTGAGCCCAGACAGGTAGAAGAAGGGGTCATATCCCTGCCGGTCGTGACTCCTGATAGAGCTGTGGGTTTTCCTGTGAGCCCCATGAATATCAGCAGTCTCGCGTGAGGGTGCACTAGGGTAGAAAAATATTTTGGAAGCCCGCCTGGCCATACAGCCATCGAAACTGGCCACAGGTCCCTGCCTTCATCCTGCCACGGTCTTGGCCTCGATCACATCACGTGGCAAGGAGCTCTTTAGGTGGACGGTGGCCTTTCCCTTTACCTGGCACTGCCTTTCAGTGTCATTGAGCATCGCCATTCATGTGTTAGGAGGGTAAAGAGGACCGCGCAGTTGGCCTTGTGTAGCCCAATCCTTGCTCTGTATAGGGCGATCGTTCCCTCTCCGACGCCCGTGCAGCCAGTCCCTGCTCTCCCCAGGCCTTCATTCGATTTTCTTTCCCATCTCAGTCTGCTCTGGCTGTGTTGCAGCCTTTCTGAGAGACAACTGGGTGCAAAAATTTGGACAAGGGCACCCCACTGATTTACAGAGCAGTGGGGGCTTCTGGGCTCCCAGGCCCATGCTTTGTGGTCCTTTCTGCCCTCTGCTGCACACCACTCGGAGCTTTTGTCTGCATTGTTCAGAGCAAGGCCCCCGTCTCTTCCCCGAGTCCTCACAGATGGACTCTAATAGGATTTGTGAGCTTTTGAATCTCTTTAATTAGCTGTAAAGTGCTTTGCAAAGATGAGAGGTGGCATGATCTCGTGGTCCGAGTGTGTCACAGCGAGCCGGGAGCTCTGACTCCAAGGCCGTGGCCACGTGAATAGGTAAGCCGTGAAAGGCCAAGCGTGAGGCCTGCAGCCCAGGCAAATCACATGGTAGCAACTGCGTGCAGAACAGCAGGCCAGGCGTGTTGGAGCGTGTGCTCGAGGTGGGGCTTGCCACAAGCTGCCAGGCGGGGAGGGCTGGGAGACCAGGGTCTCGGCACTACAGTGTGGGGTGCCTGGGGGAAGAGGGGCCCTGCAAGTCTCCAAGTTCAGCTTCCACCTCCCAAAATTCCCAGACCCGCCAGATAAATCCCCTCTGGGAGGAAGGTGCCGCTTTCAACGGTGTGGGCTGGGGCACGGACGCGGCCGTCTCGACCCCATTAACTCGCCTGGCTCCCACCCTCAGCGCAAAGTCCGTGCTGCCCCTCGGCCACGTCCGGGAGCGGCTGCGAGTCCTGCTGCGCCAGGCCCTGCCTTCTAGGGCTGAGACGGACGCTCTCACGCATCCTCCAGCAGACCGGCAGGACCCGCTCTCGCCGGGGGGCAGCAGCTTGGCCGAGGCCAAGGATGTCCAGGTAGTGAAGGAGGACGGCTGGCTCTGGGGCCATCTCCTGTCCCTGGCTCCACATGCAGGAAACGAGCTTGGCCTGGTGGGAGAGGGTTGTGCCCCGGACGCAGAGCGGGCTGGAGAACTGTGGAATAAGGAAGGCCCCTTCCATGGAACTCTGCGTGGAGCTGGGGTGGAGAGCCCGGTTGGCCCGGAGGCGCCCTGTGACTGCTGGGAAGTGAGTGGAAAGAGCTCCCCGAACTCTGGCCGTCCCCAACTGTCCCCATCTGTTTGAGCCACTTTGGCACGAGCAAGCCCAGCGTTGGGGCTGCCGTGCACGGCCACAGAACAGGCGATGGACGGGTTCGAGTGCACTGCCTTCCTCGCCGCGTTGGAGCCATGCATGGAGAGTGCGTTCCCATTCCCTGCCGCCCCCTCCCAGCGTTGGGCTCCCACCACGCTGCAGGGCCTGCTCAGGCCCGGGGGAGATTTAGGCAGCACAAGGGCCCAGATCAGGAGCCCTCAGCAGCTCCCCTTTGGTTCCCGGTGGGGAGAGGGAGGTTTGGTGCGTGGGCTCCAGTGGCACGGCCGTCCCCTGCGGGACCTAGGCGGTCCTTCCTGCCCGCTGCTCCCTTGTGCGGGGCGCCTGGATTGTGGGAGGCAGTGCGGGGTGGCAGTTAACCTTGCCTGTCCCGCTCCCCTCTCTAGAAGGGATGCGTTTATCAGCCTCCACGCTGGGCTGCGTGGGGTTAGCAGCGGGGCCGATGCACTGGGGCTGCCTGCCCTGGGCGGCAGTCGACCCGCTTGCACTGTTGCCGCCAGCCATGAAGCCTTTGAACCTCAAACGCGTCTTTTATTTGGGAGCTGGGGGAGACCTCTGACAGCGGGGTAGGGGCCAGCCCTGCCTGTAGGGTTGGGGAGGGCAGGCTTGCGGGGCTGAGGTCTTTGTGCAGCGTCGGGCCAAGGTGCCCGGATGACGCCGGGCAGATCCTGGGCTGGGGTGGCAGGACATCGGGCTGGCGGGGAGTTGGAAGGAGCAAAGCTTTCGTGAAGCGCCCTTCTGCTGCAGCAGAGCTGGGTGCAGGGTCCCCACGGCTCACGTACCACCGGTCCTAGCACGGGGGCAACGAGTGAAGCTCTGCCGGGGCCGGGTGACGCTGGCTGCGGGCATGGGGAGTCGGGGGTGCCGGAGGAGGCAGCGCGCTGGGCCTGGCCCCGGCTCAGCCGTCCAGACTGGGACGGTGCAGCACTGGCTGCTCTCGGGCTGGATGCTGCCCCCTGGCACAGCTGGTGTCTCCCTGGCAATACCCATGCTTTCACGTTCATAACTGGGTGGTCCTGGTCCTGGGCACCAGGGTGTCTTGGTGGCTGGCTGCCAGCTCCATGCCCACCCCTGGTGCCACTCCGTTCCCTCCTGCAGCCCTGGCTTGCTGGGCGGAGAGGTGGACTGGCTCACCCAACATCTCCACTTCTGGGCCCTCAAGACAGCAAGGTGCTCCTCCGCGGTTGTCATCTCCCCCCTTGAGGGCCAGGAGCCCAGAAGACAAGAAAGATAACAAGGGGCCTTGGTCCTGGGCTCAGTTTCTGTGGTCTCAACCTCCCCACAGTTTCTGGGGCGACACCCCCAGCCTCTCTTTCCCCATCTCGGGACCTGCTCCCGGCCCCCAAGGCTGGGAGTGTCACTCAAGCCAGCTTTGCAAAGCGCCCCTGTTGCTGCAAGGCCCAGCTCCTGTGCTGTGCCGGCTCCTGAGATGTCTGCCTCTCCTGTGTGGGCGGCTTGGGGCATGGCGCTATCGCACGGGCAGTGGGGGAGCGTGTCCGTGCTGTCTGCGAGAGAGACCCTGCCACTTCCACCACCACGCGGCTTCCCGCGGGCCTGCGGTAGTGGATGGGTGCAGGCATGCTCTGTATGGGGGGACGGGGCATGCACCAGCCTCCCCTGGCACCGCTACGGTGAGGCGGGGCCCTTCTTTCACTGCACGCGCAGGACTTGGCTGCACACGTGTCAGCTGGCGCTGCCAGGCCTGGCGCCTCTGCAGTTCTTGCTCTGGTGAGGGGAAATGTTTCTGGCTCTTTTCCTCGCCCTGGCACCCCCGGGGGCAGGTTGCTACATCGAGCCATTGGCCGCGACACAGAAATCTGCTCTGGAGTTCCCTGCACGCTGGGAGGGCGACGGGCAGAGAAACCCAGACAGCCCCAGCAGTTCGGATGCAGGTGGCAGGACGCGAGGACCCGAGGGGCACGGCCGAGTCTGTGAAACTCAGCAAGATGGACGGGGCACAGAGTGACCTGTGCCCGCAGCATGGTCCCCGGGCACAGCAGCTGAACACGTAGCTGCTGTGTCAGGGTTGACGGTAGTTTTATGAAGAGTTTAGATGAGGAGTGTGTCTGGGGTGGTTTCGACAGAGCTGATCCTGCCTCGGGCAGGGCTTGGACGGGAGGTGGTGGTCCTTTCCAGCCCCGCTGCTCTGTGATTCTGCAGCCAGAAGATCGCGTGTTGGCGTGCACACGCCGCCCGTCTCGAGAGGTACGCGTGCCTCACACTACCAGCCATGTTTGCTGCTGGTGGGGACGGCGTCGCCGGCTTGAGGCTGGCCAGGGCCTGTCTCTCCACAGGGCTAGAGCGGTGAGCGGCAGGCATCCCTGGTGATGCCAAGGGCACAGAGAAAGGTGGTGCACGTGGGCTTCCCAGGCCCTGAGGTGTCCAGCAGACAAGGATGGGGTCTGGCTACTCCCCTTTCTGGGGAGCAGAGACCCTGGGAGGAAAGACCCTGGAGCAGCAAAAGGTGCAGCCAGGTCAGAGAGGGCTGAAAGTAGCTGGAGCCAGGGAGGCTTTGCAAGGAAACAGCTTCCCGCAGTGTTTGAAAGCCCGAGACGCTTGTCCCTGATTTTCCTGCAGTGGATCTGCTGTGGGGGCAGCTTACGTCGCTTCTAGGGGCGCTTGACTTCCCACAGGTTCAGGATCCCTCCTCTGTCTCTCCGCGGCTGTGAACAACTGCCTTGGAGCGTGTGGACCTCGGTTCCCCCCCGTGCAGAGCGGGGGGCACCTGCCCCGCGGGGGGCTGGGGGCTGAGTGATGTCTGTGCAGCGCGTTGGAGAATCCAGCCCGCTCCCTGCGCGCTGAGTTGTCACTGGCGACCCTCTTTGTGTCCCCCTCTGCCCCTGCAGCGGGGCGTGCTGGAGAAGTGCCCAGGGTTGTGCGCCTGCCTGTCTGCATTCGATGCAGAGGCTGCAGCCTGGGCTGGGCTGTGCCAGTGCTCCTGCTGGCACCGACCCCGCAGGGTCCTGGCTGGAGGGTCTTGCCCCTGCACTGGGGCTCAGCCCCACGCTGCACTGGGGCAGGGAGGGACTTTCCCCCTTGGTCAGATTGGTCTGGATGGAGGAGTTGCCTCCCGCTGCAGTGCAGGGGGCATGGCCTCTGCCTGGGGTCTCTCAAGCGCATATTAACACCCTTGGCAGCGGCTGGATGTTGGCTGCCGTGTGCCCCCTGCTTTCCCTGTGGTGGGTCAGGTGTAACGTCTGGGCTTTTCCAGTTGCTGATAGTTTTGCTAAGGGGTTAGGTGATGGATCTAGGGTACTTGGAAGTGACTCCCTGGGCGGTGAATGATCCAAAGCCGCTCGTAGCACGGTGACGGTCTCGCCCTGCACTCCTCTCTGCTACAGCAGCCTGCGCTGGGCTTGGGGAGAGCGCGCTGCGCTGCCTGCCTGCTGGGAGCTGTAGTTCCTGTGGCGCATCATCCTTGTGCCTCGGTGGCGGCCAGCTTTTCTATTTCCTGCTGTTTACGAGCACTCCCGAGTTGCCTGGAGCGTTAGGTGCATCACGAGGCTGGGGGGGGTCCCATCCCGCTGCCTCTGGGCCTCGCTGTTAGCACTGTGGGAGCGCGGCCTTGTCTTCCCAGACAGCGGTTCTTCACCTGCACCCCTCCGGGAGCCAGTTAGGCCAGCACCCCTTGCCACGCGCCAGTGCTGCCTTCATTGCCCCCACATGCTTGCTGAAGGCTGCAAGATCTGCACGGGGAGCCTGGAGGGAGGTGGGTCGTGGCTGGAAGGAGTCGCCTGCCCTAAGGACGGGGTGCGACCTGCGCGGGCGTTGTCTGTCTGGAGGAGAGCGTCGCTCCTGCCTGGCACCGGAGGATGGAGCTGAGGTCCTTGGTGGCAGAGCCCTGGTGCCTAGGGGATAAGAGCGTGGTAGCTCTGGGCTGCCGGGATGCGTCTGCAGGCTCTTGGCTCGCAGGGAGGCGATGGCTGTGACCTCTCCAGTGCAGCCATGGCTGGTTTGCTGGACAGCAGGTCGCCAGGCTGGGATGGCGCCGATCCTTCCCAGCATTGACAGTTCTCAGCCCCATCCCTTGCGGGCCGGCAGCTTCCAGGCGGCAGCAACCGGCTCCGGGAGGCCTTGGCAATGCTGGCTCCTAATTGCTATGGAGCGCTTGAAACTGGAGACTGGCAGAGGGAGGGCCCTGTTCTCGAGTTAATTGGTCCCATGGGTGCCCAGTGCATGCAACCTGGAGCGGGCAGGGGCGGGCTGCACACTCATAGGCCGGAGAGGGCCGTCAGTTGTGCTGCTGAGCTGCCTTCAAGCAGAGGCCTGGCCTGAGGCCAGCAGCTGTCCTTCATTCCCCTGCACGCACACTGCAGTGCCGCTGACCCGCAGCCACGGGCAGAGGCCCGGGAGGCTCTGGGCAAAGGGGGCCACCGACAGGCGAGTGTGTCCGGCCTCCCCCCGGACCCTGCTGCCCGTTCCCCCCAGAGCCGTCTGTCTGCAGCCCCCTGCCCACTTGCGCTGGCTCCTTGCCCCCCACCCCTGCCTGGCTTCTCGCCCCAGTGCTGCAGTCTGACGCCAACTCCTCTGTATTTATGTTTTAGGGTGACTGAGGGACCGACCCTCCGGCCGTGGAAGCATGTCGGGGCCCGTGCCGAGCCGAGCCAGGGTCTATGCGGACGTGAACACTCAGAGACCCCGCGAGTACTGGGACTACGAGTCGCACGTCGTGGAATGGGGGTACGAGCGGGAGCCCGAGGGAAGTGGCGCGGGGGGCTGGTTCCCAGGGCTCCCCACGGCTTTGCTCGATGTCTAGCGCTCCGGCCCGTGGTACGTCAGCTGCAGCGTGGCATCCAGGTGCACGTACTGCCACGCAGGGGCCTAAGGTTGGAGACCTGCATCTGTATGGACGAATCTGTGTAATAAAGATACGTTGCTCTTGCCGAGGGCTGTTCGCCCGCAGGTCTCGGAAGGTTTTACGAAGGAGCTGAGTGCCATTACTGCCATGTGACAGACAGGGAAATTGAGTCACAGCAGCAGAGCAGGGGATAGAGGCCAGCGTGGTGTGTGCTAGGCCATCCTGCGAGTTGGCCGCCTCCGGAGGCGCGTAGCATTGGCCGGCTTTTAAGCACCTCAGAAAAAGGGGCTGCTTTTATTGAGGGGCTTTAGAGCTGGGTGTGGGCGCCTGCCTCGGGTCCACACCCGAGCGCCTCGTGCTCAGGCCAGGATTTGGGTTCTACAGTTGGAAAAAGGCAAAGACCTAGAGAGGGAAAGGACATGTTTTCCGGGCTGGCTGTGGAGGCCCCGAGCTGCAAGCCAGGCAGGGCGTTTCCCACAGCCGCTCTGGGATGGAGCTGTAGGACAGCCAGCCAGCTGCCTCGCTTGTCGTGGCCCCGGGGCAGGTGGCCCCGCGCCCATCGCATCTACCCGCCACGGGTGCTGGCAGCCAGCGGCTTGTCTGCGTGGGGCTTCCTCGGGCTGCCGGCGCCAGCAGAGCTAGTGATGGTCACGGCAGCAGGAGGCATGGGCATGCCCCGGGGTGGTTTAGGCCTCTCAAAGACGAACCCCCAAATCTTTGGCTCAGCTCCTGTGCCGCCCTGAAGGTCATGAAGGGTCTGAAGTGAACAAGCCACAGGAGAGAGCAGCTGGTCTGGTGGTGTGGGGTTGGGGGTGGGTTACGGGCAAAATAAACTCGGGTTGAATCGGCGTGAGCTGCTCCCCAGGCCCAGAGCAAGCCCCGCTGTGCCGCGAGCGACAGCTCCATGCTGTGGTGTCACAGCGCCGTAAGGGACAGGATGAGGCCCCCCACTCCGTCCACCCCCACAAACACACCCAGAACTTGCTTTGTGAGCCCTGGCGGGTCCCCGTGACCTGGAAAGGGACTTGAGCCGTTTCCCAATCCGCTGAGCCAGCCAGACCCCCGGGGAGCCTAATCCACGGTCCTGAATCTCTTCCGCGATGATAATTCTGCATCCTGCCTTGGCAGCCTGCTCCTCCCTCGTGCTGCTCTTGGAATTACTGACCCCGAGTTTTCCCACGCGGCGGGTCCCCCATGCCCTCCAGCACCCAGCCCACCCCGCTTGCCTCTCCCACTATTTGCTGAGCATAAAACTAGCAAACAGAAAGGAGCTGCCTGGCGCGGTGGGTCTGCGCAGCTCCTGCGGCCCCTCTGCCTGTCTCTGGGATTCAGCAGCTTGCCAAGCTGCACTTTCTCGCCTGCCGTTCCCTCCCCTCGTTTACCCGTCCCGGATCTGCGGGGGCTCTCCGCCTTCCTCCCCGACGTAGCAGAAATAATTGCCCATGCTTTTGCTGCTTCCCCTCGGCCTGTCAGGGGAATTTCATCAGGCCGCGGTGATCTGCGTGCGTGCACATTCTCCGGGTGATACTTATCCCACTCTTTCCGGATCTCCCCTCGTTAGGAAGATTATTTTTGCAGTGCCGCAGGTGCTTACGGCCCCTTCTAGACAAATGAAAACCGACAGGTCCCTGGCCGGAGGAGTGGGCTGTTTAAGCGTTAGATCAGCCTCTGCCTGGGGGAGGGCTGGACTTGCCATCGCTGGAGGGGTTCAAGAAGAGGCTGGACAGCCGCTGGGGCAGGGATGAGCTCGGGGCCGCGATGTCCGGAGTGCTCTGTAAAGAGCAGCCGGTGGAAGCCCAGGACTGCCCCCCGCGCCCTTATGGATGGCTGGGAGACCATGAGAAGAGCCCTGCAGCCCCGAGCAGGTGGATGTTGGAGGGGACCAGGCTCAGCAGCAGAAGGAAGCGGGGCTCCCTGACTGGCCTAGTTAGGAAGACGGTTAAAGGATGTGGGATAAGATTATGGAGGGGTACAGACGAGGGGGGTCCTGGCTGTCCCCTGAGGGGGGCTGCTGTGTGGCTGTCCCCAGGCTGCAGAGCAGAGTGGGGGGGATTTGGTTTTTCCCAGACCTCTGGGCCTTGCTGCATGGGGCCAGGAAGGAGTCCTTTCCCCTCCTCTTGCTACATGTCAGGGGTTTGGGGGGGTTTCCCCCCAACCTTTCTTAAGCAGCTCTGGGTGCTCCTGCAGCCAGGGCTGGGCTGTGCCACGGCTTCAGCTGGCACCAACCCTGCAGGGTCCTGGCTAGAGGGGCTTGCCCCCGCGCTCAGGGTCACACCAACACCATGTTTGGGGTCAGGAAGGAATGTCCCCCCTGCTCAGACTGGTCCGGACTGGGGGGGTTGCCTTCCTCTGTAGTGGGGGACACTGGGATCTCTGGAGTGCATTTTAACCCTCTCAGCAGCAGGACACTGACTGCCGTTGTCCCCCCGCTTTGCCGGGGGCAGGTCCGGGTGCCCTGCCTTGTGGTGGTGCGACAGGGTTCATCGCGTAGTATGCTAAGAGGTTGAACCACGGATTTGTTTCTGTGGGGCGGTTTGGACAGGGCTGCTCCTGCCTCAGGCCGGGGCTTGGACGAGATGCGACCTCCCGGCCAGCCCGATGTCTCCGATTCTGACTCCCCAGGCACATCCCTCTCCGCCGCTTGCAGCAGGGTGGGTAAAAATCAGTCATTTTTTAAAATTTAAATCAGATTTTTTTAATTTATTCCTATTTTTTGTTGGTTTGTTTTTTTTAAACAAACCTATATAAAGATTGTTTTAATTTAAGACATGTTAAAGCTCAAAGATATCATCATGGAATAGGGATTATTACTGCTAATTATATACCATATGAGGCAATATATTCATGTAAACTTTTTAGAAAAGTTTTATAAATAGGTCACAACAGGCCACGAACTATACTAGGGGCAAAATCTTATGGGGTTCCCAGAGGTTCCTCTAGAGATTAGTAAAGAGTAAAGAAAACTGCTCTCCCCAGTGGGACTCAGTGCTCAGTCTACTCGAGACGATCCCATTAAGCATCTCTGTGATGCTGAGTTGGTTTTAGAAAAGCTGGACGTGAACAAGTGCACGGGCTGGATGGGAGGCACCCGAGGGTGCTGAGGGAGTTGGCTGATGCCATTGCAGAGCCACTGGCCATCATCCTTGGAAACTCATGGCGATCAGGAGAGGTCCCGGATGGTTGGAAAAGGGCAAACATAGTGCCCATGGTTAAGAAAGGGAAAAAGGATCCAGGGAACGCCAGCCCAGGCAGCCTCACCTCAGTCCCTGGAGAAATCATGGAGCCGGTCTTCAGGGAATCCATTTCCAAGGACTTGGAGGGGAAGACAGTGATGAGGAAAAGTCAGCATGGATTCACCAGGGGCAAGTCCTGCCTGCCCAACCTGATGCCTTCTATGACAAGGTGACTGGCTCTGTGGATGCGGGGAGACCGGTGGATGTGATAAACCTTGATTTTAGCAAGGGTTTTGATGCGGTCTCCCACAACATTATTGCAGGCAAGCTGAGGAAGTACAGGCTGGATGAATGGACTGTAAAGTGGATCGAAAACAGGAGCATCAGGCTCAGAGAGTAGTGATCAATGGCTCCATGTCTAGTTGGCAGCTGGAGTCAAGTGGAGTGCCCCAAGGATTGGTCTTGGGACCACTTTTGTTCAGCATTTTCATCTACGACCTGGAGGATGGACTGGATGCACCCTCTGCAAGGTTGCAGATGACACCAAGCTGAGGGAGTAGATACGCTGGAGGTCGGGCTAGGACTCAGAGCGATCACGACACATTTGGGGATTGGGACAAAAGGAATCTCAGGAGGTTCAACAAGGACAAGTGCAAAGTCCTGCACTTGAGAGGGAGCAGTCCCCTGCACCAGGGCAGGCTGGGGGCGACGGGCTGGGCAGCAGCTCTGCAGAAAATGCCCTGGGGGAACGGGACAAGAAGGTGGAGATGATCTAGCAGTGTGCCCTTGGTGCCCAGAAGGCTACTGGCATCCTGGGTTGCATTGGTAGGAGCATTGCCGGCAGATCAAGGGCAGTGATTCTTCCCCCTATTCAGCGCTGGGGAGGTCACATCTGGAGTCCAGTGTCCAGCTGTGGGCCCCACTACAGAAAGGATGTGGACACACTGGAGAGAGTCCAGTGGAGGGCAGTGAAAATGGTTGTGGGGCTGGGGGACAGGACTGGTGAGGAGAGGCTGGGGGAAATGGGCTGATTTAGTCTGCAGAAGAGAAGACAGAGGGGGATTGACTAGCAGCCTTCACCTCCCTGCAGGGGGGCTGCGAAGAGGATGGAGCTGGGCTGGTCTCAGTGGGGGCAGATGGCAGGACAAGGAGCAATGGGCTCAAGCTGCAGCAAGGGAGGTTGAGGTTGGATATTAGGAAGAATTTTCTCACGAGGAGGGCAGTAAAACGCTGGAACAGGCTCCCCAGCAAGGTGGTGGAGTCTCCATCCTTGGAGATTTTGAAGACTAGTCTGGACAAAGCCTTGGCTGGGATGACATAGGTGGGACTGGTCCTGCTTGGAGCAGGGGTTGGACTAGATGTGACCTCCTGAAGTCCTTTACAACCCTCATTTTCTATGGATCTATGATTGTCAGACTGGATTTGTGTCTCCAGAGGTAACATCTGTGAGGTGAGAGATAACAGACCTGATGACCCACCCATCAGCCCTTTTGTCTCTCTGCAAGTTTGTGTGCCCAGAGTCAAGCCCTTGCCTCTCTCAAAAGAGTGCAAAGTTTCAGAAGTTAAATGAGTAAAGGATATCACACAAAAGGAATGCACTTTTTTGTAGAAAACAATGATTAAATTGAGGCTTCCTGGCCAGTGATTATATCATGATTTAAATCGATTTGGTATCAATCTAATCCACCCTGGCTTGGAGCGAATCGTCCTTTGCAACCTCCCAGAGCCGGGTTGGAGCTGGGGAAACAAGCACAGAGAGAGGGAGCGACTTGCCCAGAGCCCCCAGCAGTGCAGCTGGGGCAGAACTCGGCGTCCCGGCTTCACCCATTTCCCAAAGGCGAGCGCGCCGAGATTGTGAACTGCCAGCGGCGTTTTGCTCGGCGCAGAATGCATTTCCCCTCGGGGCTCTGGCCGGAGTCCAAATGTGTCACTGTTTTCTTCCTCCCTGAGATGGTCCTCGCATTTCATTACGGACACACGAGCGACCTTGCGAGCTGCCTGCAGACTCTCCCGTTCCAGAGCTGGCTTAATTTTGGTGACAGGGATGCATTCCCTGGTAGCTTGTGCGGTGATCTGCAAAGCTGTCTAGCTCTCCTGTAGGGAAGGAAGGGGTGCCCTGGCTGGTAGGGTTTCTTTGCCGTGCCAGCCAGCTCGTCGCCAGTCCTAGAGTATGGGGGTCAATTCCTGGAGCTCCGTAGGCTACATAACAGCCCCCCGAACCTCTTGACCTGCCCAGACGTTGGGAGAGCCGCTCTCTGGAAACGACACTGGGTTCTGACCCGGTCTCCCCCCCTTCACCTTCCCTTCTCTCCTCCTTGTGCAGCAACCAAGACGACTACCAGCTTGTGCGGAAGCTCGGGCGCGGCAAATACAGCGAAGTCTTTGAAGCCATTAACATCACCAACAATGAGAAAGTTGTGGTGAAAATCCTCAAGGTGGGTGCGTCGGGCTGTTCCCCGGGCCTTCGCGGGGTGCCGCTGACCACTGCGGGGCGGCTGCTGGGCTGGGGATGGGTGGAGTCGTGGGCAGCTTTTCGTTGCCTCTCCTCCCTCCCCCCAACCCTGGCAGAGACCTGCTGTGATGAGCGGAGCAGGCGGAAGGAGGTTCCATGCATTGAGACCCCGTGTGCCCTTGTCTGCGTCTCATTTACTCTGCACTCACTGCCATGGCTTTTGTAGCTGGGGGGGTCTGTTTCCACTCAGCTTCTGCCCTGCCAGGGGGTGTGGAGGGGCCGGTCCCTTGCACAGGGCTGCGTGTGCCATCCAAAGGCCAGGGCTCGGCTCCTGCTGAGATCCAGGGTGGGTGGCCGTGATACGCTTGGCCAGAGCGACTTCTGTTCTCCCCGTGGTGCTGCCCTCCGCTCTCACGCTTGCTGCCTCCCTCTGGTATCGCATGGGCGTTCGTGGGGACTTTGGGAGGTCAGAGACATTCCCCCTCCCGTCCCTCCATCCCTCAAGCAGTGCAGCAACCCCAGTAGTTGGGACCCAGGGGCTTGAAGCCCCTGGGCCAGTAGCAGTGCAGGGCCCCACCTCCAAGAGGAGCCTCAGCCACCCCCCAGGGTGAGCCAGCACAGCACCCAGCAGAGCAGTCTCATGTCCAGTCATTGCTCCCGTGGCCCCAGAAGGCATGAGTTACTGCAGCTGCCTTCCTAGGGGAGAGCGCAGACCGATCGGGGTGCCCCAGCTCTGAGCAACGCCTGGTTCACCATGAATCCTTGTGACCCATCTCCCTCCTTGGCTGAGTTCCCGTCCCCTGCCCAGGCCATGCGGGCAGGGGGCCAGAGAGGCCTGACTGCTGCTCACTCCTCCTCTTTCTCTCTGTAGCCAGTAAAGAAGAAGAAAATCAAGCGAGAAATCAAGATCCTGGAGAATCTGCGCGGAGGCCCCAATATCATCAGCTTGCTAGATATCGTCAAAGACCCCGTGGTGAGGCACAGGCACGGCTGAGGGCTGCAGCGGGTGGGCAGTGGCAGCAGCCCCGGGGAGCGATGGACCAAGCTAGGCCAGCGAAGTGGACGTGTGCATGCAGTGCACGCAGAGCCCAGCACGCGGGCCTAGACGGTTCCCCTCCAGTTTCCCGCCTGGTGAAACTCCCAGGGCCCCTTTGGGTGGGAAGCCCCAGAGGTGGGCGCTGGCTGTGGGGCGAGGAGCTGCTGCGTGGGGGCCTGTCACCGAGCCCCGGCGGCTCTGCGACCCGCCTGCAGGACTAACCTGCTTCCTTTCCTCCCCGTGCCTCGGCACCCTGCAGTCTCGCACGCCTGCCCTCGTCTTCGAGCACGTCAACAACACGGACTTCAAGGTGAGCGGCACCAGCCTGCTGCAGGTCGCCCTTGTGATTTCGGGTAGATGTGGAGAGCAGTCCCAGCACCCCCCAGCATGGGAGGGCATGTGCTGTGGAAACGGAAGCTTGTTGGGGGCTTCCCGCCCAGGATTCAACTTGTGTCCAGCCCCACGCAGCCTCGGGTAGGGATGGATGGGTCCTAGCCAGCCGGGGCCTAGCCCAGCCCAGAGCACGTGGTGACTGGGACCTTCCCACTGTCACCGGCTCCCTCGTGGGTCATTGCTGTGAACTGGGGGATGTTACATTTTGAGGGGCGATCTGTAGGATTCGCTGCCTCGTGGGGTCCCAGCAGCCCGGCCTGCCTGTCGCTCAGACGCCGGCCCAGCCAGGGTTGCGCCTGCGTCTGACGGTGGCCGTGTGCGCAAGCGTCACTGCAGATCTGCTGACACCTCAGCTGGTTGAGTGCTGCCTTGTGAGCCTCTGGTGGCCGAGTGCACGGGGAGGCTGTTAGCAGGGCTTGGTCGCTGGGCCTCTCCACCCTGGGTTCCTGGTGCTCCCCACGAGTTTTGTTTTCACTGTTGTTTGCACACTTGTCTCCTTGATGCTACCCTGAGACCTCCTCTCGTGAGGACTGTCCCAGCGGTGCCATCCTGCCCTCTCCGGGTCTGGCAGGAGTCGTCCTGTAGCTTTTTCCCATCCTCCCTCCACATCCTGGGTCTGATCCCACCCTATTCTGGGTCTGGGGCATTTTGGGCCATGTTCCATGGCCACTTCATGGTGGGGTGAGGAGGTGTGGCTGGCTTGTGGGTTCAGCTCCTCTTGTGGGTCACTGATGGTTCCTGGTCAGTCTCTCCTGGGGCACACAGCCGTCACTGTGGTCTTTTGGAGGGAGGATACAACCTTGCAGAGCCTGGACTGACCCGGATCTAGTCCTCTGAGAGAATATGTCTCTCCTTGGGACCCACCAGTGGATATCCCCAGTGGGCTGGGCAGTCCTAGAGGGCCGGGACCTGAGGTCTCACTACAGAAGCTGTGTGTGAGAGAGGGGGAGAGACTGCAATTACAGTGGGGGCTAGTGGGGCACCTGACTTTCCCGTGTGCCCGATGGGCCATGGTGCTGCTGTCCCTGGCTGTGACAGCAGGGCCCCGTCTCAACGAGCCAGTGTAGTGCCACACGCCGAGTGCCTGTAGCATTTCACTGACCGCCCCTGCGATCCCTCCCCACAGCAATTGTACCAGACGCTCTCGGACTTTGACATCCGGTTCTACATGTACGAAATCCTCAAGGTAAGCTCCCCTGGGGACAGGAGTCCTCGCCCACCCTCCTGGGACCTCCCTGCTCCTCACGTGAAGGCAGTGGGGTGGGAATGGCAGCTGCTTGACCCCCGAGCCCCTCCTTGCAGCAGCGGGGGAAGGCGCCGTCGAGCTCCATGCTCACATTGCGTAGGACATGCAGGTCCCAGAGTCGCTGCTTCCCTTTCCGCGCCCCTCGGTGCTGACCTGCTTGCTGGCTCCTCTTGGCTTTCCATGCAAGCAGCTGGCATGGGGAGCCGTGATGGAGCAGCGGGTCTTCTCAGACACTTGGAGGGGGAAATCAGTGCTAGCGCGAGGCATTGTCTGTCCAGCCATGGCTGGCCAGGGCCCCCTTCAGCACTCCCTGTCCCAGGGGCCACGGGTGGGGGCTTGTGCCCAACACGGGTGGGGAGAAGCGTGTAGAGCCCTCAGGCCTCACTGCAGTGGCTGATTCCCCCACGAGCTCTGGGTCTTTCCCCCTCCAGCCACCTCGTGCTTGGCTCCATGTGCAGCTGGGGTCTGACCGCGCCTCTGTCCTGTCCGCAGGCCCTGGATTACTGTCACAGTATGGGCGTCATGCATCGAGACGTCAAGCCACACAACGTCATGATCGACCACGAGCACAGAAAGGTACAGTGGGGGCTGCCCCCTCTGAGCGTCCCCAGCCGGATGCGCCCTCTCCTCCAGCCGGTGCCCACGGGTGCTGCTAGTCACGCTGCTGGGCAGCACCAGGGAACAACCACGGTTTAGATCCTTGCTGCTGAGCGGGTTGAGTTGGAGCGGAGGCAGCCCGCCCTCCTGCAACATCCATGAGAAGCAGCGGGGAGGCTTCCGCCCACACAGGACACGATCCAGCTACCAGCCAGGTCTGTTAGGGGCCCTCGTGGCTACTCCTGCACACTCGCTCACAAGAGCATTAGCAGGGCCACGCTGGGTCAGACCCGTGGTCCATCTCACCCAGTGTCCTGTCCCTGACCGTGGCAGGGGTGGATGCTATAGAGGGGGGGCACTGAACAGGATCTCGAGTGATCCGTCCCCTATTCGGTACCTTCTCTGGCATCCACCATCGTCGGGTTCTCAATGCCAGAGGAAACATCTCCCCCCCACAGGCTGTTCAACGGGCGCTGATGGGTCTATGAGCCATGGATTTATCCAGTCCCTTGTTGAGCCTGGCTCTGCTCCCTGCCTTCATCCCCGCCTGGACCAGTGAATCCCACACAGTCACTGCACGTTGCTTCACAAAAGTCCTGTCTCTTAGTGTTAAACCTGCCTCCTGCTCGTTTCAGTGGGTGCCCCGTGGGTCGAGTGCTCTGGGAACAGTTCCCTGTTCCCTTGATCCACGGCCTTCCTGATTATATAGAGCTCGGTCCTCTCCCGCCTCAGCCTTTTCCTTTTCAAATGGAAGTCTGAGCCTTTTCATTCTGCTACGTCCTTTTGGAGATGTGGGGACTGGCACCACTCACGTGTCTCCTCATCCGCCTGGGGCTTGTGCTCACCTCACCTGTCCTGATTATAAATGGAGCAGCCGCTTGGTCATCTGGGCTCCGCTAGCTCGGCTGCAAACCTGCACCTTGTTGCCTTAACGCCTCTCCAAGCCTCCCCATCCTCAAGGGGCTAGGAGGTTCACAGCCCTTTCTCCGGTACTGCCTTGGCACCTCCGTGTTCACATCAGGTCCCTCTTCCTCCCACAAGCGACACAGCCACAGTTGGAAGCTCCCAGGGCTGGTCTGACACAGGCAGCGAGCGCAGGGCCAGAAACAGCCCTGCCTTTGCTGGCGCGGGTTCCCCGCAGACGCCGGCCAGGGCGGGGGTGTGGATTTGCAGCTGTGCCCTGTTTGTTTGGGGATGCAGGTGCCCATAAAACCCACACCTGCCTCTCGTAAACCACCTTTTATTTGTCACCTGTTTGTTAGGAACCCCGGGCTTGTAAATGGAGCGTTAGATTGCTCTCAGGGCCTTTGTAGTGACCCGCCGCCTGGGACCCGAACGCACCGGACTTCAAAGCCCCCCTGGGCAGAGCCACTTCCAAGGGCTGTAGGCTGCCCCGGCAGGATTGGCGGGAGCGTTGACCCTGTCCTGGACCCCAGGCTTTCCGGCTCCTCCCCTCCCTCCTGCCGGGGCTGGGAAATTCACCCGCCCAGACTCACCACTTTTCTACCCGCTTCCTTCAGTGTCCACTGCCCCCAGCTGGCTGCATGGGCTTGGCCAGATCCTTTTCCCCACTGCCTGTATCTGTTCGCTGAGTGCTCCCCTGCATTGCAGGCTTGTCAGCACAGTTTACAGCGGTGGGGCTAGACGGGAACTCAGCTCATCCAGGCTGTCCCCTGCTCGGGGCAGGAACATCCCTGTCTGAACAAGCCCATACGTTGAGCGCGCTCGGGCGCAGTGGTCTGTCCTGACCCTGGCAGACGTCACCAACACGTGGTGGCTAAAGGTCCCTGCCCTGGGCTGAGAGCTAAAGCCCTCAGCTGTGACCAAGTGTTGCGAGCAGCGAAGTGATTAGGATTCTTAATGCAGACACTTTGTTGTCACCCTACCCCCAAAAATCACCAGATCTGGTGGCAATATCACTAAGCAAGCAGCAGCGCCGGGACCCCTGTGCTACAGTGGGCTGTAATGGTGCATGCCCTCACTCTCTCCTTCTGTCCCCGCAGCTCCGCCTGATAGACTGGGGGCTGGCTGAGTTTTACCACCCGGGGCAGGAGTACAACGTTCGGGTAGCCTCCAGATACTTCAAGGGACCAGAGCTCTTGGTAGACTACCAGGTACGTCACGCAGCAGAGCAGTCCTGTGCGTGCGAATGCAGATGACGCGCTTGCCAAAGGGAGACCAGACACCCAGCGAGGTGTTGAGACAGTCCAGCTGGGTGAGGCCCTGCCAAAGGCCTAAGTGAGGGGGAAGTGGAGCGTGTACGTGGGTGCAACACAGCTGGAAGGGCCCCCCCGGATGCAGGGATGGGAGGGCTGTGCAGCATGCCTGGCTGGCTGTCTCCTGCTCCTGGCAATCTGTGGGCTGTAGAAGGGCCCGTGAGACCCAGAGCCTGGATGCCCTGGGCCCGCGGCCCCTGGAACCAGAGCCATCGGCCAAGCTGCCGGGAATCTGCTGGGAGCAGGGCCCCGGGTCCCTGGAGCTGGAGATTGGGGCATGTTCTCTCATAGGCCCGTGCCCTCTGGCCCCCGGGGCTTGGAGCTGCTGCCACCTCCCGCCTCTCTCCCCCCGGCTTTTCCAGATGTACGACTACAGCTTGGACATGTGGAGCTTAGGCTGCATGCTGGCCAGCATGATCTTTCGGAAGGAGCCCTTCTTCCACGGCCACGATAACTACGACCAGGTGAGCCGCGGGCCTCGTCCTCTGCCTCCCTCGAAATCCCGGCTCCTGCAGCGCCGCACTCAGAGGCAGGCCTAGGACAGTGGCCAGCCGTCGCAGCCAGTCTACAGCCACTGCAGAGTGGGACAGTGGTGTCACACCCCAGACATACACTTGCTGTGGGCCGTACTCCTCCACCCCAGCCTCTCCCCTCTGCCAGGGGCTTTGTGTGCCCCTCCGCCCCTGCTTGGGAGGTTGGTCAGCCTGGATGTCCATCCACCTGGCTCAGCTGGGAGCACGGGCAGGGACCAGACAGGTGCATGCTGAACCTGCAGTCCTTACCAGGGACCCCATCCCGCAGACCTCTGCATTGCTGCTTGAACCTAAGACTCAGCCATGCAGAAGGGAAGGGCTCCCCGCATCCGTCCACCCCCTCCCATTTTCCAGTCCCCCGGATCAGGGCCGAGCCCACCAGGGATTGGGATGTTCTTGAACTCGGGGGGTTGGTGGGTGGCAGCATCCTGAAGATGTGGTATCACAGGCAGACACAGGCGAGGGAACCCATCAGCTTGGGCCGCACATGCCGGTGCCCTGAGCCCTGGGTTATCCTGCCCGCAAGGGCCTGGAGGAGCAAAGGTTTCTAGTACCCAGCAGGGAAGGCGGCTGGGGTCGGCCTGCAGCAGGGAGAGGCCTGGCCTGGAGCTCCGTGCTTCCCACTTGGCAGCTGGGTCACGGGTGCTGGGCCAGCCTGGTGGGACGCGCTCAGTGCTCTGCTCTCCGCCCCCCAGCTCGTGCGGATCGCGAAAGTGCTGGGCACGGAGGACCTGTACGACTACATTGACAAGTACAACATCGAGCTGGACCCCCGCTTCAATGACATCCTCGGCAGGTGGGTGCCGGCGTGGTCAGAGACCTGGCTCTCTTCCCGGGAGGCCCCTTGGGGTGCCCAGGCCTGGCTTCTCCCTGCCGTAGTCTGGCAGTCCCGGCCGTGTCCCAGCCCGTGTCTGTGCCTCCAGCCTCCTGGCTCTCGCTGCCTGGGGTGGAGCCGTTGAACCGTGGGGGTGTATTCGGCCCCGCACACAAGGGCCCTGGCTGCTGTGTCGCTGGGGGGGTGTTGTTTTTATGCCCAGCCCAGTACAGAGGTAGGGACCCTCCCCGCTACTCGCATGGGCTCCTGGAGGCGGCTGTGGGCAGACAGGGAGGCTCTAATACCCGGGGCTGGGCACTGTCTTCCCACCAGTTGAGCCAGCTCTCACCAGCGAGCACGCGGCCCCTTCAGCCATTCGGGTTCTTGCAGTGAATTTTAGCTGGTCCCTGGCCCTGGGCAGCCTCGGTGCTCCGAGGTAAGGAGCCCGTAGCCCTGCTGTGCAGGGAGCGTCCTCCTAGCCTGGCTTCAGAAAGCAGGCTCCTGATTTGGCCCGACAGGGTAGCGGGTGCATGTCATGGGGGGGACACAGGGACGGGGGCTCAGGTTGGCTCTGCCCCTCGTAGACACTCCCGCAAGCGATGGGAGCGCTTCGTGCACAGCGAGAACCAGCACCTGGTGAGCACGGAGGCACTCGACTTCCTGGACAAGCTGCTGCGCTATGACCACCAGACACGGCTCACTGCCCGGGAGGCCATGGAGCACCCCTACTTCTGTGAGTAGGCCACGTGCCCACAGCTCCCACACCCCCCCGTGGCTCGGTCGTGGCCTCCAGCGCCCCTCTCAGTCCCCGGGCCCAGTCCCTGCCCCATTCCCCAGCTGCCTGGACACCGATGGGCCCAGAGAGGTAGCGTGTCCCAGCCCACAGGCTCCTTGGGCCGTGCCGGGGACCCTCATCCTCCAGCAAGGCCTCATCCGTGCTGCTGGGGCCCAGCTCCCTGCCTCATGGAGCACTCTGGTCACGCAGGCCGTGTAGCTGTATGGCGCAGCCTGTGCCCGGGCTCCCAGCATCCCCCCAGCCTCTCCTCTGTCCTGGCTGCTGTCTCCACCAGGACCCTGCTCCGCTGGCTGCCTGGCTCTGGAGGCTGAGAGCTGTTGTGTCCTTCCGTGGACCGGGAGCCTTGCATTTGCTGACATTTCTCTCTGCTCTTTGCTGGCAGATCCCATAGCGAAAGACCCTGCACGGATGGGCCCCTCAGCTGGCCTGGCAGCCAGCAACACGCCCGTCAGCGCCTCCAGTATGTTGGCAGGTGGGTTCCCGCCTCCCGGACCGCCTCGGCGGGTAGCAAGGAGGGCTCCGGGCACCAGGCCCCCTTTACTAGCAGGGCCAAGGCATCAGTGCCAGACAGCTGGCCTGGTGCCCTCCCCCAGGAAGGGGGAATGAGATCATAGAGAAATGGGGCTGGAGGGGACCTTCAGAGGGCATCTGGGGAACCCCCGGCATCGCTCCAGCCAGGTGGCACCTCCTTGGCAGCCTGGGGGAGCATCGGCCTTCGCAGCAGGGCTTTAGCAGCCTCTTGGGCTGGGGAAGGGACTGGGAAGCTGTGGGCAGTGTTGCAGGGTTGGAGGTCACAGCCACGCAGCACTGGGCGCCTGGCTTCCACGCGGGGGACGTTCTGGTACTTCCATCCCCAGCGGCCTGCCCATCCTCGCTCTCCTGTATGGGCACCGGGCACAGGTCGCTAAAAACATCAGCTCAGCAGCCATCGAGCAGGCAGAGACCATGTCAGGGACAGCGAAGAGGATTGTAAACAAAGCGGAAAGTGTCGCAGTACACTTTTATAAGCCCACGGGGTGTCCACACCGTGGATCCCGTGCCCAGCTCTGCGCCCTGCACCTCCAGGAGATGGGAGACCTGGGGAAGATGCAGAGGAGGGCACAAGGATGATGAGCGACATGCTTGGGGAGAGACGAGTGAGGCCAGGCCTGGGCGGTCTAGAGAAGAGATGCCTGAGGGGGGCAGGAGGACAGTTCACAACCCACTCAATGGCGAAGAGAAAGTCCCTGGGATTTATTACTGACTCTGTCACCAGACAAGGATGAGAGGTCACACATGGACCGAGCAGGCGGCAGTTTAACGCTAACACCAGGGAGGTCTTTTCCCCCCAACATGGCACTAAAGGGGGTCTCGTGGCCCCAGGGGCGGAGGGAGCCGAGCGCCCAGCCACATTCACCAGGGCTTGGACACGTGCGTGGAGGAAAGGGGCATCGGTGGCTCTGGGGCAGGGAGCGAGGGGCACGGCCTCCGCATCGGCCCTGCCTGGACCTCAGTGCTGGAGGCTGCAGGGAGAGGAACGGGGGAAAACCCTGCTCAGCCCCAGTCCCCCTCCCTGCAGCTCCGTGGGACACGGGCTGGGGAAGGACGAACCCGGGGTCTGACCCAGTAAACCTCAGCTCTTACGTTCTTACGTAGGTATTACCTCGATGTCCGCGTCCCAGCCCATGGGCAGCCTGGCCGCTTCGCCCGTCATCTCCTCTCCGAACGCTCTGGGCTCGCCAGTCCCCGCAGCTGCCGGGGTGCAGCCCTGAACTCACGTCGCAACCTCCGGCTTCTCGCACCGCTGGGCTCGCACCTGCCTTGTGCCCTCCTGCCCCGTCCCTCCGGGAGCCGACGGCCCGTGCCGCCCGCCTGCCCGCCTGCGGCCGCTGCTCCCGGAGGCGGGAAGCAGGGGAGGGGCCCTCTCTGGAATTTTATTTTTATTTCTGTTGAGTAAGAAAGAAAAGAGAAAAGAGCAAAAACTGTAGGTCCCTTTTTTCTCCCCCCCTCCCTCCTCTGTGCAGTAACAATATCACACTCTCTGGCTACGGACAAAAGCTGATCTCTGTCGTGTCTGTGTCGGGGTGAGGCGTCAGCTGCGTTCTTCTCACGAGGATCATGGTTAGTGACGCAGCTACCGTGTAGAAATTTAAAATGGAGAATAAAATTTATTTTCTATGTCCCTAACGGGGCGGCTGGGGCAGTGCCTCGTTGCTGGAAGCCAAAGGCTCGAGGGGGTGCTGCGTGTCCGTGGGCTGCGGGCACCTTTGCTCCTGCTTGCGGGGCCGTCCTCACCCGGGTAGACTGGCATCCCCCGCGGGGAGGAGAGGCAGCTGCACGGGGCTCGTCGCTGCAGCTGCCTGGTCCCGGGGCAGGACGGCAGGCGCTCGTGCTTCTGCAAGGCGCAGCCTGGGCCCTGGTTTCCAGTCCTCCAGCCAAGGCCAGCGGGGATCGTTGCCTGGCCCATCGATCAGGCTCCAGGACTCCCACCAAAGACCCTCTGCCCCTGCAGTGTAAAGCGCAGGACCCTAGGGGAGTCGGGCAGAAGGGACCTCGCGAGGGCAGCCCCTGCTCCAGGCAGGATTCTCCGTGACTGAAAAACCCCGGTGAGTTCCTGTCCCCCCTGCTGTCGGCAGCGCTCAGGCCTGGAGGTTCCCCCATGTCTGCAGGGCCTGAACCCCCTCAGGCAGCACCTCCCTCATCTCCAGCCTCAGTGTCCCCGTAAGGCCATTGCTCCTTGTCCTGGCCCCAGCAGCCACAGAGAGAAGCCCGTCTCCATCTGTACCCGCCCTGCAGGCTTCTCTCCAGACCGGAGACCCCTCGCTCTCCCACCCCTCCTCAGCACTCGGCTCCCGGCCCCCTGCTCATTCTTGTTGCCCTGCTCTGGATTCGGGGTTTCCAATCTCCCCCATCCTTGATGCGCAGGACTCCAGGGGATTTTCCTGGGGGCGACACCTGCTTCCGCCATGTCCGTGTCCTTGCTGTGCGGGCTGGATTCATAGATGTTAGGGTCGGAAGGGACCTCAATAGATCATCGAGTCCGACCCCCTGCACAGGCAGGAAAGAGTGCTGGGTCTAGATGACCCCAGCTAGATGCTCATCTAACCTCCTCTTGAAGACCCCCAGGGTAGGGGAGAGCACCACCTCCCTTGGGAGCCCGTTCCAGACCTTGGCCACTCGAACTGTGAAGAAGTTCTTCCTAATGTCCAGTCTAAATCTGCTCTCTGCTAGCTTGTGGCCATTATTTCTTGTAACCCCCGGGGGCACCTTGGTGAATAAATCTCACCAATTCCCTTCTGTGCCCCCGTGATGAACTTATAGGCAGCCACAAGGTCACCTCTCACCCTTCTCTTGCGGAGGTTGAAGAGGTCCAGGTGCTGTAGTGTCTCCTCATAGGGCTTGGTCTGCAAGCTCTTAACCATACGAGTGGCCCTTCTCTGGACCCTCTCCAGGTTATCCACATCCCTCTTGAAGTGTGGCGCCCAGAATTGCACGCAGTACTCCAACTGCGGTCTGACCAGCGCCCGATAGAGGGGAAGTATCACCTCCTTGGACCTATTCGTCATGCATCTGCTGATGCACGATAAAGTGCCATTGGCTTTTCTGATGGCTTCGTCACACTGCCGGCTCATGTTCATCTTGGAGTCCACTAGGACTCCAAGATCCCTTTCCACCTCTGTGCCACCCAGCAGGTCATTCCCTAGGCTGTAGGTGTGCTGGACATTTTTCCTCCCTAGGTGCAGCACTTTGCATTTCTCCTTGTTGAACTGCATCCTGTTGTTTTCTGCCCACTTGTCCAACCTGTCCAGGTCTGCCTGCAGCTGTTCCCTGCCCTCCGGCGTGTCCACTTCTCCCCATAGCTTTGTGTCATCTGCAAACTTGGACAGAGTACACTTCACTCCCTCGTCCAAGTCACTGATGAAGACATTGAAGAGTATCGGTCCCAGGACCGAGCCCTGTGGGACCCCACTGCCCACACCCTTCCAGGTCAAGACCGACCCATCCACCACGACTCTCTGGGTGCGACCCTCCAGCCAATTCGCCACCCACCGGACTGTGCAGTCATCCAAGTCACAGCCTCTTAACTTGTTCACCAGTATGGGGTGGGATACTGTATCAAAGGCCTTCCTGAAGTCTAAGTATACGACATCCACCCCTCCTCCTGTGTCCAGGCGTTTCGTAACCTGGTCATAGAAAGAGACTAGGTTGGTCAGGCACGATCTGCCCGCCACAAACCCGTGCTGGTTTTCCCCCTCAGCATAATTTGCCCTGTCGGGCTCTCACAAATGTGAGCCTTAATAATCTTTTCAAAGACTTTGCCAAGGATGGAGGTGAGACTGACTGGCCTATAGTTGCCTGGATCCTCCTTCCTCCCCTTCTTGAAAATGGGGACCACGTTAGCCCTTTTCCAGTCCTCCGGGACTTGGCCCGTGCGCCACGAGCGTTCGAATATTCCCGCCAGTGGCTCTGCAATGACGTCGGCCAGTGCCTTCAGCACCCTGGGATGGAGCCCATCCGAGCCTGCCGACTTAAAGGCATCCAGTTCTTCCAAGTGACTCTGCACCATCTCAGGGTCTACGCATGGCAGTCTGGCGCCTTGCTGCTGCCTCTCTACAACCCCAGTGAGAGACTTGTCGTGCCCCTCGCTTAGGGACACTGAGGCAAAGAACTCGTTGAGGAGTTCAGCCTTGTCCCCCCATCCGTCACCAATTGCTTCTGCCCATTTAGCAGGGGTCCTATTCCTCCCTGGGCCTGCCTTTTACTCCCAATGTATCTAAAAAACAATTTCTTGTTGTCTTTACTTGGGTTGCCATCCTCAGCTCCATGGTAGCCTTGGCCCGCCTAACTGCCTCCCTACAAGCACGAGTAGAGAAGGTATACTCCTCTTTAGTAATCCCTCTGTTTCCGCTGCTTATAGCCCCCCTTTTTGCCCTTAGGCTGCTCTGGATTTCTCTGGCCCCTTTCCCCCTATTTCCCTGCATCGGGATCGTCTCCCTCTGTGCCCGAAGGATCACTTCCTTGAGGCACGACCACCCTTCCTGGGCTCCCGTCTCGCCAAATCTCTTCCTCTGCAGTGCGTCATCGACTACACGCCTGAGCTCGCTGAAGTCAGCCTTCCTGAAGTCCAGCACTTCCACCCTAGTAGTTGCCTTTCCCACTCGATGCCTTATGGTGAATTCTAGTATTTGGTGGTCACCGTCCCCCAGGTGACCGTTGATCTGTAGGTCCCCTACCATGTCATCCCCTGTTGCCAGTACCAGGTCCTACCTTCCCGTGTATCTGCTACCCCCCAGCTTGGTGTCACCTGCAGACTTGCTGAGGGTGCATCCATCCCATCTCCCAGGTCGTTGATGAAGATGTTGAACAAAACGCCCCAGGACCAACCCCAGGACACTGCACTCGATACCAGCTGCCAACGAGACATGGAGCCATGGATTACTACCCTGAGCCTTCTCTGCATCCTGTCACCACGTTGCCTCCCCCTCCAGTAAGGGACCGCACTTTCCCTGCTCCTCCCCTCGTTCACAACACACTTCTGGAAACCCTTCTTGTCACCCTTCGCCTCCCTTGGCACTGCAACTCCAGCTGCGCCTTGGCCTTCCTGACTGCATCCCTGCATGCCCGAGCAACGCTCCGATATCCTCCCTGGTTGCTTGTCCAAGTTTCCACTTACAAGCTTGTTTTTTTGTGAGTTGGCTCTCTGAAGAGCTCCCTGCTGAGCCAAGCTGGTCTGCTTTTCTGAAGTGCAGGGTCCTTAACTCTGCTGCTCTCCATCCCGCCTTCCCTCAGGATCCTGAACTCAGTCGTCTCGTGGTCGGTGCTGCCCGAGTCGCCATCCACAACTGCATTGCCCGGGTCCTTCCCCAGCCGGTATTTGCATGTGCCGTTCTGCCGTCGCGTGCGGGGCTTTGCTGCGGTCCTTGTCGGATTGCATCTCGCTGCTTGTGGCCCGTTTCTCCAGCAAAGCCGGGTCCCCTGGACCCCAGCCCTGCCCTCCACAGCATCTGCAACTCCACCCAGCCTGCAAGCTTGCTGGCCGTGCATTTGGCCCCATTGTCCAAATCATTCATGACGCTATTAATCAGGACAGAGCCCTGGGGAGTCCCCCACGTGCTTCATCCTCCCAGCTGGAAATAGCCATTGAGGAGTACCAGTTGAGCCCAGTGGTCCAACCAGTTGTGTATCCGGCTTACAGGACTTTCTGCGTTTCCTTCGCCGCGACATGGGATGTCCTGGGAGAGTGCCAGAAGCCGTGCTCGAGTCGAGGTGGAGCGCATGCCCTGCTCGCCCCCGCCCAGAGCTCGCATCCGAGGGGCCATCGGGTTGCTCAGGCTGGACTTGCTCTCGGTGAGTCCATGCCGGCTCCCCCTGCGACCAGCTTGGAGCGGAGCGGAGGCCCGCGCAGGCCCGGGGCTGTTCAGCATGCTCATTAATGATGCAGTTGTTGGAATTGAGAGCTGGAGCAAGTTTGCGGATGACACAAAGCAGGGAAGGGTTGTGTGCCCGCCGCTCAGCAGGATCCCAACGGGTTGGGGCTAACGGGATGACGTTGGATACGGACAAATGCACGGGGCCCCCTCGGGCAGAACAAGCAAACGTACAGATCTGAAGGGGGGAGTCCTGGCTGGAGGGCCGCAGAGCGGAGCAGGATCCGGTAGATCCAAGGCTCATCGGGAGTCTGCAGCACGACGCAGAGGGTGGCTGCGGGTTCGGGCTGCGACTAGACAAGTGTCGGGCGCAGAGACACGGCTCGGGCCTCACCCGGATCCAGGCGCGGCTCTGGGCTCCAGTTTAACAAGGACGCGGAGACGCAAGAGGGGCCGGACACAGCAAAGATGACCGAGGGCTTGAAGGGAAGTCACAGAGGAGAAGCTGGGCAGGTTCAGCTGATAGCAAAGGGGGGACATGACAGCAGACACCCGTCTGTTTGCATCGTCCAGTGGACATGGGCTCTAAGGCCCGCAGCAAACACCTGCCGGGAAGCGGGGAAGTGCCTCGTCTTGCTGCACAGGAGGGTGCGGAGCCACGGCTGGAAGCTGCAGCGAAGCCGGTCTAGGCTGGAGATCAGGAAACACTTCACTGCCGGAGCGGGGAGGCAGCGGGAGAGGCGCCAGGGGATGGGGGACTCCCCATTGCTGGAGCTAGTCAAGAAGGTGGATAACGATTGATTAGGGATGATCGAGGTGCTCTGCCTAGGTTCCACCCCGGGTATCTATAAGCCTTGGTGGGCACATGTGGCAGCTAGCAAAACCCAGAAACCTGGGAAAACCAGACCCCTCCGCTCTGCTCGCAGCCTGGGGACCCACCCGTCACCCCTGACCACGCAGCTGGAGCGGCCCCGCCGTCCCCCTCCCCAAACTTATCCCAGCCCCTCGCATCTTCTTTCCTAACCAAGCGGG
This sequence comes from Alligator mississippiensis, assembly GCF_030867095.1. Taxonomy (NCBI): domain Eukaryota; kingdom Metazoa; phylum Chordata; order Crocodylia; family Alligatoridae; genus Alligator; species Alligator mississippiensis. The sequence goes on from NC_081826.1 coordinate 1,421,008, forward strand.
TTGAGGAGCTCTGCTTCCTTCTGCTGGTGCTGAGCCCGGTCCCCTCCAGCACCCACCTGCTGTGGCCTGCGGGGCTCCTGTGGTCGTGGACTGATGCCCCGGAAAGTCGCCCCAGGTCCTTTTCTGCAGAGCCGCTGCCCAGCCCATTGCCACCAGCCTGGCCCGGTGCATGGGAGCGCTCCCTCCCAAGTGCAGGACTTTGCACTTGTCCTTGTTGAGCCTCATGAGCTCCCCTTTTGGCCCAATCCTCCAATGCGTCACGGTGTCTCCGAATCCCTGTCCCAGCCTCCAGTGCATCTACTGCTCCCCAGCTTGGTGTCAGCTGTGGCTTGCAGCGGGTGCGCTGCGTCCCGTCTCCCAGGTCGTCGATCACGGAGTCCTTCCCCTGCTGCGATGGAGAAGCTGTTCTCACGCTCCTCGCTGGCAGCTTTTCATGCTCTCTGCTCCCCCTTCACCGCCTTCCCGCAGGCTAACCGTGTCCCGCTGTCTCGCCCCGTCCTCGTACGGCTTTGCCTTCCTCACTGCCGTTCTCAATGCCTGCCTCTGGGCCCGCTGCACTGCGCCACGTCCTCCTTGAAGTGCAGAGCCCAGAAGGGCACGCGCATCTTGTCCTGGCCGGGTGGAGACACCGTCCTCTCGCTGTTACTCGAGCTGTAGGGCTCTACGGGAACGGGCCCCCAACCCCTGCATTTATTCTTGCCTGCCCCCATCTCACGCCAGCGCTTCTCTCCCCCTCTGCCGAGACGTTCGTGTGGGGCTCGCTCACCTGCACTTCAGTCCGTGCAAGCTCTTTCTTTTTATATTTGTCCTTGAACTTTTCACTGGCTGTTTTCATCCTCCCTTCGACGGCACTTTGCTCATTAGTGGGTTTTCAGATATTTTTCTTATGGGCTCACCCATTGGTCAGGATCCTGCACTGCTTTTCAGCACCGCAGCTGACTCCAGCGGAGCATAACGAGCCGGGCACGACCAGGATTCCTCCAGGGACGCCGAGTGAAGCAGGGATCTGGCGCCGAACCAGCGCTCCTGTCGACACAGCCCAAAACTGCATTGTTTTTTATCACAGTAGTTCACGCTGCTCACTCCCATTGCCGGGGCCCGCCCTGGCTCCAGCTTTGTTTAACAACTTCATTAAACAGGACTTTTGATACGGTCTCCCACAACATCCCTGCAAGGAACTTCAGGAAGTCCAAGTTGGATGAATGGACTGTAAGGGGGATAGAAACCTGGCTGGAGCACCAGGCTCAGAGGGTAGCAATCCAGGGCTCAATGTCTAGCTGGCAGCCAGGATCAAGTGCGGTGCCCTGGGGCGGTCCTGGGGCCGGTTTTGTTCAATATTTTCATCAACGACCTGGAAAATGGGATGGATGCACCCTCAGCAAGTCTGCAGATGACACCAACTGGGGGAGTAGATACGCTGGAGGTCGGGCTAGGACTCAGAGTGACCTCGACACATGGAGGATTGGGCCACAAGGAATCTCAGGAGGTTCAACAAGGACAAGTGCAAAGTCCTGCACTGAGGAGGAGCAATCCCCCGCACCGGGGCAGGCTGGGGATGATGGGCTGGGCAGCAGCTCTGCAGACAAGGACCTGGGGGGACAGGGGACCTTTGAAGCGGGGCTGGAAGGAAGCTGCAGAGTCACATCTAGTCCAACCCCTGCCTGAGGCAGGATCAGCCCTGCGCAAACCATCCTGTACAAGCTGGACAGGAGCCAGCAGTGTGCCCTTGGTGCCAAGAAGGCAACCAGCATCCTGGGCTGCATCGGCAGGAGCGTTGCAGCAGATGAAGGGCAGTGATTCTTCCCCCCTATTCAGCACTGGGGAGGCCACATCTGGAGTCCTGTGTCCAGCTGTGCCCCCCACTACAGAAAGGATGCAGACACATTGGAGAGAGTCCAGTGGAGGGCAATAGAAACGGCTGTGGGGCTGGGGGACAGGACTGGTGAGGAGGGGCTGAGGGAACTGGGATCACTGAGTCTGCAGAAGAGAAGATGGAGGTGGACTGAACAGCAGCCTTCACCTCCCTGCAGGGGGGCTGCAAAGAGGATGGAGCTGGGCTGGTCTCAGTGGGGGCAGATGGCAGGACAAGGAGCAATGGGCTCAGGCTGCAGCAAGGGAAGTTGAGGTTGGGTATTAGAACAATCCTTCTCACAAGGAGGGTGGGGAAGCATTGGGACAGGCTCCATCCTTGGAGGTGTTTAAGACCCCAGTCGACAAAGCCTTGGCTGGGATGATGTAGCTGGGGCTGGTCCTGCTTGGAGCAGGGGTTGCACTAGCTGTGACCTCCCTTCAACCTGATTTTCTACGATTGTAATGATTGGGGGGATCTGTGGCTGACACCAAGGGTGGCATTGCAGACACTGCAGAGGGCAGGGCCGGGATCCGGCGTGACCCAGGAACGCGGGCGAAACGGTGCACGAGCCACGAGCCGAGATTCAGCCAGGACAAGGCAGGGTCCTGCACGGGAAATGAGAGACTCGCCGCCACAAACCCAGGCTGGAGCGACCAGCATGGCTGCAGCGTTGCGCAGGAGCCAGCACCGCACGCTGGCTGCAGAACAAGACGGCGGCCTGCGGGGCCGTGTGAGGAGCGGCAGCCCCTGCACGCCAAGGGCAGCGCTTCTCCGCTCTGCCCAGCCCTGCGGAGGCCTCCCGGGCCCAGTGCTCGGCCCCCGCTTCAGGAAGGACATGGACAGGAGCCCAGCGCAGGGCAACGCGTGCACCCAGGGGTGCGGCGCGGTGTGGTCCTAACCCAGTGCAGGGGGGCACGGCCGGAGCTCAGGTGCTGCAGGTCCCCAGCTTCCTGCTGCTCAAGCAGGGCCGCGGCTTGGAGCTGGGCCTGCCCAGGCTGGACCGCGCGCTCCCGTAGCGTTGCTCCTCCCGTCTGCGTGCGCGGGACGTTGGCTGCTTTGGATGATACCCAAGAGCCTCAGCAAAGCCGGGACAGCCGTCAGGGCAGCGCCGAGGCCACGCGCCTGCAAGATAAGCGAATCCTTCCATGCATCGACCTGGGCCGTGCAGCGAGGACTCCCCCTGCCAGACCCTCCCTCCCGGCCGCGCCAGACCCGTGCGGGGTCTCTCCTGCAGGCCAAACCCAGGTGAGGGTGCCTGCAGCCTGCCAGGAGCAGGGGAGACCCCGAGACTTCAGCTGAAGGCACAGGCCTGGGGTGGGTCACGGGGCCCTGGCTGCAGCCCCCAGCCAGAGGACACCAGCCCCCGGGGAAGGCGGCTGCCCCAGGGCTCTGGGGGTGCTGAAGGAGCCCTGCCCTCCCCTCGCCCGGGCTCACCTGAGACAGCAGGACCCGCGAGCCCCTCTGCGGCTGGACGGAGGCCGGCACCGACACAGCTCCGCTCTTGGGACATCAACGGCGGGAGCAAGGACCGGAGCGCGGGGCACAGGCCAGCGCCCGCTGCCCCGTGGAGGCAGCGAAGGAGCCTGTGGACGCTGGGGGGCAAAAGCATGCAGGAGCGCTGGCTGCACGGCGCGGGGGCTCGAGGGTGCCGGCGCTGGGACGGAGGAACGGGGACTGTAGCTGCCAAGCGGCGATCCAAGCTGAAGCTCCAGGACGGCTACGAGATGGGGAAGCTCAGTCCTAGCCCTGGGGAGGGGACGAGAGCTCTGCACGGGCGCACGGCGAGGAAGCCAGGAAGGCCAAGTCGCTGTTCGAGCTGCGGCTGGGCAGCGGCGTAAAAGCAACGGCACGGGCTTCTACAGGTGTCAGGAAGAGCAGACACCAGAGAGCTCAGACGAGGTCCCGGCCGACCGGACGAGGGCAGAAGCAGGGGGAAGGGGAAAACTATAGCTCTGGGGAACTGCAGACCGGCCACCCCGACCGCCATCCCTGCAACGACCAAGAAGGGGCCTGTGCTGCACCGGACGAGACTCAGCGCGGACAAGTGCCAAGTCCTGCCCTGAAGATGGGACCACGCGTGCAAACGGAGCCTGGGCCTCGAGCGACCGGCCGTGGACAAGCCGGACCGGAGCGAGCAGCAGCTTCCCGGGCCCTATGAACAGCCCCGGCACCTGCGCGCGAGGGCGGTGATTCTCCGTCCTGTTCAGGTCCGGGTCAAGGACGCAGACGAGCCGCCCGGGACAGACTGGAAGAATTCATCCGGAGAAGAGGAGCCCAAGAGGGGATTTCATCACAGCTGGAAAATTCCCGAATATAGGAGACAGGCTTTTCTCTGGACAAGGAGCAACCGCCTCAAGCTGCAGCGGGGGAAACTGAGGCTGGGGAGGGAGGCCGGAGGGCTGGGCTGCCGACCCAGAGCAACTGGGCTCCCCGGGGCGCGGGGGACAGCCCCAGGTGACCCCGAGGGCCTCCCGAGTCGCCTGCCCAGATCCCACAAGCAGCTGGAAGCCCCTGGCCCGAGAAAGCAGCTCCCGCTCGGTCCTGCAGACCGGGCCAACGGGGCCTGCAAGGCCCAGCAAGGAAGCCCCCAGCCCCACGCGGCGCAGCATCGAGGCCCAGGGGCTTTGGAAAAAGATGCTTTAATCAGTGGGTGTTTGGCAGATACAGTCTGGAGAGTGAAAAAGAGACCCGAGGTCAGACAAAGCGCCAGGGCCATACCGTTACACCCACGGGGCCAGGGCAGCCCCCCTGCCCCTGGTGGGCACCAGCCCCAGGCCGGACCCCTGCACACCCCATGAGGGTGAAGCAGTCACCAGTGGGGCACAGGCCCCAGGGCAGCATGGCGTGGGCTGCGCCAGGACGGAGGGGGCAGGGGGGAAAACACACACGTGGGACACGGGCAGGACGGACGTGTCCTACAATGCCCTTGCCGTCGCACCTCGTACCAGAGGGATGCCCACGGCCCCGGGCAGAGGCAGCAGGATGCAGCGGGGTGGAGGGAAGAGGGGTCCCAGGGTCCTTTGGAGGTGCTGGGGAAGGGAGGGCTCTGCTCCCCGCTGGCCGTGGCTGCAGCCCCATGGGGCGGGGGCAGCAGGAGGGGCTGAGCCTTTTCTAGTCCTACTGGCCCAAGCTGGAGCTCGTCTGGGAGGAGGAGGCGCTACTGAGCCGAGGCCCACGGGCCCCTGGGGGATGCTGGTTGGGGGCTCTAATGCCACGTGGAGGAGGAGGAGGAGGAGGAGGAGGGGGGCCGTGGTGCCCGAGGCCCCTCCCCAGAGCAGTGCACTGATCTGACATTCGATGTGGGGGTGCGGTCACCCCCGGCGGCGACGCGCGCAGGACGGACGCGAGGCAACTTCCCGAGAGGGCAGCGCCGGAGCCGAGACAGAGTCCGGAGGCCGAGAGCAGCGGGAGCCAGCTCCCCCCGCCCCGGGGCAGGGCAGCCCCGCGCTCACTGGCTGCCTTCGTAGTTGAGCACGTAGTAGTCGTGGACGTACATGAGGACGGCGATCGGCTGCCCGATGATCAGCGAGATCCACACGGCCGCGTTGCCGTAGTTGCCCTGGAGGAACTTGCCCACGAACCAGGCCAGCGGGAGCTGGAGCGGGAGGGGAGCAGGGCCGTGAGCGAGGGGGCACCGGCTGCCCCTGCACCCCACGACCGGTGTAGGGAGGCCGGCCCCGCTCTCACCCCCCAGCCCGCTCACCTGAGCCATCATGCCCATGAAGGCCCAGAGCCGGAACATCCTCAGGGGCACGCTCACCAGGTACTGCGGGGACAGCCGGGGTGTCAGCTCTGCCCGTGGCCCCCAACACGTGCCCCCCCTCAAACGTGGTCCCAGCACCAGCTGGGGAGAGCTGTCAGCTGTGCCCCAAGCCAGAGCCAGCGCCGAGGGTCCGCTCCCACCCCCGGGCAAGCTCCTCCTGCCCCCATGGGGTGGTGTAGACAGGCAGGGCGCTGGAGACACCCCCAAACCCCCTGCAAGGCCACGACTACACCCTCCAGTACTGCCCCCGCACCCCGCGGGGAATAGGCCAGGCGCCCACCTCGTGGAAGAAGGCCGAGAGCAGGAAGACAGCGGTGCGGGCCATCCACCGCCTGCAGCCAGAGCGGATCATGGGGACGTAGAAGTGCCTGAGCACAGCAGAAGAAGGTGGGGGGGTTACTGCCAGGCTTATTGGACCCGGGCCCCCCCAGGGCAGGAGCCAGCACCTGGCTGAGCCACGGGCAGGTGAGGGGGTCTCTCCTCCTGCTCCGGGACATTGCAAGGGGTCCGAGCCGGGCTGGGCGGCTCCGTACCCCCCTGCACCCCACGTACCGGAGGCACCACTTGTGCACGGGGATGTTCCAGTTCTGCCAGAAGTAGGTCACCGACTCCGAGTTCCTGCGGGCACAGGGACCGTCAGCAGCCGGTGCCCGGGAAATGGTTCCTTCCTCCCGGTGCCGGCCGGACCCGCGATTGCCACGCGGCCGCTGGGGCAAGGGGGCCCTGCTGCCCGCTCCGCGCCCACTCAGGCGAGGCCCGCCCGTGGCAGAGGTGGGGACAGCCCCGGGGCTCAGCTTCCCGCCCAGGGACACTGCAGGGGGCTGAACATCAGCCCTGCCCCGGAGTGGGGTGGACCCCAGGTCCATCCTGCTAGTCTCCTGTGTCACGAGGGGGAGTGACCCGTCCGAGCAGGGTTTCCCCTGTTCCTCTCGCCCCTGCAGCCCCCAGCACTGAGGTCCAGGCAGGGCGATGCAGAGCCCGTGCCCCTCGCTCCCTGCCCCAGCGCCACCCATCGATCCCCTTTCCTTCCAGCACGTGTCTGAGCCCTGGTGAGCGTGGCCGAGCTCTCAGCTCCCATCACCCCTAGGGCCACGAGTCCACCGTTTCCCCCCCAGTGTGGCACGAAGAGACCTTGCTGGTGTTAGTGTTAAACTGCAACGTGCTCAGCCCGTGCGTGACCCTCGTTCCTTTCTGGTAAGAAACAGTCACTAATAAACCCCTACCGACTCGTCACCGGTGGGAGCGTAATGCCTCCGTGGGGGGCAGACAGACCCCCCGGACTGGTACCGGCTCCACAGAGCCGTGGTAGTGAAGGGGCTCCCCCATGGCTGGGCGCACCAGCCTGGACCCCCCCACCTCTCCCGGAGACCCCGAATGAGACCCACACTCACCACCAGTCCCGGTAAAACTCACGGTCCCCGAAGCGCAGCACCTCGGCCACCGCGTTCATGGAGGAGTGGAACAACCAGTAGAAGAAGATGAGCCAGATGAAGTGGTTGGGGACCTGTGGGGAGAGAGGCAAGACCGTGAGCAGGCTGGGGGCTGCGCTGGACCCCCCTCCCGGGAGCTGGCGCTGCCCAAACACGCAGCTGCTCCAGCCCAGCACTCACCGCCAGCTTCAGGAGGCGCTCGATGATCCTGGAGTAGTCCATGTCCTGCGAAGGGAGCTGCTGTCAGAGCTGCCCAGGCTCCGGGAGGGGCAGGGAAGTACCAGACCCCCGGGCAGCGCCAAGCAGAAGCCCCTGTGGCCAGGTTGGGGCGGGGGGGGAAAAGGGGGCTCTGCACGCCCGCCCCGTGCCAGGGCCGGTCACTCACCCGAAAAGGCTTCATAGAGTTCTGGATCGTGGGGACCATCCACTGCAAGAGACGGAGCAGGACGGTCTCAGGGCCCGGTGCAACCCCTCCAGAGCATGCCCTCCCCTCCACCAAGCCGTGGCCAGGCCAGAGCGGCCCCCGGGGCAGGGCAAGGCTTTGTGCCCCCCAGAGCACAGGTCCTACCATGTCCTGGGGCAGCCCCTCAGTCTGCCCTAGCCGCGTGGCCCCACTCGCTCCCACCCTGCAGGGGTCCGGGGTCTCAGGGTTCCCACCCGCAGGGGAAGCGCGGCCACCTACCTGCTGTATCAGCCCCACGATGAGCTGGGTGAAGAAGAGCTAGGACAGAGGGCAGCGTCAGCGCCCGGTTTGTGGACCCTCGCCCCCTCCAGCCCCCGGGGGCACAGCCCAGCAACCGGCTGAGAGGAGCCTTGAGCCCCCAGGCACCCTGCAAGGGGCCTAAGCCTCAGCCATGCCAGCCTGTGGGTCCAAACCGCTCAGCACACAGGTGTCGTGCTGGCTCAGACCAGCCTAGGCAAGAGCCCCCCTCTCCTGGGCTCCTCCCAGCCAGAGCCCAGGGGCTGCTCTGGCCTGCGCTGCCCCAGCCCCGGGGAGGGGACAGGAGGAGACCCTGGAGCAGGGGGAGCAGAGCTGGCCCCAGGCACAGCCACCTCACCATCTCAATGAGCCGCCGGAGCAGGAACCGCTTGCGTATCCGGGGGGAGCGCGGGAAGTTCAGCTCGTAGCACAGCGTGGGGGCCAGGAGGAAGTAGTACAGGTCTGCAGGGCAGCGGGCGCCAGGTGAGGCCCTGCCTGGCAGGGACTGGCTGTGCAGGGGTGGGGGCATGATGGTCCCCTGGGTGACAGCCTCCCGCCCTGCCCCCAGGTCTGCGCCCTGCTGGGCAAATTGGCGTCCCCAGGGGCTGGAGCTGGGGAGAGATCTGAGGATCCCAGAGCCATGGGGCTAGCAGGAAGCTGCAGGGTCACATCCAGTCCCGAGGCAGGATCAGCCCCCGTAGACAAACCCCCATGTCTGACATTGGAGCCTTGTGACAGTCACCCCGACAGCCCCCCGCCCCCAGGATACAGGGAGGCCATGGCCACCTATGTCCTACTGCTACTGGGGGGTCGTGGGCGCTGCAGAGAGCCCAGGCCCAGGCCGTGCCCCCGCTGCAGAGGAAGGCAAAACCCCCCAGTGCAACCAGTCTGTGCAGGGGGAAATCCCTTCCTGCCCCAGTGCAGCGGGGCTGAGCCTGAGCGCAGGGGCAAAACCCTCCAGCCAGGACCCTGCAGGGTTGGTGCCAGCAGGAGCATTGGCCCAGCCCAGCCCCATCCCCAGCCCGGACTGCAGCAGCACCCAACATCTCTGGGGGAGACTTAAACCTCCCGAGACGTGCTGGAATGGGCTGTCCCCAGGACCATGGTCTCCCTGGCAGGCCTGAACACCGTGGGTACAGACTCCCTCCCGCCGCAGCCAAGGGCCAGGCCTGCCCCATGGAAAAGCTTCGAGGCTCTGGCCCAGCCACCCCCAGCCCAGGGCAGAGGCCTGGCCACATGCACCCTCCATGCATGTGGATACCAGGTCTCCTGCTCACTGTGCAGGCAGGCAGGCCGGCCCCCTAGTACCTTTGTAGCTAAGGTTGGCCGGATAGGACACGCTGCTCTCCGCCACATCCCCGTTCGCCGTCTTCTGCCCAGGTGCTGCAAAAGGAGCTGCCGTGAGGCACAGGGGACCCTTTCCCAGTCCCGGGGTGGGTTTGGGGCAGCTGCTCCCCGACTGCTGGGGCCTCTGTGCTGCACTTCGCAGGCGCTGGGGGAGTGGAGTGCCCAACTCACCCGAGTTGCGCTTCGCAGGTGCTGGGGAAGTGCCCAACTCCCCCAAGCGGGCGCTCTCGTCCTTGGCCCGCCGCTCACGGCACCATCTGTTCACATCGCGGAAGGAGAAGAGCTTGAGGAAGACGATGGTGTAGGTCAGCAGCGCGAACAGGGCCCCCACTGGGGAGAGAAGAGCCGCGGCGGGGTGGGTGCCAGCTCACGACGTGCCCTTGCCCCTCACGCCCGCCCGAGCCAGGGACCTGGATGCAACTTGCACCTACACCCCAGGCAGCCGGGATCAGCTCTGCCAGGAGCTGGGAGCCAACACCAGCCTCCAGAGAACCCCCCCGGAGGTTGCCCCATGCCCTACCTGGAGTGGCCGAGGACACGGTGAGCACTACCAGGGCGGGGAAGCACAGGACAGTCAGCAGGTTGAGGCTGTGCAGGACAGAGCCGCTGCGCTCCGAGAGGGTGCCCTGCGGGGCGAGAAGATTCGCAGGCTCCTGAGGCTTCTGCCAGGCCCCCTCCAGACAGAGCAAGCCCTGCCCTGGCCCTGGAGCAGGCCCAGCTGCAGCCGTCGCAGTCACGTGGAGCTGGGCAACTAGCCTGGGACCCAGCTGAAGTGCCCACTGCTGCTAGAGCTGGGGGCCAGCACAGCAGACCCGTCCCAGCTCCAGCGAGCACCGACACCAGCCTTGCCATCCTGGGGCTGCCTGGCCCCTAAACCCCCGCCAAGGGGGTCCCCCACACCCTGGAGCCAGGCTCCCTCCTGCGGGAGCCACAGCAGCACCTGGCAGTCTGATGGCCCTTATGAAGGTGCTCCCCCTTGCTGAGGGGTCCCTGCCTTCCCCAGGAGAGGACGCAGGGCTATTACTGGGATACCACCCCCCACCAGCCCCAGCTCCGTCCCCGGGCAAGCACAGCATGGAAGCAGGCGGGCTCACCACTGCCAGGCGCTTCTCGATGTGCAGAGCAGTCAGCACAAACACGTTGGACACTGCGGAGAGACGGGCCGTGAGCACGTGCAGGCTCCCAGGCAGCTGGGCCCCTCCGCCTGCTGCCGTGGGCACTGCTGCCCCTCCCCAGCACCAAGACCCGGGGACAGCACCAGGCGCTGGGCAGAAGGAAGCGTCTGTCTGGGCCTCTGTGCACACAGTGCCCTGCTGCCAAGGGGGAGCTTGAAGGCCCTCATGCCCCTGGGGTCAGCTGGGGCCACAGCACCATGCCTGCAGTGCCACGGAGCAGGGCTGTAGCCAGGTCCCTGCACTGGGATGTGGCAGGTGGAGCCGGCCAGGGGGCCAAGCCGCCCAGGGCCCATGCCAGCCAGCAGCTGCAGCCAGAGGCTCCGACAGACCTGCGCGCTCCTGCCACAGAAGCCCCATCACCGGGTCGCACGCGACAGCCCCACAGGGACCAGCCCAGCCAGGGACTCCAGCTGCAAGCAGCCCCGTGTCAGCTCACCCTGCTACCCTCCCACCCCCCCCAGGGCTTGCCGGAGACTCACGGATGACCAGGCACAAGGAGGGCCAGCTGTAGGGGTCCTTCAGGAACAGGGAGACCACCTGGATCGGGTCCACCAGGATGCCGTACCTGGAGGGGAAGGAGCCTCGTGAATGGGGTGCCACAAGCCGGGTCCCCCTCCAGCCACAGTCGAGCCCCACTCTCCTCCCATCCCAGAGCGCAGGGAGCGACGGAGCCACCGGCTGCAGCGGTGCACTCGTGCCACGAGGTGGCGGCCTCCTCCCAGCCATGCCCGGCAGCCCGTACGGCCCGTCCCGGGACCGGGGCCAGAGCGCTGCTGGGCTCCAGCATGCAGACACACACCAGGCCAGCTCCAGAGGGACCCGGGCCGGTGACAGCAGCTCCAGCCCATGGGTCCAGGTGGAGGAGGGTGGGGGCGAGGCTCAGCACTCACTTGATGAGGTTTTCCAGGAAGAGCCGGGCGTTGCTCAGGACCTGCAGGAGAAGCAGCCGCAGCGTTACACCGACCTCACCCAGAGGGTCCACGGCACCATCTCGGTGTCTAGAGCCACCCCTTGCCCCGGCCACACCAGCCCCAGGGAGGGGAGCATCGTGGGCCGGTGTTTGGGTGTTCTCCAGGCACCCCTCACTCCTGAGGCGTGGAGACTCCCACTGCAGCCCCTCACGGCAGGAGCACTGGAGCAGGGACCCTCCATGCGAGACGGCCACAGAGAACCAGCGAGCCCAGGGGCTGGCAGGGAGCTGCAGGGTCGTGTCCAGGCCTGAGGCAGGATTGGCCCCAACTCCACAGACAAAGCCCGTGTCTGATCTCGGAGCCACGTGACAGCCCCAGGTATTGCCCCCGACCCCAGGAAAGCAAGGGGGCCGCAGCCACCGACGTCCTGCTGCTGCCAGGAGGCAGCACGGACGCTGCAGAGAGCCCAGGCTGAGGCCGTGCCCTGGCTGCAGAGGAAGGCAAACCCCCCAGTCTGGGCCAGCCCAAGCAGGGGGGGAAATCCCGTCCTGCCCCAGTGCAGCATGGGGCTGAGCCTGAGCGCAGGGGCAAGACCCTCCAGCCAGGACCCTGCGGGGTTGGTGCTAGAGGAGCACTGGCACAGCCCAGCCCCATCCCCAGCGCCTCGGGGGGAGGCTTCAAAACCCCCTGACATTTAGCAGGAGCTCCCCCCTGCCAGGTAACCAGGTGCCGCAGGGGAGCTGCAACCCCGGGCACCGCCAAGGCCTTACTGTGCAAGCCAGAGCCCTGCACCCTGCAGCTGGGCCGGGCTGCCGGCAGGAGCCCAAGATGTGGCTGTTGCCCTGCCCTGGGGGCTGGGATCTCCAGTCCAGGGCACGAGCCTTGCACAGCCACTGCCCTTGCTCTGCCCACCCCGCACCAGGTAAAACAACCCTGCTCCAGCCAAGAGATGCAAGGTGCGAAGGGCAGCAGCCTGGAGCCCAAGGGCAGACCCAGCTGTGACCCCACAGGAGAGGGTCTGGCCCCGGGGTCACCACGGGGCACAGCCCTGAGCCCCCGGCACCTCCAAGCGCCCCATCACCAGGGCACCACTGGGGCTGGCCAGGTCATCGGTTCATAGATGTAGGGTCAGAGGGCACCTGAGCATCAAGTTTAACCCCCTGCCCTGGGCATGAATGAATACGGCTCATACGACCCCTGCTAAGTTTAAGCTCATAAGACCCCAGCTAGGAATCAGCCAGCCTCCTTTTAAAGACCCCCAGGGTAGGAGCCAGCACCACTTCCCTTGGAAGTCGGTTCCAGATCCTAGCCGCCCTGACTGCAGCAACGCCTCCCGATGTCCAGCCTGAACCTGCCCTCAGTCAACTTATAGCCGTTATTCCTCAATACTCCGGAGGTGCTCAGGGGAACAGGGTCTCATCCTTTCCCTGTTGGTCCCCTCTGACCAGTTTATAGACGGCCACTAGATCCCTCTCAACCTTCTCTTGTGGGGGCTGAACAGGTTCAGGTCCCGTCGCCTCTCCTCGTAGGGTCTGCCCTGCTGCCCCTGACCATGCGGGTGGCCTCCTCTGGCCCCTCTCCATGCTGGCCACATCCCTCCTGAAGTGTGGTGCCCAGAACTGGACGCAGTACTCCAACTGTGGCCTGACCAGTGCCGCGTAGAGGGGGAGGATCACCTCCTCGACCTGCTCGAGATGCATCTGTGGATGCATGACAAGGTGCAGTTGGCCTTCCTGACCGCGTCCCCACACTGTCGGCCCATGTTCATCTTGGCATCAGTGATAACTCCAAGATCCTTTTCTGTCTCTGCACTGGCGAGAAGGGAGTTCCCAGCCTGTAGGTCTGCTGCTGGCTCTTCCTCCCCAGGTGCAGCACCTTGCACTTGTCAGTGTTGAACCCATCCTGTTCTCATCCGCCCACCCCTGTAACCTGCCCAGGTCCAGCTGTATCCTGTCCCTCCCTTCTAGCATGCCCACCTTGTCCCAAATCTTGGTGTCAACAGCAAATTTGAACAAGGTGCTTTTCACCCCCTCGTCCAAGTCCCTAATAGAGATTGAACAGTGCGAACCCAAGGACCAAGCCCTGGGGAACCCCACTGCCCACATCCCTCCAGGTCAAAAGAGACCACCACCACCACCCTCTGGGTGCGGCCCCTCAGCCAATTTGCCACCCATCTGACTGTGTAGGCATCGATGCCACAGTCACCTAGCTTTTTGATGAGAATGGGGTGGGAGACAGTGTCGAAGGCCTTCCTGAAGTCCAAAAAGACTACGTCCGCTGCGACACCTGCGTCCAAGGATTTTGTGACCTGGGTGTAGAAGGCCACCAGGCTGGTCTGACAGGACCTGCCTCGAATGAACCCCTGCTGGTTGCTCCTGAGCATAATCTCCCCTGCTGCCCCTCGCAGATGTGCTCCTGGATAATTCTCAAAGAACTTCCCCAGGATTGAAGTAAGACTAACTGGCCTGTAGTTGCCCAGGTCCTCCCTCTTCCCTTTTTAAAGATGGGGACCACATTGTCCTTTTTCCAGTCGCCCGACATCTGGCCAGAGCACCACGAGCGCTCGTAAAGCCGTGCCAGGGGTCCCGCGCTGACCCCTGCCAATTCCCTCAGCACCCTGGGGTGGAGGTCGTCTGGACCTGCTGATTTGAACACGTCCAGCCCCTCCAGAAGTTCCCTAACTCGGTCCTCCCCAACCCTAGCCCTGGCAGTGCCTCTCCCGAGTCCATCCTGAATCCCAGTGGGGGAGAAGTCCCAGCCTCACTCAGAAAAATGGAGGCAAAGAATTTGTTAAAAAGGTCTGTCTTTTCCTCTGGTGCTACCAGCAGACTGCCCAGCGTGTCCTGCAGGGGCCCCACGTTGCCCGGTGCCTTTCTTTTATTCCCCATGTATTTAAAGAAGGGCCTTTTGTTGTCCTTGATCCTTGTTGCTAGCCTTACTTCCGTCTCTGCCTTAGCCTTCCCGACAGCCTCGAGCAGCGGAGGTGTACTCCTCTCCTTGGTGATGGCTCCTCCCTTCCACCCGGTGAACGCCTCCTTTTTGGCTTTCAGACATTCGAGCGCCTTTGGTGAGCAAGGGGGGCTTTTGGGCACTCTTGCCCCCTTTGACTCGCGTTGGGACTGTCGCTCCTTGGGCTCGGAGGATCGTCTCCTTAAGGAACGACCACTTGTCTTGGGCACCCAGTTCCCCTGCCCTCCGGGACCGCAATGCCTCTCCTACCAATCTCCTCAGCTCATCGAAGTCGGCCCTCCCGAGGGCCCTCGCCACCCTGCGCTGGATGGTGAATCCCAGCAGGCGATGATCGCTATCGCCCAGGTGGTCGAGCACCTGCAGACCCAGGTTGTCGCCCGTGGCCAGCACCAGGCCCAGGAGGGCATTTCCCCTGGCGGGGCTGTGCACCTCCTGGGTTAGGTGGAGGTCTTGTATCGCAGTAAGGAACCTATGCGAGCGGTCCGACCCGGCTGACTGCTCCTCCCAGCAGATGTCCGGGTGGTTTAGGTCACCCATGACAACCACATCCCTTAATTGCCTCTGCGAGCTGACCGGAGAACTCCCTGTCCAGCTCTTCCCCCTGGTTGGGGGGGGTCTGTAGTAGACCCCCACCGTTAAGTCCCTTTCCCCCCCTGACCGCCCGGTATCCTGACCCAGAGCACTTCAGCCTGCCCCTCCTCCGACCCCATCCTGTTAGTTGAGGACGTGTATTGCTCTTTGACATCGCGCGCCACACCCCGCCTCTCCCCCAGCCGCACAGCCTGGGGAGCTGCCCCAGGGAACCCGTGCCCAGCACGCCCCGGCACGGGCCCACGGACAGTCCCTGCAGGCATCACCCCCCTCCCTGGGGCAGGAGCAAGGCCAGGCTCTGCTCGTGCACAGCAAGTCCAGTGGCCACGCAGGTCCGTGCACACACCACGCAATCCTCAAGTTCCTGCCGCACCAGACCACACATCCAGGAAGGAGTTTCACCACCAAAGCTTTTCAACAGCTGTTTCCTTCTCACGCTCTTTCCCAACCCGGGCAGCCCTGCTGCTACGAGCCGGTGCAAGGGTCGCTACAGCTCGCGTGGGGAGATAAGGCACGGCAGGCCCCGCGCTGCACCCGGGAGGGGTGCTGGCTCAGCCAGCGCACGGCTCCAAGGGCAGGGAGAGCCAGGTCCGCCCAGGTGCCACGATGGCACCCCGTGGGCACGGCATCTCCAGTGGGAGAAGCAGCAAAGCCAGCCGAACCCCTGGATGGGCTCCAGCTGGGTCGGCTCCGAGGAGGGCACCCCAGGGCGGCTGGCAAGGGCACCCTGGGGTCCTGCCGGCAAGATGCACACGCAGCTCCTTGAGCTGGAGTGAGCCGCAGCAGGAGCCTGCTGATGAGCGACAGAGGCAGGTTGGCCTCTGGGAGCTGGGCGATACCGGGGGCAGGCGATGCACACCAGTGCCCGAGCGGGTCAGCCAGCACCGCAGCAGACCAGGGCACAGCACGTGCCGGGCACCTGGCCTGGCAGGACCCCGAGCCGCGAACCAAGCAAGGGGTCGTGGCCCAGGACAAGCACACGGGGGCCCGGACAAGCCCTGCATACACGCGGGGAAGACTCAGCTGTGGTTTGCAGGCAGTAGCGGGTTGCCCACAGGGTCCGAGCCCTGCCCCAGGGCCGACTCAGGCCAGCGGGGTCGGGGTCGGGGCCAGGACACACCACGCACACCTGGAGCAGGAGGAGGATGCACCCAGGCCCCCGTCCACTGCCCCCAGACAGCAAGGCCTGGCTCTGTGCAGCTCTTGCTCAAGTGCTGGTGCCAGGTTGCACGCTTGGCCCTGCCGGACGCAGCAGGGACTTGTGCAACACCGGCGTGAGGAGAGGACCAGGGGCAGGCGGACGCATCCTGCACCCGGCATCCCGGCAGCCCCAGGGCCAGGTCCTGCCCGGGAACAGGGTGTCCTGCCCCGAGCACACCCGCACGTCGCTGCCTGCTGTCCTTCCACAGGCTCCGCGTGGCTCTCGCCTCCCGCGGCCGGCTGCCGTGGGCTCGGCAGTGCTCGAGGCGATCCGGGGCACCCGGTGCCGCCACATGACGTCACGGCGAGCCCCCGAGGCGGGCCGGGCGTCACTCACCAGCATGATGACGCACCAGTTGAGGACGCCGCGGTAGTTGCTGTAGCCGCTGGCGGAGCTGAGCAGCGACTCCTGCACCTTGTGACACCTGCGGGCAGAGCGGAGCGGTCAGGCCCCGGGGGCCGAGGGGCTGCAGGGCCGCGCACTCGCGAGGGGCCCGGCCCGGCCCGGCCACGTGCCCGGCACGCGCGCCCCCCGCCCCCTACCTGAACTCGCCGGCGCTGTCCGGGTCGCCCTCCGCCGCCTCGGCCGGGGGGTCCCGCTCCCGCTCCCGCTCCGGCCCCGCCCCGGGCCCGGCCCGCCGCCGCCGGGGCCCCGCCGCGCCGCGCTCGCGCTCGCCCATGCCCGGCGCCCGCGACCCCGCTTCGCGGCCACCGTCCCCGCCGCCCCGCGACCTCCGCCTCCCGGCCACCGTCCGCCCTGCCTGCTATGTAGCGCCCCGCGGGGCACGCCGGGAGCGGGAGTCCGCGCGCGGAGCATGCTGGGGGCGGTAGTTCTGCCGAGGAGGGCGGGGGGGGGAAAAGGAGCGGGTAACCCTTTCTTTGCCGGGGATGGGGGGCGGTAACCCTTTCCCTGCCGGGCTGGGGGAAGGGGGGTAACACTTTCTTTGCTAAACTGGGGGTGGAAGGGGGCAGTAACCCTTTCTCTGCTGGGCTGGGTGCCCAGGCTGGGGGCGGGGGCAGTAACCCTTTCCTCCCTGGGTTGGGTGCCAGGTGCCATCCCCGGCTGGGGGGAAGGGAGGCGGTTCCTGGCTTGGGCTCTGCTGCGGGCTTCCCGCCGGGGTGGCACGAGTGTCATTCGAGGGCGCCCTCTGGGCAGCGGGAATGCCTGCGCCCCCATCTCTGCAGGGCCCCCATTGCCCCGAGGTTTAGACGGGGGGCGTGGAAGCAGCGATGGGCACCGTGGGGCTGGCAGGTCCCGGCTGCCCCTGGCCAGACGGGCAGGAGCCCCCCATCCCCTCCGTGGCCAGCCGCACGGGCCCCCCCTGCCCCCCTCGCCCTCTCTGAGGCAGGGGACCAGGGCCCGGGCGGTGCAGCCGGGCCCCCCGGCCCCGGGCAGCGGGCGATGGCAGGGACGCGGAGAACCTGGACCCGTACCTGCCTCGCGGATTTCGGTGAAGGCTCTGGCCACAGCGCAACGGAGGACGGGGCTGTGAACGGGCTCCGGTACCCTCGCTGGATCCATTCTCGGCTGGCATTTCCCACCGAGGTCTTGGGTCCGACGAGCAGGCCTCGAGCCCAAGCCAGCTGGGCTGAGACCACGGCGGGAGCTAGTCGGCGGCTATGAGGCCGAGCGGGGCTGCCATCGCAACCCCATCTGCCGCCCCAGCCCTCCTGCCATGGGTGTTCCTGGGCATGGGCGAGCACGGGGGGATCCGTGCCCAGATTGCTCCACACGGGCCGGGACACGGCACTCCCCACGTGCTCTCGTGGCGCGGCGGGGGGCTGAAGGCACTGGCTACCCGTGACAGCCAGCGCCCGTGCTGCCGGGGGCCCACGGGGCTGGTTGCCACCTGACATGGGGCCAACGGGTTCCAGGCATGGACACGGCATTGCACCAGCTCCCGGCCGCACGGGATGTTCCTGCATCGGGCCTGCCCCGGCTGGGACTGGAAGTGCCCCAAGCTGCTGCCTTGCTCCGATTGCTGCATCTTGGGGCTGGGCCGGGCCAACGCTCCTGCTGCGCCAACCCCGCAGGGTCTTGACTGGAGGGTCTTGCCCCCGCGCTGATGCTGCACTGGGGCAGGAAGGGATTTCCCCCCCGCTCAGAGTGGTGTGCACTGTGGGGTTTGCCCTCCTCCGTAGCAGGGGCACGGCCTGGGCCTGGGCTCTCTGCAGTGTCCACGACCCCCGACAGCAGCAGGGCATTGGCGACTGCGCCCCCCTGTATCCCAGGGGCAGAAGCAAGGGCAATACCTGGGGCTGTGCCGGGGTGACTGTATCATGTGCTTCCGAGGTGGGACACAGGGTTTGTCTGGGCTGGTTGGGATGGGGCTGATCCTGCCTCAGGCCGGGACGTGACCCTGCAGCTCCCAGCCAGCCCCCCGGCCCTACGACAGGCCTGGGCTGACTCCCAGCAGAGGAAGAAGAGCTGGTCGGGACCCAGACCAGGGCCCTGGCTGGGACCCAGCGTCACTGTGCAGCTCCCCACGTGCTGCACGGTAGAAATGGCAAGGGGTGCAGCACCCCGCGGCTCCCAGGACCTGCACCCTGCCGGGGGGTCACTGCCCTGGGTTAACCTGGGACCAGGCCAGTGCATGGGGCACCAAGAACATCCCAGAGCTGCAGGGGCGTTAGGCCCAGGTCCCTGCACGGAGGCAGGACGCTGCTCCTCACCCACCCTCGCCAAAGCCAATCCAGCCTCCGCCGGCGCCCACCACGAGGGAGGTGCCCCCTGCCCCGGCCAGCCCTGGTCCTGCCTCACTGTCCTAATGGGAAGGAAGTTTTTCGTAAGATTGAATCTCCATCTGCTTTGCTGCGGTTTGAAGCCGTGGCGAGGAAGAGACGTTTCTCTCCCTGCTCTCTCTGGCAACCAGTTTGAAGATGCTGTCAGGGCTCCAGGCCTCCCCCGGGACCCGCCACCATCCTTGTCCCCAGCCTCTGCACCTCTCCAGCTTCTCCTCCCTCCTTGTCCTGCGGCTGAGGGAGAGAGCAACCCTATCCCCTCCCTGCCTGACACGTAAGACTGACCCACACAGCCCAATTTTGCATTTGCTTTGCAAGGACCGGGCTAGCACGTGCCCCTCCGTCCACCACAACCACCTCTCCGCCAGCGTTTGAAGGCGAGATGGTTCCCCAGCCCCTCACGCCCTGAGCCAGAGTCTCGCTCTAGGAGTGGGCGGCACTGGAAGACGGTCAAGAGCTAATTGCACCATGCCCCGTGCAAGCCGATTACACCATTTCCTGTGGACTCTCACCATGCTCCAGGATTTCTGCAAGCCGGGCCGCACCCTCCGTCCCACGTATTAATTTTTTCTTGCTGGTTTTCAAGATACGTGTTACAGCAGGGCGTGAAAGTCACATCCGGGCAGTGCCCTGTTGTGCAGGAGGCAAAAACCATGTTTGGCAACACCCAGCACGGGGCAATCCCCACGTTTGCAGCTGGTCCTGAGGCAGACACGGTTCCCTGGGTCAACGTGATCTCTTTTATAAGAGTTGGAAAAATTGTTCTTTACAAGCTTTGGGGCACAAACACCCTTTTTCAGGCATAAGGACATGGTTCTGGGGAGTCACGTCCCAAGCGGATGCAAAAGAGCTGCACAAAGGTCTCACCGAGCTCAGTGAGCGGACAAAACCTGGGCTGATGAACTTCACCATTGACGGGTGCAAGGGAATGCTCCCGGGAAAAATAACCCGTGCTTGACTTCCTCGGCGCTGGGTCCTGACCTGGCCATTATGACTCGGGAACATTAGAGCCAGTGTCAATAGCTCTCCAACCGCGGCAGCGCAGCGACCAGACGAGCCAATAAAATGTTGCACGTCATTAAGAAGGGAATTGAAAATGAAACAGGGAACATCCTCCAGCTGCTCTGCAAATCCATGGGGTGCCCACAGCTTGAATCCTGTGCGCCGCGCTGGCCCCACGTCTTCGATAGGACGTAGTCGACCTGGAAAGGGTTCAAAGAAGGGCGAGCTAAGGGATCGGGGCCCGGAGCGGTTGCCAGACCAGGAGGGACTGAACAGGCTCGGACTCTCATTTGGGCAGGAGAAAGCTGAGGGGGAGAGGACAGAGCTCTTTTTCGGTCCCATTTCTTAACATGTATGTACACAACACGTGCCGTGTACAAGCGCCCTACAGCACCAGACGGCTGCAGACCAAGGGACCAGGCCACGGGTAGCACCAAGTCCCACGGATGCATCGCTCTGGAGATGCGGGTCGCGGCTACCCCTGCTGCTGTCGGCAACAGGATTTTTGTATTTATTTGTTTAATCTTTCAAAATCAGCCAAATCAGTTCTGAAACCTCTCGACTGAGCAACACTCAGTCGTTCAAAACACCGCAGACCACTGCTAAGTGTCCTCCACCCGACACATCACCCGGGGCTTCAGATGCTCCCAAATCCATTGGTGGGCATCCAACGTGCAGGCCCAAACCCGGAGGGCTGGGAGTTTGGATCCCCCGAGTCTCACTTGCCCTTAGCCAGGGGTCACATACTGCAGCCTAAACGAGCCTTACCTCTGCCTGGCCCAGCACCCATGACTAATTAACGGCCCGCTAACAGTCCCTGGCCCCTCTGGAGACAAGGACAGGGAGCAGGGAAGGGGCAGCCAGGGGCTGAGAGCTGGGGACCCTGCTCTGACGTGGTGCAGCAACTCAGCTCTTGGTCTAAGGGCACCTGAGGTCTGGGTTCAAAGCCCCGGCCGTGACCTTGAGCAAACTGTGCCCGGGGCACGCTCCCCCCCAGCTCTGACGGGGCCAAATCCAGGATGCAGGCGGGAACAGGGCGGTGGAGGCAGGGCCTAGCATCAGCAATTACCGCACGTTACAGCCTGTTCCAGAGATGATGCATCACATGGACATGGGGGAGCATGGTGTCCCCCACTGGAAAGGTTGCGCTATAAACAGCCCGGGGCACATCCGGTCAGGGTTGGGAGAGATGAAGCAGGAGGCAAGAGAGGGAGCTGGACAACATGGAGCCTCGCGCCGACAGCGCTGGTGCACGCATTCCCTGCGGGCCGTGGCTCCCGGGCAATGGGTATGGGCTGTGCTGAGCACGGCAGGTTGGGGTCCGCGACTAGGGGCTGGAAGCCCGGGGGTCCGGCCAAGGCGGCTCCCAACAGAGCTGACCTCCGTGAATGCCCTGACTACCTCCTGTGGTAGGGAGTTCTCCAGGTTAACGGCGCTTGGGCCAACTTCCCCTGCTCCCTCGCCTTCCTGGGCTTGGAGGAGGCGTCTTGCCCCACGCCGAGGTTTGCTGCCGGGCACGCGCACGGCACGGCTCTGCTGGGGACCCACGCGCGTGCGACTCCCCTCCGTGCACGGCCAGCGGGACAGAGGCGGGCAGGGAAGTCGGGACCCCATGGCTTCGAGCGGGGAGGTGGGCGCTGGCGGGCGCTCTCCAGCCCTGCCACCCGCACAGCAGAACCGGGCGAGCTTCAGGTGTGTCTGCTCTGCACGGGTTGCACGCTCACCCCAGGCGTCAACAGCCAGCTCCTTGCACACGCAGACCTGCCCCTGGACCTGTACACGCACACGTGCACATCTATGTATGCACATGTACACACCACACTCCTGTACGTGTGCACACACACACCTACTACACATGCATGTACATGTGCCCGCACA
The DNA here is from genome assembly GCF_030867095.1 of Alligator mississippiensis. Taxonomy (NCBI): domain Eukaryota; kingdom Metazoa; phylum Chordata; order Crocodylia; family Alligatoridae; genus Alligator; species Alligator mississippiensis. Next base: position 1,442,569 of record NC_081826.1, read on the forward strand.
CCTACTACATACTCATGTACGTGTGCCACGTGCACCTACCTACACATTCGTGTACATGTGCACACACCCCCACCTGTGAACATGTACAGAAACACCTACACGCACACGTGCACGGACACACAGACCTGTGCATGCACACATGCATTTCCATGCACACGTCCACACATCCATACCCACGTGCATTCTCGCACATGTACACACATGCACACAATGTATATGTACGAACCGTGTGTCACATATGTATATGCACAAGTGCACACATATGGCATATCTACACACACACATGCACACTCCCACCTGCATGCACACATATGTATGCACAGACACGCGTGTACTTGCACACGTGCATACAGTATATCCACATGCGCACATGCATACTCCCACCTACGTGCACACACACGTATGCACACAGGCACGTGCACGTACACACACGTGTGCGCACATACTCTAGCTACATGCACGCGCATGTGCTCCCACTTACATGTACATGCACACACATGCATTTCCACGTACACGTGCACACCCCCACACAAGTACGTACGTGTCCGCACCACACGCATGCGCACACGCCCCGCCCGCCCCCGCCGACTACATTTCCCGGCGCCCCCTGCGCCCCAGCCCCGCCCCTTCCCCTGCCCTGAGCGGCGGCGCCCAATGAGCAGCGAGGCCGGCGGAGGTCGGGCCAATGGGAGAGGCGGGGCGGGGCGGGGCGGGGCCGGGCGGGGCGATGAGCGGCGGCGGCGGCCGGGGGCAGCGCGGGGGCTCGGGGGCGCGGCGCGGAGGTGAGAGCGGCCGGGCACGCGCGTGTGCACGCGCACACGGGCACGCGGACGCACGGCCAGGCACATGCATGCACACGCCGGCACGCGCGCGCACATGCCAGCACGCGCAGACCTGCTTGCGCACGCGGACACGCACGCAGACGTGCACACGCAGACACGTGTGCACCCGTAAATGCATGCGCAGGCACACCAGGCACGTGCACACGCAGACGTGCACTCAGGCATGTGCACACGCAGACACGTGTGCACCTGTAAATGCATGCTCGGGCACACGTGTGCACCCGTAAATGCATATGCTCAGGCACACGTGTGCACATGCAGACACGTGTGCATCCGTAAATGCATGCGCAGGCACGTGCACATGCAGACGTGCACTCAGGCACGTGCACACGCAGACACGTGTGCACCCGTAAATGCATATGCACAGGCACACGTGTGCACATGCAGACACGTGTGCACCCGTAAATGCTTGCACAGGCACACGCAGACGCTCACCCCCCTTAGCACAGGCAGACGTGTACATGCAGATACACACATGTGTCAGCACACGCTCACAGGCCTGGCAAGGCCACGGCCCCGTTGGGGCTGCGGCGGGCGGGCGGGCAGGCGGGGACTGCCGGGTGTCCCGGGGGGAGCCCTGACCCGAGCCGGGCGCTGGCAGCCTGACGGCGGCGGCAGCGGTGACGCATGCCTGTGTCGCGGCCTTGACGCGCCGGCCCTGGAGTGGTGACGCATGGACGGGGGGGCCGGCACCGGGGTCTTCCCCCTGGGGGGGGGGTGGTGAGGCCCCGGGGCTGGCACTGACGCTGTCCCCCCGGGCAGCGCCCCCGGGGCCGTGGAGGCAGCAGAAGCTGGTGCAGATCCACGAGGCGCTGAGCAGCGACCCGGTGGGCGTGGAGCGCCTGCGCGCCGCGGCCGCCAGCCCAGGGGGGCTGCTCACGGACGAGCTGCGCCGCCGCGTCTGGCCCAAGCTGCTGGGCGTCAACGCCTACGACCTGCCCCCCAAGCCAGGTAGGGCGCGGGGTCCCCAGGGTTGGGAGGGGCCGTCCCGCCCCACGGCCCCGGGAGCCCCTCACCCTGCCCTCCCCCAGGCCGGGCCGCGTGCCGGGACCACAAGGACTACGGGCAGGTGCTGCTGGACGTGAGACGCTCCACGTGCCGCTTCCCCGCTGGTGAGTGTGTGGCAGCCGTGGCTGGGGCGGGGGGGAGCAGGGGCGCCCGGCTCTGACCTCTGCCCTCTGGCCCCAGGCATGCGGGCTGAGCAGCGGCAGGTGCTGCAGGAGCAGCTGGTGGACGTGATCGTGGCGCTGCTGAGCGCCCACCCCGAGCTGCACTACTACCAGGGCTACCACGACGTGGCCGTCACCCTGCTGCTGACCGTGGGCGCGCGCATGGGCCTGGCGCTGCTGGAGCGTCTCTCCACCCACCACCTCCGGTACCACCCCTGCCCCCGGGATGCAGGGGGGCCGCGGCTGCCAACGTCCTACTGCTGCCGGGGGGTCACGGGTGCTGCAGGGAGCCCAAGCCAAGCCGTGCCCCTGCTGAAGGGGAAGGCAACCCCCCCCCCCCCCCATGCACCAGTCTGAGCAGGGGGGAAATCCCTTCCTGCCCCAGTGCAGCGTTGAGCCTCAGCACAGTGGACAAGACCCTGCGGGGTTGGTGCCAGGAGGAGCATTGGCACAACATGGCAGGGTTCCCCGGTCCCTTCTGCCGAGGCACAGCTGCGGCCCGTGGCGTCTGGTTCCACATGGCCCTGCCACGGCGCCGGGGGCTGCGTCCCGTGGGGCTGGGAGGGCTCGTGAGACGGGTGTCACTGTCCTGCTCCCAGCATGCACCTCTCCACCCACCGTTGGGCTTGACCCTTGACCTTCTCTTCCCCAGGGACTTCATGGACCCCACCATGGACAGCACCAAGCACATTCTGAACTATCTCATGCCCCTCCTGCAGCGCGAGAGCCCTCGGCTCCACGACTTCATGCTGAGGTAGCGGCCGGTGGCGTGGGACAAGGGCTAGCCCGCGTGACCCACTTCCCCTGGCACCTGCTGGTGGGGGTGTGGGTTGGACTGGGAGACGCTGGCAGAGCCGTGGGGTGCAGCCCAGGGGCTGTGGGTGGGGGGTGAAGGGCACCGGCAGGACGGGCGCTCAGCGGCCGCTGTCTCCCCATGGACAGGGCGGAGGTGGGCACCATCTTCGCGCTGAGCTGGCTCATCACCTGGTACGGCCACGTGCTCACCGACGTGCGCCACGTCCTGCGCCTCTACGACCTCTTCCTGGCCTCGCACCCGCTCATGCCCGTCTACCTGGCTGCCGCAGTAGGTCCCATGCGTGGCGGCGGGGCTGGCACCCCTGAGGGCACAGCCTCCCCTGGGACCTTCCCCCTGGCACTGCTGCTGCTGTCCCTGCAGATTGTCCTGCACCGCGAGGAGGAGGTGCTGACTTGCTCCTGCGACATGCCCAGCGTGCACCAGCTTCTGGCCCGGCTGCCCCCCGACCTGCCCTTCGAGCGCCTCGTTGCCCGGGCCCAGGACCTTTTCCGCTGCCACCCCCACGCCGAGCTGGCCAAGCAAGCGGCTCTGCAGCACCACAAAAGGTGAGGGGGGCGCAGGCGGGTCCTCCGGGCACCCTGCCGCCTGCAGTCCCAGCCGGGCGGGGGTCTCCGCAGTACAGGAGTGGGGGGCTCTGGGGGTCCCAGCAGGCAGCAGGGCACAGTGGACGTGGCACGAGCCTCCCCCTACCACCACCAGCTGCTTCCCGCAGCATCTCCATCGGCTCCTTCTCGGCGCTGCAGCTGGCCGCATCCTGCCAGCGCCCGGACACCGTGCTACGCCAGCTGCAGCAGGACAGCAGCACCGCGCCCGGTGTCCCCATGCCTGCCGGCAGGCACCACCCCCTGGTGAAGGCGGCCGTGTGGGGGCTCTCGGCCACGCTGGGCGCTGCGGCCCTGGCCGTCACCCAGACCGCGCTGGAGTGGGCGCCCGAGTTCCTGTTGCAGCTCTTCTAGTGCCCGACTTGCCCCCTGGGGTGACACCTTGGACTGCCCAGGGGAGCACGAGGCCTTTCCTGCCCCAGGGCTGTGGCCTGCCCACCATGGGAGCCCCCAGACCCTCCTTGGGGTGCCCGTGGTGCCGCCCTCCCTCAGGCTCCCTTGGGCACCCCGAGGAGGGGTCTGGGGGCACCTGTGATGCGGCCCTCCCTCAGGCTCCTGGCCTGTCTGGCACCGGTTCAGCCCCATTGCCGGCAGCTATGAAATAAAGACCGGGTGTTTTCTAGTTAATCTGCTCTGCTTCGTGCTGGGCGCTCGTGGCGTGGAGCCTGGCCCCCGTTGGCCTGGCAGGATCTGCCCGGGGTGGGTGGGCTGGGGTGCTCAGGCCTGCTTCTGGCTGCGCCCTGCTGTGTCCTGCCACGTGCATGCAGGAGGGCACTTGCACGCGCATGTGAGCCCCCCACCCCAGCACAAACACACCAGCTGCTGCACTCAAAGTCTCTTTTTATTGCATCTGGTCCCAGCACAGCCGTCCCCTGCGCCCAGGACCCTGGGGCGGGTGCACCAGGCAGCATCCCCAGCCCCTGCGACCGCATCACGGGCCCCGCACCAGCCGGCCCGGCCCGGCCGCGCAGCCCAGCGCCCTCCTGTCCTGGGACGGCTCAGTCGAGGGGCCGGAAGGTGAGCAGCGGGGGCTTTTCAGGCATGAGGGTGAAGCCGCAGACGGTGTTGATGTCGTCCTTGGACACTGTGTCCACCTTGAAGTTGCGCAGCATCTGGAGCCGTGCAGGTGCGGGGGGTGAGCCTCTACCCCTGCCCCTCTGTGCTGGGGGTCTGGTTTCCCCCGCTCCAGAAGGGAATCCCCCTGGGAAAAGCCCTGGAGCCCGCTGGATGCCCAGGCGGAGCATCGGGTCGGACCCTGGAGACCCCCCTGCACCCCGCTCAGCCCCAAGCTGAGGGTGCAGCACAGGGAGGAGCCCAGCTCGGGCTTGCCAGGGGGGACGCGGCCTGCCCGGCCCCCGCCACACTCACATGCATGAGGAAGAGCATCATCTCAGCCTCGGCGAAGCGGCGCCCGATGCACTGGCGGGCGCCGAAGCCGAAGGCCAGTGCCTTGAAGCTGTGGTCGTCCTTGCGCAGCCAGCGCTCGGGCGCGTAGCGCAGGGGCTGCACGAACACGGCCGGGCTGCGCCCCATGGCGTACAGAGCCACCTGGCACAGCGTCTGCAGGGCAGCAGCCAATGGCAGGCACCCGCGTTTGCATGCCGACAGCCGGTTGGCTCGTCCCCCTCCCCGCCGTTTTCCTCGGCAGCCAATGGGGCTTCGAGCTCAGGCAGAGCCCTGGTGCGCGTGCTGCCTGTGCACACCCGGTGCCATGCCTGGCAGGGAGCCCGGACGCTTGGGTTTTGCCCTTAGCCGGGAGCCCGGAGGCCTGGGTTCCCACCCTGAGCAGGGGGAGGAGTGTGGGTGAGCGGGTGGAGCCGGGGCAGGGACTCACCCCCGCCGGCACGCGGTAGTTCTGGAGCACCACGTCCTTGGTGGGGTAGCGCTGCACCGTGATGCCCACGGGGTACAGCCTGCCAAGCAAATGGTGCTGTCAGTCGGCGCCGTGCCCCAGGGGGGGCCAGGCCCTGCACGCCAGCTTGGGGCTCGCCCTCCAGAGCGTGACCTCCCGCTCAGCCTGCCCCAGCCCTCGGCTCCAGCCCTGCCGCGGAGCCGGGGCCCGTCTGTGCCACCCCCGGGCTGGAAGAGCCGGCTTCACGCTCTGGCATGCTCCCGCCTGTCCGGCCACCCGCTGCCCCTGGGTTGCCCCTCACCGGAGGGTCTCTTTGATGGCGGCCTTAAGCAGCGGCAGGGAGTTGAGCAGCTTGGGGAGCTCCCGGGGGCCTTGGGCCTCGGCCGCCACAATCTCGTCCCGGAGGGCAGCCTGCACACTGGGGTTGCGCGCCAGCTCGAAGAGGGTGAAGAGCAACGGCACGGCCGTCTGGGCGCACGGGGCAGGGAACCGGGGGCAGACACAGAATTAGAGCCGCAGGGACGTGCCAAGGTCACATCCAGTCCCAGCCCTGTCCGAACCAGCCCAGACAAACCCCACGTCCGACCTCGGAGCTGCGCGGCACAGCCGCCCCCGGGATCCAGAGCGGCCGCCAACATCCTGCTGCTGCCCGCGCCCCGGCCGTGCCCCCGCTGCAGAGGAAGGCAAGCAGCCCCCCGGTGCACACCAGTCTGAGCAGGGGGGAAATGGGGGAGCCGCGTCCTTACCGTGTCCACGCCGCCGGCGGTGAACTCGGTGATGTTGGCCTTGATGGAGTCGAGCGGGAGCTCGGCCTGCAGCAGCAGCTCAGCCATGATGCCCGAGTACTTGTGCGGCTGCCCCAGGCAGAACTCCTGGTAGATGTGCTGGATGCACTTGTCGGCTGCGGGGCAGGGGCACCGTGAGCGCCCCCGGCCCCTGCACCCCGAGCCCGGCACCGAACCCAGGCATCTGGGCCCCCGACCCCACTGCAACCCCCCACCCACACGCACGCCGCCCCGAAGCGAAGGGCAGCACCCGGGCATCCAGCCCCATCTCTGGGCTCTCTCCACCGGCCCCAGGGTGGGCGTGGGGCAGATGCCCCAGCCGCGGGGTGGACGTGCTGCATGGGAGGGGTGCAGCCACGCCACGCCACGCCACGCCACGCGTGCTGCAACCACCCGGCTTCCCCCCAGGGTCAGGGTCCGGGTCCTGGCTCACCGTGCTGGAAGATGGTGTCCCAGGCGTGGATGTGCTCGCGCCACAGGCGGTGGTTGGCCCAGCGCAGCAGGCGGGTGGGCAGGAAGAGCAGGGGCAGCGTGGTCTGCAGCATGGTCTTCACGGCGCTGATGAAGCGCTGCGACTCCGCGTTGGGGCTCTCCTCCAGCAGCCCCAGCCGCTCCCCGTACAGCGCGTGGGTGCTGGCTGCGGGCACGCCACGCCGGGGCCTCAGCCTGGGCCCTCGTCCCGAGCCCCCTTCCCCGCCCCTCGTGGCTGCGCCCAGCGGCTTCAGGCCTGGCATGTCCCCGAATGCTCCCGGCTCTAACCGCTGCCCCGCGCTGCCCCCAGCAAAGGGCAGGACCCAGCCATCCGGCCCCGGCCCTCCAGACCCCCCCGTGCCACGTACCCTCCAGGGTGAAGCGGAAGAGGTCGTGGTAGAGGTCAACGGTGAGCGAGCACCGCGGGCTGCGCTGGACGCGCCGGTGCATGAGGGCGGTGAAGTCGCGGGCCACGGTGTCGAGGAGGGGCAGGAACTTGCGGGCGCCCGCGGGGCTGATCACCTCCTTGTTCAGCACCAGCCGGTCCGCGCGCCACTCCTCCCCATTCCTGCGGGCACACGTGCACCCTGCCAGCCCGGCCCCAGCCCCCCGCCCGCCCCCAGGCTGCAAGACCGAGTCTCAGGGGCAGCAGTGCCCCTGCCCCCCGCGCCCCCAGGGCACTTACAGCAGGAAGAGGCCACACTTGTGGTTGCGCAGGTGGCGGTGCGCCACCCACGCCTCGACGCCCATGCGCCGCGGGAAGATCCCCTCGGCCTGGAAGAGCTGGGCCGCGTCCTGCGGCAGCAGCACGTTCACACAGTCGTAGGTGCCCACCGTCTCCCTGCGGGCACAGCGCCGGCCTCAGCTCCGGCCTGGGGGCTCTGCCAGGGTCCCCCATCCCTGCCTCACTGACCCACGGGCACCTCTGGGTGCGGGGCTTGGGTCCCCTGTTGTCTCCCCCGGCTCTGTGCCTTGAGCCTTGTCCAGCTGGAGCTGGAGCAGGGATGGGGACGGGGCGGGGGTGCCTGGAGCTCGTCCACACTGGGGTTGGGGGAGCTGGGTTGGGGGCAGAGGGTCCGGGGCTGGGTGGGGGGCGCGGAGCTGACCGGTAGATGGGCCCGTAGCGCTGGAAGTTGCCCTGCATGATGTGGTGGAAGCGGCGGAAGCCGTCGCTCCTCCAGACGCGGTACAGGTTGAGCCAGGCACTGCGCCCGCTGCGCGGGATGGCCTCGTAGGGCAGCGTGGGCTCGGGGGTCCCCGGCGGCTCGGGGGCCGTGGGCGCCGTCAGGCTCGGGGCCGCCGAGGACGAGAGGTGCCGGCAGAGCTGGCGGGCAGCAGGGCCCCCCCACAGCCGGCTGCACGGGCCCATGGCGGCCAGGCTGGCTCCGGCTGGACCGGACTCCTTATATCCCCACCGAGGGCTCGGCCCCCTCCTGCACGCCAAGGCCGAGGGGCTGTCAGCATGGCGATGCCTCCCCCCGCCAGCACGGCCTCAGCGATGTCCTGGCTGCGGGGCTGGATGGGCCGATGCACCCCAGGAGGGGAGCGGGGGGCCGGGGCAGGAGGCGCGGGGGGTGCTGGGCAGCGGGGTCTGGGGGCTGCTGTTCCCTCCGCTCCTGCCTCCGCGACGCGTCAGGGTCTTCCAGCCGGATCTGGATCTGGGGCCCCCGGGGAACCAGAGTAGGGGGCACGGGCAGCACAGCTGGGGAGGGTCTGGGAGCTGCTGGTCAGGCACTGGGGGGCACTGGCACAGCTGGTGGGCCCCGGATGGGGAGTGAGGGGCACTGTCGAGGCCGGGGGGCAGGGGCTGCAGGTCGGGAGCGAGGGGCACCGGCAGGGCTGGGGGTGCCCAGGGCCAGGTGGGGGGGCAGGCTGGCGGCAGGCCGAGCCGGGTGTGCGAGGCCGGCCCGGCCCCCCTGCCCCCCGCTCCGTGCTGCACTCTCGACCTCTCGTTTCCACAAAAGCTAAAAATACCGGCGGCGCTGGCAGGAGCTGGAGGCCGAGGCCGAGGCCGGACGGCTCCTCTCAGCTATTCATAGTCTCCGGAGACCAGCCCCTGCTCCCCCCCCGGCCCAGGCAGGGTGGGCAGGAGCCAGGGCTGGCCCCGGGCAGCGCCCAGGGGAGCAAGGGCAGGCAGGACCCGGCTCCCCATCCCATCTGCCCTCCCATGCATGTGCAGACACACACAGGCAGAGGTACACGCCTGCACATGCACACATACCAATGCACACACACACATGCACGCCACACGCTCTCACCCTCCCCCCCCCGGCTCAGCGCCGGGCAGAAGGCCTGGGCACTGCAGCTTGGGAGCGGTGCCCGCCGCCTGCCGCCTCCCAGGCCCTGCCAGAGGAGCCGGACGCCCCGAGCCCGAGTGCGGGGTGCAGGGAGAGCAGCTTGGCCCCAGGTCAGCTGCGGCGGGGGCCACGGGGCCGTCACCGCTGCGCCAGGCCAGGCCCCTGGGCGCGGGGATACGGGCGAGGCAGGCACGAGGGGGTTAACTTGGTGCACTGCACCCTTGAGCGCCAACGTCAAGGCCCCCGTCCCTGCGATGCAGCCGGAGATAAGAGGAGCCGGGTGAGGGCCGCGGCCCCCAGATAAGGGGCTAATTATAGCCTGGCTGCAGGCGCTGACGTGTGGGGGCAGCGTGGGTTGGGGGCACCGAGGGGGGGCGCTGCCCCTGCCCGTCACACTCAGGCGCCCAGTGCACACGGGGGAGCAAAGTCTCCGGGAGTGTGGGGGGAAGCCTGAGTGCCCCTGAGCTGCTGCTCTGCTTTCTGCTCCCTGCCCTGTTCTTCCTGCTCTACCGGCTGCTCTTTTTGCTCCCATCCTCTGCTCTTTCTGCCCTGTGCTCCCTGCCCGATCTGCTGCTCTGCTTTCCGCTCCCCTCCTGGTATGTCCCTGCCATGTCCCCTCCTCACAACAGGCTGCCGGAGGTACTTGTGCTAAAACCTTGGCCAGAGTTGGCTTGAGCAGCAAACCTGGCCGTGGCCTGAGCGAGCTCCTGGCTGGAGGCGGGAGGGGAGACGCTGCGCGCGGCGTGGGACAGCACAGGACCCGCGCGACAAGGCTGGAGCAGGAACACCCAGGTCAGCACATGGAACAAGTTCACGGCCCTGCATGCTTGAAGAGTTTCCAGACACAGGAGTAATGCAAGACACCTGCACCGGACCGTGGTCATGGCCTGGGGAAGCTGCCCGACGCGGTGCTGCCTGCCTCGTTAGCACCCAGCCTGATGGACCTGGGAGGCCGTGTCCTGGCCGGGCTTGCAGACAACAAACCTGCCTGAGTCTTTGTTACCGAGCCGAGCCCGGGGACGCTCCCTAAGACCAGGGTGGTGCCGGGGTCTCCTGGCTGTGACTCCTGCCAGCCCCCCGGTCCCTGAGGATTCGGCACTGACAATGCATGGGTAGCACCCGACACGAGGCAAACAGTGACAGCGACGCTTATGGGTGCTGGCACTGTCTGTGTGCATGGCAGTGTGTGCTAGTGTGGGCCACCTGTGTGTGTGTACAGGTGTGTAGGCATGCATGAACACTTGTGCACGTGCACGAGTATATGGTGTATGTGCCAGCATGGTGCACGCATGCATGATGTGTGTGTGTTGGGTTTGCAGGCCTGCTACACACGCTTGTGCATGTGCAGGCATGCTGTGTGTGTGCATATATGGTGCATGTGCCAGCATGATGTGTGCATCCATGATGTGTGTGTGTTGGGTTTGCAGGCCTGCTACACACACTTGTGCACACACGGGCATGCTGTGTATGCATGTATGGTGTGCATGCCAGCATGGTGCATGTACGCATGTTGGATATGCAGGTCTGCTGCACACATGCATGGTGTGTACACGACACTTGTATGCGTGTTAGATACGTAGGCATGGTGCATGCACAGCATGTGCATGCCTGTGCCCACACCCCCCGCACTCTCTCCTTCCTGCCGGGCTCTGGGTGATTCCAGGATACTGCTCCTGCCCCCTCCACCCCTGTGACCCCTTCCCATGCCCCCCCCCCACTGCTTCAGGCACCTCCGCAGCACCCGGAGCAGCCAGGTAGAGCCCCCCCAGCCAGGCCAGAGACATGCAGCAGGCCTGCATCCCCGACACGCATACACCATGCACGTCAGCTGGGCCTTTGGTATAAAAAGGGCAAGAAATTAAATGCATTCTTTGCACCTGGCTTCACTGTGGCGGGTGGTGAGGAGATTCCCCCACCAGACCGCTCCTCTCCAGGGACAAGCCGGGGGGGCTGACCCAGACGGAGGTTGGAGCAGGGTGCTGGGGGGCTACTGATAAACTCATTAGTCTCAAACAGTCAATGGCATTCGCCCATTCAGCTCCTAACTGCAGCGTGCAACCCATGCCCGAACACCCGCCTCAGTGCCAGGGGCCTGGTGGATCGGGGCGATCCGGCTGACACGGTGCATTTGGACTTCCAGAAAGCCTTTGCCCAGGTCCCCCAGCAGAGATGAATGAAGGTAGGTGGTCGTGAGACTGCAGGGAACGTCCACGCGCAGGTTAGAAACTGGCTCCAGGATAGAAAGCGAAGAGGAAGCATCAACGGTAGGTTTTCAGGAAGGAAAGACGTAAACGGGGGGTTGCTGGGGGTCTGCGTGGGGACCAGGGCTGCTTAACTTAGCAATGACCTGGACAAGGGGTGAGCAGCGAGGGGGCCAGATTTGCAGGTGGCACAAAATTATTCCAAGCGGTGAAGACCGAGGTGAACAGCAAGGAGCTACAGCAGGGTCTGGCCCCTGCACACCCACATACTCCCCAGCGCGCACACGCACATGCAGGCACACACCCACACGTGCACACAGCGCCCTGCCTGCCTGCCTGCGTTCCCTGGGCCGCTGGCCCCACCTGCCGGCCGGCCCCGTCGCTGCAGCTCCGCACCAATGACCTTGACAAGGCCCAGGACTGCGCTGGGCAGCGCCCAACAGGTCTGCCCTGGGGGGGAAACAGGCCACAGGGACCCAGGGCTGAGGGGGCAGATAGGCCTGGTGCCTTGCAACCCCCGCTGCTCCGCCAGTGCCCCTCACTCCCCTGCTCCCCCCATCCCTGCTGGTGCTCCTCATTCCCAACCTGCAGCCCCCTGCCCCCCTGCCAGTCCTGCCGATGCCCCTCACCACTGACCCGCAGCCCCTGCACACACCCCTGGGCCCCCAGGCATGCCCCTACTCCTGCCCTGCTGCCCCGGCACCCTCCTGCGTGTGCACAGGTGACTCCGTCCAGTCAGACCTCGCTGCCTCCTGCCTAGAGCTCAGGCTCGGTCCAGCTCCGGCCCCAGCCCTGGTACAGCCACTGCCACCTGCACCCAGGCTGCGGCCGGCTCCTGCCCTGGCTGCCCCTCCCGGCCCAGGGGGAGCAGGGGGGATCCAGGGTCCTGTGAGCCCATCTGTCCCTGCTCCCCCCAGCCCAGGCAGGGTGAAGTGCATGCAGTTAAACATGCGTGTACATGCACTGCACGCACACACATGCACCCGCAAACATGTGCGTGCACGAGCACCCACCAATGTGCACTTGCACACCTACAGCACCTGCCCCCCCCCAACTCAGCGCCTCCTGCTGGCCCCCCCGCCCCACCCTTGTGCTGCCCTGGGGTAACAGTGAGGCCTGGCTGCCGGCTGGGCACGAAGGCAAGGCCTGGGCTGAGGCATGCGAGGCAGGGAGCGGAGCCGGGCACCACCCGTGCACACAGGCCTGGCCAGGGGCTCTGGGCTCCTCTCCCAGCCCTCCCTTGCCCCGCGCAGCCCCCGTGCACGCTGCCTGCACCCCTGGCCTGCAGGAGTCCCTCCACACCCATTCCCCCGGCTCCCTGCCCCGCGGAGACCACACAGAGCCCTTGCCTTGCCCCTTGCAGGCCGTGCCCTGCCACCTGCCCACCCCACGGCGCTGCCCCCTGCCCAGCTCAGCAGGTCCCCAGGATCAGGACACCTTCGCCCCCTCCCACCATTGCTGCACCTTCCCCTGGGCCCGTTCCCCCCCAGAGCCAGGCTGGCAGCTCTCAGGGTGGGTTTCCCTTGCCCCCAACAGCACCCTCCTTGCCTCTCGGGGCAGGGATGCTCCATGCGGGCACCCCTGGGGTCTCTGGCCCTACAGCAGCAGCTTGGAGAGGTGCAGGGAGCCCACCCCCCTGAGCCCAGATGCGTTGGCTTCAAATGCCCTCAGGATTGGGGGAAAAAGCCCCTGGGGCTACCGGCACTGGGGCAGGGGGGACAGGGCCCCGGGGGCTGAGCTGGGGGGCAGTGAGACGGGAAGCAAAGCAGCTGCGTGGCTGAGATGGCTCCAGGCTTCCCAGGACAACCCCACAGGTGCCAGGGACAGCGGGGTCGTCTCTGCCGCAGAGCGGAGACCCCCACCCCGCTCCCCGCAGAGCAGGGGCACCGAGGCCTGCGCCCAGCTGCAGCAAGGAGCCGCTGCCACCCCCAGCCTCTGCAGCCCAGCCCCACGGAGCAGGGGCAGGCTGGGAGCGGGGCCAGGCCGGCGAGGGGGGGCCCTGCAGTCTGCCAGCCTGCCGCAGCACGGCGGGCGCCGGCGATTTCTGCCTGCGGTTGCATTCGGGGCGGGTTAGATGCAGTTGGCCCACGCGTGCGGCTCTGTGTGTGTGTGTGTGTGTGTGTGTGCATGGAGAGAGAGCCAGGCTGCTGCGAAGAACAGGATGTGCCGGCTTTTCCCTTCAGGGTTGGTTAAATCGATTGCAGGAGAAAGTGCTGAAGTAGCGGTCCCGGCTCCCTCCAATGCAGAGGCTGCGCCTGGGTGAGTCACGGAGCCTGGGATGCAGGACGGAGACTGCTGACTCCAGGCGTCAGGCAGACACTTAGATCATGAGGGGAAGGGGGTGCCGCAGCGCACATGCACCGCTCACCTTGAGCCTGCTGCAGAAGGCAGGGCCCGCGCCGCCGCCCGCGAAGGGGGCACCTGCTGCAGGCAGGGGGACCCTGCAAGGAGACCAGGGCATGCTCTGCTTGACCCTGGCATGTATTACACACCCCGTGCCTCAGTTTCCCCCACTGGTTCCGGGCCAGGGCCCTGCTGGGAGGATGCAGCCCCCTCTGCAACACTGCCATGGTTGTGGGGAGCCGGGGAGCTGCTGTGGGCTCCCCTGCCACAGAAGTCCAGGAGCCACTGGAGCAGGAGACCAGCCTGTGCCCACTGTGACGCTGCCCACGGCAGCACTTTACGTAAGAAGAGGCATTAACCCAGATTTGCTGGGCAGAGGCCAACCCGCACGGCATCTCCCTCTGCCAGCATCCCGGGGCCGGCTGCCCGGCCTGCGGGAGGCTTCGCCGCGGCCTCTGCTGAGCTCTGCCGCTGGCACCCACCCCAGAGGCCGCTGCATTTCGGGGCTGGTCAAGCCCTGGGCTCCTCGCCTTGCCTGGCTGCTAGGCCTGGAGCTGGGAGAGCCAGGGGGCAGCAGCCTGGAGCACAGTGAGGGGTCACAATGACTCTCCGGCAGTGTGCTCAGCGGGGGCAAGCCCTGTCCCCCTGCCCTCTCCAGCCCAGGGGTGCTGGAGCCAGGACACAACATGGGGCCCGGGCCAAGCATCCTCTGTCGGCGCCAGCTGCAGCCTCCTGGCCAGCTTTCAAGCCGGGCAGCTGCTCTCTGCCTCCCTTGCACAGGTATTTCCCAGCCCCGAAGCAGCCTCCTGCTCCACCCCAGAGGTGGCTGCATTGCAGCACTGGGCTGCTCAGTGCCTGGAGCGGAGCGGCAGCTGGGCCATGACCCCAGGAAGAGGGGACGGCAGAGGGGGGCTGCAGGCCATGGGAAGGGGGGTCTTTCCCCTGCTTCCTGCCGTCCAGCACCTGCTCCCTGCCCCACGCAGGATGCATGGAGATGCCCCTGAGCCCCTTCCCTTGCAGGCTGCCATGCACCCTCTCCCACGTGCGCACACGGGTGTGCCCCCCACCGCCACGTGCGCCCATGCCCGACCCCAGCCGCCTCACTCCCCTCCACGCCTGACCTGTGGAGCCTGCTTCCCTTCCCACCAAGGGGGCCAAGCCCCAGGCCTGGGGGCTCCCGTCCCCACTCCACCCACCCGCGAGTGCTGGGGTCGAGGAACAATGCCAGGGCCCTTCCCAGGATCGGGCAGGCAGTGCCAGGGGGCCTGCCCGGCCTCCCCGCACACGGGGTGGGGGCAGGGGAGCTCCTTTGGGGGGAAACAAAGACAGCAGCAGGCGACGCGGGGTCGTTGCATTTTGTCTCTTTTATTGTGAAGTGCGCCGAGGCCGGTGCCCTTGTGCTTACTGGAATATCATCCAAAGACTGGCTCCGAAAAAGGGGTCCCCGGGAAAAGGCTCCAGGAACAGGGTTTAGATTCTTTACAGCTTGTAAAAATCATGTAAATTGGGGTTTTTTTGTTTTTTTGTTTTTTCTCTCCAAACGGGTATTTACAAGGCAGCGGCCACCTACGGGCTCCTTTTTTTTTTTTTTCTTCTTTTTTTTCTTTTTTTTTTCTAGTCTTAAGTTATATGCTGCATCGTATTGGTATTGTTCGTTAGCTGAAGTACAAAAACCAGAGGTCTAGCTAATACAAGGCCCTTCTACCTGAATTCTAGTAAGGTTTATTTTTTGTGGTCTTTTTTTTTGTCTTTTTTGTCTTTTTTTTTTTTGTGCTGCTTTAAGTTATTCATAAAATGGAAAGACTAAAAGAGGAAGAGGAGGAGGAAGGAGAAGAAGGAGACGAGGAAGAAAAGGAAGAAGAGGAAGAAGAAGTGCTTCATAGGTTAAAAACAGCAGGAGCATCCACATGGCCTGAAGCCGGGCCGGACCCCACCGACCCCGACCCCGCCTGACCCGATCCAGGCAGGCAGGCGGAGGGGAGGGGGGGCTTGGGAGGCTGGGGGGGGTGTGTGTGTGACACAGAGAGAGTGTGAAAGAGTGTGTTTCTCTGTGTGTGAGAGACACAGAGTGTGTTCCCCTTGTGTGTGTGTGTGTGTGTGTGTGTGTGTGAGACAGAGTGCATGTTCCTCAGTGTGTGTGTTTGTGACACAGTGTGAAAGAGTGTTTCTGTGTGTGTGTAACACAGTGTGTGTGTGTTCCTCTGTGTGTGTGTGACACAGAGTGTGAAAGAGTGTGTCCCTGTGTGTGTGTGTGTGAGACAGAGAGAGAGTTGGTGTTCCTCTGTGTGTGTGTGTGTGTGTGTCTGTGAGAGAAACAGAGTATGAGAGACTGTGGGTTCCTCTGTGTGCGTGCATGTGAGTGTGTGTGTGTGTGTGTGCATGTGAGAGTGCGTGTGTGTTCCTATGTGTGTGTATGTGTGCAAGTGCTCCTCTACGCTTGCCTGAGTGTGTTTCCACGTCAGCGTGTGCCCCTGTGTGTATGTGCCCCGTGTGCGTTTGCAGGTGTGTTTCTGTGTCTGTCTGTGAGTGTGTTTCAGTGCGTGCAAGAGAGTGTTTAAGATTGTGTTAATCTACGTGTGGGTGTGAGTGTGTTTGTGTGTCTCTGCGTTTCTCTGTGTGTGTGTCCTTGTGTCTGTGACTGTGTCCTGGCGTGCCTGTGACAGCCGCTCTATGTTTGCCTGTGTACTTCTGCGCGTGTGACACACTCACACACACAGCGGTCCTGTCTCTGTGTCCCTGTATCCATGTCCGTGGGTGCGTGCCCATGTTTCCGCATACGTGTCTGTGCCTACACGTGTGTGACTGTGTCTCTGTGTGTGTGTGTGCGCACGTGCATGTGCATCCGTGTGTGTCCATGTGCAGGTGGGCAGCGAGGACAAATCTCCAGCGACTTGTCCAGGCAAAGCCCACGGGAGACCCAGCCCAGAGCCCATGGCCCCCCTGGCCGAGGTGGATGTCCCTAGCCGGTTGGCTAGAAAAATGTAACTAAACTGCAGGCAGGTCCCGGCCTGGGGCCGCCGGCCTATCATCCCCTAAAACTACTATGACGTCAAAAGGCAGGCAGTGCATACATCAGAAGAGAAGGAAGAATCGTCATATACTCTATTCCACTACATTGGCATAGTCCCTGATATTCGTTGCTATTAAGAATATTGGATTAAAATGTACCTGATTTCTCAGTAATACCTATTTGTCTTAAAAATAACATGCATTACCTTAATTATTGCTCTAGTCAGTTCAGTCTCGGGCTCCGAAGGAGACGTATTGCCTTCAAAGATCCTACGCTAGAAGTTTGGCAAAAGAAATCCCGTCAAACCCAGGCCTCCAAAGCGGCGGAGAGGTTGGCATAGATTGAAACGCTTCTGGTTGCTTCTGTTGCTTTGTTTTCATTTGTCTGGTTCTTTTTGCATGCAAAAAAAATATATATAAGAAAGAAAAGGAAAAGAAACCCAAGGGCTGGGAGAGGCAGGAAGGAAGCGCGGCTCCGTGCTCGAGGTGGCTGGGTTTTTTTTCTGTGTGTCTTTTTTTTTTCTCTCCAAAAAAAGTGACGAAGACTTTGGCATAGTAAGGAAGGAAACTTGGCAACGAACTTGCAGAGGCGGCTGGGGAGCAAGACGACCATGCAACAGCAGGGGCCGGAGCCGGGTCCCCCCCCGGCTCCCCCCGCGGGGAATCAATGCATCCTGGGGGGGCGGTCAAGGCCGCAGTCGCCCCCTGCCCTGCCCAGGCCGGTGGGCACGGGCTTGGGGCTGTCGAAGGAACAAAAGAAGCGGCGAAAGCAACCTCGGGCGGACTTGATGCAGGCGGGAGGGCAGCGGGGGGGCCCGGGCTGGCTGGGCCCCCCTGTGGGAGAGGGGTGCGGGGGTGCGGGGGGCGTCACGTGCTTGTTCTTCATGGGTAAAAAAAAAAGGCCGAGGCCGTGGCCGGTGGAAGCCCAGCGGGCGGGGGCCGAGCCCCGCGCCCCGTCCGCCCCGGGGGCCCAGGGGGCCAAGCCGGGCCGGGGCGGCTCTGAGTCTGTTCCCGGAGGGAGCAAGGGCGGGGGGTCAGGGGCTGTGCTCTGTTCTGGAGTGGGGGGGGTCCCCGGGGAGGGGCCCCCAGGGGGCAGAGGTAGGGAGGGGCCCCGGGAGGCGAGGGGCCCTGGGGGGTTGGGGATCCCCAAGGCGGGGCTGGAAGAGGGGATCCTCAGGGCAGGGGTTTCCTGGGGGGGGGCAGGGATCCCTGGGCAAGGGCTGGAGGGGGGATTCTCCAGGGCAAGAGGGGGCAGACATCCCTGGGGTTAGGCTGGGAGGGGGATCCTCAGGGAGGTGGGGGCAGGGCCAGGAGGGGGATCCTGGGGTAGGGGGGCAGGGGGGAAAGGGGATCCCCAGGAAGGGGGGGGCAGAGATCCCCAGTGCGGGGCTGGGAGGGGGATCCCAGGGTGCAGGGGCAGGGATCCCCAAGGCCAGGGGGAAGGTAGATCCCCAAGAGGGGGAGGGGAGGATCCCTGGTGCAGGGCTGGGAGGGGGGTCCCGGGGTGGGGAGGCAGTCATCCCCAAGGCCGGGGGGGAAGGTAAATCCCCAAGGCGGAGGGGCAGGGATCCCCGGTGCAAGGCTGGGAGGGGGTGCAGGGGCAGGGATCCCCAAGGCTGTGGGAAGAGGGATCCCCAGGGTGGGGAGGGCAGGGCCGGGAGAGGGTTCCCCGAGGCGGGGGCAGGAGGTCCCCGGGGCGAGGGCAGGGCCTCCCGGGCCGCACCGGGGGTCAGGTCTCGCTGGGGCTGAGCGGGGGGCCGGCGCCCTTGAAGCAGGCGGACTCGTAGTGCTTGTTGAGATAGGACTTGAGGGCGAAGGTCTTGCTGCAGCGCTTGCACTTGAAGTGCTTGAAGGCCGAGTGAGTCTGCATGTGGGCGCGCAGGTTGGAGCGGTCGGCGAAGGCCTTCCCGCAGTGGGCGCAGCCGAAGGGCTTCTCGCCCGTGTGCGACCGCATGTGGCCCTGCAGCAGCCAGGGCCGGCTGAAGGCCTTGCCGCACACCTCGCACTTGTGCTTGAGGTCGTGCGTGAGCAGGTGCATGGCCATGGCCGGCATGGACACGTAGACCTTCCCGCACGTGGGGCACTTCTTGGCCATCTTGCTGTCCAGGCTGCGGTGCGTCTGCTTGTGGCGGCTCAGGTTGGACGAGGTGGCGTAGGTCTTCCCGCAGTCCCCGCACGTGTGGCGCTGCAGGCTGCGGGCACCGCTCACCACCTTGCGCCGCGACCGCCCGTCCGTGATGAAGAAGGCGTCCACCGCGTAGCCCTCGCTCACCGCCGCGTCCCCGTTGATGTAGCCGCCCGCCAGCCCCGAGTGCGGGCTGTCGGGCTGGTCCGAGTCCGGCGCGCCGTAGTCGCCGTGGGCGCCCGGGTAGATGGGCTCGGGCGAAGGGACCTTGATGGCGCTCTCGCTCTCGCCCTCGTAGGCGCCGGGCGGGATGTAGTCGCCGATGTAGCCGCCCGCGGCTGCCGGAGACAAGCCAGCGTTAGATGCCTCCAAGCGGCCCCCTCCCCAGCCCACCAGGCCTCAAGGTCAGCCCTCCGCGGAGCTCCTCGCGCACCCGCGCTTATGCAACGCGCTGCAGACATATTGCCACGAACAAAAGCCGGCGGAGCCAGCCCAGCCCTCCCCGGAGCAGCCGGTGCCCTTGAACTCGGACAAAAGCGGCTCCCCCCGGCCCCCTCCCGGCGCAAGATGGCTGGGGGCGGCCGCATGCCAGGGGAGGCAGCGCAGGAATGCGCCGGCCCCGCTCACCCTTGTCATGCAGCCGGGAGCCGAAGTCGTTGCGGGACCTGCCGTACGAGCCCTCCAGCTCCGCCGGGGAGAAGTCATCGAGCTTGACCTTCTTGACCAGGAAGGACCTGGGCATGGTGCCTCCGGGTGGGCGCCGGGCCGGGGCTGCGGTGCCTCCGCTCCGGGCGCTGCCCCTGCGGCGGCGGGGCCCGGCGAGGACAAAGCCGGCGCTGGCTCATAAGCCCCGGCGGGGCCGGCGCAGCCCCGAGCCGGCGTTCAGCACCGGACAGCGCCCGCCCGCGCCCGCGCCGCCGCTGTCCAGGGTACTGACGGCGCCGATCAGCTGTGGGGCTTTATAAGGCGGCGATCAGGTGGCGACGGAAATGGAAATGCTTAATTTAATCCATCACCCGAGAAAAAAAAGCAGCAGCCGAGTCTCCCGAGAGCGGCGGGGAGCGGGGGGGGCTCACTGCGCTGTTGTCCGTCGCCTCCTGCTCTGCCGGCCCCCGCGCGCCCCGGCCCGCCTGGCCCGGCCCCCGCGCCGGCTGATGGATGGGCCGGCACCAGCCCCGCCGGCCTGGGGGAGGGACTCGGCCGCCCTGCTCTACCCACTAGCCTCCCCTCCCCTCCCCTGTCAGAGCCGGGGGGAGGGACTACAGCACCCTGCTCTACCCACTAGCCTGCCCTCCCTCCCGAGCTGGGGGAGGGACTAGGGCGCCCCTGCTCTACCCACTAGCCTGCCCTCCCTCCCCTCCCCTGTCAGACCTGGGGGTGGGAACTAGAGCACCCTGCTCTACCCACTAGCCTGCCCTCCCTCCCCTCCCCTGTCAGACCTGGGGGTGGGAACTAGAGCACCCTGCTCTACCCACTAGCCTGCCCTCCCTCCCCTCCCCTGTCAGACCTGGGGGTGGGAACTAGAGCACCCTGCTCTACCCACTAGCCTGCCCTCCCCTGCCCAGCTGGGGGGGAACTACAGCACCCTGCTCTACCCATTAGCCTGCCATCCCCTCCCCTCCCCTCCCGAGCTGGGGAGGGACTAGGGCGCCCCTGCTCTACCCACTAGCCTGCCCTCCCCTGCCCAGCTGGGGGGGAACTACAGCACCCTGCTCTACCCATTAGCCTGCCATCCCCTCCCCTCCCCTCCCGAGCTGGGGAGGGACTAGGGCGCCCCTGCTCTACCCACTAGCCTGCCCTCCCCTGCCGAGCTGGGGGAAGGACTACAACATCCTGCTCTACCCACTAGCCTGTTCTTCCCTCCCGAGCTGGGGGGGAACTACATCACCCTGCTCTACCCACTAGCCTGCCCTCCCCTGCGGAGCTGGGGGCCCAGAGCAGAGCAAAGCAGAGCTGGACCATCTCTTCTCCATAAGCACGTGGGAGAAGAGGGGGGACGAGGGGGCGAGGAAGGGCCACACTCTTGCATGAGGGCAGCGAGGAGCTGTGCCTGCTCCGGGGTAGTGGTTAGAGCAGCGCGGCGGGGCAGGGCAGGGCAGAGGGCTGGGTGCAAGGGGGCAGGGTGGGAGTGTGTCTCAGTGCTCCCCTGGGGGGGGCGAGCTAGGGGGGAGAGCAGGGATGCTCTGGGGACTCCCCCAGCTCTGGGAGGGGAGGGGAGGGGAGGGGAGGGTTAGCTAGTGGGTAGAGCAGGGATGCCCTGGGAGGGGAGCGGAGCAGGCGTGAGCAGCTGCCTCCCCAGCCAGGGAGGACCAAGCCAGGGCTGCACTCCTGGCTGCTCCCCAGGGCAGGTATCCGCCCCCTCCATGGTTCTCGACACCATAATGCCCACCCGTTGCCCACCTTGGCACTGGGAGGCCCAGCTTATCCATGCTGGTGCCCAGCAAGGGCAAGGCAGCCCCAGTCTCCAGTCCCACTTATGCCATGCCCATGTAGACACACCAAGGAGTGGGGTCCAGGCCTGGGGGCTTTTCTTGGGTACCACCAGCTCAGTCCTGGCTCGGGCAGGGTTCCCAGCACACAGAGCCCGAGGAGAGGCCTGGCCAGGCTCTGCCTATGCGCGCTGATAGCCAGGGCGGCACTTGTTCGGCTCCCTGCGACCATGGCCTCTTGCTGCATGGACACTTCAGGGCCGATCCTGGGGGCAGATCATAGCCCAGGGGACTGGACATCCTCCTTGGGCTGCCTCCTCTCTTGGCCCTGATCCTGAGCCCTTGGGACTGGGGCAGGCAGGCTGAGGGAGGCCCAGGGCTCTTGAGGCACCCTCCTCTGGGCTCTTACCTCCCCAGCCTGCCCCTGCCCCTGGTCCAGGCTGCTCCCGGGCCTGCCGGGCCTCTCTCACTGCCCCACGTCCCCCTTCCCCCAGCCCCTGAGCAGCCTGGCGGGGATCCTCCAGGCCCTGGCCCTGGCTCGGATTTTCCACCCTCCCTCCTTGCCGCAGCAGATGGATGCGCCTGCAACCAAGCGAACAATCTGCAGGCGCCTGAAGTTTACAAGTCACTCTCTGACATCACGCCGGCCCAGCCAATGGCGCGGGCCTCATGGTAATGAGCAGCGCTGGAGAGCAGAAGGTCCCCCCTTCCACAATGATTCCTTTAGGAGACATATGTCCCTAATTAACAAATATCTAGGAACAGGCCTGCGCGCTATTGTTTTACACCGTGTAGTTTTTGTTCACTTCTGCAGAGAGGAGCCCGGGAGCCAGCCGAGGTGACACGGGCAGCCACGCGGCCATGGCCTCCTCCCGGCCCCCGGCTCCCCCTGCAAGCACCCCACACCACGGCACCCCAAATCTGGACCTGGGTGTGCAGTCTGCCTGCCCGTCCCCTCCCCTTGGCCCCGCTTCCATGCATGTGTTCGCATCAGTGAACAGGTCTGGGTGGCTGCAGGCACCAGCATGCCCGGGTGTGCACGTGTGTTGGGGGAAAGACAGGAGCTCATCAGACTCCTGCAGAAAAGGCACACACATGTGTGTACGCACACACACACATGCATGCACATGGAGACGTGCACATGCAGACATGCACACTTGTGTAAAGATGTGTGCACAAATGCATGCGGACATGAGCACGCATGCACACGGCCATGTGCACACATGCATGCAGGGTGCAGGGGTTTCCCAGTGCAGGGGAAGCCGATTCTCAACCCCGAAAGGAACCGGAGCCACATGGCCTGCGCGATGTTTCCTTTCGGAAGGAGCTGGGGCTGGATCCGGCTTCCTCTGCCCTCTCCCAGGCAGGCCAAGAGGCAAGTGCGTGGCCTTCCAGCCTCGGGGCAGTCCCTGGAGTGGGAATCCCCAAGACCTGGGCAGATGCGCCTGTCCCTCTCTCGGGCCCTGAACCCCCCGAGCCCCACCGGTGCACACACGTGTCGCCCAGCCCTGCAACGTGGCCGCAGGCATCACGAGCCGAAGCTGAGGGCACCGCGGGGGCAGGGAGGCCGTGGGGATACCTCCGCCAGGGAGGGGAGGGCACAGCTGTGACGAGGCGCCCACGCCAGCCACCTCCCCTCCGCGGCCTCCAGCGGCGGCTCGATTTGATCTGATTACCAGATTAAGACTTCGCTGCACAAATGTCACCCGAACCCGCGCACCGGCGGAGAGCGTGCGACGGTCTCTGGGCTAATGAGGCCTTTTCAAGCCTGCCTGTAATACCTCCACACACCAGCGCCAGCCCCAGCCCAGCCCCGCCGCGCAGGCAGCTGCCTCTGGAGAGAAAGGGAGCCCGCGGCTTGGAAAGTTTCCAGGGGAAGGGGTTTGGAGGCGAAGGCAGGGGCTGGCGGCACCTGGTGCCAAGCGAGCGAGGAGGCCGGGGGCAGCGGGGGGGCAGGAGGGGGTCGAGCGGGATGGAGCCGGCGAGCACGCGCCTCTGTGGGGAGGACCACAAACACGTCGCACAGACACAATCAGCAACACGAGCCCCAGCACAACAGGCAGGCACGTGGTGGCACCCAGCTGGGTGAGCCACAGGCACACGCGTGTGCACACACACACACCAATCAGGCATGCCCCATCAGATAAGACCCCCCCAGAGGCAATCATCAGGCACGAAGGACCCCCCCCGACGTCTCTGAGCCAGTAGCAAATCCACACGCACACAGCCAGGCTCTCTGGCACGTATGCCCTGGCACAACAACACGCAAGCACACGGCCTGTTGGGGACACACATGCACGCACACACATGCAAACCAGTTGGGGCACACCCACATACACGCCATCAGATAGGACCCCCCCACCCCAGAGCCAAACATCAAATTCACATGTGCAAATTCAGGCTCTCTGCCATGTATGCCCTGGCACAAAGACACACAAGCACAGCCACAAGCACAGACACACACACATGCACACCACTTGGGTGTACCTGCATGTACACACCATCAGATAACCCACACCCCCGCCCCGAGAGCCAAGCATCAGGCATGAAGACCCCCCCCCCCCAGAGCCAAGCACCAAATCCACGTGCACAAAGCCAGGCTCTCTGACACGTATGCCCTGGCGCAACACACAAGCACACGTACACACATGCACACCAATTGGGCACACCCACGTGTAGACACTGCCAGATCAGACCCCCCCAGAGCTAAGCATCAAATCCATGCATACGCAGCCAGGCTCTCTGCCATGTACGCCCGGGCACAAAGACACACAGGCGCACACAGAGTCAGGGACATGCACACATGCACACCAATCAGGCACACTCGCACATACATGCCATCAGATAGGACCCCCCCAGAGCCAAGCATCCAATCCACATGCACACAACCAGACTCTCTGACACACCTGCGCTGGCACAAAGACATGCAAGCACACACAATTGCACACACACGGTCGGCAGGGGCACACGCACACGCAATCAGACACGACAGCCTCCCTGTCACCCACAGCCAGGCCCTCTCACCCGGGCTGACACACTCTCCAAGGCCCACGCAAGGCTGGGGCACACAGATGCACACGCATCCTGCGGCACCGGCTGTTCAGCCCCGCTGCCATCCCACGGATGCCCCAGTAACACGGGCACCCCCAGGCAGCCCTCCCCGCCGGGCACAGGGACGCGGGCCGGCACCGACCTGGCCCAGGGGGTGCCGGGAAGCGCGGTGGGTCCCTGCCGGCTGAGCCGAAGCGGGGCCTTGGCCTGATCATTACCCAGGTAAGTGCAGTAATTGAGCGCTGGATGTTGCCAAGAAGTGCTGATTTCAGCTAAATGGGGAAGAAAGATACAAGCTCCGTTCATTTGCATAATAATAGTCTATGAGGCAAAGCAACACTGAAACGTCTTGTCTGCTGCTAAATCAAAGAGCTTCATTAGCATTTAATTCTCACTCTTACAGCGCCGCTCGCGAGCCAAGAAGGCGAGCGCTTCGCAGCCCCGGGAGCCAGGAAGCCTCCGGCCCCCGAGGAGCCCAGCGCGGCCCAGCCTGCACCCCGGACACTGCGGCCGGCACCGCCGGGCCCTGAGACCACCCCTGCTCTGCCCAGCGGGTGCGGGGCAGCTCCGGGGCGCTGGCACAGGCCCTTGGGGGCGACGAGCTCTACCGCTCCCCCTCCCTCCCCAGGCCTGCGCTTCCCTCATTGTCTTTGTCTGGGGCTGCTTCTGCCCAGGCCTGCGGCTGCCGTGCAGAGCAGCCAGGATCCGGGCCTGCTGGTGGGCCTGTGGAGGGCAGCTCCACCCCGGTGGGGTTGCACCCTGTGCCCGGGCCGCCGGGAGCCCGGTCCCCCCGGGAGGCTGGAGTGAACTTTGTCACTGCTCTAATTGCCGGATCCTGCCCCTCTCGCGGCCCCTTCCCCAGCAGGGCCCCGGTGCTTGAATATGTTATTAACTTTATTGTCAGGTCCTGCCACCGGGGTTGATCTGCATGAGCAGCCCTGGCCCTGGGGCTTTGGCGGCTCAGGCAGAAGGTGCAGCTGGGGCCAATTCGCCCGCCACCCTCCCCTCCGCACCGCAATCAGCTGCACCAGCGGGGAGGGCTGCGAGTCGAGCTGGGGCATCCGGCTGCTTTCGGGAGCTGGCACCGGGGCTTCCAGCGCTGCAAGACCCGCCTGCAGCCCCGAGCCGGCGGTGACGGGGCTCTGGGAAGCTGGTGCATGTGATTCAGTTAGTCTAGGAGGTGCAACTCTACCCGCACAGGCTGGGGCAGGCCAGGCTCGTGGTCTGCTCTCTGCCCCTCCGCCTCTTGAGTCCAGGCACCGGAGCAGGTCCTGGCCGGTCACAGAAGGGGCTGGGGGCTCCCAGCCACGCGTAGGCAGGGCACAGGGAGAGAGCCGGCCTGGGGGAGCTCACTTTGGAGGTCCCTTTCGTCGGCACTTGGGAAAGCAAACGCAGAAGCCCTGTCTGAAGTGCGTTGCCACCTGCAGAGCTCAGCTCTGGGCAGGGAGGACAGGCCGGGACCCGGATGTCGGGTGGGCCTGGTCTGCCCCCCTGTGCCCAAAGGGAGGAGGCAGGCTGGGCCAGTGGTTACAGCCCACGCCTGGGAGACCTGGCTCTGCCACAGAGATCCCCTCGGACCTTGGCCAAGTCCTTTCTGCTGCCAGTGCCAGCTGCTGCGGCCCAGTGACACCAGCCTGGAGGTCCCTGCCACCTCCCCCGGCCATGGTGGCTTCCACCCCGGCCCGGCACGTGCTGCTCCCCTCTCTGGTCTCTGCATGGTGCCAGGCCCTGAGCCAGGGGGTCCTGGAGGGCACCAGGGGGGGAGGAGCTCCAGGGCACCCGCCTGCTCTGCACCACCTCGCACCCGCTGCCTCCCCTGATCAGCCCGGGGGGGCACTGAGCCCGCAGAGCCGGGAAAGCTGCGTGACCTGGTGGCCCTGCCTTGGTGTGAACCCCTCCAGGGACAGAGCAGGAACCTGGGCTCTGCCACTGCCCCCAGGCACGGCCCTGGTCATGTCACTTCACCTCTGATGCTCCCTACACGTTCCCGCTCAGCTTGGTCTCAGCGCCGTTGCCAGGACCCATGCTGGCTCGGGAGCGGAGGCAGGGGGGGCTCTGTGCCCTCGTTTGGCCCTGCCTTGCTCCGCAACTCAGGTTCCCCGCCAGCCCCGTGCCATCCCAGGAAGGCAATGGGCACAGATGCTGCTTCCTGACTCAGCTGGGCCCCCCCGGCCCGCTCTGCAGAGCCCAGCCCAAACCGTGCGCGGCTGCCGGGCCCTGCTCCCCGGCCCCGCAGGGCCTCTGGGCTGCGGGTGGGGGCCCTGACAGCGGCTCCCTGGGGTGCAGATGGAGATGGAGACCAGGGAGATGACCCCTCTCCCCCCCACCACAGGTAGCCCCATGCAAGCCTGTCGCACCCAGAGCATCAGGCTGGGGCCTGGCTGCGGGCTGGGGAGGGGGCTCCAGGGCAGGAGCCATCAGCCGCCAACTGGGGAAGAGGACGAGGGACCCGGGATCAGGGCCAGGCTGGTGTCCCATGGGAGCCGGGTCCCCGCGCTGCCAGGCTGAGATAAAGGGGTCCCGGCCCCGGCCGCCCCCGCCCCCACGGCCCCCGGGGACTGGCTGTGACAAGTAAGATGGATGGCGCCTGCCTCGCCGCATCCTGGGCACACAAAGGGAGCAGGGACACGGGGGAGAGCCTGGCCAGGCCCGGGCCGGGGCACTGAGGGGCCTGCGGGGTGCTCACAAGTGACTGGGTGAGCGAAGCCACGTGCGTGCAGCGTGCACACGTTGCACAGCTCCACGCTTCCCAGTGTGAGTCAGCTGGAGGCCCTCATGCGTGTGCGAGCTGCACGCGTGCGTGTGCACGGACAGACATGGTAGAGGGCCCCACGTGGGCCGGGTGTCCTCGGGGTTTGGTCCCCGTGCGTCACACCCGTCTCAAGATGGGGTTGTGCATGTGACGGGCGGGGCAGACATGTGTCTTCACAGGCCCGAACACGTCCCACGCGTGCTCCCGCCGGGCAGGGTGCACACGCCTGGATGCTTGCCCCGTGTCTCCCTCTGGCCCCACCGGACCATCATCCAGCTGCTCCGACCATTGCTGGCGCTCGAGTCCAGGGGCTTTCGGGTGCAGCGTGCAGGGTTGCAGCCCCTGCGCCGGGTGCTGCACGATCGCGGACAGGCCCTGCCTCTGGAGGCAGGAGGGGTGGAGGAAGGGCTTCTTCTGCCCATTTTACAGATGGGAAGCCAGGGGCCTGGAGCACTACCACCACCCCCTGCTCTCCTGAACCCCAGGCCAGGCCTTTGACCCCTTCAGGACCCTCCGGTGCTGCACTGGCTGCACCCAGAGCCAGGGGAGGGGAGGCACGAAGTGGGGCCTGGCCATGCTGCGATCGTGCCCCCCCAGGCAGAGCCACCCCAGACCAGCTCCGGCCCGTGCTCCATCACCTCCCGATTGTCCCCACCTCCTGCCACGCGCCCCCGTCTCCGGGCACGGGGGGCAGAAGCGCAGCCTGGGAGGAAGGGGAGCGAGATGGCCCCGGTGCCGCGGGGCGGGGGAGGGGTGGGGGGCTCAGACGGGCGTCGGGGGAATCAGCCAAATTAGCATTTTTATTAGCGAGGCGCCGAGCCCAATCAGGGATGGTTCCAGCAGGCTGCACCGCCGAGACGGCCTCATCTGGGCCAGGCCCGCCTCATTACGAATGCTTAACGAGTCAGGGAGAGCCGGGCCCCGGGCTGGGGGGGCTGGCAGCAGGGAGCCCCCCTCCGGCCTGCCTGGCCTGGCCCCTCCATGCCTGCGTGGGCACGGCTCTCTGGGCACCCCGGTCCACTTCCACCCCCTGCCCCGGGCACAGCCCCCGTGCTCCTGCCTGCCCGTCCCGGAGACCCCGTGCCCATGCCCGTGCAGGCACCCCTGGCACAGGTGCCCGTGGGCCTGAGAGGGGCTGGGAGCTGATGTCCTGCGGGCAGCCGGGCACCCCCGTCCAGCTGCAGGGTGCAGGGCTCTGGCTTGCGTGGCAAGGCCTTGGCGGTGCCCGGTGGTGCAGCTCCCCTGCTACAAGACAGGAGGGTTTAAGCCTCTCCCAAAGGTGCTGGCACCAGCCCCGCAGGGTCCTGGCTGGAGGGTCTTGCCCCTGCGCTCAGCCCGGAAACGCCAGGACAAGGCTGGCAGGCCTGTGTCGGGTCCGGCTGCGGTCCTCATCCTAGCAGTGACGCCGACCTGGCCGTGCTCCCGGGGCCAGCGGGTGTGAGCATGGGCGTGCGGGGACAGGGGAGCAGCGGGGCGAGAGGAGGTCTACTCTGGGCTCCGGGGAGCTGCGGGCACGGACGGGCCGAGGAGCTGCCGGACACGGGGCTTGCAGGGCCGAGGAACAGGTCCCCCAGGTCCCCAACCTGCCAGCCTGGCCGGCCCCGATCCCGCCAGGGGTGATTGATCGCCGTCCGCATGGAGCAGATGCGTTGCTGCCCACGCCATCAACGCTCGGGGCCGGGGAGGCGGCGCCCACATGCGGCCCCCGCCGCTAATTAGCCCCCAGCCACTGCCTCCCCCCCACCCCCCCACCGGGGCTCGCGGCCTCCACAGCTGGGGCTGGGTTGGGCTGGGGGAGGGGAGCGATGGGGCTGGGAGCTGCCCCCCCCACCTATGGCACAGAAGCTGGGAGTCCCTGGCCGAGGCTCCTGCGCTCTCCTCGGGCCGGGGACCGGGGCAGCCAGGCCAGCGGTGCAAGGTGCCAGGGAGCCAGTGGCCTGGTGGTGTCCGGTGGTCCCGCGCTGCAGGGTGCACGAGACCCCACAGGGGAGCCCCAGGCTGGCCCGCAGCCCCCTGTCCCCGACCATCCTGAGCCCGGGGGGGGGGGGGGGGGGGCACAGACCCCGCGGCTGCAGCCAGATCCAGACCCTGGTGGGGTCCGGGCAGCTCCGGCTCTGGGAGAGGCTGGGCAGGGCCAAGCTGGTGTCCCCGGGACGAGGCGGGAGTGCAGGGGCTCAGGCTGCCGCAGAGGCCCCGGCTCCATCCTGCTCAGGGAAGGGCAGGAAAGAGCCCCCAGGGGCTGCTGGGGCAGGCAGAGCCGCCCGGCTCCTGTTGCTCCGTGGCCCGAGGGAGCAGGGTGGTGGCAGTGCTGGACCCCGTGGCGTGAGGTCAAGCGGGCGCCAGCCCCATCGCCCTGCGCTGCAGGGCCCAGCACCGGCACTGGCTCGAGCTGCCCCGGGCCCCGGTGCATGGGTGCCGGCGGGCAGGGGCGGCGGTTGGCTGGCAGTGGCGGGGCCGGCCGGCAGCTGGCAGCGGGGCGGCTGGCGCGGGGCACAGATGCGGCTTGGCAGGCCGGGCTGACAGGCTGCGAGCGGCCTGAATGGAACACATGGAGCACGCGGCCGCGAGCTGACAGGCAATTAATTGCAGTCCCTGCAGGTGCCGCGTGCCCGCCTCGCGCCCCCGCCCTGGCGCCGTGTGCCCGGCCCGGCTGGCTCCGGGATGCGGGGCCGCGCAGGCCTGCCCTGCACCCCGAGCCTCGCACCTCTCCGGCCCCGGGGCTCGCTGGGAGCGTCCTGTCTTCTCCATGCCCCCCTCCCCAAGGCAGGAGGAGCAGGTCCGGGCCCTGAAGGGTTAACCCCTCGCTTCGGGGATCCCTGGTGCCCCTCACTCCCGACCCGCAGCCCCCGCAGCCCTGCCGGTGCCTCTCTCTCCGACCTGAACCCTGCACAACGCCCCTCATCTCAGCGCCGGTCCTCGGGGCTGGGCTGACTCCAGGGGACCAGGACAGTCCCCATTCCATCACGGGCAGCCCGGCCGCCCCAGGGCCCCGCGCCCAGGCCCCCCCGGCCCCCCACCCCTGGCCAGGAGCTGCTGCTGGATCTCGGTGCCACCCAGCCGCTCCCCGCACCCCGCCAGCCCCAGCAGGTGCCGGGGGGTGGGGGGGCCTTTCAATAGCCGCTGATTTGCTTGGAGAGGCTCATTGTGAGGCCGCCGCCTGCCCCACCTGCTCCCCGCACAAGCCCCTCATTAGCTCGAGTGCCGCCACGAGAGGCCCCTTTGTTGGCGTGGGTTGGGGGGGCCGGGCCGGATGCCGGAGCTGCCGGCGCGGGCTGGGGCAGGGAGGGGGCACGAGCTGGCCTAGCCGGGTTGGACCCCGTCCCGGACCCCCCCGAGTCCCCCTGGGAGCTGGAGACGAGAGGGCCTGGCCCTGGGGGGCAGCTCCCGGCTGCCAGGGGGACTGGCGCTGCGGCTGGGCGGGGGGCTCGGGCACCGGAGCCCCTATCAGCCGGGCCAGCCGGGCCTGCGGGGCCCTGATAAGGCACTTGCCGCCTGCCTAAGCCTGATTAGCTGGGCGGGAGGCGAGGGGCCAGGGGGGGCCGTGCGGTGGCAACGACAGGGCCCCGCGCCTGCGCCGGGCTGATAGCAGCCAGAGCTCCCCGGGGAGCCCCCAGTCATGGCCCCCATACTGCCGGCGGCTGGCGGGGAGTCTCCCGAGAGGCTGAGTCCCGGCTGCCGGAGCTGGGGGGGGTCCAGGCCTCGAGACAGCCCGACCTGGGGCGGCAGGCCTGGGTCAGGGGTCACTGGGGTCGGGGGTCGTGGAGCGGGGGAAGCCGGTGCCTGGCACGCAGGGGTTAAGGCAGGGGCAGGCACGTGCCAGGCAGGCGGGTGGGTCCAGGTGCCAGTAATTAGCTGCTTCTGCTAATTGGCCCCTCAGAAGTCTTCTGCGTTGGGTCAGCTGGTGGGGCCGCGGCTCCGGCGCCACTAATGAGCAGCCGCCGGGCCGGCGCGGGGGAGAGCGTGTGCATGCAGGCACATGCAATGCACATGCACAGTCGCACGTGACCCACACACGCATGTGCCAGCACCTGCACCATGTACCGCAGGTGCACAGGCCATGCCTAGTACACGCGGGCATACGTGACCTGCACGCACATGGATGTCCAGGCAGGTGCACACTCCACACATGCAGGTACACATAGGTATGGCCCACACACATGTGCATGCTTGCACACACACGTGCAAACAGGTGCACGAGCCATACAGGTGTGCACATGTGCACATGTATGCATGCAGTCAGATACACATGTACACGCAGGCACATTGGTGGATGTGCCACAAACATGCATGTGCACAGGCACACATGACATGGGCCACAAGTGCACACAACACACCTGCATGTGCACGCAGGTACCCACATGATGCATGCATGCACACACAAGCATGCATAACTCCCACGTGCAGGCAGGCCCACACAGCACATGTATGTACACACATGTGCGCACACATGGGCACACACACCACCTCCTCCCAGCTGTGAGCTGTGAACACGGAGGCCCTGTGCCACCACGATGCAGCCACCTCTGGGGTGGGACAGGTGCACTCTGACCCCTGACTCCCCTGGGGCCTGCACACTCTGTGCCCATTCCCTACACCCCACATGTGTGCTCCTTTGTCCCCTGCATGGACATGGCAGCTTGCACACTGCCCCTTACACACTGCCCCTTGCAGATTCACATGCTGGCCTGTGCATGCTTGTACACCAAACCTCACACGCTCTCTCACTGCCTCTTGCACATATGCATCTGGACTCTCACATGCTTACACACTGACCCTGGCATGCTTGCACCCTGACTCTCACATGTGTGCACAGACCCACACACACCTACAAGCTGATCCTTGCACGCTTGCCTGCTGACCCCACTCTGACCGCACATGCCTGGACCCTGACCCTCACATACTAACCTTGCATGCTTGTACCCTGACCCTCACATGCTCGCACACCAACCTCACACACCCACACGCTGACCCTCACATGCCAACCTTGAACACCTGCACACTGACCCTCACATGTCAACCTTGCATGCCTGCACCCTGACCCTTGCACGCCTGCACCTTGACCCTCACACACTTGCACCACCAGTTGGGCCAGCTCAGGCCAGCTGGGCAGGGGGGCATCGCGCGGCTCTGCACCCATGGGCTGAGGGGGCCCCTGCTCTCTCTAACGAGGCCTGGTGCTAATGAGGTGCCTGCAGGGATCGTGGCCAGGTGGCAGCGGCGGGCAGCGCTGGCGGGCGGCGCTGGCCCCCTCCTCCCCCCACGCTGGCAGGGGTGGCAGCTGCTCGCGCTGCTCGTTAGCAGCTCCCCTGCACCTGGCTGCCAGCTCCCATCTCCATCACCCCGCCCGCCCCCCAACCCGTGGGCATCGGGCTGCCCGGACTCCTGGACCTGGGACCAGAGGAGAGTCTGAAGCACGGGCCTGAGAATCCCTCCCCGGCTCTGGAGGGGAGTGGGGTCCAGTGGTTAGAGCTTGGGGGTGGAGAGGGGGCACTCGGACACCTGGCTTCTCTCCTTGGCTCCTTGGTGGCACAGGACAGAACCTGGCTGGTCCGAGCATTGAAGGGAGGCTGCAGCCAGAGTGGGACCCTGCCGTGTACGTGCACACTTGCACACACACGTGTCCACACGCCTGCCCACAAGGCTGGGCCTGTGGCAGGGCAGGGCCCTTCCCTGCTGAAAGCTTTCTCGCGGGAGGGCAGGCATGCATATGCATGCATCTACCCATGTGTGTGCATGTCACTGCGGCTGTGTGCTGCTTCCAGCCATGCTGCACCAACCCTGCCAGCCCAGCTCGCTCCCATGGCTCTGGCACTGTGCGCACATATCCTGACACGTCTGTGTGTGTGACCACAGCTGCAGTGGTGCCAGTGCTGTGTGCAGAGTCCTGCCCACGCGTGTGCCAGTGCAGGTCTGCAGTGGGGGTCTGTGCAGCTCATCACTGGATCCCCTGGAAAGTGCGTGTGTGTTCTTGTACACATGTGCGCATGTACACCACCATACATGTATATGCATGGTCAAACCTCTCCCCAGCCTGAGCACCCAGGCACCCAGTTACACCTGAGCAGAAGATCAAACCGCCCCTCTGCCATGCGTGTGCAGATGAGCACACCTGGCTTTGCGCGTTACCTATGTGCAACCGCGTGTAGGTATCTCAGCCCTCGTGGTCCTTGTAACAGGAGGGGAGGGGGCTTGGCTGGGTGTTGAGGGTCTGAGTGCACTGGTGCAGAGCCGTGGCAGGTGGGGCATGCGTGTGCTGGCGTGACAGCCCATAGCGGGCAGCATGCACGACGTGGGATGGTATGTGCATGTTGTTGAAGACATGCTGGTTGGTGAAGGTGTGCTGGGGAATGTGCTGTTAGTGTGCACACACACGTGTGCATGTGTGTGTGTGTGCTGTTGGTGCATGTGCTGGGGTGTGTCCTGTGCCCAGGACTCAGGGCATGTGCATGTGCATGTGTGTGTACATATGGGCATGTGTGGGTTGATCCTATTGATGCATGTCCCAATGTACGTGATTGTGCATCCACATCAGGACTGGGCATGGGAGGGTGCTGAGGCATGTTGGCGCACACACATCTCCATGACTGCACACATGCACTTGCGTGTGTGTGGGTGTGTGTGTGTGTAGCCACCTGTTCCCCGCCATGTATCTGTGCGCACCTGTATGACGTGTGCTCACACACTAATACGGGCACATGCAGGACCCTCCACGCATGCGTGCATGTGCAGTGGCACTGCCGGGAGTGCCCCTGTGCATGTGTGCACACGCGTGGGCATGCACCTTGCTGTGGGAGTGCACGGATGTGCATGCATGGGCGTATCTCAGTGCATACGTGTGCATGCACCATGGCACATGTGCAAGGACTAGTTTGCTCACGAATCCCCCCAGCTCCCAAAGGGAAGGGGCTGCGTGTCTGAACCCATACCCCCCACCCCAGCCTGGGCTGAACTGGGCCAGACTGGGACGGGTTGGGGGGGGGGTGCCGGGGCTGAGCGCTAGGACCCTGCTCCACTCTCCCTGCCATCTGGGCAGCTCCTTGCCCCCCTGAGCCGGGGGCTTTGTGCCCCCCCCGGCCGCCGTCAGCCGCACAAATGAAGCGGTAAATAAAGAAACAGATCGCGGGTCCTGGGGGAGCCGCGATGGAGTCCGGCCCATTGTGCACTCCATCAAAGCAGCCGCGGGGCCCCCCCGAAACCCAGGAGCCGGGGGATTGGCGCCACGCGCGCCTGGCTGGGCCGAGATAAGAGCCCCCTGCTGCTAGCGGTGGGCGCGGAGGGGGTCCCGGGCCGCCCCCACACCAGCAGGGTGGTGCTGGGTGCCTGGGCCAGCTGCGGGCGAGGGGCTGTGCCTGTGGGCTGGTGGCACCGAGAGTCCCGGCCAAGCTGCCCGGCTGGAACCGGGCAGCCGGGGAGACCCGACATGGTTGGTCTTTGCCGTGGGCAAGACGGGGGGGTTGGGGGGGGGGGGTGCCATGGCTGCATGTGTCCCACCGCAGGCTGCAGGCCCGAGCTGGGGGGGATTGGGGCTGCACGGCAGGCTGGGGCCCCTTCTGGCATGTGGGCTGGGGGGGGCAGGGTCACTGTGCCAGGTTGGGCTGGGCTGGCCTGGGCTATGCTGGGCCAGATTGGCTGAATTGGGTTGGACCAGGCCGGACTGGACTGTGCTGGGCTGGACTGGACTGAACTGAGCCAGACTGGGCTAAAATATGCTGGGCTGGACTGAGTCGGACTGGACTGGGCTAAACTGGTTGGACTGTGCTGGGCTGGACTGGACTAAACTGGGCAAGAGTGGGCCATGCTGGGCTGGACTGGCCTAGTCTGGGTTATGCTGGGCCAGACTGGGCTGAACTGGATTGGACCAGGCTGGATTGGACTGTGCTGGGCTGGACTGGGCTATGCTGGGTTGGACCAGGCTGGATTGGATTATGCTGGGCTGGACTGGACTGGACTGGGCCAGACTGGGCTGAGCATTTGGAGGGCGCCTGGCTCCCCCTAGTGGGGGCCAGCGGTGCAGCAGGGCAGCTGGACCTGCCCCGGGGCTGGCTCCAGCACCAGGCAGCCGGGCTCCGCGGGGCAGGCAGCCGCACCCAGGCACAGCCCGGGGCTGCTGGGCCGCAGCTCCCCCCAGCCGGCCCCCCCGCGAGGCAGGTCAGGCCCTGGGAGCCGGCCCAACCTGCCCAGGTTGGGGGTGCCGGAGCAGGGGCACGGAGCCGGAGGGAGCATCGGGGGCTGCGCTTTACTGAGCTCACACAGGCAGGCCCTCGGCCTCGTGCCGGTCAGTCTGGTCCGCGTCCTGGGGACAGGCCTTGTTGTCGTGCAGCAGGGGCGGGGGCCAGTGCCGCACCACGTGCCGGCCCGATGCCTCTTGGCAGTCAAAGTAGTTGAGGTACAGCTTGTGCGCCAGCCTGCGGCCCAGGGCTTGCATCTGCTGCTGGGGGGCACGGGGAGGGCAGCCTGAGCCCGGCGTGAGGGGCTCCCAGAGAGGTCCCTGAACGGGGCTTGGCCCCACGGCTCGGCCCCACGCCCAGGGCAGGGTGCAGCAAAGCCCTGGGATCCTGCGTGCACTGCCAGGGGGCCCAGCGCTCCCCCACTGCCACCCACCACCCCAGCTCAAAGGGCATCGACACAAGCAGCGTGGGGGGCCTGCATTCAGGTCGCTCCCCCCCCCCACGTGGCACCAGCCCCCCCAGCCGGGGCCCACCTCGTAGTCGGTCGAGAGCCGGGCCAGCACCAGCTCCTCCAGGCGGTAGCCGCTGACCACGAGGCTGTAGAAGCTCTTGCCGTAGGCTGCGGGCGGTGAGGCACGGTGAGCTGGCGGCAAGAGGCCGGGGGCAACGGGGGGGTCGGTGTGCGGGGGTCCGTACCGTCCTGCTGCGCCGTGAGCCGCACGTAGATCTGGTGCAGGGGGCCCTGATGCCACAGCCGCTCGCGGATGTAGAGGCGGTAGAAGCCGCGGCGGTGGTTGATCACCAGGCGCCGCTTGGACGCGGAGCACAGCACCAGCCACAGCCCGGTCAGGATCCCGAAGGCGAAGAAGCCGGCATAGTCCTGGTCGCCCTGTGGCGGGGGCAGGCGAGCTGGGGGCAGCCCCGTAGCCCCCAACATGGGGCAGGGTCCTGCTTGGGCAGCTGCGACCCCATCGGGGTGGGGGGGTCCCTACCTTCTCCGTCTGGAAGTAGAGGCCGCAGCCCACGGCGGAGAGCAGGAGGAGCAGGGCCCCCTTCCACAGCGTGTCCCGATAGTACTCCACCACAAAGACTGCGGGGCGGGGGGCTCAGGCGCTGCCGGGCACAGCCCCCAGTCCCGTGTGCCAGGGCAGCCCTGGGCAAGCCACGGACCCAGCCCAGCAGCCCCTGCCCGGGGCACACGCGTGGGCAAGGTGGGATGTGCCACCTGGGGAGGTGCGTGGGAGAGGCCAAGGGGGCATGTTCTAGAGCAGGGCGGGCTGAGCGGGTTCTAGAGCAAGCTGGAGCGGCCCGGAGCAGGACAGGGGCTCCCCCCACGTGCTGGGGCAGGAGCGTGCCCTCCCCACCCCATGGGTGCTGGGGGCCTCCCCAGCTGCCCCCCCGGGACCGGCGTCCACCCCCTGGGGGCTGCAGATGCCCCTGCCCGGCCTCACCTTTGGGCTGCTGCACCTCGAAGGGGAAGTGCACGTTGTCCTGCAGGCACTGCACCAGCTTCTGCTCCGAGCGGAAGGGGTTGAAGCCCCAGAGGATGAAGGGGCCTCTCAGCATGGCGGGGGCTGCAGGGTGGGGAGGGGGGCAGGGCAGCCAACTTGAGCCCCAGGGAGGTGGCCGCAGGGGCAATGGGGCAGCTGTACCCCCCCCGGCTCCAGCCCCGAGCCCATCTCTCCGGTGGCTCGTACCCGAAGGAGCGACGGACCGCAAGGGGGCTGCTGCCATGGCAACTGGCTCTGGCAGGTTCTAGAGCAGAGGCCAGCTCTAGAACCCCGATAGGAGCTGGCGCCAAGCACCCAGCTTGGCTGCTCGAGGGCACAAGGGACCCTCGGGCTCTGCGCGCCAGGGACAGAAGCACCAGGCTCCTGGCTGGAACAGCCCTTTATTGTGCCACGTTGGGCAGTAGAAACGCTATAAAAGACACAAGGAGGCATGTACAAAAAGTGGGGGCGGGAGGAAGACGAGGAGGGCACGGCCCCAACCCCATCGGCTCTAGCAGCCACGACTCCAGTGGCTGGGGCTGGTTGTGGGTCACCGCCCCGTGTCCTGGGCAGGCTCCAGCTCGTCGGAGTGGGTCAGGAGCCCCTGCAGGCACTGGCGGATGGCAGCCGGCCCCCGGTACGCCCTCTTTGTGCCACGGGGCAAGTGGCGGCAGGACGACAGGTTGAGGTAGCTCAGGCCGGGGCAGCTGAGGATGAGGGCGCTGCGGCGGAGCAGAGAGGCAGTTATTGGAGGAGGGGGCTCAGGCTGGTGTAACCCCCCCACCTATGGAGGGCTGGGGAGGCAGGTGCTGTGCAGACCCTCAGGTGAGAGTTGACCCAGTTGCTGAGGCCAGTGAGGCTGGCCAAAGGCTCTGGCTTGGCCCTAGAGTGGGCAACAGGGCTGTCCAGCCTGCAAGAGACACGGGTGCCTGGCCTGGCACCCGCAGGACAGCTCTGGCACCAGCCCGGGGGACCCGGTGAGTAGGCAGGGGCTTGAGGAGCAGAGCTGGGCCACGGCCCCTGCAGCACTGCTGCCCGGCTGTGCCCGCACTCACCTGACGGTGCTCAGGGTGACCTTGGTGCCAGTGAGGTTGAGGGCACGTAGTGGGGCTGGGCCGCGGGCAAAGGCAGCCAGGGCCTGCTCGAGGTCGCGCTCGCTGAAGCTCTGCCCAGCCAGGTCCAGCTCCTGCAGGCTGTGCTGCCACTTCCAGGTGAGCAGGGGGCTGCCCGTGGTGGGCAGCGGCAGGGCGCTCGGGCTGCAGTACAGCCCCAGGTGCAGCTGCTCCAGGTCTGTGGGGTGCAAGGTCAGGGGGCTCAGGCAGGGGGCAATGGGGCTCAGTGCCTGGCTGGGGCTTTGTAGGGCTCCATGGTGGCTCCCAGGCCACCCTGTAGCCCCCAGGCATCCCATGTAAGAGGACCTCAATGCTGCCATGGACTGGGTCACACCCCAGGTCTGTCCTGCCTCGTCCCGTGTCCCATGGGCAGGGAGCGGAGCTGCAGGGAGAGTGGCCAGAGCTAAGTAGGGTTTTCCCCTGTTTCTCTCCCTGCAGCCTCCAGCACTGGGGTCCAGACAGGGTGATGCAGAGGCCGTGCCCCTCGCTCCCTGCCCCAGAGCCACCGATCGATGCCCCTTTCCTCCACATGTGTCCGAGCCCTGGTGAATCCAATTCAGCTCTCAGCTCCCACCACCTCTGGGGCCACGAGTCCCCCCTTTAATGCCATGTTGGGGGGAAAAGACCTCCCTGGTGTTTGTGTTAAACTGCTGCCTGCTCGGTCTGCATGTGACCCTTGTTCCGCCTGGTGACAGACAGTCAGTAATAAATCCCAGGGACTTTCTCTTCCCCATTGCGTGTGTTGTGGACCCTTCTCCTGCCCCCTCCAGCACCTCTTCTGCAGACTGCCCAGGCCTGGCCTCGTTAGTCTCCCCCTAAGGAAGCCCCTCTGTGCCGCTCAATGTCCTTGTGCGCTTCCTTGCAACTTCCCTGCCTCGGGCTGCCTGGTCCTTCCCCTCCCAGCCTTGTCTCTGCCAGCCACGTGTGCCCCACGCCAGCCCCCAGCCAGGGGGACAGCTGGCCCCTGCAGCAGCTGCTGGGCAGGAGAGCTGCTGGAGCTCCACAGCCTCTCCACCTCCGTGTTGCCCTGCTTGTTCCCCATCTCTGCGTCTGCACCTGGCTGCAGCGCTGCACACACAAGGGCCTTGCCCCATGCTCCACTGGGGGTACTCAGACGGGAAGTCTGGGAGGCAACTCCAAGGCAGCTGGAAATGCAGCTGCATCTGGGGTGATGCATTGTGCACAGGAGCCCGAGCAGCATGGGGCTCTTGGGGCCTATGCGGTGCCCACCCCGGGCCTAGACGGCCACATGCAACTCACCAGGGCAGGGCAGCTCCTGCAGCCCCTTGGGCGTCACGCGGAAGCAGCCGCGCAGGTCGAGCATGCGGAGGCGGGCAGAGGCCCACAGAAGCTGGCGCAGGACGCCGTCGGTGACGAAGGACAGCACCGTGGTGGCCAGGCACAGCTCCTCCAGCTGGGGGAAGCCCAGGGTGGCGGGGGCTGCGCGGGGGCTTGGCTTCGGGGACCAGATCACATTGAGGAGACGCAGCACCTGGATCGGACACAGGCCAAGGGGAGCCGGGAGCAGGCAGACGCTTCTGAGGCAGAGCTGCCCGTGCCCAGAGGCAGCAGGGCTGGTCCCAAGTGTGGGCAGGGGTCAGGGGGTCCGGGCAGGACAGGGGAAGGCCGGTACCTGCAGCTCCGGGCTGGCTGCCTGCAGTTGCTCCACGGGAAGCTGGAAGCGCTGGCTGCTCTGCTTGATGTCCCTGTTCACCTCCAAGAGCCGCAGCCCCGGGCAGCTCCCGGCCTGCGGAGGTCACAGCGGGCTGTTCCTGCCTGGCACGTGCAGGGCCCGGGGCACGACCTCCCCCTCCGGCCTCTAAGCTGAGTCTCTGGGGACTGGGATTCTCGGTCTTGCAGCCGCAAGGAAAACCCTCAGCTCGAGCCGGCAGAGCCTGAAACCACCGCCCGGGAGGCCGAGCTGTCCCCAGCGTCACCACGGGGCACGGGTTTTGGGTGTGGCAGGGGCAGGACCTTGTTCATCTGCTCCTCCATGCCCACCACTCGCTCCTGCACCGCTGGCCACACAGGCAGCGCAGGACCTCCCACCCCATCCCTGGCCCGCGGTCTCTGCCAGCTTACCGCGAGCGTGGTGAGGATGGCGTTCATGCGGCTGCTGTACGTCAGCCAGAGCCGCTTGAGGCGGGAGCCGGCGACCTCCAGGAAGCTCAGCACGGCCAAGGAGTCCACCTGGGCACAGAGCGAGGGGGGCGTGGAGCCAGGTGAGCCGCTGGCTGCAGCAGAGGGGTCAGGCCAGGCCAGGGGCTCGCACTCCCGGTGCGGGAAGGGGCTGGGTACTACCCCTGGGCGTGGGGGCCGTGTCTCCGAGCGCGCGCCAGGCACCCAATGCCCATGAACGCTCCCTGCGGTGAGGGGGCAGACGTGGGCAGTGCGTCCCCAGCCCTTGCCCTGGCACGCGGCTGGCAGCCGTCACCCCCACCCCGCCTTGCTCCTGGAAGGGCACAAAGGGCCTCCGTCCTGCCCCTACCTGGGAGTGCTGCAAGTCCAGGCTCTCCAGCCGGGGACAGCGCTTGGCCAGCAGGCTCAGGGGCTCGGCCTGCACCCCGCTGCAGTGCGACAGCTTGAGGGAGGTGAGGAGGGGGCAGCACTCCCCCAGGGCCTGGGAAGAGAAGGGGGAGAAGCAACGGTCCCCCCAGGCCTCGGGCGCCGCTTGGGGCCAGGGGTCGGACAGCCCCGGGGCCGCGCCCCGACTCGGTGTCGCCGTCGCGCCGAGCACAGCCCGGGGCGGGGGGTCCTCCTCACCTTCAGGACGAAGGGCACGTGGCTCTTCCAGTGGCAGAGCGCGAAGTCCCGGAGGAGGGAGAACCTGCCAGGAGGGAGCGGGCCGGAGTGAGTCCAGCGCCGCCGGCCCCTGGGGCGGTCAGTCCCCTCTCCGCGCCCGGTGGCCCCTACCTGCTGGCGGTCAGCCACTCCACCGTGCCCAGCACCCTCTTCTCCGTGGCCGGAGGCTGCTTCCTGCCCGGCTCCACCCAGCAGAAGCCGACGGACACCTGCTGCCAGAGCGCGGGGCTGGCGGCCGCCCGGTACCACAGCCGGCACACACGGGCCACCCTGCGGGGCACAGGGGACCCTCGCACTCCAGGCACCCCTTCACGTACCCCCCCCACCCCGAGAGCCACGGCTCTCCGTGGCCCCCGATGCCCGGGGACGGGGAACAGGAGCCGGCCCCGCACCTGCACAGGAAGGGCACGGCCCCCTCGCACGCCACCGACACCCGGAAGACACGCTCCAGGATCTCCAGCGGCACACGCTCGCCCCAGGCGCTCTGCGGGGCGGCGCCGGCAGCGCCCGCCGCGCCCCCCTCGGCCGGGCTCCCGCCTCCATCATCCGCTCTCCTCCGGCCCCGCGCCCGGCGCCTCCTGCCGCCGCCCGCCCTCCGGGGCGCGGCCCCCGCGCCAGCGACGAGCAGCAGCACGTCGTCCTCCGTCGCGTGCAGCCAGTAGTCTGGGGCGGCGCCACGGCGCGCTGCCTTCCTGGGGGGGCCGCGTGCCACGCCGCGCGCTCGCCGCCGCCCCGTGCCCCCCACCGCCGCCATGGCG
The DNA here is from genome assembly GCF_030867095.1 of Alligator mississippiensis. Classification (NCBI taxonomy): domain Eukaryota; kingdom Metazoa; phylum Chordata; order Crocodylia; family Alligatoridae; genus Alligator; species Alligator mississippiensis. Next base: position 1,483,644 of record NC_081826.1, read on the forward strand.
CCGCCGCTGCGTCTGCGGAGGAGCGCGCCCCCCCGTGAGCCGGGGCCGAGCCGGGCCCCCAACAGCTCCAGGGGCCCGCGCCCCCCCGCTTTCACCCCCACGCGCTGGGGGCATTCTGGGAAGGGCACCGGGAATGGGGCGGGGGTAGGGCACAGGCGGTCTGCTGCAAAGGACTGTGGGAAGGGGCAGGGGACCCTGCTGCAAAGCATTGTGGGAAGGGGCAGGGGTGTCTGGTGCAAAGGACTGTGGGAAGGGGCAGGGGACTCTGCTGCAGGGCATTGTGGGAAGAGGTAAGGGTGCCTGGTGCAAAGGACTGTGGGAAGGGGCAGGGGATTCTGCTGCAAGGCATTGTGGGAAGAGGTAAGAGTGTCTGGTGCAAAGGACTGTGGGAAGGGGCAGGGGACTCTGCTGCAAGGCATTGTGGGAAGAGGTAAGAGTGTCTGGTGCAAAGGACTGTGGGAAGGGGCAGGGGACCCTGCTGCAGGGCATTGTGGGAAGAGGTAAGAGTGCCTGGTGCAAAGGACTGTGGGAAGGGGCAGGGGACCCTGCTGCAGGGCATTGTGGGAAGAGGTAAGAGTGCCTGGTGCAAAGGACTGTGGGAAGGGGCAGGGGACCCTGCTGCAGGGCATTGTGGGAAGGGGCAGAGGTGTCTGGAGGGGCCGGGAGGGAGTGGGGGGGGTAGTGGGAAGGGGCAGGGTTGCCTGATGCAAAGGATTATGGGAAGAGGCAAGGCTGCGTGGTGCAAAGGATTGTGGGAAGGGACAGGGGACTCTGAAGGGCCCTGCCGCGGGGCATTGTGGGAAGGGGCAGCAGTGCCCGGCGCGGGGCAAGGGGAGGGGCGGCGCCAGGCCGGGCCGGGCCGGGGGCGCCGCGCGCGCGGGGGATGCCGGGAAGGGCCGGGCGGACTCACCTGCAGCGGGAGCGGGGCCCGGGGGCGGTGCCATCTTGTCCCGCCCCTTCCGGGGCGGGGCCTGCATCTCCCGCCAGGGGTGAGCTGAGCTGCTGCGGAGCGCGTGGGGGCGGGGCAGGGCGCGGGGTGTGTGGGGGTGGGGGTTCGTGGGGTGTATGGGGGTGGGGGCAGGGGGGCTCTGGAGGGGGCAGGGCGGGTCTGGAGGGTACTGAGGGGGGTCAGGGCGGGGGGGTGCCCTGGCGTGCCCAGGCCTGGCGTGGGGGTAAGGCCGCGGGTGTCGCGTGTCTCACGGAGCCGTGCTCTGGTGCTGCCAGGATGCCCGAGGGAGCGCGGTGCGGCGCGGCAGGAGGGGCCCCTGCCCGGCCCCCGCCCCCCCTGCCCCGAGGAAGGAGCCGGCGCGCAGCAGGGCGCGGAGGCTGCCTGGAGGTGAAGCCTGGCGTGAACAAATGAGGTCTGGCCTTTCCCATGCCCCGAGCCGCGCGGCGCTGGGAGACGCAGATTGGATTAGCGGGGGCTGGCCCCCCCGGGCCCTGGGGCAGGCGGCCGTGGGAAGCCGCGGTCACTGGCGCTGTTGCAGCAGCCGTCGACTCGCCCGGGGGTGCTGCTGAGATCCCTCGACCCCCGCCCCCCCTTCCCGAAATGCCCGTTGCGCAATGTCGATTGCCCAAGGGGCGCGCTTTGGCGCAGGGGAAGAGAAACCCTTCTTCCCTGAATCGGGCAGGGCTGGTGCGAGGCTGGGCACGCTGGTTCCCGCGCCGGAAGGGGACGTGGCGAGGCCTGGAGCGATGCGCGGCGCCGGCTGAGGCCGGGCGGAGACCTGCCGGGGCGGGTTCCTGGAGCCGGCTCCACGGGGGCGGGGGCGGGAGCTGCCCTCCGGCTCCTCGTCGCCACTCCTTCCGTGCGGCAGAGGCTGTCGGCAGCTCCTCGGTCCCTTCTTGCACCTTGCAGCAGGGCTCGGCGGAGCGGCCGGCTTCCCAAGGGAGGCGCCGGCTCAGGCCTGCAGGCATCGCGCGCCCGGCTCCGGAGGTGACCAGCTCGTCGCCTTGCCCTGGTCGCCCGGCTCTGTAAGGTGGAGGGCCCGGCTGGGTGCCGGGGCAGGAGCCTGCGCGGAGCACGCTGCGGCCCGGGCACCGGGGGGTGGGAGGACAACGGGCACGCTCCCAGCGGCCCTGGCAGTGCAGAGGGGTGGCTAAGGCCCGGGCAGGTGAGGCTGCCTGGCCCAGGGGGTCTGTGCCGCGCCGAGCTCGCCTTCCCCGGGAGGCTGCAGCCCAGTCGGGCGAACGGCGCTTGCAGAGCCCTCGTGTCCAGCCTGGCTACGGGGCTCCCTTCGTGACCGGAGGGGCCGGCACAGCCCGGGGTGGCGGAGATGCCTGTTGTGCGGGGGCTGGGGCTGGCTCTGCACGTTCCTTCCCTCCGTGCTGCTGCTCCCTGCCCCGGCTGCTTTATCTCTGCCTTTCAGCCTTTGCTCCTGGCTTTCAGCCTTTGCTCCGATGCCTGCTGCAACGCGGGCTCGTGGCTTCTCTGCTTCCTTCAGCTCGCGGCGGTGGGCCGAGGTGCTGGTGCCATTCCCACCACCCCCATCCCCTTCCCCACGGCTTGGGGCCACCAGTAAGGGGGGTGCACGGAGCCTGTTGGGTGGAATTGCCCCATCACCCAGGGAGGGGGTGCTGCAGGGTGCTTTCCCCTGCCCCGTGCCTGCTCTGAGCGGCACCTGTTGCCCTGCTCCTGTGGGAGATCTGTCTGGGGCTTAGCAAGCACTGGACACTAACGTGGGGTGAGAGGTGAGTGGCCTCGTGGGGTCTGCTCGGAGCCGCCCCCGGCCGCAGATAACGAGATACTTCCCACTCGCCAGTGTCCCCCAGCCCGACCCACAGCCCTCCCCAGCGTGGGGTTTCTCCTGAGAGGGACTAAAGCCTGACTGGGAGTTGCCCAGAGCCTGCGCTGGTCCCCAGCCAGCCTGCCTAAGCCTCTTCCTGCCCAGGCTTCGTGCAGCGTCTCATGGAGCCTCCCCCCGTGGGGCGCTGACCACCTGAGCCTGGCTTGGGCCCACATCGGCATCATCCCGGCTTGCAGGATAACCCGTTGTCTGTCTCCATCTCTCCCAGCGATGGCTGGCTGCAGGGGCCCTGTCACCAACAGCGCCCGGCTCCTCGTGTCTCTCTGCCGGCTGTAGCCCGGGCTGTGGGGAGCAACTCTGTCGTAGACGCACAAGATTATCAGGTACCAGACGTGCACCTTGTTCTCTCCTCTGCCCTCTGCTTGAGCAAGGGGCCTTGTAGGGGTAACTTCACAGCGCTGTAACATTTTCCCTCCCTTGATTGTGGATGAATCTAGGTCCAAACTGGTCGAGCTTGGTTTCGAGCGACCAGAGGCTCAGCTGGAGGGTGCCCTGGGCTTGGCATGAAAGATCCCTTGCTCTAAAGCAGGCAGAGGGCAGAGAGCCCCTCCAGGGCTCGGAGGAAACGGGCTGCACGGGCCAGGTGGGAAGTCTGCCCTGGCCGGTATCTGCCCCCTCCAGCCTGCTCCCAGGATCTTGTCACTCTTCACCCCCATACACAACCGTGGAGGGCTGCCAGGGCCCACGATGGTCCCCTCATGCCAGGTCGTGGGGGCCTCAGCTGGCCGTGCTGCAGCACACGCTCCAGCAGCCGCACTGACTCGCGCCCCACTCCTCTCTGCAGCGTCCGTGCCGACAGGATGGCTGCTTGTGAGCCACGCCAGGCTGCGCTCACCCACGTGCTGGTGGCCCTCTTCGGCATGGGCTCCTGGGTCGCCGTGAACTCCCTCTGGGTGGAGCTGCCCGTGGTGGTGAAGTCACTTCCAGAAGGTGAGGAGCTGAGGAAGCTCAGGGGTGGCAGGGTTTCTCCAGGGCACAGCGGCATGGGGCACGTGTTTGGCATCTCGGTGCTGTGCTGCAACTGCCACCGGGGCCTCCCGTGCTGCTGTTCCTGCCTGAGCTGCTCTCCTTGCTCCCAGCTGCTGCATGCCCCTCAGAGCTGGGGGAAGGAGGAAGGAAGGGCTTCCCAGGGTGACTGAACAGAAGGGGAGGGGAAGACACCATCTCCCTCTCAAGGAGCACAGCCAGGGGAAGAACAAGGCCTCGCCACGCACTGGGTCAGCTCTGGCCTTGGGATGGGGGCCCGGCTGGGACCTCGTGGAGCTGTGACAGCTCTGACCCCAGAGCAGCGAGTCTCAGCAGGGGCTGGGGCTGCCAGCGCCAGTCGTGCACCCAGCTCCGCGGAGGGCCCCCAGCTGCAGCGAACCCCGGCTGGCGCAGGACAAAGGCAGGAAGGGGCAGTCCCTTCCACCCACCGCGGGGGGCAGAGGAAGCAGATGTGAGGCAGCAGCAAAGGCAGTCCGGCCTCGGGTGGGGCCCCGGCTGCGAACCGCCCGTAGAGACACCCCCCCTTGCCCCTGCTCTCCTCGTTTGCTCCCTGCCTTGGCCCCCTGGCCCAAGCATGGCTGGTTGGAGGCTCGGGGAAGGCTGCTTCCCCTCCTTGCGTGCAGGGCTGCTGCTCCAGGCAGCGTGGAGGAGCTGGAATGCACCCCGTCCCCCCTCAGACCCGGCTGGGAACAGGAGCTGGCCCGTGAGCTGCGGAGGGCTGCCTGCCTGCTCGTGCTCCGTGGGTCCTGGGGCTCCCGGGGAGTCGTCCAGGCCACGTCTGGCTCCCCGCGGCAGTTGTCCTCTCCCGTCTGCCCCGTGCGGCGCCTGCTGTGGCGGGCACAGGCTGTTCCGAGCGCCGGTGCCCGGAGAGCAGGTCACGTTTCCTTCTGCGTGTGCTTGAGCCTGCATGACTCAGCGCCTGGAGCGGGCCTGCTCCTGGCTGGAATTCCCCCGCGCCCCTCCTCGCCGTGGCCGGCCAACCTGGCCCAGGCACGTGGGGCTCGCGGGGAGAGCTGGGTCCTTCTGCATCTCCCCTCCTTGGGCCAGCTGGGGGTCGCCCCCTTAGCCTGGCCTTCCTCTGGGCAGCCCTGTGCTGTTGGCGGGGGAGACCTAATCCCTCTGCTGCCCTTCAAGGAGGGCAAAGAGCCCAGAGCAAGGGGCCGGGCCAGGCTGTCTGCAGCTGTCGTCTCGGATCACGGCGGGGAGGGGATGCAGAGGCACGCGGCAGGGCCCAGGCCCTGCAGCCAGGAAGCTCGGCCCCCTCCACCCTTGCGATAGGATAGAGGGAGCTGGAGACTGCTCCAAAGCCTGGGAGACCCTCGGTCCTGGCCCCAGGACCCAGCCAGTGCTGTGGGGTTGGGCGACCTGCCATACTGGGAAGGGGGGGGGGGGGGGGGTCCAGGGAGGCTTCTCTCTCTGTGTCTCACCCTCTTTCCCCTCCCCGCAGGCTGGAACCTGCCCGCCTACCTCTCTGTCCTCATCGCCCTGGGCAATGTGGGCCCCCTGGCCTTGGCCCTGGTGCACAAGCTGGCCCCGGGCAGGCTGGAGGAGCGCTGGGTCATCCACGGCGTCCAGGGACTGGGCCTGATCGCTGCCGTCTTCCTGGCCCTGTTCTGGGAGCGCACGGTGCTGGTGGCAGGGCAGCCCCGCAGCCTGCCCTACCTGGTGCTGGCCCTGACCCTGGCCCTGGTGTGCTGCACATCCAATGTCACCTTCCTGCCCTTCATGTACCGGCTGCCGCAGCCCTTCGTGCGCACCTTCTTCATCGGCCAGGGCCTCAGCGCCCTGTTCCCTTGCGTGCTGGCGCTGGGGCAGGGCGTGGGGCAGCTGGAGTGCCGCAACGGCACCGGCCACAACGCCTCGCAGCCGCACTACCTGGAGGAGAGCTTCTCGGCCACCACCTACTTCTGGCTGCTCTTCGCCATGCTGGCTGTCTCGGCCCTCGCCTTCCTGGGGCTGAGGCCGGCCACGCCCAAGAGCCCCTCCAAGGACAGCGTGGGCACAGAGGAGTCCTTCCCACTTCAGGACGGCACCCCTAGCCCCGCCAGCACCCCCGCGGTACCAGCACCCACCACCCTGGCACCCTCCTTTTGGAGCAGGCGCACCATCTACCTGCTGGGACTGCTGGGGCTGTCCAACGCGCTGACCAACGGGGTGCTGCCCTCGGTGCAGAGCTACTCCTGCCTGCCCTACGGCAGCCTGGCCTACCACCTGGCCGTCGTGCTCAGCAACATCGCCAACCCCGTCGCCTGCTTCCTGGCCATGTTCGTGCTGTGCAGGTGAGTGCGGGCAGCTCCCCCGCCCCACCTCCGCAGGGCAGAGGTGTCGGGGCTGGTGCCCCACCGTTAGTGCTCAAAGACCCGTGTCCTGGTTTCACGAGAGCTGGTTCCTGTCCTGCGTGCCGGCCAGCTGGCTGGGTGGAGGGAACCCCTCTTGAACGGCCCCAGCCCCCCATGAGGTCCACGGGCCCATTCAAACTGTACCTTGCACTTGGGCAGGGCATGCTAGGAGCAGACACGGGACAAGTCGAGATCCTGGGCTGCTAACTCAGGGGAAGTGACTGCCCTTGGAGTGTGTGGGCACAGGCTCAGCCCACCCTGGACTCTGTTCCCGACCTCTGGGCCCGGGCGGAGCTCGCCCGCAGCATTGTGACCCCGTCCTCTCTGCCCACAGGTCGGCGGTGGGCTTGGGCATCATCTCCGCGCTGGGAGGTGTGTTCGGAGCCTACCTGATGGTGCTGGCAGCTCTGAGCCCTTGCCCTCCGCTGGTGGGGAGCGCCGCAGGGGTCATCCTCGTGGTGAGTACCGGGGGCTGCCAGCTCTCCTGGTGCCACGTGGCATGTGCTGGGGAGGGGGTGTCTGCCCCTGCCACCTCTCCTGGGTACCACCCGCCTGGCTCTAAATGGCAGGGACTTCTCCTGGGGTAGCAGGGCCGGCCCCTGCTCCTGGCTGTGCTGAGGTTGTCTCCTGCGGCCGGGTTGGGCATCGCGAGCACACTGCCAGCACCCCCGTTTCCAGATGTGGGGCCAGGCCCAGGCACCAACCCCTAGAAGGTGGATCCACGGGAGCTGCTGGCTCTAGTTCTCTGTCCCGAGTCTGCTCTGAGCTGGGCCAAGTCCCCCGTCCCCCTGAGGAAGCCTCGGCTCACAGGCAGGGGCTGATGCAGCCTCTCCCGGCAGGTGCTGTCGTGGATCCTGTTCCTGGGCCTCTTCTCCTACGTGAAGGTGGTGATCGGCAGCCTGCTGCACGAGGTGGGGCACACCGCGCTGCTCTGGTGCGGCGCCGTCATCCAGGCCGGCTCCCTGGTGGGCGCCTTGGCCATGTTCCCCCTCGTCAGCATCTACCACCTCTTCCACAGCGGGCAGGACTGTGTGGACAACTGCGGGGCTTGAGTCCCGCCGGGCCCAGCCCCCCGCCCGCGCGCCCAGCGGACCTCGGGGTGCTGCATCGTCCCCTGCATTGGCCAGTAGTGGATGCTTTAGAGGAAAGCCTGTAGCTTTGCTGGGGGGGCTGGCCCCCTCCTGCCGGGAACACGGGGGCATGTAGGCCAGTAACGTGCAGGGCAGGCCTGGCCGGGGGGAGCAGTGAAGTGGGCTGGCCAGTGTCTGGGCCAGGAGCCAGCTGTGTGGGACCCCCCTCCTCTACTGCCACTACAAGCTAGAGCCCACGTATCCCACTGCCTTGCGCTGGAGCCTGATGCTCCCAACTTGTGTTAGCCCCTGGGGAAAGGGGCCAGTGCAGCCGGAGTCCTTGGGTTTATGCCCCTGTCCTGAGGGAGGGGAAGGGGTAGCAACCCAATTGATACCCCATCCCCGCCGGAGTGCAGAGCCATGCACCCTGGCTGGGCAGGCAGTGAGCCCTGCCAGGGGGGCCTGGATGCCCCTGGCACAGAAGGGGTCTCGGCTCAGGACATGCTATGGTACCAAAGACACCTGCCCCCGGCTGCCTTGCGTGGCCCCTCTCTGCCCCGCTGCCATCTGTAGGCGCGCGGCTGGGCCGGGAATAAAGCCTCATCTCGTGACCGCTGTCGACTCCTTGCAGGCGCCGCTGGACGGGGAAGGAGCTGTCTTGAGGTGGGGAGAGGGCTGAGGCTGGGGGGCAGCCCCTTGGCTACCTCCAGCCGGGCACGTCTCCAAGCAGGGCTGGGGGGAGAGGGCAGGGGCCGGGTCAGCCAGGCCAGGCCCCGTGGGCTGCGTCTGCTCCCGACATCTGTACCCAGGTGGGGCAGGGGGGCAACTCCAGCTGGCATCGCTCTGTCACAGGCAGCCTCTGCCCCCCAAGCTGGAAGGTGGCCCGGCCCCCACCATGCAGGCACACCTCCCTCCTGGGCCCCGTCCAGCCCCCGGGCCCGCAGGCAGCATCACGGCCCGGCTGCATGACTCTCCCAGCACAGACCCGCCTTTGTGCCCCGTGCTGGGGCCCGGCAGCAAGGGGGGTTCACCCGGGAGCAAGACCGATCATCGGGGCCTGACCCCCTGCACGGCATGTGATGGGCGCGGGGCTGCACGGCTCCCCCAGCGCCTGGGGAGCAGCTCCGGTGCCTCTGATGCGCAGCCCCGAGCGCAGCCGGGGGACAGGCTTCCAGGACACGTGCAGCCTCCCCAGGAGGTAGCGGGGCAGCCATGTGCCCAGGCCCAGGGCAGACTGAAGCCACATGGGGTGGGAGCACACGTGTGTCGGGGGCAGAGACAGCAGCCCTGGCGCCTGCCCTGGGGGTGAACTGGCTCTGGGTCTGGGTCTGGGCAGACTCGGGGGCACGTGCAGCCGTGCGCTACCTGGATGCCCCAGGGATGGGTATGCGACCCCCGGCCCGGTCCCCTCCATCCTCGTGGCACTGGCCAAGGGATTTTGTAACCGGCCTCTTGGCACCTGAGAAGGGCTCAAGGGGCAAATGCAGCCTCCTGCCCTGGCTGGGGGCAGTGAGGGCTCAGCCAGGAGCCTGGGGGGGGCCAGGGCAGGGCAGGGCAGCCACCTGTGAGGGGAGGCCTGCTCCGTCCCTGCTGCAGGAGCCCCGTCTACACTAGAGTGTCCCGCAGCTGCCTGGGGCAGGGGTTCTGCTCACAGCCCCTGGTCCCGGAGGGCCTTGTCTGGGGGGTCCTGGGCCGGCAGCAAGGCGACTCTGTCCCCCCAGCAGGGAAGCCCCAGCTCTGGCGGCGCTGGGCTTACTTTGCAGTTAGGCCCCTGGGCTCCATCAGCCGCATCCCCCCCCTCCCAGCGCCACGGCCCCTCTGCCTGTGCCTCCCACGTGGCTGCAGTCCCGTCACGGGTCATCAGTGGAGGCGTGAAGCCTCCGGCCCATGCCAGGGGCTGACAGCTCGGTCATGTGGGGCCCGCCCTGCGCTATGGGTGAACCCCGGCGCCTCCCCGGGCAGCAGGGAGTCTGTGCCAGCCCTGGGCCAGGGCAGGAGGCAGCTGCGAGGTAGGATGGGTGCCTGGTCCCTGGCATGGCTGCCCAGGGCAGAGGGGCTCCTGGCATGTTGGGGGCCATGGGGAGCGGGTGGGATGGGCTCAAGGAGAGCCGGGGGCAGGGGGTGCCTCGAGCTCGGTGCTGTGCAAGGGGGGGCATCCGCCCGCAGAGCCTGGCCTGGCTGAGAAGGGGCTCAGCTGCGGTCTTTGCTCCTATGGGGTCTGCGTGGATGGAGAGCCGGGCCCGGCAGGGGCAGAGCCAGGCCCCAGGGCTGGGACCGGGGACCAGCCCCCTCCACTGGAGCCGGGGGGACAGGACCAGGCAAGGAGCTTGTGAGCCCAGGGGCCCCGATCCTGGACCACCAGGCCTGGGGCACCAGGAGGCTTTGCACTGCAGCCTGGAGGGATTGAGGGGTGCCAGGGCAGGGCAGGGGGCAAGAGCTGGTGCTGGGGCAGGGCAGGATTTTCAGCCATCTGGCTCCTTTGCACCAGTCTGGCTCTGCCCCACTGCTGCTTCCTGCTGGCTGCCTGCGCCTGCATTGTCCTGGGACCTCCCGCCCCCCCGGGCCCTGCTCCCAGCTCCTTATCAGCGCCGCCCGCTGCCTGGGCCTTGATGCAATCCCCTTTGAAGGCGCCGGCTCCCCCCTGCCCCAGGCGGGGCTGGCCCAGAGCCAGGCAGGCTCCCCTCCACGGGGCTTGAGCTGCAGGGCTGATGCGGCCACCTCTGGGGTGCAACACGAGGCCCAGCAGTGCAGGGCTGGGGGGAAGGTGCCTTCACCCTGAGTGTGGAGAGGTACGGGGCCTGGCACTGGGTGGGAACGGGCCGGGGTCGCAGAGCCCCAGGTTGGAGCTGCCCTGCAGCCCGGGGTAGCGGGTGGGGAGGCCGGAGCCGTCGCCTCCGAGCCAGGCCTGGACTTTGCCCTCCCTGCCCCACCCGGAGCAGGAGCCAGGGACCAACATGGCCCCCGGCACGCGTGGTTGCCTGTGCATGTGGGGGTGGGTGGGCGCGTGTATCTGCACGCTCATGTGAGTGTGCCTGTGTGCATGTGTATATGTGATGGCATGTGTGAGCCTGTGCCTGTACATGTGCACTCACGAGTGTGTCCACACACACATGTATGAGTGCACATGCCTACATATATGTATGTGTGCGTATCTGTGTGCACGTGAGCGTTTACATGTGCATGCACATATATGCATGAGTGCATATGTGTACGTTTGTGCCTACGTATGTGCACGCACATGGGAGTGCATGTGTGCATATGTGTGTGCACACAAGTGGACATATGGGGGGGTGTGCGTGTGTCCATCTGTATGCATGACCACATGTGTGAGCATGTGTTTGCACAAGCGTGTGTATGCAATGCATGTGCACACAAGTGTCAGGCCAGGCAGCCACGCTGTGGCAGGGACGTTTCATCCCAGGGCGGCCAGCCCAGGAATCGCCCCTCTGTCTGCTCCCGGCCGCCGTGTGCCAGGCCGGGCCACGCCAGCACTGACCTCCTTCTGCTGCCACAGGCGCGGGCCGTGGGGATGGCGCTGGCCGTGCACCTGCTGTCCTGCCTGCTGGGCACGGGCTCGTGGGTGGCCATCAACGGGCTCTGGGTGGAGCTGCCGCTCATCGTGCCCGAGGCGCCCGAGGGCTGGGACCTGCCGGCGCACCTCACCCTGCTCATCCAGCTGGCCAACGCGGGGCCGTTGGCCGTGGCCTTGCTGCACCGGCTCCGGCCCCAGTGGCTGCATGAGCCGGGTCTCATCGGCGGGCTGGCGGGGCTGGGGGCGCTGGCCTGCCTGCTGCTGGCCTTCCTCTGGAGGGCCAGGGTGGTCGTGGGCGGCTCGCCGCGCAGCCTGGCGCTGCTGGTGCTGCTCTTCTGCCTGGCACTGGTGGACTGCACCTCCTCCGTCACCTTCCTGCCCTACATGCGGCGCTTCCCGGCGCCCTTCCTCACCTCCTACTTCGTGGGCGAGGGGCTCAGCGGGCTGCTGCCCGGGCTGGTGGCGCTGGGGCAGGGCGCCGGGGCCGTGCGCTGCGTCAATGGCACGCAGCCTGAGTACTTGCCGCCGCGCTTCTCCGTCACCCTCTTCTTCCTCTTCCTCGCCGCCATGATGGGGCTGTGCCTGGCCGCCCTCATCGGGCTGCAGCAGCTCCCGGCCGCCCGCCGCGAGCGTGCCAAGGAGCAGAGCCAGGCCCGGGCGCCCGTGGAGGAGAGGCCCATGATGGGGTCCGTGCCCAGTGCCGGGCGCCTGTCGTGGGCACGGGCGGCCGCCGTGTTCGGGCTGCTGGGCTGGGCCAACGCGCTGAGCAACGCCGTGCTGCCGGCCGTGCAGTCCTACTCCTGCCTGCCCTACGGCCGCGCCGCCTACCACCTCGCCGCCACGCTGGCCGCCCTCGCCAACCCACTGGCCTGCTTCGTGGGCATGGCGCTGCCCAGCCGGTGAGCGCGGGCGCCCGGGGAGAGGCCATGTGGCCGCGCTGTCGGGGCAGGGGTGCAGCCGGCTGGGGGGCTCCAGAGTCCTGCCTCCGTGCCCGCTGCCACCCCCCTCTCTCCCACAGGTCCCTGCTGGCGCTGGGGCTGCTGACCGCGGTGGGCTCCGGGTGCGGCTGCTACATCATGGCCATGGCGGTGCTGAGTCCCTGCCCGCCCCTGCTGCACTCTGCGGCCGGCGCCACCTTCATCGTAAGTCGCGGGGCGGGTGCAGGGTTCGAGTCCCGCGTGCCCCATCCCCGGGGGGCCTGACGCTGCTGCCCTGCAGGTGCTGAGCTGGGTGCTGTGCGTGGGCCTGCTGTCCTACGTGAAGCTGATGATCGGGCTGATGCTGCGGGACGAGGGGCACGGCGCGCTGGTGTGGTGCGGGGCCGTGGTGCAGCTGGGCTCCATGCTGGGCGCCCTCACCATGTTCCCCCTGGTCAGCGTCTACCGCCTCTTCCACGCCGGGGACCCCTGCAGCACTCGCTGCCCGGCCTGACCCGCCGCACGGGCTCGGGGCGCCCCGCCTGTGTCCTGAGCCCTGTAGTGCGAAGGAGCCAGGGGGGATTTCCCGGCCTCCCCTGCAGCTGCATCTCGGGGTCCGGGCTGACGGCCTCGGTGGACACGGCCGGGCACTGGTACCGTGCCCGCTGCTGGGGACGTGGCCACCCCGCTCGGCTCCGGCCGCTCCCATCCCGCCAGCTCCATCGCACCGGGCAGGGTCAGGTGGGGGTGACGGGAACCAGGCGTCCTGCACCCCCGCCCGTGGCCCCTGACCCCGCAGAGCTCCCCCCCCCCCCGTGAAAGCCGCCGCTCCCGGCTGAGGCACGAGGTGGCAGCAGTGCCCAGGCGGACGCCAGCCCGCGGGAGCCCCGTGGGTGCTGTCGGGTCCCGGGTCCCACGCGGCCGGGGGGGGGGGGGGCGGCCGCCCCCGCGTCCAGCGCCGCCAGCTGCTGCAGGAGCGGGCAGCCCCGAGGCGCCTCTTCCCGCTCGGCTCGCGTTTTTGGTTGGCAATAAAGTGTCCCCGCGCTGCTCCGTGTCGCCCGCCCGTTTGTCCGCGACCCGCGGGGCCACAGCCAGACCGGGGCGCTGGGGGGGGGCTGGGGGCGCAGGCGCGCTGGGATCGGGCCCCGGGCTCCCCGGGACCGGCTCGCACGTGGCGCCGGGGCAGGGGGCGTGCCCACGCGGCGGCCCCGCCCGCTCTGCCCACTCGCCGCGCGGACCAATGGCGGCGCGCAGCGCGCAGGGACGGGGCGTGGCTTGCCTCCCCCGCTTCCCACCGTGCGCGGGCCAATGGCGGCGCGTGGGCGCGGCGCGGGGCGCGGCGCAGCCAATGGGCGCGCGGGGGCGGGGCGGGGCGCGCAGGCGGCCGGGCCGGGCGGCGGTCATGGAGCTGCGGCGGGCGGTGAGCGGCGGCGCGGGGCAGGGGGTCCCGCGTGGGGGCGGGGCGGGCCGCGCGTGGGGGCCCCGCTCACCCCCCGCCCCCCCGCCCCCGCAGGCGCCGCTCTGCCGCCGCCACGCGCCGCTGCTGCTGCGGGGCCGGAGTCTCGCGTGGGCGCCCCGGTAAGCACCCCGGCCTCGCCTGGGGCCCCGCTCCCCGCTGCCGCGGCATGGCGTGGGCCGGGGCCCCCAGCCCCGCCAGTGCTCCCACCACCAGGCCCCAGAGTCCCAGTGCCCCCAGTCCCAGCCCCGCAGTGCACCGTCCCACTACTGCCCTCAGTCCCACCAGTCCCACCCCCCAGTGCGCCCAGTCCCACCAGTGCCCCATCCCACCAGTGCCCCCAGTCCCACCAGTGCCCCCAGTGCAGCGCGGCCGGCTGACGGCATCTCCCCGCAGCGGTGTCGCGGGGCGGCGCGGTGGGCGCCGGCGGCTGGTGGCGGCGCTGGGGCTGGGGCTGTCGCTGGCGGCGGGCGCCTGGTACGCGCGGGCGGAGCGGCAGGAGCGGCGCCAGCTGCGGCTCCGGCTGGACGGCGTCGGGCGCTTCGTCAGGTGGGTGCCCCCGTCGCGTCCCGGCCCCGCGCGGCCCCCTGGGCGCTCCCGGGCTCCCCCGACACGGCCCTGTGCCCGCAGGTCGCTGGCGCTGGGGCTGCGCATCTCGCTGGACTACTGGTGGACGGCGCACGTGGAGCTGCGGCGCGTGGACGAGGTAGGCGCCCCGGGGCGGGGCGGGGCGGGTGGGGCGGGGCGGGGCGGGGGTCCCCGGCTGACGCCCGCGGCCGGTCGCAGGACAGCCCGGCGCACCGCGCGGCCATGTCGGAGTGCCACCAGCGAGCGGCCGACAGCCTGGTGGGTGGCGCCATCCGCAACGGCGGGCTCTACATCAAGCTGGGCCAGGGGCTGTGCGCCTTCAACCACCTGCTGCCGCCCGAGTACATCCGCACGCTGCGCACGCTGGAGGACCGTGCGCTGCAGCGCCGCTACGGCGAGGTGAGGGCGGCACCGGGCCGGGGGCGGCCCCCGGGAGAGCCGTCGGGGGTGCCCTGACCCCTTCCCCGCCGCAGGTGGACGAGCTGTTCCTGGAGGACTTCAAGGCCCCGCCTGACGCGCTCTTCCGGGAGTTCGACTACCAGCCGGTGGCCGCGGCCAGCCTGGCCCAGGTGCACCGGGCGCGGCTGCAGGATGGCACCCCCGTGGCCGTGAAGGTGGGTGGGGGCCGGTTGCAGCCCCGGGGGTGGCAGGGCCTGGGGGGCCCCCAGGAGCCGTGCGCTCAGCCTCGGCGCTCCCCCCCAGGTGCAGTACATCGACCTGCAGGATCGGTTCGACAGCGACATCCAGACGCTGGAGCTGCTCCTGCGCATCGTGGAGTTCATGCACCCCTCCTTCGGCTTCAGCTGGGTCCTCAAGGTACCGGTGGCAGCAGCCGGGGTCTCCGGCTCCCTCCGTTGGGCTGGGCGCTTCCCACAGCCTGACCCCCCCTCCCCACCCCAGGACCTGAAGGGGACGCTGGCGCAGGAGCTGGACTTCGAGAACGAGGGCCGCAACGCGGAGCGCTGCGCCCGGGACCTGCGGCGCTTCCCCTACGTCGTCGTGCCCAAGGTGCACTGGGACAGGTGCAGCAAGGTGCGGGGCCGGGACTGTGTGTGTCTGCCCCTGCACCCACGTGTGGGCCCAGCCCCTGCCCTTGCTCCGTGGTGGCTGCTCAAGGCCCCCACCCCAAGGGAAAGGGGCAGCCCCCCCCACCGACCCCGTGCCTCCCCACAGCGGGTGCTGACGGCTGATTTCTGCGAGGGCTGCAAGATCAACAGCGTGGAGGGCATCCGGAGCCAGGGCCTGCAGCTCAAGGACGTGAGTGCGGCACCGGATCTGGGGGTGCAGGGAGCCTGGCCGACCCAGGGATGCCAGTGGGTTGCGATTGTGGCCGCAGGCCCCATCAGGAAAAGCCCCTCTGCAAGCCCCCGGGCAGGGCAGGGCAGGGCAGGGCAGGGCAGGGCAGAGCTGGGCCTGGGACTTGCAGCCAAGCAGGTTCAGGTTGGAGATCAGGAAACCCTTCAGGGAGGGAGTGGGAGAGACACCGGGGAAGTGGGGGACTCTCTTCGTTGCTGGTGGCGTCGAGGAGAGGGCAGGCAGCCACTGGTGGGGGATGATCTGGGTGCAGCGATGCCTGTGCTCTGCTGTGGGGATGTCTGAGGCTTTTGGGTTGTGCTGCTCACCCCCTTCCCCCATTTTATCTCCATGGGGCAGGGGGTTTTGAACCTTCCCCAGAGGCACTGGGTGCTGCAGCCCGGATTGGGGATAGGGCTCTGCCCTGTGACTGCGCTGGGGCGACTGTAGCTTTCCAAAGACGTTGGGCAATGGATTTGCATGGGCTGGTGCCGTCAGGCCTGATTCTGTCTCATGCTTGGACTTGCCATGGACTCCCACGGGCCCTGCATGCCTGTCTGTGCTGAGACCAGCCCGGGCAGCATCCCACCTCTCTCCAGAGGCAGCTGCAGCGATGCCAAAGGGCCCAACCCTGGGGATCACCTTGTTCCCCCTCTTCCCCCCCCGGGGCACAGGCAGCCATGTCTGCACCAGTCCTGAGGCAAAGGAGGGCCGGGAGGTGGCAGCCCCTACCCTGCCCCCTGGTGCCCACAGGTGAGTGGCAGCATCAGGGCTCACAACGGCCCCCCCAACCATTGCAGGCTGCAGAGAAGCTAATCCAGGTGTTCGCCGAGCAGATCTTCTACACGGGCTTCATCCACGCGGACCCACACCCGGGCAATGGTAGGGGGGTGTTGGGGCTTGGCCTGGGCCTGGTGCTGCTGGCTTATCATAGGGGGGGCCTTCCTGCTCCAGAGCGAGACCACCGGGAGCGGGCAGGGGGTCCGTGCTGGGCATGGGCGGTTGCGGGGGCCACGGCTCTGAGTGCTCTGTGTTGCAGTGTTGGTGCGAAAGGGCCCGGACGGGAAGGCGCAGCTGGTGCTGCTGGACCACGGCCTCTACGAGTTCCTCAGTGAGGGGTACGGCCGTGGGGAAGGGGGCTGCCTTCGCTTCTGCTGCCTGCCGGGCAGGGCTGCCCAGGGGTGGAGATCACGGGAGGGTCCTGGAGCGGTGGGCACTGATGTGGGCTCCCTCACGGGCAGGGACCGAGCGGCGCTGTGCCAGCTGTGGCAAGCCATCATCCTGCGCAACGACGCGGCCATGAAGGTGCACTCGGCTGCGCTCGGCGTCAAGGGTGAGTGGGGCTGGGCTTCCCTGCTTCGCGGCTGCAGCAGGCTCGGGGCTGGTCCCTGCTGGCTCCCCCTGCCCTGCCTGGCTCTGCTCTTCCCAGGTCCTCAAGGTGACCTGGGCTCCCTGGTTGTGGCCCCAGCTGCTCCTGGCAGTGGCGGAGGGAGTGGGAAGCCCCCAAGCTCCACGCCGAGCCCTGGGAGATGATGGAGCCGGCGGGTGCTGGAGAGGTCTGGGCTTAGCTGCAGGGGAGCGATGCAGAGCTCACCCCCGACTTGACTGGGAAGGTGACAGGCTGGGATAGGGATGGCTGGGGGAGCTTGGCTGCCCCCAGGCTGCTGGGCTGTGCGGGCTGCCACGTGGGGATATTTCCCCTTCCTGTTGCTCCATGTGTCAGGGTTTTGGTGCCTCTGGGGGAGGCTTTGGGTGCTGGCTGCAACCTGGGCTGGGGCTGGGCTGTGCCAATGCTCCTGCTAGCACCAACCCCGCAGCGTCCTGGCTGGAGGGGCTTGCGCCCCTGCGTAGGCTCAGCCCTGCGCTGCACTGAGTAGGAAGGCATTTTCCCCCTGCTCAGACTGGTCCAGACTCTTGCCTGTGCAGCAGGGGCACAGCCTCAGCCCCAGCCCAGGCTCCCTCGAGTGCATTTTCATAGAAAGCAGGGAGCTGCAGGGTCACATCCAGTCCCAGCCCTGCTCAAGGCAGAAAAACCCCATCCAAACCAGTCCGGCCAAACACCCTTCACACAGCCCTGGCGTCGCCCCAAGGATACAGGGGGGCCATGGCCACCACAATCCTGCTGCTGCCAGGGGGATCACGGGCACTGCAGCGCCCAGGATGAGGCTCTGCCCCTGCTGCAGAGGAACCAACTCCTTGTCCCCACGCTCAGTGCACACACTGGGGGTGTAGTGGGCACCCGGGGGTGTGCCTGGGTGCAATGGGCACCGCAGCAGGGGGGCCTGGCTGTGATGGTTTGAACAGGGCTGATCCTGGCTCTGGGATTGAGCTGCGACTCAGAAGCTCCCTACCAGTCTCCTGGCTCCAGGATCGAGCCCCCCTGGCTGTGCTCCTGCTCCCTGAACCCCCCCACCGCCGGCTCCCCCCAGATTACTTCCTGTTCTGCGAGCTGCTGCTGCAGCGGCCCCTGCACCCGGGGCAGCTGGCGTTATCGAACCTGCTGACGCGGGAGGAGACGGCCTACATGCAGGCCATGGCTCAGCACCACTTCGACCGCATCATGGGGGTGCTCAAGGCCCTGCCGCGGCCCATGCTGCTCGTCTTCCGCAACATCAACACTGTGCGCAGCATCAACGTGGCCCTGGGTGCCCCCGCCGACCGCTACTTCCTCATGGCCAAGAGGTAGGTGGGTGCCGGGCTCGGGGCCAGAGCCAGCTGGCTGTTCCCCGACAGAGCCTGTAGCCAGTACCCCGCAGTCCCTGGCATGGGGAGAGGGTAGGATGCTGGAGGCTTCTCCTGCAGGCCTGTACTCACCCCCTTTGTCCCTCCAGTGCCGTACGCAGCTGGAGCAGGCTGGTGGGGCAGAAGTCCTCGGGCATCCGGGGCAGCACCCTCTTCCGCTGGCTGCGGGTGACTTGGGAGAGCCTCAAGTTTGAGGTGGCCCTCAGGTAAGGGGCAGCAGTTGGGGCAAGGGCTGGGTGCCGGGGCAGAGGGTTGCCTGCTCCCCCTGCCTCCTTCTCTCCCCAGGGTGGAGACACTGTCCATGAAGCTGACGGCCTCGTTCCTGCGCCTCCTCACCTCCCTGGGCTTCTTCCCCGAGAACGAGCAGATCTACCAGTACCTGCAAGCCTAGCCAGGCCTCTGCTGTGGACTGACAGCTGGGGCAGGACCCTGGGGGACAGGGCAGCTGCTGGGGGCTTTGTCCCCCTCCCTTTGGATACCAATAAAACTCCCTGGTGCCTATGGGCATGCAAGAGCCAGCACTTCTCCAGGACTGGGCGGCGGCGAGTGGCTGCAGGGAGCATGGGAGGGATGGTAGCACTGGGGGGGCCGGGGCCAGGCAAGCACTGCCCAGAGTGAAAATGGCTCTAGGCTTCCCCCCTCCATGATTCACAACCCCCCAGCACCGTTGAGGGACAGACCTGGCACCTAAAGCCCAGCCCCTGCTGTTGACAACGTGGGGGAGAAGGGACCCAACCCCAGAACAGAGGCAGCCAGGATGGGGTTTTGCCTTTTCTTTACAAATCCTGGTCCGTACAAAGTGAAGGTGGGAAGGGGTGGCACTGCGCCCCCCTGTAGAAAAGAGCGTCCATCTGAGCAGGGCTGGGGGCTGGTGTTGTCTGCCTGCCCCCCGGGCATGGGGGGCTCAGGGCAGCTGCACAGAGTCCATCAGAAGTGAGCTGTGACACGGTCAATCTCCAGCAAGTCCTCGAGGATCTGTGGGGAGAAGCAGGGTCAGGGTCAAAACCCCCTGCTCTGTCCTGCTCCATGCGTTAGGGGGCATTTAATCTCCCCCAGAGGTGCTGGGCATGGGGCTGGGCCGTGTCAATGCACCAACCCCGCAGGGTCCTGGCTGGAGGGTCTTGCCCTTGCGCTCAGACTCAGCCCCACACTGCGCTGGGCAGGAAGGGATTTCTGCCTGCTCAGACTGGTCCAGACTGGGGGGTTTTGCCTTCCTCTGCAACAGGGCCCCCTGGCAGCAGTAGGATGTTGGCGGCTGCCACCCCTCGCTTTCCCAGGGGCAGGGAAAATGTCAGGAGCGACTGTCATACAGCTCCGAGATCAGACACGGGGGCTGGTTTGGATGGGGCTGATCCTGCCTTAGGCTGGGCCTGGACTGGATGTGACCCCCACACCTGCCTACCAGCCCCACGGCTCAGATGCTAGGATCCCGCTGCACTCACAATGTCAGGCGTGGTGCCGATCTTCTTGGCCAGCTCGCCACGCTCCATGGTGCTCAGGTAGAGGTAGCGGTTGAGCAGTTCCCCGTCCAAGATGTTGCGCACAGCGTTTTGCAGGATGCGCCGGTCCATGTGCAGTAGCCTGTGGACGGGGGATGAGGGTCAGGGCCCTGAGCCTGCTTCCTGGGGTCAGCCTGGCAGTGCCCAGAGCTGGCTGGATCCCAGCTGGCTCCCATCTCCCTCACGCTGGCTCCGCTCCTCTCCCCCTAGCATTGCTTGTGGTACCTGCTGCCCACATGCTGCCACCAGTCCCCGGGGAAAGTCACTGACTCTCCCGCTACCTGCCAGCTTCGAGGCTCTTGTGGGGAGCCTTGCAGCAGGGAGATGCGACCAGCTTGGGGGTAGAACACATCAGCCAGGCTGGCAGGCAACGTGGGGGTCTCTGGCCACGGGCAACGGGGCCAAGTCCACCTGCTGTGGGCTCAGGGTTTGACTGCCATGTGGGCCAGACTACCTGAAGGCGCGGGGGTTGAGGCCGGCGTGGTGTGGCAGCATGGTGGTGAGGGCATTCTGCAACATCAGCAGGCGCCGGTACGTCTTCTCCTGCATGGGCAGCAGTAGCCCAATGCCGCCGTCCAGCGTGGCTGCAGGGGGGGGAGAGACGGGGGGTTGGAGAAGGGGCCCCCCAGCTCCATCATGGCACAGGGAGACCTTGGTGCCAGGTGCAAGGGCTGGAGCCTCCCCCGCCTTGCTGGGTGGGCCGACCCTGAGCACAGTGGTCTCAAGGCCACTCTTCTGGCCTTGCCAAACGGGACGGGGGCGGCTGCTCCAACGGGACTGTCCTCTTGACCCCCCTCTAGGCTGGTCCCTCCCACCCCATGCTGGGAGGGGGCTGCAGGCACAGCTGTCTCTGCCCCCGCCCACTGGGCCCCGGCTTACCAAACCAGGTGATGTGCTTGTTCTCCCAGACGATGGACTTCTTGGTGGGCCCCTCAGAGGTGCCGCGGCATGGCGTGCGCCAGAAGGTGTTAACGTGGGCGCCCACGTGGAAGTCAGCCCGGCGCAGCAGCCGCATCCCCCCAAAGCTCTCCTTGGCTGCCGGAGCAAGAGGGACAAGGTGCCGGGGGCTCAGACAGAGCCGTGGGCCCAGCTTTGGATGCTCCCCCCACCCGGCGCTCCAGCAGCAGCTGCCAGCAGGGCTGCGAGCCAGGCCACGGAGCCTTCCCTGGGCGCGTCGCCAGCGTGCAGCGAGCCCGGGCTGGGTTCAAGGCCCCTCGTGCCGCGGCGGCTGTTGTTGGTCCTGCCGGCTCTGTGCCGTTGTTGACAGCACAAAACTTAGCCCCGGGCTGGCAGGGCAGCACTGGCGTGGTGCCGGCGGGGAGGGAAGGAGGGGTGCTGTGGTCACGGCCAGCACTGGCTGTCCTGTGCACATGCATTTCTGGCTCCCAAATGGTTAAAATCCAGCAAGACTGGAGGCCCCCAGGGATACAGCACTCCCAAGGCTACTCAGCGAGTCAAGGGCAGGGCTCAGGCCCAGCCTGGGAGCCCCAGCCCCAGGCCAGCTGCAGGGTGGGAGTATTGGGGGGGGTGTCTTACCTTCGGGGAGGTACATGTACACCAGCAGGTTGCGATCCCGGTCAGACACTGCAAGGCAAAGCCAAGGTCAGCAGCAGCCCAGGGGAGAGGCAGCTCCCCCAGAGGCCCCTGACTGGGTGGTCACAGGCTGGCCCAGTCCACCCAGGAGCCCCCAAGAAGGGCTCCCCTTTCTCCACTCCCTAGGTCCCTCCAGACACTACACAGTAGCCAGGGTGCTTCGGGCCTGGCCTCACAACATACCCAGGAAGCCCAGCTGGCTGCTGTCCACCATGAAGTCCACGCTGTACACCTCCAGCGGCTTGGCATCCTGGGGGAGACGGGGGTGTCACAGGGGCACTGGGACACCAAGCACAAAACCCCCAGCCCCATGGGGCAGCAGGGGGATAACGAGGGACCCAAGCCAAGCTCTGCTGTCGGTCCTCGGTCGGACGTGCCCCCCCCAGCACCCCGTGCCCTGTCGCACCCGGCTGACAAGCGAGAGGGTCTTGCTCTCCTCCTGGTAGCGCAGCAGCGAGATGCTCTTCATGACGTCGGCGGCCAGGATGAAGTTCTTGACGCTGATCATCTGGTGGATGTAGAGCTGGGTGTCGATGAAGGCCATGCCCGTCAGGTCGTTGTCCTTCAGGCTCCACAGGAAGATCTGCAGCAGGGCAGCGGCTCAGATCCGGGAGGCCACACATGGCTCCTGGCCAAGCACCTGGGGGGGATGGGGGCAGCCAGACCCCCAGGCCTGTGGCCTGCAGGGGAGCACTAGAGCAGGCAGCCCTTGATCCCACCCTGAGCAGCTCATTCCCCTGCCCTGGGGCCCGAACCAGTGCCCAAAGCTCCTGCCCTGCAGAAACCACCCTCATCTTTCCGGGCAAGGACCCAAGCCCATGGCTCCTAGGCTGTGGGCAGTGGGTGAGACTGGCGAGCCTCGTTCCTTGCCCCCTGCAAGTCCCCCTGCACAGGGCTCCTGGCCATGGTCCCAACGGTGCCCTCAAAAGGGGCATCTGGTCCCCGCCGGGGCCGCGTCCTCACCTTCTGGCCAATGGCCGACACGAGGTAACCATTGCAGTGGCACAGGGCCGTCACGGGGCCCTTCTGCTCCTTCTCGTACAGCACCTTGAACTTGTTCTTGGTCAGCGGCTGCCCTGGTTCCGGCACCACCTCGATGATGTCCATGATCAGGATCTGTGGGGGCAGGGAGCTGTGTGAGGGGTGTCCACTACCCAGGCCTCTCACCCCAACCCAAAGGGTCTGCCCAGCTGGGCCTGGCCCCATGCTGGGGACATGTGACCCTGCAATGCAAGCTTCAGCTGGGAGACTAGATAGCTTGTCTCCTCTCTGCCCCACAAGATGGAGAGAGGGAGCCCTTAGAGGTGTCAGCTCTGTGGAGCAGGGACCATGTGACAGCAGGTTCCCACACCAGCACCGGGGCAGACCAGGGTCACTGGGAAGGAGGATGCAGACACTGGGCAGAGGGCCAGAGAGCAGGGAAGGGACGTGGTTGGGATATCAGAGCTGCCATGGACTGGGGCAGACCCAGGTCTGTCCTGCCCCATTTGTCACACGGGGCAGAGAGCGGAGCTGAAGGGAGAGTGACTAGGGCCGAGCAGGGTTTTCCCCTGTTCCTCTCTCCCTGCAGCCTCCAGCACTGAGGGTCCAGACAGGTCTGATGCGAAGGCCTTGCCCCGCACTCTGCTCAATAGCTCCCAATGCCCCTTTCCTCCAAGCGTATGTCCAAGCCCTGGTCAATCTGGCTGAGCTCTCAGCTCCCCCACTTCTGCAGGCCACGAGTCCCCCCACTTTAATGCCACGCTTGGGGGAAAAGAGCTTCCTGGTGTTAGCGTTAAACTGCTGCCTGCTTGGTCCACGTGTGACCCTCGTTCCTGTCTGGTGAGACAGTCAGTAATAAATCCCGAGGCACTTTCTCTTCCCCATTCAGTGTGTTGTAAACCCTTCTCCTGCCCCTCAAGTGTCTCATTTCTAACTTGACCAGGCCTGGATCACTAGTCTCCTCCTAAGGAAGCCCCTCGTCACCCTTGCTGCCCTTCTCTGCACCTCCTCTAGTTCTTTTATCTTCTTTTGGAGGTGCAGGGACCAGAGCTAGACACCATATTTACAGTGTGGATGTCCTGGGGGCTTACAAAGGGGCATCGTAATGCTTTCAGTTTTGCTCACAATCCCCCTTCTTCCCCCATCCCCAAGGCTCCAGCGGCCCCGCACTCACCCGGCCCCGACAGGTGACCTCCTCCCCCTGCATTAGGCAGGTGCCGACAGCAATGTAGCCCTTCAGGCCTGACACTGTCTCCTCGCTCTTGAGCGACACAGTCTTCATGCATGTTACGTGCTCCCACTCCTCCAGGTCGATCCTACAGTGATGGGGGCAGGTGTGGATCAGGGACAGCCGGATGCCCATTCTGTGCCAGCTGGGCAGGATGGCCATAGGCTTGGCTGGAGCAGCCAGGAGTGCAGCTGGGCCGGGGCCCCAGAGCTGGGACCATTAGCTCTTTGCTCACCTCCTTGCCCTGCACTGTGCTGCAGTGAAGGGAGCCAAGCCCAGCCAGCACCTGCCTCTTCCCAGGCCAGGCCGTGATGCACCCCTCAGGCCTAGCACTCCCTGGTCCAGCCCTCCATAGCAGGCCCAGCTCAGTGCCCTCACCTGGTATTGGGGATGGTCTCCCAGCTCACTGGGGAGATCAGCTGGATGGAGAAGGCCTCCTGCTGCGGGTGGATGTAGCGCTCATCTGGGGAGAAGCAGCAGCATCCATCACTGAGAGGGTGGGGGGTGAGGGCAGACCCACCCCCACACATCAGCCACCCCCCCACCCCACAAACAACCTGCGGGAGCTCCCCGTGCCTGTGCCCAAAGCTGAACAGCAGGCAGGCAGGGTACGCAGCCAAGAGCCCTGGGCTGTAGCTTGCAGCGGCAAAGGCCAAAGGGGTCCTGGTTGGCAAGAGGCTGGGAGCAGAGCCAGGGATGCCAGGGGCAACTAAGGCAGGGAGCCACAACTCGAACCCGGCCTGCAGCATGGTTCGCTCACCCCGCTCGATGGTCTCGAACTCCTTCTCCTCGCCTGTCATGCGGGGGATGCGGGTGCAGAGGTTGACGATGCTGGTGGCCACTGCGTAGACCTGCCGGGGACATGCAGCTGTGACAGGCTGGGGGCTTGTTGGGGAGCACAGCAGGAAGGACCCGGGGAATCAGAGCAATGCAGAGAGCTCCCTGGCCTCCCTCAGTCCTGCCACGACACCCGAGCAACAGGACCTGATGCACACAGCGCACTCACAGAGACGGTTGTCACCTGGGGCTCGCTCTCCCCACTCATTGGAGCCACGCAGCATGTGCAAGGGAGCTGGCAGGGCATGCAGCTGCTGGAGGCTGCCAGACAGGGGCAGGGGGCATGCAGGAGAGCCAGGCAAGGGGGAAAAGGTGCCAAGTCATATACCCAGTGTGTAAAAATGCCAGGATCCACTCTGGTGAGCTCCTGCATAGCAACTGAGCTGGTGAGGTCACTACCCGCTTAAAGCAGAGCAAGCAGCTAGGAGTTTGTCAGCCAACATTAGAACTGCCATAGACTGGGGCACCCCCCAGGTCTGTCCTGCCCCGTCTCTTGTCACATGGGGGCAGAGAGCAGAGGCTGGAGGGAGAGCGACTGGGGCTGAGCAGGGTTTTCCCCTGTTCCTCTCTCCTTGCAGCCTCCAGCGTTGAAGTCTAGGCAAGTCTGATGCAGAGGCCATGCCCCTTGCTCCCTGCTCTAGAGCCATGAGTCCCCACTTTAATGCCACGCTGAGGTGGTGTTAGTGTTAAACTGCTCGCTCTGTGTGCGACTCCTCATTCCTGTCCAGTGAGAGACAGTCAGTAATAAATCCTGAGGGACTCTCTCTTCTCCACTGAGTGTCTTGTAAACCCTTGTCCTGTGCCCCCATCCAGCATCTCTTCTCTAGACTGACCAGACCTGACCTTGTGTCTCCCCTCCTGGGGAAACCTCAAAGCATCAAGACTGTCACTCACAGTGGGCAGAACAATGTGCAGAGAGAGGATGTGTGAACTGATCAGAAAGGCATTTGGGGGCAGAAAGAAAGGGCGGTTTATGGCATGGGTGTCTCTTTGCCAGCCAGGTTTTAGGACAATGCCCAATATTAAGGACTCAATTATGTAAATGGTCTGTGAGCAGCCAGCAGTCGTGGTGAGTGTGGTAGTAAAAGCAGTGAACATGCAAAGAACAAGAGGTATAAAACATCTGGGGGACAAAGGGTCGTTGGGCAACCGAACTACCGGACTGCACCCTGACTTGTCAGTCCAAGCAACCAGGAGAGGGAGCAAGACTCGTTTACAAGGCAGGGAGTGTAAGCATGAGCTGTCTGGTGAACGCACCCACCTGAGTGGAGGGGAAAGTTCTATCTCTGGAGCATTTGTTCTCTCAGTAACCCACTGATTCCCTGATCCCTGGGGTTTTGGGGCAACCAGTATGGGTCTAGCCAGCCACCCCCTGGCTGGGGGAGGGAGGACTCAGTGCTGCCCTTGGCAGTGCTGGGCCTGCTGTGCGCGGCCCTGCAGCTTGGGAGTATACCCCCCGCAGCAGCGACAGTGGAGCTCATACCTTGGACTCCACGTGGTAGGCCACATAGTGCGTGGTGCAGCGAAGCGGGATCTTCCTCACAGGCCAGGGCGCGTCATAGGACAGGTAGGCAGGCAGGACGCTGATCCGCAGCTCGCCCTGTGGCCACAGCCAGGTCAGGACCCCTCAGCTCAGATGCACCCCCAGACCCTGCCTTCCCTCCCACGGGCCACGAGCTTGTGGCCAAAGTAGAGCACCCAGTGGAGCCGTGTCTGGCAGGGCCCCCAGTCCCTGTAAGCCAAACAGCTGCCATCTGTGGTGTCACGTGCCCCCGCAGAGCTCCCAGATCAGCAGGGACACCCCCTGCTCTCTGCACCCCCATGACCCACCTGCCGGTTGAAGTAGAGGAAGCCCTTGGGGCAGTTGACATTGTGGAAGGGAGCAAAGGACTCGATGGTGCCGTCGATGGTCATGGGGTGCAGGCGCAGGGCCCCCCGGGCTGTCACCAGCAGCCAGTGTGGGGACGGCCCACAGATGAACACCTGCCGGAAGAGACATGTCACACGTCCAGGCCGTCCCACGGGGAACCAGCCAGGACAAGGTGTTTGCGGGATCTCTGTCAAATCCAAGGTCAGCACCCCCTCTCAGAGTCAACCACCCTGCTGACTTGTGAGCCCCATGCACCCCAACCCATCTGGGAAGGTCTCCGTCTGGGAGCTCTGGCAGGGTCCCAAGTCCAAGGCCTGCCCCTTCCAGCAATGGACCCGTTCTTAGCACAGCGGCTGGAGCAGCAGGGCTCAAGGTCTGGCACATGCTAACCCACAGGAATGGTGAGGGGGTTCTAGCAGTCCCCTGGGCCAGTGGGAACCCCAAACCAGCAGCAGAGGAGTCTCCATGCTGCACCTGGGGTGACAGGCTCCACTGTCCTCCCAGCTTCAGCCAGGGACCAGCAGTGGGTCTGGGCCAGGCTCACCCCTGAGTAGCTGTAGATGTCCTCAAAGTAGCGAAAGCGGGCAACCCGACCCCGGGCACCGCCCGCCTCCTCGCCCCCTGCGCTCTCCGACTTCTTCTTGGACTGCTTCAGCTTCTTCTCCCGGAAGTTGATGTTGTGGGGGACCTGGCGGAGGAGACGGGTCATGGGACCGTGCCCAGGCTGGCAAGATGCTGCCAGGAAGCGACTGGCTTGGGCAGCCCATGCCCTGCACTGGGGACCACAGGGCACCAGGGAGTAACAAGGGCAGGGATGCTCCCCAGCCTCCTCACTGTCCCTAGCTGCCCTCCAACACAACAGGGAGGCAAAGAGGCTAGGCACAGACAAGCAACACCCATGCAGTTGCTGACGTGGGGCAGACTCTGGGCAGGCTGTGCCTTCTGGACCAGCTCTGGAAGGAAGGAGCTGGCAGAGCCTATAGCCTCTCCTGGGATGGAGCAGATGTGCTACAGGCTGAGACAGAGCCCCAACCTCCTTTCCAGACTGAAACAGGGCTGCATGGATGCCTGTTAGACACCCCCCTCCCCCAGCCCAGGTATTACCTTTTTGAACCGGACCTTCAGGTTGCTCTGGCCCAGCTGAGAGTCGTGGCCAAAGGCCTCGTAAATCAGCAGCTCTTGATCCACATGGACCTGCCAATGGGGAAAGAACCGAGACCTGAGCTGCTCTCAGGTCCCTTCTGGGGTCAGGTGCCAACTGGCTCCCAGAAGCGAGCAGGGGAAGAGCAGCGGAGTCAGTGCACACCAGCGAGGCAGGAGCCGCCCACCAGCAGGATGGGGGAGGCTGAGGGAAGAACCCCCAGCACAAGGCCTGGACCAGCTGGGACATCCCAGGCAGCTGGCCCAGCTCCCACTCTCCCATACGCTTGCTATGTTAGGGGGCTGCTCCAGAGCCCCCCTGAGCAGCAGACATGCAAATGAGGCTTCTGCTGCACCCACGGCTGGGCGT
The DNA here is from genome assembly GCF_030867095.1 of Alligator mississippiensis. Classification (NCBI taxonomy): domain Eukaryota; kingdom Metazoa; phylum Chordata; order Crocodylia; family Alligatoridae; genus Alligator; species Alligator mississippiensis. The sequence continues at coordinate 1,510,893 of NC_081826.1, forward strand.
GCTGTGCCCCTGGGGCATCCTGCAGACATCTTGCCACTCAGGGAGCCCACCACTGCCCCCAACCCCTGAGCCCACTACTGCCCCCTGAGCGTCTGTGGCATTGAAAGGCCCTCAGCATTAAGTCTGTTTCCCTTTGCCCCACTGCCAGCCACAGCCTCACTCACCCCCCAGGACTGAGCCCACACAGAGTCACAGCCCTGCCAGCTCTCACCCTCCACTTCAGACATGGGGCAGCAGTTGCCAACCCGGAGGGTGCTCGTCAGCAATGCCTGGACCCAGCTGGGATCCCAGGGCCAACCCTGAATGGGCTCATGCCCACTCTGACATCCCGGGCAGTGACGGCCAGGCAGGAGCTGGCATCCTGACTCAAGTTGCCAGAGCTTGAGACACTTTCTTAGTGCCCCCAGTCTGCCCAAATGTCTCTGCTCAAGGCATGACTCTGCCGATGGTCTATTTGGGATTTCCCAGCCTTCTAGGCCTTGCTGGTTGCCCTCTTTCTACTACAGGTGTCAGGGGTGGGGAGTCTTAAGCCTCTCTCAGAGGCGCTGGGTGCTGGCTGCAGCCCAGGCTGGGGATGGGGCTGGGCTGTGCCAATGCTCCTGCTGGCACCAGCCCCGCAGGGTCCTGGCTGGAGGGTCTCACCCCTGCGCCAAGGTTCAGACTGATACTGCACTGGGGCAGGAAGGAATTTCCCCCGTGCTCAGATTGGTCTGGACTGGGGTGGGGTTTGCCTTCCTCTGCAGCGGGGGCACATTGGCAGCTGCTGCCTCTCTCTATCTTGGGGGCAGGGGTATTGCCTGGGGCTGTGTCAGGGGTAACTCTGTCGTGTGGCTCCAAGGTCAGACACGGGATTAGTCTGGGCTGGTTTGGATGGGGCTGATCCTGCCTCAGGGCTGGGACTGAATGTGACCCCATAGCTCCCTCCAGCACCACGGTTCTGTGATTCACTCTCGATTTTCTGATTTCTATGCTCCCCTCCCTGCACCAGGATAACGACGGTGGCTCTCCCTGCTCCCCCAAGCAAGCGGGGAGTTTGCCCACGTTTCTCCCCAGTGAAGCCAGGCCACCTCTGCCAGCTCAGCTTGGGGGCTCTGCCACAGCTCCCCTGCCTGCGCGTGCCCAGCCCAGGGGAGCCCCATCCTGGGTCCCAGCCCTGCGACAGCAACAGCCCCAGCCCACGTGCCAACTCACCAGAAGGTAGGGCCGGGTCTGACGGTTGCCCAGAGCCACCAGCAGCACCTCCTTCACCAGGGGCATCTCCCCCTGGCGCGTCACCTCCTCCTTCTTGGCATCGCCCTGGGCCGTGGGCTGCCCGAAGGAGCTGTCCACGAGCACCCGCTGCCCCATGGGGAAGTTCTTCACCAGGAAGACCAGGCGCCACTCAGGCAGCTGATAGATCTATGTGGGGAGGAACAGGCACTGACCTGGGATGTTGGGGGGGGGGGGGGGGGTGGAGGACAGCCAGGCCTGGTGACTAGCTCAGGGTCATGACCTCTGTCCTAATGGCACTCAGTGGTTCCTGCTGGCCACACCACTATTGAGGCCTTTCCAGGCTTTGGGGGGTGGTCTCAGGGCAGCGGGTCCCGTAGGGGAACCACAGTGGACATCAGCACCTCATCCAGGCTGCAGCTGCTGCCCCAGTGGTGAGTCAAGGCCCAGTGCCTGAGCTCCAAGACTCACAGCTGCAACCCCAGGTCCCCTGGGGATGGGCATAGCCCATGTCTGGGCTCCTCTCAGCAGCCCCATGGCAGCACAGGGTTGGGGTAAGGGGGCAGAGCCATGACGCCCAGCTATGTGTCCCATGTACCCTCACAGCCTCGGCCAGGACCACCCCAGCTGAGCTCACAGAGCCGCACCCACCAGCAGCATCCAGCCCCTTGGGGCTAGGACACAGCAGCTCCTGGCCAGGATGGGCAGCAGGGAAGGAAGCCCTTGCTCAGCTGACTTCATGGGGACTGGAGGTGCCAGGGATTCCCCTGCCTCAAGACATGCCTGGGAGTCTGGAGCTCCTGTGATGCCAGCCTGGGCTTCAGCCACACGCTGCTGCCTCCCAAAGGGGCATTGCAATGCCTCCCAGCCACTTGCCACCCCCATCTCGAGTGTGATACTGGGGGCAGCAGGAACTCCTGCAGAGCCCCCATGCCCTGCTCTACAGAGTCTCTTATCCAGGCCCTGCCTCTGCTTTGCTTTGCTTTGCTTTGCTCTGATGGGGGGGGGTGTGCTGGTGCGGTGGGGGGCAGTGGTGGTGGCGCACCTCACCTCCATGGCTCCGTTCTCCCGTACCAGCACACACCAGTGTGTGGGCTCCACCTTGTACTGGTGGGGGTCCCTGTCGGTCGAGGGCAGGCTGCTCCGCCGCGGTTCCTCCTTGGTGGGGCTGAAGAGCGAGCTCGAGTCCCCATACAGCATCTCCTCCTCATCATCCACGGTGTTGCTGCGCCGGGCGGGAGTGGGAAAGCCATTACAACTGGCCCAGGCACCCGTGCCAGACTCCTTGCCATGCAGCGGGAATGGCTGGGAGGGTGGCTCCTGGGGCCAGGACTGCCTTTGAGGGTGGGAGGAGCCTGGGCATCTGGGAAGCAGTGGTGCGGAGGGGCTGCTCTGAGCAGTGACGTCAGTGCAGCGAGCATCACTTACCCCCATGGCTCCCTCAACTGCAGGTTGAAGCCACCCCCTGGGGCAAAGCCTAGTCTGGCGGACAGCCCCCAGGGGTGGCTTCAACCTGCAGTCGGGAGCTAGGAGAGGTGGCAATAAAGCCAACCCATCAGGCCAGTTTGCAAGGAAAGCCCCTCCCGCATTTCCTCCCTACCTCCTCTCACACACCTGATGTCCTGGATGACCGTCTCGGCCTCTGAGTGGCTGCGAAGGGACAGGTCATCGCGGGAGCTGGCTGCCCGGCTCTCCGTGGTGAACATGCCGCTCACGTCTCGGTACACGCACAGCGCGATCACCTTTGATTGCTATGGGGACAGGCCAGTGGTCAGCCTGGGCGAGTAGGAGGGGATGTGCCAGCTGAGCCCCATCTGCAGGCCTGCCCCAGCCCGGCTGCCCCCTGGATGGACTGCGCCAGGGTCAAGCCAACAGGTGCAGAGAAGCCTGCCCTTCCCACCCCTTCCAGCCCCCAAGACTCACAAGGTGCAGCTGTGGCTTCTGCAGGGTGAGGCGGTGCGTGCGGCCGCCATACGTGTCGCTCTTCAGCACAAACATGGTCACCTGCCCCTCAGCACTCATGATCACCACGTACGGGTCGGCCACAGCGCAGTGTACAATGGGGGAGCCCAGGTCCACAGGGATGAAGTGCAGCTGGTTCACTGCAAGGCAGAGTCAACCAGCTGCAGCCACCAGCCCTAGGAACCGGGGGTGCCCGCTGCCTGCCAGCCCCCACCCAGCTGGGCTCAGACGCACACCACGCGCCAGCCGCAGTAGCTCAGGTACAGGCTGGTGACCAGGGATCCCTCCATCTGGAAACCCACCTCCTTCCAGCAGGCGGATGCCCAGGGGCGACACCTGGACTATGTAACGGTTCTCGCCAATGTTGCCAGCAAAGACGGTAGGGCCTTGCGTGGCAAAGCCGCTCGTGTCCAGCTCCATGATCTCCTGCCCAGTCTGCAGGATCTAGGGTCCAGGCCAGAGGGGAGTCAGCACAGAAAGGAACAACCCCCCTGCAACCCTTATCCAGCAGGAAGGGACGACCCAACCTCCTGGGACAGCCAGGAACCAGGCCCTGTCTAGGGAAAGCCCTACCATAGTGGAGTCTTCGCGGCTCAGGATGAGGAAACCGTGCCGCTTGCCGTCGTCCTCAGACTCTGGCGGGCTGGGCTCCTTCTCCGTGCTCTCCCCCTTGGTGGCCTCATCCTGCAGGGAGAGGGAGGATCTGTGAATGCAGTGCCTGCCCTGGGGCTCAGCATCAACCAGCCTGGGCAGGAGACCTGGTCTCAGAGCTGGGCACCGTGTCCTCCCTTCAATCACCAGCCCAGCCCCTGTGGAAGGCAGCAGAGGTCCTGGGAGCCAAGGGAGGGGCAGATCATGGCTGGACCGGAGCCTGCCCTTCACCCTGACCCCGGCCTGCCCCACAAGGACCCACCTCCTCTTTTTTTTGGGGCGAGATCACCGTCCACATGTCGTAGCAGCCTGGGAGCTCGAAGGTCGTCACCACTTGGGGCCGGATGCTTTTCTGTCAGGAAAGGCCAAGGTAAGAGCTGCAGCCTGTGGATACCCCCCAAGCCTGGCTGCAGCCATGCCAGGACTCCCACTCGCCTCTGCAAAGGCCACTGCCAGCCTCCAAGCAAACCCAGGCTCTGCCCTGCAAGGTGCCTGGCAGCCCAGACCCTCCCATGGCATGAGCCCCGGGGCAGCCTGCAGAGACCACGTCTGCATGGGCAGCACCCAGCTTCTCCCATCAGGCTGGGCTGGAGCTGCCCTCAGCCCAAGAGCAGGGAACCCCTGGGACGTTCCCTCTAACATATTCAGATGCTCTCCCATGAACAGTATAGAAGAAGGCAGCAGTCTCTGCCCCTGGTCCTGCCCCGGGGCTGGGGATTAGAATATAAGCGCTGCCACAGACTGGGGCAGACCCCGGGTCCATCTTGTCCAGTCTCCTGTGTCGCATGGGGGCAGAGAGCAAAAGCTGAAGGGAGAGTGACTGGGGCTGAGCAGGGTTTTCCCTTGTTCCTCTCTCCCTGCAGCCTCCAGTATTGAAGGTCCAGGCAGATTTGATACAGAGGCCGTGCCCCGCACTCCCTGCTTCATAGCCATGGATGCCCCTCTCCTTCAAGCACATGTCCAGTCCCTTGGTGGCTAAACTCTCAGCTCCCACCACCTCTGCTGGACACGTGTCCTCCACCTTTAATGCCAGGCTGGGGAAACAGAACTGCCTGGTGTTAAACTGCCAGCCTGCTCAGTCCATGTGTGACCCTCATTCCTGTCTGGTGAGAGAGAGTCAGTAATAAAACCCTAACTTTTTCTTCACCGTTTAGTGTTGTAAGCCCTTCTCCTGTCTCCCCTCCAGCGTCTCTTCTCTAGACTGCCCAGGCCTGGCCTCATTAGTCTACTCCTAGCGAAACCCCTCTGGGCCACTCATCATCCTTGTGCCCTTTCTTTGGACATTCTCTAGTTCTTCTAAATCCTTTTGGAGGCGTGAGGCCAGGAGAGAAGCATCATGCCCTCCCTTCGATTACCAGCCCAGCCCCAGCCAAGGTGCAGGACAGAGTGGGAGAAGGCACTGCTCAGCGCTGGAACCTTCTCCCCACCCCCATGCTAGGCGACCATCTTCTCCCCCACTTCCCCTGCTGGGTTCTGGGGAAGCTGGGAGAAGTCCCGGGAGCCGAGGGCGAGGCAGATTAGAGCCCTCCCTGGGGACCTGCCAGGACCACAGGGCTGCAGCACTCACCTGCCGCGGGGCTGGCAGTAGCCCCAAGGAGCACTCTGCCCCCCATGTCACCCAGCAGAGTCCCAGAGCCTGTTCTCTCCTTGAAAAAGCTGGAACCCAGGGCTACAGGGACAGAAGCCCAGCACTGTCCCCCCCAAACTTTGTGCCTAGGCGTTTACTGGCTGCTCCAGTGACCTCTGAGGCAGCGCTGGTATGCCTAGGAGATGCTCTAGCACCGGTACCTGACCTGCGACATTCACCTCCCCGACGCAGGCCTTCGACAGTGCGGAGATGACCCGCGGCACGACCCCCTTGTAGGCGCCTAGCTCAGCTGGAGCCCCATATGCGCCCTCCCCTGCCAGGCTCACCTGCAGGACAGACAGGGCCCCGTTCTTGCCGTAGCCCGAACACAGCACGATCTCCAGGTCTGGCTCAGGGCTGTTCTGGAACTGCAGGGGGGAGCAGAGTGAGCAGCAGGGTCAAGGCTTGTCCTCCCCATCCCCTTCCCCACAGCCAGGCTGCCCCAAGAAGCCGGGGCAGCAGGTTGATGGTCCCAGCACCCTGTGTGAACACTGACAGCTCTGCTCCTTGCTCCTGCCTCCTTCCCCAGCAGCTCTGGGCCCTACCCCCAGGCCCATTCCCAGTTCAAAGCCCAGAGGCCAGGCAGCCCAGCTTCTCCTGCACCTCCCAACTCCTCTCAGCATGCACTGCAGCCACCCCCACAGAGCGAGACAGCCCCAAATCCCACAAGACATGGAGCACAGCTGGAGAGTGAGGGCCCAGGTACACACCTCCTCGGAGAGGAACGCAGGCTCACCCATGGCAGCGTTGGCGCAGGGGCCAATGTTGAGGATGCTGTCACACACCTGCAAGACACATGGCTCCTGCTGAGTTCCCAGTGCCGGATGGAGCTGATGGGCACAGGCAGGGGTGGGGCACAGGAGCAGCAGTTCCAGTCCCCATGAGGGGAGATGAGGCCTTGTCCTCAGGGAAGTCAGCTCCAGCCTGGGCCTGGGCTCTGGAGCTGCTGGCTGCGGCTGAGTTTCAGCCTGGCTCTTAAGCGACAAAGGTCCATATCTCAATGGCCTGGGGCCTGGTCCCCCTGCCTGAGGGTGGGGTGGCTGGACACCATGCTCCCCTCCGCCAGGGGCAGTGGAATGGGCCCATCTGGACAAGGCATGTGACCCAGGCTGGAGACTCGAGGGACTCACCCCCATGAGTCTCATGCGGATGAGAAAGCAGCAGTGCAAGGCAAGGCCTGGCTGTGGCTGCCTCTGGCTGACCCCAGCTGCTCTGTGGAAAGCCAATGGCAGCGCTCCCCGAGCCACGAGGGCATGCAGGAGGGGGAGCTGAGAAAAGTCGCACCTCAAAGGAGTAGGTGGCGAGCTGTGTGCCGGACTGGGCCTCGCTGCCATACACCTCGATTTCATCCACCTCGTCCTGTGGCGCCGACTTCCCCCCTGCTGCACAACGTCAGAGTCAGTAAGAGAACCCAGCCTCAGGCCCCTGGTGCCCACCCTCACAGCCTGAGGATTTCATAGACATTAGGGCTGGAAGGGACCTCGGAAGATTGAGTCCAACCCCCCGCCCAAGGGGCAGGAAGTCAGCTGGGGTCAAAGGATCCCAGCAAGATAAGCATCCAAATTTGAAGGCGTTCAATGTGAGTGCTTGGGGGTGAGAGCAAGTCAGATGCAGCTGCTGCAGCTGCTCCTCCTGACAAAGCTCTGCAAGCTGGAGTGGCTCCTGCCAGGGCCTGCCAAGCCTCCTTCCCGGTGGGCTAGGCCCTGATACCCAGAGGTCCAGGTTGAGCCAACTCCCCTCATCCCAACCTTGTTCCAAAGAGACGCCCACCTACCAGCCCAGGTCCCAGATGACTCCGTTCGCTTCTTCTTCATGGGGGGCTCCTCCTGGGGGAGAGGGAAAGCAGCAGCTGAGAGCAAGGAGTCTGACTCAGGCACAGCCCTGACTCCAGGTCTTGGGATGGTGTTGGGGGATGTGTTCACTGCTGGGCTCTGACCAGTGAGCAGCCAGCCTCTAGCAGGATACCCCACCTGTAGCCTCCTAGGGCCAACCCAGGGACTCACCCCCCATGCCAAGGTCTTTCTTACATGCTGAAGGGGTTGGGAAGCCAGGTAGTCCCTCATCGATCCCCACAGTCAGGGCACAGCCCCTTCCTGCCTCTCCCCCCATGGCACAGTGGGCTGCACACATGGCTCCTGGAAGAGTCTAAGATGCGTCCCTCTGACCCATAACAAGGGCACCCTCAGCTGCCTGGCAGAAGGGCTGGGAGCTCCCAGGCAGCGCATAGGGGCAGGAAGCCACTAGCAGACACAACCTCAGGAGAACCTTATGGCTGAACAGAGACAGATACTTGGGTGGAAAGGCCAAAGGGACACATATCATGGTGCTACCAGGTCTGTACATGCTGAGGGCAAGGCTGGCAGCTGGCACCCTGCCAACCTCTCCTTGGCCTGGAGCACATGCTACCAACAGCACCAAGACACAGCAGTGCCAGGAAAACCCCCTGGCCCAAGCAACGCAGCAACCACTGTTCTCAGACCCAGGGCAGGGCCTGATTTGTGTCACCCTGTGTACAGATCCAGGCTGGCATGTTCTGCAGCTGAAGCCCAACAAGGGGCTGGGCTGAATGGGAAAGGCTCCAGCCACCTCACCTGCTTATCGGCAGGGTCCTTGGCCATGTTCATGGGTGTTTCCTGCAGCTTCTCTGTGTACTTGAGCAGGAGGGAGTTTCCAAGCCGCGAGCCCAGGAACAGGTAGCCTGGCTCCATCGTGATCATCTGGGGAAGCAGAGGAGTTGAGGCACCCTTAGACTGTATGGGACTCGAGGCATTGGGACGTCAAGGGCACCAGGGCTAGGTGCCACCAGCAACCAAAGCTTCAAGGACACCCGCAGGGAGACATACAGGTCACAGTAATGACCCTGGCAGCCCCAGGAAGCACGTGCAGCCAGGATCAGGCACAGCTCAAAGCTGTGCCAGCTCTGACCCAGGTTTATCCAGGACCAGACCCACTGGCTCCCTGCAGAGTTGGCTTCTCCCACAAGCCAAACCCACCCTGTCCTCTGGGGCCTTGCTGTCCTCTGAGCCAGGGGGAATGCCTTCTTACACCCCATCTGGCCCCCAAAGGCCCCGCCAGCACTACAGGGAGATGGACTCACTGGAGACACCAGCATCAGACCCATGGCTCCAGCGTGCTGCCAAAGGTCTTTGCCCAGTAGAGGGAATCGCAGCAGCCAGAACAGGAAGCAACGAGGGCAGGGATCCCACAGGGCCCTGGATCACCCCGCAGCCCCTCCCCCAAGCCAGCTCTGAACCTCCCCAAGCCTCAGGGTGCCCAGCCCCAGCCTGCAGCTTACACAGGTGGTGAGGACACTGGCGGCTGCCTTGTCGAAGTGGAAGGACCGGACACTTCTCATCCCATCTGTGATGAGGGTCAGGACGTAGCTGAGGAGAGAGCAGCAGCCTTGTGGCCGGGGGCCTCTCTGACCTCCAGGGCCATGAGTTCCAAGCCAGGTGGGGAACTCTGCAGGCTGGCACCCAGGGAAGAGCCAGGGGACTGGGAAGTGGATGAGCTGGGGGCCTGCAGCCTGGGCAGAGGGGCAAGCTCAGACCTTCCCTGGAGCTTGGGCTGTCCCAGCGTGTCAGGGCTGTGTTGGGAAGCAAGGGCCATGCCCTAGTATGTGGGAGGCTCAATGCAGAGCCATGACAGGGCAGGTGCTCGGAGGTAACGAGCCTCAGAGCCCTGCAGGCCACCTGGCTGGCTGCTCCTGCCACTTCCTGCTGCTTGAGGACAGCAGTCCCTCTCCTGTCTGCCCCGTGCCCTTCAGGTGCTCTCCAGCCGTAAAACAGAGCAGCCTCATGCCCTGACCTCACCAGAGTGCAGAAAGGGCTTGCCCTGGGCCCCCTGGTGAAGAAAACCCAAGAGGCCCAAGTCCCAGGCTTCCATACTAGCCACTAGGCCCCCCTGCCCCCCAAAACGTGGTTTGGGGAGGACACCTCTGCTGCAGGATATGCAGTGTCTCCATCACACCCGGACCCTTATGCTCTGTGCCCTCCTCCCTCAACTCACAGCCAAAAGGTGGGGGGCTGGGCCCTCCCCAGGCTGCCCCAAACCTTACATCTCTCCTCCCTTCAGTGAGATGACCATCTTGTCATAGGAGATGAATGTGGCCTGGGCACAGTCCAGCGTGATTTTCACACTCTCCTGGACCCCTGAACGAAGTGGAGAAGAAAGGAGAGTGCAGCTCAGCAGGGAGCGCAGCAGGGGAGCGACATCCCTGCTCAGCCCAGGCAGGCACTGGACCCAGTGTCCCCATTCGTTTCACACACACCTGCCAGCATAGCACGTGTGCGAGAGGGAACAAGAAGGCCCTGTGTTTAGGTACCAACACCCAGGCCCCAATTCAAGCCACATGCTCGGTACTCAGACGGACCCAGGCACCAGAAAGCAGTCACTAACATTGTGCATGGAACTGATACCTCAAACCCAGGCCCATCTCCCCACCCTAGTGCCAGGGACCTCTCTTTCCCTGAGCCCTGCCTGCTGAACTGGAACCAGCAGGTACAGAGCCCTCTCCCAGCACACACAGCAGCCCAGAACCACAGGGCTGAGGATCAGCTGCCTCCATGTGCCTTGGGCAAGCCAAGCTGGGCCCAAGGGCAGATGGAGTGCTTGGCAGCCAGGCTGCAGTAGCCCAGGGAGCAGTGGGCAGGCATGCCGGCTTACGGAGGGGGAAGACGGTGGTGCCATTGGTGAGGCTGTTGAGGGACACGCCATAGGGGGGGACGCTCTGGTTCAGGTACAGCAGAGAGTTCACCGCAAAGATCACCACACCACCTGGAGAGAGAAACAAGCACCGGTTGGCTCCAGAGGCAACTCAGCGCAGGCTGTAGCAGGATGTCCCCTACCCCTCACCTGTTTCCCCCCTGCTCTCTGGAGGCAAAAGAGGACCTTAGCCTGTGTGGCCCATTCAGACCTGCTGTTGCCCTGCCTGTAAGCTGCCAAGCCAACCTGTTCTTAGTGACGGGGTGGGGAAGGGAAGAGGGTCCTGCCCCAGGCTGCCGACCTGAAGTCCCCAGCTGGATTGGCACATTGGCCCGTTCCTAGAGAAGCCGTGTTGAGACCGGGGCTGCGGGTTTTACTGCCGCGAGCAGCTTGGCTTCCCCCAGAAACTGGACACCCCCAGCTGGGGATGGGGGAGAGTGCAGAACTCATGGGACCTGCAAGAGTGACACTGGCAGCACAAGCCCATGGGATCCCAGGCCTGCAGCCTCCCCAGCACCAAGGGAACCAGCCTGGGCCAGGTTCATGCAGGTCAGGAAGAGATCCCTGATCCCACTCCCAGGCTCCGTGTCAGGAAAGTCACTGAACCCATCCTATACACTGGGCTGGGCCTAACCCTGGGCCTGACCCACCAGAGCAGAGCTCCCTGCCTAGCACCTATGTCTCTACCCAGCAGACTCAGGGACAGCCAGTGCCTGACAGGAGGGAGTGGGAAGCAGTAGGACAGAGCCCCATGCAGAGGTCACTGCCAGTTGCATTCACAGGCCCTTCATGGCAACCCCCCACCCAAGTTCTAAGTGGGGTGCCCCATGCAGCAGGCTCACCCTGTACAAGCAGACATCAGTACCAGGCAGCTTTCAAGATGCTTAACAAAAGTCAGGGCGTAGCTATGTCTGCTGCATGGCCCCAGAGCCATAAAAACCCACCCTGCCTCCCCCCACACCCCCAAGAGAGTAGACTCCAAGGGCAGGGAGGGACATGGGGGCAGAGATGAAGAGCCGTGCCCAAGGTCCCCCCCAAGCTAGGGGCAGTAGGGACTCACCAATGGGCTTGGGCACAGCCAGGGCCTGCGTGCAATCAAAGGGTAGGTTGCTGAGGGACCAGATGACGGGATGCACCTTCTGCATGATGTTGAGCGAGATGGCTACGATGCTGCAGGTGTCCTGTCGCACTGCCACCCGCCTGCACAGGGTGCAAGGCAACATGGGCTCACAGCCTGCCTGGCCTGGAGAGCCCCACACAAGAGCAGGCCAGAGACACCAGGACCCCATACCCCACCCGCTTCCCCTCGTTCCTATGGGCCCAGTTCTACTGCTGGTGGACTGTCCCCCCACCCCAGCCCATCCCCTCAACCTCTGCCCACCCAAGATGCTCTGAACCCTGCCTCAAAGCCGCCAAGCCCTCTTCCTGGGGGAGCTGCCCCATCACTACACAGGACCACGTACCAGCCTGAACCACACCCCACTGCAGCCCTAACCCCTCCCCACAAGGCTCCCTGCAGGCCTGGCCTAGCTGGGACCGAAGCCGTGAGTGCCCAAGGCAGGGGAAGGTGGGGCTCTGGAAGGCGCTGGGCTGGGGACTTGCTGGCTGGACCTACCCCGGCCAGGTCTGGTTGGGCTCAAAGAGGATGAGCAGCGTGGGCTCATAGTAGCCGTACAGGAACTGCATGTCGATGATATTGAGCAACTTCTCATCCAGCTCCCGCACATCGATGATGTAGCTGGGCAGGAAGCTCGACCTCTGGCTGCAGTGATCAGTAGGGGGCAGATGTCAGGTGGGGTGGTCCGGACCACCGAGCCCAGCTGTCATGCCCCCCCCACAGCTGCCTGTTGGGCACCTTCCCCACAAGCCAGACAGCCTTGAAAAGCCACATGGTCAGTGGGGAGACACACATGTGGGTTGTGAGCTGAGGCCCACACTCCTGCATGGGCGACTGGTGCCACTTTAGTCAGGGGGGGCACATGCCCCCCCCCCCAGCAACCAGTCACTGATCCGGGGGGGGGTCCCCTCCACAGCCAATCTCAGTGACCCGTCGCCTAAGCAGGGAGTGCAGCCTATCAAGGAGTGCACCAGCACGTTCAGGGGGTGCACTTTCACCCCCCATGTACTGTCACCACTGCTCTCCTCGCGGGTGTGGGAGGCCATCTCCAGCCACAGGGCACGTGGGCAAAGCTCCCTCATTTTTAGCACCAAAGGGTAGTAGGTGGGGGCCCCGGCAGGCAGCACTGGAATGTCTGCATGTGCTCTGCCAGTCTCCAACTGCCACCTCGTGCCCACCTCAGGGTACAGTTGATGCCTAGCCCCTGCTGTGCCGCAGCACAAGCCATCTCTGTTTCCTTCAGCAGTCTGGAGAGCTCTGGCTTATTGGCGTTGGACCCCCCCAGAACAAAGCAGCCAGCGCTGCTCCCCCTCACCACAGCAGAGTCAGTGGTCTCTGTGGCAGCACATTCTCCCCACCCAGCAGGACAGCCCTGCATGGCAAAGCCCTGCTGCAGCACAAATCTCCAGAGCCCTGGCACTAAGATCGCCATCTTGCTTCAACCCCACAGACTGTGGAGTCACATGGCCCAGCCGGGACACGAGGTGGGTTGAGCAGGATCCTCAGGGCAAAGGCTTGGTGCAGCAGGGAGCTGGGCACGGCACGGCCTGGGGAGCTGGTATGCGATTAGCCTGGGCTGCCTGCAGGAAGAGCCGGCAGTGGGAGCCTCACCCCTCTCCCATGACGCCCTCATGCTCGTCAGTCAGCGTGTCTCTCCGGAAGGGCAGCACCACCAGACGTGTGCCGTAGATGAGCATGACGGCGCAGCGCCCGTCCGGGTCCACCCGCACCTTGGGGATGTGCACATTTTGCACAAAGCCGTCCTGCGGGCACATGAGGCAGAGGGAGCGCATCAGGTGGGTGTCAGTGACAACAGAGCAGCAGCGGGGGAAAGGCTGAGGGGTGGTGACACAGGAGGATGGGCAGCCCATCCCATGCGCACACAGTCCCTGGGGCAGCCCTGCAACTCAGAATGGGCAGAACTCTGGGAGGCAGGAGGGTTTCTGTGCCCCCTCCCCCCTACACGCACAGCTTAGCAGGGCTGGGCACTGCTTCAGGGACTGGCAGGATGAGAGGTCAGCTCCCCTCTAGCCAAAGGAAGTGCCAAGAGGCACATGTGGGCAGGTAGGGGGCATGGATGGGAGCTCAGCTTCAGACTGGAGCGCTAGCGCCTGTGGTGATAGTGTAGGTGGGGAGGTCAGGACACCTGACCCTGTATATGGAACTGGTCCATCACACGTGGCAGGTCCCCAAGGGGCACAGATGGCGACACTGGGCAGCTCTGGATGCTATTGTCCCTTCCTTCCACAGAGATGAGGCCCTGCTCAGGGGTAAGGATCTTCTCCTTCTCCCTCTGACCATGGCAGCATCTCAGCTGGGGACCCTGGAGACCAGCCTGAGTTGGAACCAGCCACCTGCCTTCCCTCTGCTGCAGTCTGCACCTCTGGCAGCAGCAGGGAGGGGCTGCTGGGTTGGGGGAAGCACAGATCTCACAACAAGGGGCAGGGACAGAAAACCAGGTCTGTACCCTGGCACCTGCTAGTAGCTGCCTCTGTGCAGCATGGGGAACAGGAAGGCGTCAGTACCCAAGCCATGACCTACCCTCAGCTCTGGCTCCTCGAAGTAATGGAGAGAGAGGGTCTTCAAGTCATGGGTGCCAGGGTCGTACTCCACCACCGACAGCTGTGCAGGGAAGGCAGGTTACAGGGGTGCTACCTACCCCAGCCAGGGCCCGAGCTCCCTCCCTTCAGCTGGGCAGTGTCAGCTCAAAGAATCTTGCCGGAGATGTGTGGGGATCAACCCAGGACACAATTGTGTCTGTGGAGAAGGCAGCATCTCTCCAGCAGCCCTGGGTGGGACGTACCCATCCGGGAGGGGGCAGAAAGCAATGCCCCATGCTGGACCTGTGCCATCCCCCAGGCTCAGGTCAGGTCTAGTAGTAGCAGCTCCTAAGAGAGTGCCTCCCAACAGCAGCCTGTGGCACAGAGGCCCCTAGCACCAAGCTGGGGCATTGGCTTGGCACAGACAGGCTAGAGACATTGCTCCACACAGTCCCCCCATGACTGTGTGCTCCTCACCCCTGCCCTGCAGCCCCCGCCCCAGCCTGCAGAACTGAGGAAGCTTGAGGATACCGAAGCCCCAGTGAAGGCCTGGGGGAGAAGCCCCGCTGTGATGCATCCTGCTGAGACAGCTGGTCCCTCCCCACCACCTGGGAGTCACCTTGGCATCCTTGAAGCTGAGCAGCAGGGCATCCCTCTTGGCTCCTGCTAGCTGCACACTGGCCATGGACATGACATTGCCGAAGAAGGAGAAGCACGCAACCAGTTCCAGCTTCTCCTTGTGGCCTTTGCCTTCTGCAGAGACAGAGAGGGGGAGGGCCTGAATGGGGGGCAGGGACCAGAGCCCAGGCAGGGCTGGCCTGATCCCAAGGGCCTCACGACCTCTCAGATGAAACAGTGAGAGGCTGAAGGCAACAATGGGAGCCCATGTTTCTCTCTCTCCACCCCAATCTACAGCCCTCCCCAGGCAGCATGACCACCCCACCCTGCCCTGCCTGTGGCTGACTCCCTTTGTGTCCCCACAGACTCTCCCCTGCCTGCTTTAGCTGGGGCCAAGCCAAGCCAGACATGGCTATCGGCTGGAGCCCGCACTTCTCCTCTTCCTATGCTCAGGACTGCCCAACAGGGCCAGCTCAAGAACCAGCAGAGGACAGGCCCTGGGCAGAGCACTGGGAACTGCTGCACGTCAGAGGGAAAGGGGATATAGCTAAGCTCAGCACAACACTGTCCCATGGGTAGTCCCTCTGGGGAGGTGCGGTAGCAGGAGTCCTGATTGCAGGACAGCAGGGAAACAGTAAACTGCCCTGAGCCAGGAGCCCTCTCAAGGGCTGGGAAGGAGAGGAAATGCCCTGATCAGGCTGTGTCAGGGGCGCCAGCCTGTAGGCCATCTGGCTTTCTAGTGCGGCTGCAACTAAGAGACCTCCCCACCTCAAACCGAGCCAGCTGGACTCCACCCTACGGGGCAGTGAGAACCTGGGCTTTGGGCTGGGGTGCTCCTGTCACTCTTGGGTTCCACACACAGGGCTCACGCTCACCCCGTTCTGGTACTGCATCCTCCCCCAGGGAGCAGAGACCCAGGAGGCCATGGTCCCCCCCTGCCGCTGCAGCATAGCCTGCCCTGTGTTCACCGCTCACCTACCTGTGTTCCTGTCGCCTTTACTCGAGGTCTGGAAAAGAAGGAAGAGCTGCATCAGGACCTACAGGCAGCACGGGGAGCTCTGTGGTATGCTCCCCACAGCCCAGGCAGCCAGCTTTCCCCCCGGGGCAAAAAGCGGGGAGTGAAACGTCCCCAGCATGAGGGCGACTAGTTTGACCACAGAGGAGAAGGAATAGGGCTGGCTGATGGCCTTGCCGCCCCCTTCACACCAGTCTGCCCCTCGACACTCATTCACAGCCTCCCCCTATCCCCCACCAGGGCTTCTCAGTCCCAACCTGCCCCCCCGCACCTGGCCCTGAAGCCTCATGGCCTCAGCTGAACCCCTCAGGTCTGACCCACGGCTCTGCCAACGCCCCTGCCCTCAGCCCCTTGGGAACACCAAGACGTGATGCAAGTACAATGCCAGCACCTGTGAAATATTATGTCAGTCAGAGCACAAGCATCAGCCGCAGGTTCAGAGAGGTAAGCACCCCCCATGCAGCCTCGTACCACTCCCCAGGTTCATTGCGGGTGAGAGGCATATTGCTTTCTCCTTCCCTTCCCTCTCAGCAAGAGCAGCAGCCACCACCCTGACAAAAGGGAACGATGCCCTGATGCCCACAGAGGGAGAGCTCAGCGCTCAAGGGGGGGACCGAAGTGCCAGGGCTGCAGCCCTGGAGCAGAAAAGCCTTTCAGCTGCAGCAGAAGCGAGGTCCTAGAGCAGAGCTGCAGCGCTCAGCCCTCCTCCTCCCAATGAGTCCCGTCCCCATCACAGCCAGGGAAACTGCCCATCTCAGGCAGCCACCGAGGCAGAACTAGACCCCAGCAGCTCCCCTGCAGAGACTGGCAGGCAACCACAAAGGAGAAGCGGGACCATGAGCCCAGAGGTCCAGGAGAGTCCTCCAAGAATGAGGGGGCTTCCTGCTGCAGGGCAGGGCATAGCTGGGTCTCTATCGACGCTTGAATTCCTGCAGCACTTTTCAGCGCAGGCTGCGTGCAGAGTTAAGGGCACGTCTCTGGGGAGCCAGGCAGAGCCGTTCCGAGGTCCTCGAGCCGGCTCCAGCACCAGAAGCAGTGCAGCAATTCAAGCACAGCGCTGCACCAGGCTAGCCGGCTCCATTGGGGTTATGAGCCACTGCCCCCACCTGCAGACTCAGCCCCTTCAGTGCTCAAAGGTGCCTAAAAGCCACCTGCCCTGAACTGCAGCAGAGGGCTGGGTGCCCAAACAGGGCACAGGGTTAGCGCCAGGCCTCCCTAGACCCAGGGCATGGCTGCAAGCAGGGGGTACCTCAGAGTCATGGTTGAGCCTGTAGACGTAGAGCTGCGACGTCCCCGCCACCACCAGGTTGCGCTCAGTGTTGGAGAAGAAGTTGCAGTACATGGAGAACTCCAGCCCCGTGGGGGGGTGCGCCTGCTTGTACACCGCATACATCCCCGCTGGCTCCCATGCACGCCGCCCTGCAACGACACGTGGCTGTCACCTCGGCAGGTCACATCCAGTCTGACCCCTGCTCCAGGCAGACTGTCCCCGACTCGACCAGCCCAGCAAGTGTCTGCCCAAGCGGCTCTTGAAAGCTCCCAAGGACGGAGATTCCCCCATGTCTTTGGGCAGCTGAACCACCCGCAGCATCAGCGCTTTCCTCATCCCCAGCCTGTTTCCCCTGCTGCAGCTTGAAGCCATTCTCCTAGTCCCGTCCCCAACGGCCACAGAGAGAAGCCCATCCCCACCCCCAGGTATCTGAAGGTTGTGATTAAATCCCCCTCCGAGGCTTCTCTTCTCCAGACTCAATGCCCCTCGCTCTCCCAGCCCCTTCTCAGCAGTCTCGTCTCCCTTGATCGTCTTTGCGGCCCTGCTCTGGACTCTTTCCAATCTGCC
This sequence comes from Alligator mississippiensis, assembly GCF_030867095.1. Taxonomy (NCBI): domain Eukaryota; kingdom Metazoa; phylum Chordata; order Crocodylia; family Alligatoridae; genus Alligator; species Alligator mississippiensis. Next base: position 1,528,173 of record NC_081826.1, read on the forward strand.
CACATCCTTCTTGAAGCGCAGGGGCCCAGACCTGGACAAAAAGGCTCCAGGGGAAGCCTCCCCAGGGCTGCACAGAGTGGAGAATCGCTGCCCTTGATGTTCAGGTGTCCGTGCAGCCCAGCAGGAGCCTTGTGCCGGCCTCGTCTCCGCAGCGCCACTCCCCAGCCCGCACCTGCGCGCACAGCTATCCCACCCCAAGTCACGGCTTATGATCGCCTCCTGGATTCCTGCTAATCTCTCTTCACGCCGCCAGCTCCTCCTGATGAAGAACATTTTGCATTTGAAAGCTTGCCTGACACTATCCCAACTACCCAGCTGGGGCAACCCAAGACATCGCCTGGAAAAACCCCCTGCCTCTCACATAACGTCTGGACCATCGCTGCTACAACATCGCTCTCACGCGATCATCCTTCCTCCCGCAGCGATGTCTGCTGGCTGCTCTCTGTAACGTCTCTCATGCATTTCGCAGCCCCGCAGGCTGCCTTCAGCTCTAGCTACAAACCTGAGCTCCCGGGAGCTCGCGTTAACGCCGGTGAGCAAACAACCGGCAGCAAAGCTGCGTCAAGGTGCTCGAGGAGGCAGATTTTGCGCTACACACCTGAAGAAGGCCCCTGTTAGGTTGCGTACATTATGCAGTTAGCGGGCGATCGCACAGTACATTTCGACCGGCCACGCGTGCAAAGTAATCATGACATAAAAATGGACGTCCAGCCACAAAGTGGGCGCTTGAAAATATGTAACAATTCCCGACACTGGTTTCTACGCAGCTTCTGTTGCACGCGTAGCAGGGCTACACGACGGCGATTAGCGAAGCGCATCCGTGGGGGTGTCAATCCCTAGGGCGCCGGATGCCACACCTGGGGGGCAGCCTGGCCACACGGCCCCCGGGCGGGGAAGAGTTAGGGCCCGGCCCAGCTGGATGGTGCTAGGGGGGCCCAATCCGCGGTCCGGCTAGTGGGGGCAGGGCAGGCGGCCAGATCTGTGGGAGGGGCCGGGATCCCAGGGGCGGGGGCACCCACATAGCACCACCCCCGAGACCAGCTGCTTCACCTCAGCACCCCCCGGATCCGACCCCTGCCAACACCAGCCCCTCCCCCTGCAGGCACCAGCACCGCCACCCCCAGACCAACCCCTCCCCCACTCCAAGACTTGCCCCTCCCCCCATAACTGCCCCGCCTTCTGCCCACACCAGCCCCCCACACCCCCTCCAGCTGCCTAAACCTGCCCCTCCCCCCCGCGCGGGCAGGCCCTCCCGGGAGCACCGACCTCCGCCTCATGCACCCGCCGGAAGCCTCCAACCGGCCGCCACCGACACCCGGAAGTACCCGGCTAGAGCGGCAGCGAGCGGGGCGCAAGCCGGGGTCATAGAGCGCGCTGCGGAAGGCGGTCCTCCAGGCCTAGCCACGCCTCCCCGAGCGAGGAACTGTAACCCGGAAGTGCTGGCTAGACGGGCCGCGCCGCGCGGGTAGCGAGAGATCATAGAGGAGGGGAGTCCGCCAGATCTAGCCGCGCCCCCTAGTGGGAGGGGGAGGAGCAAGGGGCGGGGCTGGAGTGTGACGCAGCCGGGCCGGGCGCTGGGGCTGCGCTCACGTGGGGTGTGAGGGGCAGGGCCGGGACGCGGGGGTGCTCTGCCCACGTGGGGTGTGGGGCCGGGCTAGGACACTGCGGGGCTGCGCCCACGTGGGGTGGGGGTGCTGCGCTGACATGGGCTGGGGGGTCTTTCCCAGGACACTGGGGTGCTGCACCCACGGGGGCTCTGGGGGTGCTGGGCTGGGACACTGCGGAGTTGCGCCCACGTGGGCTCCGGGGACGCGGGCCAGGACACGGGTGCTGCACCCATGTGGGCACTGGGGTGCTGAGCCCACGTGGGCCCTGTGGGGTTGGGACACGGGTGCTGTGCCCACGGGGGCTGGGGGGGCCGGGCCGGGACACGGGAGCTGTGCCCACGTGGGCTGGGGGGGCCGGGCCGGGACACTGGAGAGCTGTGCCCACGGGGGCTGGGGGGCCGGGCATGACACGGGTGCTGTGCCCACGGGGGCTCTCGGATGCCGGTCCCGGACGCCCGGGGTTTCAGTGGTGGACTGTTGTGTAACCGCCGTGAGACGGGATTTCAGGGGCAAAGTAGCTCCGACTGGATCTCCCCATGCAGCCCCCACGCGCCTCTGGACCCCCCGCCCAGCCCTGGGGCCCTTCACCCCTGCCCTGCCCTGCCCTGCCCTGCCCTGCCCCTTTCTTCCGTGTCCCTGCTGGGCGCTGCGTGTCTGTCTGCTCCACACTCGTGGCCCACAGCCCCCCGCATCCTGCCCCCCGGCTCCAAGCCCCCCACAGCCCCCCACACCTCCACCGACAACCCCCCGCCCCCCTCCGCACGCACACACTTCAAAAATAGCACCTCATGATTTACAGGTCGATCTATTTTTTAAGTTTGTCTCATGATCTCTGGCACGGCGGGGTTGGCAGTACTGGCTCTGTGCCCACGTGGGCTCTGGGGGTTGGGCCCGGACGCCCGGGTTCTCCACGACAGCGTTGAGTGAAAACTCTTCATTCTCCTCGGTCGCAGGACGTGCAGCCGGTGCCCCCGCCCGTCCCCGTCCCTGTCCCTGTGCCGCGAGCCGGGCAGGACAGTGCCCACAGGGGCCGGGCGGGAGAGAGGTGTCAGGGCGGTGCTGCCACTTGCAGTGGAATAAATTAAATAAATACAGCAGGTCCCATATGCTCCGTGCACACGTGCGTGCATGCACACACATGTGCGTGTTGTCCCCTGGGTCCTGCGACGGCTCCCAGCTTGCCCGTGGCCACCACGTGGCCGTGCCGCCCCCTGCTGCCCCCGCGGGGGCTCAGAGCGTGATGTTTTCCTCGTAGAGCGAGAGCAGCAGCAGCACGGCCCAGCCGCCCACGAGCCCCACGTTGTGCAGCACGAACAGCAGCCAGGGCCGCTCGTCCTGCACGTTCATCATGGCTGGCACCTGCGAAGGGGTAGAGAGGCGTGAGAGCTGCCCCTCGCTCCCAACCTGCAGCCCCTGCCCCCCAGCCCTGCTGGTGCCCCTCACTTCCAACCCACGTCCCCTTTCCCCCCAAGCCCTGCCAGTGCCTCTCCCGACCCATGGCCTCTTCCCTGTCCTGGGCTCTCGGCTCTAAGCAGCACCCCAGGACTGAGGCTCTGTCCCTCCCCGCTGAGCCCTGGGAGCCGGGCCGCTGCTCACCATGTCACACAGGGCCACGTAGAGGAAGAGCCCGGTGGCCACGGTGAAGATCCAGGCCTCGAACTCGGCACTGGCTGTGACCGAGAGCGCGATGTAGAGGCCCAGGAAGGCAGTGAGGGCGCTGCAGAAGTTCAGCAGCAGGGCCCGTTTCACGCTCAGCCCCGCGTGCAGCAGTGCCGCAAAGTCCCCTGCACGGGCGGGGACAGGAACAGGGTTAGGGTCAGGGCCTGGCTGTGCGGCACGGGGCTGGGCAGGGTCCCAGGGTTGGGGTCTCTCGGATGGCTGCCATGGGACTTGGCAGCATGCCCAGGTGGGCTCCTGGGCTGGGTCCCGTGGGGCTGGGCGGCGTCCCTGGGTGGGCTCCCTGAGCTGGGTCCCATGGGGCTGGGTGGCGTCCCTGGGTGGGCTCCTGGGCTGCTTCCCATAGGGATGGATGGTGTCCCCGGGTGGGCTTCTGGTCTGGGTCCCATGGGGCTGGGTGGCGTCCCTGGGTGGGCTCCTGGGCTGGGTCCCATAGGGATGGATGGTGTCCCCGGGTGGGCTCCTGGGCTGGGTCCCATAGGGATGGATGAAGCCCTTGACTGAGGCTGGGGTCTCTGGGTCTCTGTCCCCACCAGGCCCCAGGGTTTCTCCCTGGCCCCTTACCCAGCTCGTGGGGCAGCTCATGGCACACCACAGCCAGCGAGGTGGCCAGCCCGGTCTTCCAGGAGGTAGAGAAGGCGGCGCCCACGGCCAGCCCGTCCGCAAAGTTGTGGATGGCGTCGCCGATGGTGATCATGTAGGGGATCATGCGCAGCTCTGCAGGGCACCGGGGTGTCAGGGCAAGGCTGGGACGTGCTTGCCCCAGTGCCCCAGCAGCTCCGTCGTCCCCTGGGGCCTAGACCCATTGCACCAGGGGCTGGGCCTTGCAAATCGCTATGTCAGCAGCCTCCCCCGCAACAAATGTGTTGGTGCCTCTGTGCGCAAGCCTGTGTGTGTGTGTGCATGCGTGAGGGTGCATGTGTGGGCATAAGTGTACGTGTGTACATGTATGTGTATGTGCAGGAGGCAGATTACGTGCATGTATTTGTGTCCAGGTACATGTACACATGTGCAAGAACGCATGTGTGTACAAGCATGGATGTGCATGTGAACGCACGTGTGTGGGTGCACGCATGTCAGCGGGCACGCGTGACCCCGAGCTGCTGCCCTCCACTACCCGGGGCCCCCACTCACCCCGACTGTACTGTTCCTTGCTGGCCTTGCCCAGACAGGCCTCCTCCGCCCGCACCTACAGGATGGAAGCATGGACAGGTGTGACGCACAAGCTGGCTGCACACGTGTGTGCCACGCTCCAAACACCCTCTGGGCACAGGGGCATTGCCCCACGGCCAAACCCGAGGGGCCAAGTCCCAGGCAGGCATCACTGAATCCATGCCCCTCTATCCACGCCCCTGCTGGCCTGACCCTGGGAGGCTCAGACCATGTCCGTGGGGGCATGCCAGACTGGGGGGCAACCCGTGCCCCTGCTCCCACCCTCCAGGGCATTACCAGGTCGGTCTGCGAGGCGCCTCTGAGTTGCTTGCGCCGCCTCATCTCATCCTGGTAGAGCTGCAGCGACATGGCGTGGTCGCACGTGTGGCCCCCGGCCGACTCCTGCGTGCAACAAGCACCCATCACCCCTGCCCCGCGCCACCCCTGCTGTGCAGCCACCAGGGGGCCTGCGGGGCACAGGGGGCACCCCCTGCTGCACCCCACCCCACAGCACTGCGCCCCCTGCTGGACCCCCCAGCACAGCGGCCCCTGCTGCCCTGTGAGCCCCGAGTTGTAGGGCGAGCCCCCCCGCCCCCCGCCATGGCCCAGCCCCGCACCTGGTGCTCCGCCTGGACCAGGAAGCTGAAGAACTTCTCGAGCAGGAAGAAGGCGTAGATGCCGCCCAGCACGGCCAGCAGCTTCCAGGTGCTGCCTGCGACTGCCGCGCCGTGCTCGTGCCCGTGGCCATCGTCCGCATGCGAGTGCAGGCCCAGGAACTGCAAAGATGGGGCAGGGGCTGGCCTCAGCACCCCTTGCACACCTGATGTGTGCCATGCCCCTCCGTCACCCCCCCGGGCACATGCATCTGCCTTGCACGCGGGCCAAATGGCAGCAAACTTACGTGTACAGGCGTCCAATTGTGTGCACTCCTCCCCCCCCCATGCAGGCTCAGCCCACTTCACACGCTGCACACACACACACATGTACAGGCACACGCAGCCCTGGGTGCAGACAGGCAGCCACATACATGCGCACAGGCAAACAGATGCACCTTCTGCTGCTCTGCGCTCACCCTCAGTCCTGCCTTGCACACTGGGTGGCAGATCACATGCCCACGTGTACACATTCCCACAGCCATGTGCAAGCACACACACACCTACGCCTGCACATGTGCCATCCTACGCATACCCCTTCCCCAGCTAGCATGCACCATGCAGCCATGTGCATATACATGCAAGCATATGTACTGTCTCACACACATAACCCCTTCGCTAGCACGCACCACACAGCCACGTGCATACATACATACACATGTGCCTTCCCATACTCTACCCCCAATCCCTGGCACACAACACACAGTCATGTGTGTTTACATGTGTGCACACATGCCATCCCACACATACACCCCCCTTCCCCAGTACACACCACACAATCATGTGCCTAAACCTGTGCATATGTGCGCCATCCCATGCACCCCCTTCCCCAGCACACACCACACAACATATACATGCATACATACGTATCATCCCACACACACATACACCCCCCTCCTCCGGCACGCACCATGCAGCACGGTGCCTATACCTGCATGCACACGTGCCACCCCACGCCCGCCCCGCGCTCACCTGGGGCACGAGGTGCAGCAGCGCGTCGCCGGTGAGCGAGCCCACGGCCAGGCTGAGGAAGGTCTGGATGACGTACTGGTAGGTGCTGATGCAGGCCGTGCACAGCAGCACGCCGATGCCCATCAGGGCACAAAGGCAGATGACCAGCGTGGCCAGCGAGCCGTAGATGTACTCTGGGGACAGCGGGCGTCAGCCACGGGGGCTGCTCCTTCTCCCCTGCCCCTGCCCCTGCCCTGGTGGGGGGTCTCCTGCCTTGGCATCTGGCCGTGTGACCAGGGACATGCAGCAGCCCCCTAACTCAGGGGCCCAGAGCAGATCAGGCCACTAGAGGCTGGATCGGGGCCCGATCCCCACCCCCAACTCCCATGCCCGGGCTCCCTGCACTCACTCTCAGCCACGCTCAGGCGCCCGTCGCGGTTGCTGCCGGAGCCCGCGGGCAGGCCAGAGCAGGCCCCGCTCAGTTGCTGCTGGAGCAGAGCCGGGCTGAGCCGAGAGAAGTCCTGGCTGGAGATTCCCGTCTGTGCGTCCAAGCCGTAGACCTCCAGGAGGTCCTGGGCGCTCAGGCAGGCCTGGGGAACACAGCCGGGGTCAGCACCAGCTGGGCTGGGCACCGGGGCCCCGGGGTGGCTCCAGCCGGGCTGGGGAGGGCAGCGACCGCCCTGCTCACCGTGTCCCACACGTGGCTGCCGTTGTCCATGTGGTCCGGCTCCGTGGCGCTGAGCCGCAGCCACCCGGGTGCATGCGGCAGCCGGGGGTCCGTGTACTCGGCGTGGTCATGCCCTGTCTGAGCATCGTGATTGTGTCCCGCATGAGTGTCATGGTCGTGCCCCACATGAGCGTCGTGATCGTGCCCCGCATGAGTGTCATGGTCGTGCCCCTCATGAGCGTCGTGGTCGTGCCCCGCGTGAGCATCATGGTCGTGCCCCACGTGGCTGTGGTCCAGGCGGGCCTCGTGGTCCGTGTGGTTGTCGTGGGGGTGGTCGTGGTCCCCGTGCTGAGCTTCGGGCCCCAGCTTCAGCTGCTCCATCAGCGCGGCCAGGCCTGGTGCAAGCCCCGAGCTCATTACACACGGCCCCCACCTGCCTGGCACCCCGCTCCGTCCCACGGCCCCAAGCTGATAGCCTGGGAGTGCCCCTGACACCCCCCCCACCCTGCCACCCCCAACCCCACAGCCCTGCAGTGGTGGGGCCTGGCTCTCATGTGGACATGGGGGTGCCATTTCCGGTGCCCCCAGTTGTGCCGGCCAGTGCCCCTGACTCACCCTCCAATGTTAGGTTCCCCGACCCATTGCCGTAGCGCTGGAAGATGTAGTCCAGGAAGTAGCTGGGTGGGGGCAGCGCGTGGAGGCAGGTCCCCTTCAGCACGTGGTACCCGGCCACGGCCAGCACCCGCCCTGCCATGTTGCGCACCACCTGGGCCGAAAGCTTGGCGCTCTCTTCCAGGATGCGGGATGCGTCCACACACGGCTGGGGGAAGAGCAGCATGTGAGACCCCCCGCTTGAACCAGCCAGCCCCGGGGCCGCAGGGATGACTGCTCTCGGCTGCGGGGGTCTGGGGGCATCCTGTGCTGGGGACAGTGTTTGCTCCGTGACCCCCGGAGCCCATGAGCAAGGGGCAGGCTCTGGGCAATGCGACCTGCTGGGAACACAGCGGGAAAGGCGTGCACATCTATGCACACGCGTGAGCTAGCTGGACGCTGCCCAAAGCCCCCGTTGTCACCCTCCCCCCCGCCCCCACTGGCTCCGCATGGGGGTGTCCTCCCTCCCTTGGGGGCTGAGCAGCAAAGCCCCCGCCGGGGGCCACTGGCTGGCCCTGGGGGGCACGTGGGGCTGGGCAGGGCAACCAGAATGGGCAGGTCAGCTTCTCACCAGCAGGGGGCAGCACACGATATAGAGACACTCATGCACACACACATGGACATGCACATGTATGTGCATGTGCACTTGTACACTTGCAGGCATGCATGCATATACACATGCATATGTGTGTGCACACTAATATGCATACCCATATACACATATGCACGCTCACATGCAAGGACATATACACATGTGTGCACATATAAACACATGCATGCACGTGCAAATCTACACACACATGCATGCACACACATACACATGCACATATATGCATACATGTGTGCACGTCTGCACATGCGTGCATACACATGCAGACACAAACACAGTGCATGCATATACAAATATGCAAACATGCAAGGAAACATGCTTATACACACATGCACACACAAATCTATGCATGCAGGCACATATACATGCAAATGTATGCACATATATGTGCACATGCACGTGCAAGTGTGGACAGGCACCTGGACACATGCATACACATGCATGCACATACACACACATGCAAATATTCACACATATGCAAGCGCACAAACTTGTGCCTGCACACACACACACACATGCAGGAGCGCGGTCTCTCACCTCATGCGTGTCTTCGGGTCTGTAATTCCTCTGCACGCCCCGCAGCAGCTCCGCCACCTTCTCAGGCACCGGCCCTGCGGTGGGGTTCCCACTGGAGAAGGCGCTGAAGAAGGCCCTGACCTGGCCTGTCCAGCGGCCGTCCCGCAGGGCTGCGCAGGTCGCGGGAGGGTCCGTCAGGTACAGCAGTATGCTGGTACCCAGCCACGGGAGCTCCGAAGCCGTCAGGTTGGCGTTGTCCGTGGCCTTCTTGCCCACGAGCGCAAAGACATTCTGTGCGGAGAGGCACTGTAGGCAGAGGGCAGGTGTCACGGCACGGCACGGCACCAGCAGCTCCAGCCTGGGAGCACAGGGACTGCCGGAGGCCACATCTGCCCGTGGCTGCCATGGGGTGAGCACGGGGACACTCTGTCCCTAAGCAGCTCAACCCGGTGGTTGTGACCCCATGAAGCAGCAGGCACTTCCCCTCCCTGACCCCATCCCTCGCGCAGGGCTGGAGGCCGCGGCTCGCTCTGCGGTGGTTGAGCTGGGACAGCGGGTGCCAGGCCCTCCCGGGATGCTCACACCCTGCCCAAGCTGCTGGCATCCCTCATTTCTGTCCGGAGGCTGGGGCCTGGCATAGCTTAAGCCACGTCCAGGGCAGCACAGACCTGACCGCCACGTGGGCACAGGCTCCACGCATGGACAGTGCCCTATCCTGCACTCGTGCCCCCACCCTGTGCTGTGGCGATGCCCCGCGGGCAGTGATGGCTCCAGGGGCTGCCCCGGGGAAGAGGCACAGGGCAGGGTGTGACAGAGCCCATGGGTGAGGACAGTGGGGCCGGGAGATCTCAGCACTGTGGGCACACAGTTAGTGTGGGCGTGCACGCAGGGACGGCTGGCATGAATGCAGCGAAGCTTGTGGGATCTGCACAGAACTGCAGGACAGGGAGGGGGCAGTCCAGGCTGCCAGGCAGGGTACCAGGCCAGTTGGTCAATCATGCCAGCATCCTGGGCCTCAGTCCTGCCCTCGAGAGTGCATGGGACTGCCAAGACGTGCCCTCATGCCTCTCCAGCCTGTTCTTGCTGCTCCTCGCTGCCCAGTCTGGGCTGGCGTGGGGAGGCTGGCTCTCAGCACCCTTGGCTCCAGCTGGCAGGAGGACGGAGCAGAGAGCTCAGGCCCCCGGACTCAGCGTGAGGGGTTATCAGCCTCTGACTTTCTGGGTGCTGGAGCCAAGGGCACATGAGGCTGCACGGCTGGGGCTTCCCCATGCTTGTACCTCCGCTCCTCCAGTCCAGCGCAGGCCACGTGCCTACCGCGGGGGTGGTTGGGGTTTTCCAGGCCCCTCGGTTGAACTGATGCAATGGGAAAGCCCCCGGTGGGGGGAAGGGGCCGCGGGCAGGATGGAGATGCCGCAGCAGTAGTGGCCTTAGGGGAGGCAAACTCGGCGACTGCCCGGGGCCCCACACTTTAAGGGGCCCAAATGACACTGAATATGTGTATTATCCATATTGTATCCGGATACTGTCATTGCAGTTCCGTGCACAGGGCAATGTGAAAATGAAATAAAAAATGTCCGACTTGCTTATAGGTCATCAGAATTAAGCCCCTAAGGGCCCCCAAATGACTCGCAGCCCAGGGCCCCAGCAACGCTATGGCCACCTCTGCTACCAGTGCCGTCTCCTCGCCAAGGGGCTGGATGTCAGGGGAGCCCCGAAGGCAGCACTGCAGTGTCCCACACAGAGGCACACACCAGTGCTCGCACACTCACGCAGGCACGTGTGCACATGCACATTGCCTTGCATGCATACACACACACCTTGCATGCACACGCACACATGCATGCACACACATGCTCTTACATGCACACATATGCACGTGCGCATGCGCACAGATGTGTACTCATACATGCATACACACACCCATATATGTACATGCACATGCTCACACATGAATGCACAAATGTATACATACACACACATGCTTACGCACGTACATACCTATAGGGAGTCACACGCACACACACTCATGCTCAGACATACACATGTACATGCTCATATATGCACACACATTCTCATACACACACAACCTGATGCCTTCTATGATGAGGTGGCTCTGTGGATGTGGGGAGACCGGTGGATGTGATAAACCTTGATTTTACCAAGGCTTTTGATACAGTCTCCCACAGCATTATCGCAGGCAAGCTAAGGAAGTATGGGCTGGATGAATGGACTGTAAGGGGGGTAGAAAACTGGCTGGAGCATCAGGCTCAGAGGGCAGTAATCAATGGCTCCATGTCTAGTTGGCAGCTGGTCTCAAGTGCAGTGCCCTGGGGTCGGTCCTGGGGCTGGTTTTGTTCAATATCTTCATCAATGACCTGGAAAATGGCACAGAGTGCACCCTCAGCAAGTCTGCAGATGGCACCAAACTGGGGGTATAGCAGATACACTGGAGGGTCAGGCTAGGATTCAGAGAGACCGCGACACGTTGGAGGGTTGGGCCAGAAGAAATATCATGAGGTTCAACAAGGACACGTGCAAAGTCCTGCACTGAGGAGGAGCAATCCCCTGCACCAGGCAGGCTGGGGGCGACGGGCTGGGCAGCAGCTCTGCAGAAAAGGACCTGGGGGGACAGGGGACGAGAACCTGGACAGGAGCCAGCAGTGTGCCCTTGGTGCCAAGAAGTCTACCGGCATCCTGGGCTGCATCGGTAGGAGCGTTGCCAGCAGATCGAGGGCAGTGATTCTTCCCTCTCTTTGGCACTGGGGAGGCCACATCTGGAGTCCTGTGTCCAGCTGTGCCCTCCACTGCAGAAAGGCTGTGGACACACTGGAGAGAGTCCAGCGGAGGGCAATGGAAATGGTTGTGGGGCTGGGGGACAGGACTGGTGAGGAGAGGCTGGGGGAACTGGGCTGATTGAGTCTGCAGAAGAGAAGACGGAGGGGATTGAATAGCAGCCTTCACCTCCCTGCAGGGGGGCTGCAAAGAGGATGGAGCTGGGCTGGTCTCAGTGGGGGCAGACGACAGGACAAGGAGCAATGGGCTCAGGCTGCAGCAAGGGAAGTTGAGGTTGGATATTAGGAAAAATGCTCATGAGGAGAATGGCGAAGCACTGGAACAGGCTATCCGGAGAGGTGGTGGAGTCTCCATCCCTGGAGGTTTTTAAGACAAAGCCATGGCTGAGATGATGTAGCTGGGGCTGGTCCTGCTTTGAGGGGGTTGGACTAGAAGTGACCTCCTGAGCTCCCTTCACACCCTCGTTGTCTATGATTCTATGATTCTCTACACGTGCACACATGCTGAAAGGTCCACACACTCTTGCATGTTCTCATATGCACACTCATGCTCACACATGCCCACACATACTCATACACTGGTGGGACCCCAGGGCATCCGTCAGCCCTGTCTCATCCCCCCTGCCCCTGCGTCACAGTCTCTGACGGCAGCAGGTTTCCAGGCCGTGGGGCCTTGCAGATGCTGTGAACCCCTCCGGGCCCAGTGCTGCCCTTGACCCCTGGCTGGCAGAGTGGGGCTGCAGGAAATGCCTCCAGGGGGGCTGGAGGGGCCGTGCAGAGCCGTGACCCACAAGCAGGCAGCAGGGGTTGGGGGGCTCTCTGCTCAGCCCTGTACGGGGAGGGCAGCTGGGGACCCCTGCTGCCCCTCGGCCTGCATGGAGCCAGCCCAACCCTGTGGTGGCCCCGGCTCAGCTCTGCTGACGCACTTGGCGTCTCTCACCTGCCCCCACCTGCCTCCCAACCCTCCCTGCCTGCAGGGCAGACGGAAGGAGGCCAAACCAGTCTGCCTGGCCCCTGCTGCCGAACAACACAGCCCTGTGCGCTGGGGTGCACGTGCACGCCCTGGGCCCCCAGACTGCACTTGCACCTGGCCTGCGTACACAAACACACACTGAGCATATATCCGCTGTGCACTTCCATTAGGTATACCTATACCATGGACACATGCACTGGGCACATAGTACATGCACACCAGGCATACATACATGGTGCACATGCACTTGGCATACCGTACACACACACTGGGCATACCTACCCCAGCATACCTACTGCATATAGTGCACACGCACCCGGCACACACACACAGTGCACACACACTGGGCATACCTACTCTGTCCATACCTACTGCATACAGTGCACACACACCCGGCACACATACACAGCGCGCACACACTGGGCATACCTACCCCGTGCATACCTACTGCATACAGTGCACACACACCTGGCACACATACACAGGGCACACACACTGGTCATACCTACCCCGTGCATACCTACTGCATACAGTGCACACACACCCAGCACACATACACAGCGCGCACACACTGGGCATACCTACCCCATGCATACCTACTGCATACAGTGCACACATACCCAGCATGCATACACAGCGTGCACACACTGGGCATCTAGTGAACATGCACTGGGCATTTAGTACACACACCCCAGCATATATACCCCATGCACACATACAAGGGACATGTGTCCTGTGCACACCCACTGCATGCAGCGCACATGCAACAGGCATACTGGCACTGGGGACACACACTGGGAATAGAGCGCCCATAATTCACATGCCCCAGGCTTACAGGCATGGTGCACGCACACTGCATACGGTGCACACGTACCGAGCATGCCTGCACCGCGCGTGCACACTGAGCGTACCGTGGCATGCACACACATGCACACCAGGCACCCCGGGCACACCGTGCATGCACCCGGGGCGTAGAGCGCTCACGCCCGCCGTGCGGGCACACGCACCACGGGCTCCCGGGCTCAGTCCGCGCTGGAGTTTGGCCGGGCCGGGCCGGGCGCAGCCGGGGCGGGGGCGGGCGGCGGCCCTTACCTTTCCACACGGCCCGGCGGGGCAGTGCGCACGGGCCGCCGCGATATTTAACAGCTCGTCCAAGTCCGCGCGGCGCACGGAGCCTTCTCCCGACGGCAGCGCGGCCCCGGCCCCGGCCCCGGCCCGCGGCACCACGGCCAGCGCCAGCAGCAGCAGCAGCGCGGCCCGCGCCGGGGGGACCATGGCACCACCTGGGGATGGCGTCGAGCGGCGGCTCTCGGCGCAGGAGTCGGAGCCGGGCAGGGGCGAGATGGAGCGGGACGCGGGCGGGGGTCCCGGGGCAGGAGCCGGGCAGGGGCGCCGGGCGGCAGCCGGAGCCGGGCACCGGCGAGATGGAGCGGGAGCACGCGGGAGCGGGCCGCGGGGGGAGCCGGGCGGGGGTCCCGGGGCGGGAGCCGGGCAGGGGCGCCGGGCGGCAGCCGGAGCGGGGCAGGGGCGCAGGGAGCCGGGGCGCGGGGAGCCGGAGCCGGGCACCGGCGAGATGGAGCGGCAGCGGGAGCACGCGGGAGCGGGCCGCGGGGGGAGCCGGGCGGGGGTCCCGGGGCGGGAGCCGGGCGAGGGCGCGGGGGGCCGGGCAGGAGCCGGAGCGGGGCAGGGGAAGCTGGAGCCGGGCTGGAGCTCCGGGGCTCGGGGCTGGCGCTGCGCGGAGCAGGGCGGGGGTTTCTCCGCGCCGCGGTGTGAGGCTGCCGGGCCCAGGTCCCTCCCGCGGGGGCAGGGCCTGAGCGCAGCACGTGGCCGGGAGCGGGCCCGGCCTGGGGCGGGGGGGCACCCGGGGGGGTCGGTGCTGGGAAGAGCGCGCCGGACGTGAGTCAGGGCAGCGGGCAGCGGCGGACGGCTCTGCCCGCGAGCCCACGTCCGCGCGGCCCCGGGCAGGAAGGGGCAGCTGCGGGGCGGGGGCCACGGCTTCGCGGCTCCTGTGTCCGCGCCCGGCTGGCACCCCAGGACGGTGTTTGCCCCTCGGCAGCCCCCGCCCGGGCAGAGTGCGGCCTCCCCGCTCCCACCCCTCGTCCCCCCAGCCCAGGAGCCCCGGCAGAAAGGTCACCACGGGGCTGGGTCACAGGGGCACGGGGCGCCAGCTGGCGCCGGGAAGAGCTGGCCGGCCCGCGGCTGATAAGGAGCCCGGCCGTGTTTGCTCAGCTCAGGCAAAGAGGGACAGACGAGTGCCCTGGCCCCTCCGCAGCGCCCGAGCCGAGCTCCTCTCTCCCAGGCAGGATCCGGCCCCGGCCCCGGCCCCGGCCCCGGCCCCGGCCCCGGCCCCGGCCCCGGCCCCGGCCCCGGCCGCCCCGTGGACCCGCAGCAGCCGGCGGAGCGCCGGGCCCGGGGCCTGGCCCAGAGCTGGAGCCCGGGAGGTGCCGTCGCGTGCAAGGACTCACAGGCAGGTTGCACATGCACACAGGTGTGCACACACACAGGCACACCCGCACACGTGCCCCCGCGCACACTCGTCTGCATGCATACACACAAACGTGCACATGCAAGCGCACACATGCTCGCATGCACACACGACACACGTGCGCACGTGCACACACGGCACATGTGCATGCACATGCACACATGCACACACCAGCTCTCCCCTTGCCCCAGCCCCCCAGTCCTGCTGGGCGCAGGGGTCAGGAGCTCCCAGGCAAAGGGGGCAGCTCAGCCCTCCCCCCCCCACTGCCCTGGGGCAACCCCCAAAGAGCCCCCTGCAGGAGAGCACCCCCTGGTGGTTGCCCCTAGCACCACCTGCCCTGTACCACCCCACCAGGCTGCAGCTCTCTCCCCCTGCAGCTGCCCCCCAGCCTGCCCTTGGCTCCGGCTGGAGCTGAAGCCTTTGATCCTCTAGGGAACCTATCCTGAGTCACCCCCGGAGCTCCAGGCACTTTCTCATAGCCCGGCCCAGCTGTCTCCCTCACATCCTGCTTTTGTCTGGGTAGGACATTGCCCCTCCCCCCCGAGTGTACAAGGCACGCATATGCTTTTGCACACACACATGTGCAAGCACTGTAGACCAGGGCATGGGTGTGTGTAGGTGAGTGTGCAGGGAAGCCCATGCCGCATCCAGCTGTGGCCGGGAGCATGGGGCGAGCGCATCTGGGAACGGGCACAGTCGAGGCGGGGTACAGACGCATTGTGGTTGCCATGTGCAGGCGTCCACATGCTTGCGGCGGGGCGCAGCGCTGGCATGTGCGTGCATCGGCATGTCCTGTGTGTGGGGCAGCGCCTTTGGTAGCTGGGGGGCGGGGGCGGGCAACCGTGGCTTGTAACCCTTCACATGCTGGTTCCCTTCCCCCCCTTAAGCCTTTGGTTCCTCGGGGACTGCAGGGTGCCCATGCGGGGTGGGGGCTGGAGGCTGTGCCTGAGCCCTGGGGCTGGGGCTGTGTCTGTCCAAGGATCCCTGACTCCCAGGATGTGCTCTAACCACTACACCCCACTCCCTCCCCAGACCTGGGGCTGGAACCCAGGAATCCCAGTGCACAGGGCCTTCCTGCCCCCCCCCCCGCCAGCGGAGCCCACTCCTATCCCTGAACCAGGGAGAACCCCCCCCCCCCCCCCCCCGTGCTGCCCTGCCTCTGCTCAGCTCTGCCCGGTGCCACCCCCCAGCTCCGAGGCCGAGGGGCCCCAGGCCTCCACACGGGCTATTTGAGCGGGGATGACACAGCTGGCGGAGCCTGCGTGCACACCCGCTCACACACGCACACAAACACGCACAGCTATCAGGAAAGCGGGGGAGCTCCGGTGCCTGGGGAGTGAATCAACTTGACGACACCGGGGCCCACTTCCAGGGGCAGCGCGGTCTAGCAGTCACTGCCAGAGGGACTCCCCCTCCCGGCTCCTCCCGGAACTTGGCACATGCCCAGGCTGGCTTCCTGTACACAGTGTGTGCCCCCCACAACCTCCAGTGTTAAAGGGGCAGCTCCTGTGTGTCCAGACCCAGTCTGCATTGATGTGTGTGCACACCCCTCCCACGTATGTCTGCGCACACACCCACGCATACACACATGCCACCCCCGGACATGCCGCCCTCACACACACACACACCCACCCACACATGCAGACACACCAACACACCCACACATATGCATGTACACCCCCCCAACACACATCCTATGACCCCAGCTGATTTCCTGCCCCTGGGGCAGGGGGCTGGACCCGGTGATCTTCCGAGGGCCCTTCCAGCGCGAATGTCTACGAAATCTATAAAATCTACAAAACATGCATGTGCACACACACACGCACGCACATTCTTACACATGCATGCACATCCCTGTCCCCTTACACATGTATACATACACACACACATGCATGAACCCCCCGACATGTACTTGCACCCCCCAACACACACACATGCACACGCGCACACACACACACTCAGTGTTGTTGCTAGGCACAAGCTTTGAGTCTGAACCTGCCCCTGCAGCATCTCTGGGCTGGACCTTCATTAAGCCCCCGGACTCCTGGGCTCTCTTCCCCGCTTGGCCAGAGCGTCCCCCTGGCTGGCCTGGGGAAAGCCTTGGGCTCCTGTGGCAGGGCCTGAGAGGCATGAGTCCCCACCAGGCACCCAGCAGGCAGGGCAGGGGCCGGGCAAAGCCAGGCCAGACCTGGCGCTGTGCCGGGGAACGTCAATGCCGCGCCCGGGGCAGGGGGCCGCGTCCTTGGAGCCTGCAATGCCTTGCGCTCCCAAACAGCACCATAAACGGGCCCGATTGACACCTGCGTGACACTGCCCTCTGTGCCACGCTGTCCTCAGGTGCTCTCAGCCCCAGCTGAACCTCAGCCCTGGCATCGGCGGTCCCTGTGCCATGCCAGGCGCCCTGCCAGCCCGGCTGCCCTTCGCTCGGGCCCGTTCATCAGCAGGGGACTTTCCTCCGGGCTGATAGGGAGGCTCGTAAACCCGCTGGCGCTGCCATGGCTTTGGCACTGAGGGCATGGACCCCACTCCAGAGCCTGCTGCTGAGACGTTTAGCCCCTTAAATCAGGAGTTGGGGTCAGGGCCATGCAGGTCTCCTGGAGGGGACTGGGCTGGGGGAGCCCCGTGCCCTCACTGCAGAGCCCAGCAGGGTCTGGGCACTGCCCGTCCAAGGCTATGTGACCCGGGGTCGGTGCAATGGTCTAGCACGTGGCACCAGGTGCAAGGGGGGCTGGAGCAGCTGAGCCCGGCCTGGAGCTGGGGGCACCGGGGGAGTTGAGCTGGGAGATGTCATTGCCCCGGTTGGGGGTGGCAGCGGTATCCTGCCTGGGCTGTGCCCCCCCGGGGGGCTGGGTCCAGACCCCACAGCCCACCCAGCCCCAATTTGCAACCAAGTCCTGGTGGTGCTGGTGGCCGGGGCTGGGCCCGAGGGGTCCCTGCCTGCTCAGGGTCTTGCACCCCTGCCCTGGCAGGGACAGCCCTAGACACCCCCATTGCCAGACAGCTGGGAAGGAAAGCATGGCAGTCAGGCCCAGTGGCCTAATGGATAAGGCATCAGCCTCCGGAGCTGGGGATTGTGGGTTCAAGTCCCACCTGGGTCGACCAGCTGCTGTCTTTTTTTCCCTTTTATTTCCATGCATTACATGGGAGGCTGGCAGCCGGGGGCACGGGCCGGGTTTGCCCAGCACCGGGCCCGGGGCAGCCAGCTCCCCGCAGCATATCCAGGGGGGCCTCGCGCCTCTCGAGCCCCTGCCCTGAGCATCCCTTAGACCCGTGGGGCCGTGCCCAGCAGAGCAGCAGCGGCGATGACCCTGAAGCCTAATGATGACCCAGTGGGCTCCTTCCCTCCAGACTGAGCCTGCCTGCTCCAGCGGGGCCCAGGCCAGCTTGGGACAGGCACTCCCAGGCCTGGCCCCATCGCTGGCAATGATTAAAGAAGTGCTGAGTCCTCCTGGGGCAGCTTTATGGCCTGCTATAAACCCCTGTTGAGATAAGCCAGGGCAGGGCGAGGTTGGGGCAGGACTGGAGCGCGCCGGTTCCCTGCCCCAGGGTGGCTGGACGTCCCCGCTGGCTGCTGGCAGCTCTGCCGGGCCCAGCCCATGTGGGCGGCTCGCCCCTTGCTCGGGACATTGTGACCCAGTTGGCATCGCCCTGTGGGTCACAAACCTGCCAGTCACCAGCCGAAGCTGACCCTGGTGTCACGGCCTGCAATGTGGCTCCGTGGCCGAGCCAGCAGCAATCCAGGGAGCGGGTGTGGGAGCCCCCCGGGTGCAACCCCTGGTCTGTTGGGGGGTGAAGGCAGGGCTGGGGGGAGTCTTCCTGCTTGGGGGGGTTGTGGGGCTCCTGGGCTCAGCCCCTGGGGATGCTGGTGCTGGGGCAGGACCGGCAGCACCAGCTGGTGCTCCATGCACGATGCGTGGGGCACAGCCGTGGTGAGGGACGCTGCCTGCTCCAGGGGACAGGTCCAGAGCTGGGACAGGGACAGCCGTGCCGGCTCCGCGGAGGTGCCTGTTGTCCATGGGCAGTCAGGCGGTGCACATGCTGCAGCCAGCCCGGAGCTGGGCAGGATGTGGCTGGGGCCGAGGGAGTCCTCGACCTGGGGGGACTCGTCCCTGGTCTCCCCCCGAGTTGGTGGAGCCAGACCAGGCCAGGGGAAGGGGCTGGAGGGAATGACCCTCTGCCCCTCCTGCCTTGTTGCCCCTGAGCTAAGCCAGGTGGGGAAACTGAGGCAGGGGAAGGGGTGCATGCCAAGCCGGGCAGCGAGGCAGCAGCAGCAGAAGTGCCCCCCCACCGCATGCTGGAGCAAAGCAGACAGACAAGCCAGGGGGTAGACATGGGACAGGGAAGTAAGGGGGGAGGCAGAAGAGCTGCCCTCAGCTCCTCCCTTCCCTGGTACATGCCCCCTGTGCAGACACCAAGCAGCCCCGGGGCAGGGACAGACTGCGGGTGGGGGCTGGGGACTGCCAGAGGCCTGGGCCGGTGCACGGTGCTGTACGATGAGCTCAGCACCAGCTTCGCCCCTTGCTCTCCACTTGTGGGTGCCGCCCCCCCAACCCCTTATGCAAGAGGGGAGCGGAGCGCTGGCATGTCCCCAGGTATGTCCCCGTCCCGGCCCCGCTATCCAGGGGTCACTCGGTTCACACGGAGCCAAAAGCTGTGCCGGGCTGGTTTCCGCTGCTGCAGCAGGGTGCAACACAGGCACTCGTGTGCTGCATACATGCGTGTGCCTGTGAGCATGAGACCAGCGTGTGCGTGTCCTAGTTCCCCCTCTGCTCCTCAGCAGGAAGGAGGCTGTCTTTCTTCTCCAGGGCTGTGCAATGCAGGGGCGGTGTGGGGTGACGACAACAGACCCTCTGTGCCAGCCTTTTCCAGGCTTTACAGGCAGTGCCTGGCACCTGCCCAGCCCAGGTGCTTCCTGCTGGCACCCATCCTGGGACAGGGCTGGGGGGAGCTGCTCCAGGCCTCTTTTCCTGATGGAAAATCCCCCCTCCTGTCTAGCCACAGGCGCCGGCACAGGGCAGCGAGTGGCAGAGCTGCCGCGCTCCGCGTGGTGATGAAGGGGGGACCCATGGGTGGAAGTTGCAGGAAAGGTGGTTTATCTTGGGGAGCAGGAGACTTCTTCGCTGTGGGGGGAAGCGGGGGACCCTCCGTCACTGATGAGGTTGAAGTCGGTTGCTTATTCCCAGTTCCTTATTCCTGGTTCCCTATTCCTTATTCCCAGTTCTTTATTCCTTATTCCCAGTTCTTTATTCCCAGTTCTTTATTCCTTATTCCCGGTTCCTTCTTCAAAGCTAATCTAGACCCAATAAAAACGTGTTATTAATGAATTACACGCCCTAAAGAGGGAGAATTTCATTAGCTATGCATATGTATTGATTACTATGTAAAATAATATCCCACATCAAGTACAGAGCCCTAAATGAAGGTCAGATGAGGATGGGATTATGGGGCAAAATACTTCTTGGGGCACCCCAATTTTCCTGTTGATGCCACTGGGGGACTGTCCCAAAGACCGCTGACTCCAGTCCTGCCTGGCCAAAGCACGGTTTGGCCGTGCCAGGCTGCCAATTGACAGCACGCCAGCCACTGCGCTAAATACATGGACCTGAATAAGGAACTGGATTTTGGGCTGGGATTATAGCTAGAAATCCTTCTCGGGCCACCCCATAACACATCTCCGTGGCACCGGGGGACTCTCCTGGACATCTCTGACCAGAAACTTGCCTGGTGCAAAGCACAGTTTGGCCGTGCCAGGCTGACGACTGACAGCCCCCCATTCCCACTGCCCTAAGTGCATAGGCTTGAATAAGGCAGGCATGGTTCTTTGGGTGAATCTGATATCTTTTATTAGACCAACTTAAATAGCGGGGAAAAAATTTTGTAAGCGAGCTTTCAGGTTTAAAAACCCTTTGTCGGGCTGAGGAAGTTTCTGCAGTCAGTGCGTGCTCTTCCTGGATGGGATGAAAAGTAAAGCAGGCCGAGGCTGGGCGGGTCTGCACGCGAGACGGGCAGGCAGAGAAGATGTAGATTGAGGAGTCGATGGGTGAGAGACCGGCTGGGGGGAGAGAAGGGGGATGAAGAGTGGAGAGGTACCTGGGGAGTCAGGTGTCAGGCAGGTTGTAGTATGTCATCAATCCAATGTCTATGTTTAGTCCATGATTTTTAGTATCCCAGCCCAAAATCCAGTTCCTTATTCAGTCCCATGTACTTAGCACAGTGTCTGGGGGGTGGTGTCAGTCGGCAGCCTGGCGTGGCTAAACTGCGTTTTAGGCCGGGCAAGTCTCTGGTCAGAGATGTCCTGGAGCGTCCCCTGGTGCCACAGAGGCATGGCATGTGGTGGCCCAAGAAGGATTTCTAGCTATAATCCCAACCCCAAATCCAGTTCCTTATTCGGGTCCAGATACTTAGCACAGTGGCAAGGGTGGCGTCAGCTGGCAGCCTGGCATGGCCAAACCGCGCTTTGTGCCGGGCAGGACCGTGGTCAGGGGTCTTTCATAGATTTCATAGATTTCATAGACATTCGGGCTGGAAGGGACCTGGAGGATCGTCGAGTCCAGCCCCCGCCCCAGGGCGGGAAGTCAGCTGGGGTCATAGGATCCCAGCAAGATAAACGTCCCAATGTGTCTTGAAGGCGTTCAAAGTGGGTGCCTGAACCACCTCCGGCGGCAGGCTATTCCAGACCTCGGGGGCTCGGACAGTGAAGAAGTTCTTTCTTATGTCCAGCCTGAAACGGCCGCGGTGGAGTTTGTGACTGTTTGACCTTGTCATCCCTTGGGGTGCTCTGGTGAACAAACGTTCCCCCAGATACTGGTGATCACCCCTGATAAACTTGTAGGTGGCCACCAGATCACCCCTGAGCCTGCGCTTTTCCAGGCTAAAGAGCGCCAGGGCTCTCAGCCTGTCGTCGTAAGGTCTGTTTTCCTGACCTCTGATCATGCGCGTGGCTCTCCTCTGCACTCTCTCAAGCTTCTCCGCATCCTTTTTGAATTGTGGAGCCCAAAACTGGACGCAGTACTGCAGCTGCGGCCTCACCAAGGCCGAGTACAAGGGGAGAATGACGTCCCGGGATTTGCTTGAGAAGCATCTATGGATGCAAGCCAGCGTTTTGGTCGCTTTACTAGCCGCAGCATCGCACTGCAGGCTCATGTTCATCTTGTGGTCAGTGATGACCCCCGAGTCTCTTTCTTCCATAGTACTAGCCAGCGTACCACTGCCGAGCCTATAAGGATGCTGCAGGGTTTTCCTCCCAACATGGAGAACCTTGCATTTTTCGGTGTTAAACACCATCAGGGTCTCATCGGCCCATTTGCTGAGCTTGTCCAGGTCAGCCTGGATCACCCTCCTGCCCTCAGGTGTGGACACTTTACCCCAAAGTTTGGTGTTGTCGGTAAACCTGGCCAGTCCACTTCTGACTCCAATGTCCGCATCATTAATGAAGATGTTAAAAAGTAAGGGCCCTAGGACAGAGCCTTGGGGGACCCCACCGGTCACAGCACACCAAAGCAATTGGCTCCCGTTGAGCACCACCATCCGGGTCTGACCACGGAGCCAAATCCCCAGCCTGCAGATCGTGGTGAGGTTAAGGCCGCAGTTAGCCAGTTTAGCCAAGAGGTGATTGTGTCAGTCCCAATGCGCACCAAGGCGGGCAGGAGTGCTAAGAAGCCCCCTTGGCTCAGTAGAGGCATCCAGGGATGCCCGAGGGCAAAAAAGGAGTCGTACAAACAGTGGAAGCAAGGGGCTATCACCGAGGAGGATCACACCTCCGTTGCTCGGGACTGCAGGGAGGCGGCTAGGATGGCCAAGGCAGAGATGGAGCCAGGGCTGGCGACCAGAATTAGGGATAACAAAAGGTCCTTTTTCAAATACAAAGGGAGTAAGAAGAAGGCACCGGGTAACGTGGGGCCCCTGCAGGACAGGCTCGGCAACCTGGTGACTGCGGCAAAGGAGAAAGTTGACCTCTTTAACGAGTTCTTTGCCTCTATATCCCTGAGCAGGGACTGGGACGTCCCCCCGACACTAGGATTGCAGGCGGGCCCAGGGGAGGCACTGCCGTGCCTAGGGCCAGGGATGACCGAGTTAATGACCTTTTGGAGGGGCTGGACGTGTTTAAATCAGCAGGTCTGGATGCTCTTCACCCAAGGGTGCAGAGGGAATTGGTGGGGGTCATAGCGGGGTCCCTGGCACGGCTTTATGAGCACTCATGGGGCTCTGGCCAGGTACCAGAGGATTGGAAAAGGGCCAATGTGGTCCCCATTTACAAGAAGGGGAGAAAGGAGGACCCAGCAATTATAGACCAGTCAGTCTTACCTCGGTCCTTGGGAAGACCTTTGAGAAAATTATCCAGGAGCACATCTACACAGGCCCAGCACGGGAGGTAATGCTCAGGGGCAACCAGCATGGGTTCATTGAGGGCAGGTCCTGCCTGCCCAACCTGGTCTCTTTTTAAGATCAGGTCACAAAGTCCCTGGATGAGGGTGTCGAGGTGGATGTCATCTTCCTGGACTTTAAGAAGGCCTTTCACATGGTTTCCAACACATCCTTTAAAAAAACCTAGGCGACTGCAGCATCAATACCTACACGGTCAGATGGGTCGCTACCTGGCTGGAGGGCCGCACCCAGGAAGGGAACTCCCTCCTTGTCAACACGGCGCAGAAAGGGATCTTAGAGTCATTGTTGATCGTGGCAAAATCTGCATATGTAAATAAGATATGTAAAACAGTGTCCCATGGGCAGGGGGTCTTCAAGAGGAGGCTGGACAGATATTTGGCTGGGGTGATATGACCCCGGCGCCCCTCCCTGGGCTCCCTGGGCTCCAGGGTACCCATTTCCTCCTGCCCTCCTGCCTGCCACCTCCCTCATCCCACCGCTTCATCCCATCAGAGAACCGGTGAAGCTGGGTTAGCAGCTGACCGCAGTCAGGGCCAGGAGTCTGCAGCTGCTTCAGGGGCGAGCCAGACCCTGCTCATGGGACACTGATTGACATATCTCATTTACATATGCAGATTTTTGCCAGGATTAAGGGATTTTCCTTTATCCACCCCCTCCACTCGCTGCATCCATTGCTGCTCATGCTGTGGGGATCTATCAGCCAGATCCTGCAGGTGCGCTACCACGCGTTAGCTGTCTTGCAATCTCTATATAGGGACTATGCGCTGACCACTAAAAGGCCACAGAAACCTGCAGAGGAAGGAGGGTGGCTGCTTCCTATGCAAAGCAAGCTGGTTGCTCCACCATCAGGTCTGATGAGGCCAGATGCTTGGCGTATTGCTTGGGGGAATACTCATTAGGTATTATTAGGAGGGTGGGAGCAGCTGTGCTTGCAAAGGATGAGAAGAAAAGTGGGTCGGAGGGGTAGTAGCTTTAGGCCACAGTGTAACTGCATCGGGTAGGGGCTGCAGGCCACAGCATGGGCACGTGGGGCAGGGGGTGTGGGCCACGGCGTGACTATCTTCACTGATCCATTGCAAGAAGGGGGGAAATCCCCAGCTTGGGGGCTCAGTGCTGGAGCCTGCAGACCCCAAAGCCGGGCAGCGATCCAATAAGGCAGCCCAGAGAAAGCAGCAACGAGGGCAGGTGAAAATAATGACTGGTTCATAGAGCTGGGAAGTAATGGGATCCCTGGGAGGAAGCACCGGGAGCCGGAAGAACAGGAACAGGCTTGCAGAGCACGTCAACCGGGCGTGTTGCACAACGTGGCCCGCAGCCACCAGCCACAGAGCATTGGGGGGGGTGGGATCCATCTTGCTGGGGTCCAGGGCACCACAGCACTGGCAGGGACAGACAGGACCAAAGCCAGACAAAAACTGAGCAGGGGCCTAGGCATCGAAAGAGCTTTAAAACTCAGCCCGTAGCTTCATCCATGCTGCAGCTCAGGGATCGTCAAGCCGGGGTGTGAAGAGACCCTGCTACAGGGTCCTCCCCGCTCCTCCATAGTGCTGTTAGGCTGTCTCCTCTGAAAGCTTCTGCCTTTCTGTACATATTAGTCTCTAAGGTGCTTCAGTGTCTGGCTTCTTCCAAGTAATGACTTGCATGATAAGCCCAAGGATTTCCAGTAGGCATCCAGAGAGTCACGCACATCCTGCCCGCCGGGGGCTGGCTGAGCTCTTTGCAACAGAAGAATGAGCTCTCTGCTAGCTTCTCTTGCGGAGGCTGAAAAGGTCCAGTTTCTCTAGTCTCTCCTCGTAGGGCTTGGTCTGCAGGCCCTTGACCATACGAGTGGCCCTTCTCTGGACCCTCTCCAGGTTATCCGCATCCTTCTTGAAGTGTGGCGCCCAGAATTGCACGCAGTACTCCAACTGCGGTCTGACCAGTGCCCGATAGAGGGGAAGTATCACCTCCCTGGACCTATTCGTCATGCATCTGCTGATGCACGATAAAGTGCCATTGGCTTTTCTGATGGCTTCGTCACACTGCCGGCTCATGTTCATCTTGGAGTCCACTAGGACTCCCAGATCCCTTTCCACCTCCGTGCCACCCAGCAGGTCATTCCCTAGGCTGTAGGTGTGCTGGACATTTCTCCTCCCTAGGTGCAGCACTTTGCATTTCTCCTTGTTGAACTGCATCCTGTTGTTTTCTGCCCACTTGTCCAACCTGTCCAGGTCTGCCTGCAGCTGTTCCCTGCCCTCCGGCGTGTCCACTTCTCCCCATAGCTTTGTGTCATCTGCAAACTTGGACAGAGTACATTTGACTCCCTCGTCCAAGTCACTGATGAAGACATTAAAGAGTATCGGTCCCAGGACCGAGCCCTGCGGGACCCCACTGCCCACACCCTTCCAGGTCGAGACCGAACTATCCACTACGACTCTCTGGGTGCGACCCTCCAGCCAATTTGCCACCCCCCGGATTGTGTAGTCATCCAAGTCACAGCCTCTTAACTTGTTCACCAGTATGGGGTGGGATACCGTATCGAAGGCCTTCCTGAAGTCTAAGTATACGACATCCACCCCTCCTCCTGTGTCCAGGCATTTCGTAACCTGGTCATAAAAAGAGACTAGACTGGTCAGGCACGATCTGCCTGCTACGAACCCGTGCTGGTTTCCCCTCGGCATAATTTGTCCTGCCGGGCTCTCGCAAATGTGAGCCTTGATAATTTTTTCAATTATTGAAAAAAGAATTGTGTTGTGGACCCTTCTCCTGCCCCCTCCAGCGTGTCTTCTCCAGACTGCCCAGGCCTCCTAGGAAAGCCCCTCCGAGCCGCTCCTCGTCCTTGCTGCCCTTCCCCAGGTCTCCGACCCCCTTGTGCAGGTGCAGGGCTCAGAGCTGGGAGCAGGATTCATGGTGTGGACGCCCCGTGGGCTTATCAAGGGGCATCGCGATACTTCAGGATGTTGTAAACCCTTCTCCTGGCCCCCTTTCATGCATCTGTTTTCTAACCTGGGCAGACCTGCCCGTAGTCTCTCCTCGGATTGCTCTAGTGCCGTGCTATAGTCACAACAGGAGTAAAAGCTAGGAGTTGGTGTTTTCCGGGGGGGCTGTAGTCTAACGAGGTTGAGAACCAGCGCTCTGGGGGAGCAGCTGGGAATCTTGTGGTCAGTAATGGCTAACGAGAGGAAGCGGAGGGGGTAGCGAGATGCATGAGGCATGCAGAGGGGTTTCGGTCAGTGTCTGGCTTCTTCCAATAATGATTTACATGATAAGCCCAAGGGTTTCCAGTAGGCATCCAGAGAGTCACGCACATCACACAGACGTACGGCTGGAAGGGACCTCAAGAGCTCGTCAGGTCCAACATGGGATTGATTTCTCCGTGCAAAGCTGGAAAGCCCTGTCGGAGCCCGATCCAGCGGGCTGAGACCAGGTCCCCCCCGGGACCCTGCAGAAGTCTCCCCTTTCTCTTTGAACTTCTGAGCCAGAAGCACCCCCTGCCCCCATGCTGCTCCGGGGCTTGGGAGACAGCAAACCTGTTCTCAGTCCTTACTCCTTGCCAGCCAGCCACTGGCATCCACCGCATACTTGTGGTGGATTAAGGTAGATGGGAACCGGTGATGAATCAGGGCAAAGGCATGTTGCAACAGGTCTCCTGCTCCTCCCTGGCTGGATGCGGGGTCTGTTGCAATGCATTTCCTTCCCACCTGAAGCTTTCACCCCCCGCCTAGCTATCTCTGCTCGGGGGACCTGGCACATCCCGCCAGGAATAGTCCCTGCTGCCCTGTATGGCCATGCAAGGCACGCGGCCTCTGGACAGTCGGGGTCGCGTGTTATTTCCCTGCCCTGGAGGGTGGGAAGCCCAGAGCCTGCCTTTTATACATAGATCAAAGGACCTGAAAGGTGCGGCCTTTTCAAAGCTAATCTGGAATGGGCATGGGCACATCTAGGATTTAAAAAAGGGGGTGCAGAGGCCAAGATGCATCATCATCACACATAACATATAGTTTTCTCCAGTTAAAAATAATCAAGACTCTATAAGATGATGCCAGGGACCAAGGGCTGCATCATTCCCTTTAGGGCGGAAGCAAAAACAAATGTCACCCCATTGCAATGAGTTCAAAGCAGGCTGCAGGGCTGTGACAGGAGCTCACAGACAGCAGCATGGCAGAGCAAAGGTTAGCCTGACTGGTGCAACATCAAGGCCCTTAAAAAAGACAAGAGGGTCGTTAGCACCTGCGGGAGGAAGAAGGGGTCAGGTGGACTTTAACGAGCTGTGAACTCGGTGGTCACTCCCCAGGGCCAGGGGAGCTCTGGAGCGCGGCCACTGGACGGTCCAGGCCAGGGCTGCTGCTCAAGCCAGGCGTCACGGGGGGCTTTCTGGAGGGGTCCTTCACTTCGGCGTCTCTGAGCTGACCTCTCCTCTCCTCCCCTCCCCTCGCGGCCCTACAGCCCCTGGACTCTCCCACGCCCTGCTTTAAAATGTTCTCCCCGATCCCATTAATACAGAGCTCGCACCCTGAGCTGCCTTGAGATCCTTTCGAGGGTGCTGCGGGATGCCAGGCACCCTTAGGTGTGCCAACACGATTCACAAGATAACTCAAGAGATCACAAACAGGCATGAAAACCGTTCTGCCCCGTTTGGTCTTTCTGAGGTCTTTGCAACCGCTGGTACTTTTCTGTAGGAGTGAAACTAAGAGCTGGCTATTTCGGGGAAGCAAAGTTGAGACCTGCTGATAGAAACCAGGAAGGGGTCGACGTGTTACCCGCGGCCTCGGAGATCTGCCTGTTTATGACAAATGGACCCGACCTGCTTTCCATCACTGGATGTGACCTGAGCCGGGCCTGCGCACAACACTTCCAATACAAACTACTGAAGACAACTGCATAGCGCAAGAGGATGGACGCTTGTGGCCGGACCGTCTGACAAGAAATAACGAGGCGTCACTTCCAGCTGACCTTACTGTCCTTATTATGACTTTAAGCAGGCTCCTATGTCTGTGGGATGTAACTGTGAAGTGTCTATCCTTGATTAATTAGCACAGCAAATATTTCTTTGCAATTAACTCACGTTTATGTGCAGGAAGAGAGATTTTCCACGTGGGCTTTGCTAGGTGTTTCCTCCTGATTTACTCTTGTTTTGCCTCAGTGGGTCCCTCGATCTCCCAAGAACGACTCCTCAAAACTTTGGGTTTTCCCAGTTGTTAATTAATGTCTTGATATGTTCCAACTTAATAGAAATGGATAACCTCTTGTTACCGAGCAAGGTCATTCAATCAGAATTGGGACTTTCTAATAACCAGTAATGAACAGTTTGATTAACGGGATTTTCCTTTTAATTGATGCTTGTGTTTCTTGATTTACACAGCTACAAGCATGCTTTGAAGATGCTGAGCTAAAGAGTATAAAAGACGAACCAAGCCGTGAACGGGGCGCACTCCAAGGATAAGAAATAATTTTGTCAAGAATTGCTACCACGCCCAGCGGGTCTTCGGGGAGCAGATCCACGCTCGGGAAGCTGACACGACTGAGACCACCTCTTTGCCTGGACTGGTGAGATATTATTGCTTTTACAGCTAAATATACTGGATTTTGCTTTCGGCAAATTTAGCAGTGATTATCTGTAGTAAATAAAGCCTTCCTGTCATTCATCAAATGAGTTGTCGTGTCAGTCTTTTATACGCTAGTCCTGAATAAATCCCATTTCATCACTTAACAAGATGCAGGAAAAGCTTTTGATAGAAGTAAGAGGGGAGATGCACCTTACAGACCAACTGAACCAGACTTCTACACGGAGAAGGAGCTTTTGACGGTCAAGTGGCAGCTCTTAAAAAAAGCCTGAGATGCTTCTGCTTTCAAGAGGCACAAGTGAAAGGTGCCCACCTCACCCCTCCTCCCGGCTATGGAGCTACAAGCATTTGCCTAGGCAGTCAGAAATAACCGAGGGGTTAACACAGGCCAAAAGGAACAGAAACTAGCCTTCAACACTGCTGTTACTTAACACGAACCCAACGGGCGCACTGACCGGACTACAAAAGGACAGCGTACAATATGAGGAAGGATGACTGCACCTAAAAGCTTGCTAAAAACTTTTTTCCCAGCGACTCGGTTGGTCTAATACAGGATATCACATCTACCCGAAGAACCGTGCCCAAACATGAAGTCTGGTCCGTTCGGGACTCCAGATTCACAACGAGAAGGCAATGGGCTCTTAGTGAAAGAGCAGGTTTAGACTGGAGATGAGGAAACACGTCTTCCCCGCTGGAGCAGGGAGGGAGTGGGGGAGACGCCGGGGAAGGGGGGACTCCCCATCACTGGAGGTGTCAAGAAGGTGGATGCTGGGCGTGGAGGATCCAGGTGCGGCAACGCCCGTGCTCTGCTGTGGGGGTTTCCCAGGCTGGACTTTGCTGTTTGCACCTATCCTCCTTCCTGCTCCATGTGTCGGGGGGGGTTCAGCCTCCCGCAGAGGCTCTGGGTGCTGCAGCCCAGGCTGGGCATGGGGCTGGGCTGTGCCAATGCTCCTGCTGGCACCGACCCCGCAGGGGCCTGGCTGGGGGGTCTTGCCCGAGCACCGACGCTGCTCTGGGGCTGGAAGGGATTTCCCCCCTGCTCAGACTGGTGTGCACCGGGGGGGTTTGCCCTCCTCTGCAGCGGGGGCACGGCCTGGCCTGGGCTCTCTGGAGGTCCAGGCAGAGAAGGGCACAGGCAGCAAGATGCACCCCTGCTCACTCCCCTCGCACTCCCCCAGCCCCGCTCCCTGCGCTCTGCTTTCTGGAGGGGACGTGGCAGCAGTCTTCAAATACCCGAACGGCTGCCAGACTAAATCAGCCCAGTTTCCTCCACCTCGCCTCGTAAATCAGCGCCCCAGCCCCATAACCAGTATAGAAGCAGGACGCTGGCTGCCGTGGCCCCCCTGCTTTCCCCGTGGTGGGGCTGGGGGTGACGTCTGTGCTGTGCCAGAGCTGGTGGTCGTTTTGCTAAGAGACTGGACAATGGATTTGTCTGGGATGGTTTGAACAAGGATGATTCTTTAACTGGGCTGATTGAGTCTGCAGAAGAGAAGACAGAGGGGGATTGAATAGCAGCCTTCACCTCCCTGCAGGGGGGCTGCAAAGAGGATGGAGCTGGGCTGTTCTCAGCGGGGGCAGATGGCAGGACAAGGAGCAATGGGCTCAGGCTGCAGCAAGGGAAGTTGAGGCTGGAGATTAGGAAAAACTCTGTCATGAGGAGGGTGGTGAATCACTGGAACAAGTTACTCAGACCCGGTTAGACAAAGCCTTGGCTGGGATGATGTAGTTGAGGGTAGTCTTATGCCAAGTTTATGGTTGTATCAGATGGTTTGGACGGAGCTGATCCTGCCTCTGGAAGGGGCTTGGACTAGATGACCTCTGGAGATCTCTTCCAGCCCTGCTTCTCCACGACTCTAGGAATTGGGGCTGGGCCTGCTTGGAGCAGGCAGTTAGACTAGATGTGACCTCCCGAGCTCCCTTCCTACCTCCATGTCCTGTGATCCTGTGACTCTGCCTCAGGCAGGCAAGGGATGGGCTAGACGTGACCTCTGGAGTCTCTTCCAGCCCCACCACCCCAGGATCCTCCGATCCATTGTACGCACAAATCCAGTGCTTTGGGGCAGAGTGCCGAAAAAACCTGAAACCTTGATTTGTAAGATGTTGGCATGCCAGGGGCGGGCAGCGAGGAAGCCGCGCGGGGCCTGATCCTTGTTGTGGCAGCACAGCCCCGGCCCCTTCCCCGCCATCTGCCCAAGATGTGCATGCCAAGCAACATGCCTTTGCGTGCCACGCTGTGGCACCCGTGCTGGGGGTTGTCGACCCCTGGTGTAACCTATTAGCAAACACTAACAGCATACGAGCTGTGCTGGGAAAACCCCGATGGCCTTGAAACCCGGGGGCCGGACCACAGCACCGCAAAGAATCACGTCTTTGTGAACAACGTGGAATTTCCTACATTGGCACCTGGATATTTGTTTTGGCCCCCGCGAAGGCTTTTACTGAGATGCTTTAAGCACTTGGCCATCCCTCATGTCTGGAAAGGGCCTTGCTCAACGGTGCGGACGTTTGGCGTTGTCTCCTGTTTTGCAGCGAACGGTCTCTCTGCTCCGTGCTCTTCCAGCAGCACCTGTAAAGGCAGGCGCCACGCCGTGCCGTGCCGTCCGCCGGTTCCTTTCTCAAGGCTGTGAAAAGGTTTCTGAGAAGAGTGACTCACCTTCCTCGCACAGCTTCTCCTTTTTGGGGTCAATTCCATGGAATCCGGCGTGGCGACTGCCGGGCTGGCGTGGCGCTGACGTGGCACTTGTTCCATGTGTCGAGCCACGGGGACGAACCAGGGCTCGACCCCCACTTGGTGACAAGTGCAGCCAACGAGCTGAGCTCTTTACGGCACCCGTCAAAGAGCTGCTATCATCTCCTCTCCCATTAATCACCTGCGCTCCCAGCCAAGCCTACCTGGTGTCCCAGCTCCGTCCGCGGGGAACCCCAAAAGCCTCAAGGGTCCCCCTGCCGTGCCGTGCCGTGCTGTGCCGTGCCGTGCCGTGCCGCGACTTGTCTCAGGCAGCAGACCCAGATTTGTCCCCGGGGCATGGAAAAGAGCATGGGGGCCCTTGCGTGTCCTGGTGTGGAGCTGGAATATCAGACGAGGCGGGCAGCAGATGACCGACAGGAAAGGGAGAGAGCGAGAAATGGGGACGGAGGGACCATCACGGGGCAGCGTCTAGGGAAATCCCTGAGGGAGGCAGCCAGACAAATGGGATGAGCAAAGGATTTATGCTTCATTAAAAAATTCACCTCATTAACAACCTCTGCCCTCTCCAAGTGTCGCACGGGGACCTCTCGCTGGGTGAATCTCCCTGGTAGGAAGGACCTGATGTGCATGGGGGGAGCTCGGGTTTGAAAAAGGGGCATCATCCCGAACAGCACGCCTCTGCGGCACCCGGTTAAAACGGAACGACTGTGCTACGGGCGGCATTATTCAGTTTAAGACTGGAGCACACGCTGCATTGCAGGCCTGAAAGCCACCTTAGCAAAACGCTTACCATAAGCAACGTCCTTGTGCTATAACTCAAGACACTAGCGACAAGCAACGCAAGCGGGCCCGTTGTGGGTGGCTGTTTCATAGCCCGTTAGCAAGAGCATTACAAGTGGATGTGGTTTCGGTGTCAGGCAACGGGATGCAGACGGCAGCCTGGCAGGATGATGACTACTTTTACAGGAGATCGGTGAGTATTTATGGCCTAACCGTGCATGGGACTTAAAAAAAAAGTATACAAAACCTAGGAAAAAACTTCAAGTTGGCGGGAAAAGAACCAAAAACTGCTGGAAACCCAGTGCCGTGATGGACACCCGGGCAGCGGATCTCGCCGTCCCTGTCGGCAGGTTTGCATAAGATTATTTGCATACGTGTAACAACGGTCGGGGCTCGCTTAGAAGCTGGGTGCTGTATGCAATGGGCGCAGGCTGCAGCCAGGCAAGCTGAGGCTGGCTGTCAGGAAGTACCCTTGGGCAGGTCGGGGACGGGGCCAACAAACCCAGCACGCCCATAATGTGGACGTGGGCCCGACAGCGTCCCAGCCTGAGGACTGATGCAGGAGAGATGCTAAGCAGTATGCAAATAAGCCGTCTTCTTGACTTTCTATTGGTCAACGCAGGTAGTCAGCCCCGCCCCCAGTGGCAGCCGCCTGCGCTGGGCTCTACCGCCCCCTGGCGGCCGAAAGGGGCACGACAAGGCGGGAAGCCGGCACGTGACCCAGCTCCGGGGGGGGGAGCCGCGCGCTGGGGGCGGGGCCGCCGTGTTGCCGGAAGTGAGCGGCCCGGAAACAGGAAGTGAGCGGAGCTGGGGCCTACGGAGGCGCGGAGGTTTCGGGCTGGAAGGGGCCCCCCGCTTCACCCCCCCCGTTCCGGTAGGACAGGTTGCTGCGCTCAAATGACCCGGGGGGGCGGTCCGGTCCCTGCTCCCAGGTGGGGGAGGGGCGGGGGGCTTGGAGCCGCCCCCCAGTCTTGGGGGGGAGGGGCAAGGTGGGACAACCCCCCAGTGAGGGGAGGGGCGGGGCCCCAGTCGGGTTGGGGGAGGGGCAAGTAGTGCCCCCCCAGTCTGGAGGGAGGGGGAAACCCCCCAGTGAGGGGGGGGAGGGGCAGGTAGTGCCCCCCGCAGTGAGGGTGGGGGGGTCTATCCCCCACCCCAGTGTAGTACCCCTGTACTAATTCACATGGAAAATAATATCCCGCATCCAGTACAGAGACCTAAAGGGAGGGGGTCAGATTAGGATGGGATTAGGGGGCAAAATGCCTCTTGGCCCCCCCCCCCCCCCCGAGCGTCCCGTCAGTGCCCCAGGGGACCGTCCCACCCCCGGCGGGGGGAGGGGGGCGCTTTAATTAGACCAGCTCTGAGAGCCACTCTAATTGGATGTATTGAGATCAACGCCCCCTGGGGTGAGGGCAGGGGCATGCCCCCCCACACGCCCCTTCCCTCCCCCCGTTCTTCCCCCGGGGCAGACTTACCAGCTGGAGGCAGCTCCACGCTGCCCGGCTCTGCCCCTCAGCCAAAACACAGTGGCATTTACTGGCCCCGTCGGGCCGATACCTGATACAGCCAGTTTTCTTTATATTGGTACCAATCCGCTATCGCACCAGCGCCCCTCTCGTTTTGGGGTGATTCCAGGAGGGTTTTGCCCCACGATCCCAGCAGAAGGGCAGCTCCTAATCGGTAGCAGTGTAAATACAGTACGCGCCGAAGGAGAGTAAGTTGGAGCCTGGCTCGGTGAAAGTGCGCTTTGGACCAGGCAAGACTCTAGTCGCAGACGTCCAGGAGAGGCCCCGGTGCCACAGAGCCATGGTGCGGGGTGGCGCAAGGAGGATTTCCAGCCATAATCCCAGCCCAAATGCCAGTTCCTTATTCGAGCCCATATACTTAGTACTGTGGGCATGAGGCGCTGCCAGTTGGCAGCCTGGGACGAACAAACCACGCTTGGGGCTGGGCAAGACTGGTCAGCGGTGTCCAGGAGAGTCCCCCAGTGCCACAGGGGCATGTGGGGTGGCCCAAGAAGGATTTCCAGACATAATCCGAGCGTAAAACCAGTTCCTTATTTGAGCCCATAGATTTACTAGTGTCTGCGGTGGGGGTGTCAGCTGGCAGCCTGGCACTACCACGTTGTGTTTTGGGCTGGGCAGAACTCCGGGCAGAGATGTCCGGGAGAGTCCTGTGGTGGTACACAGGCATGGTGTCAGGTGGCCCAGAAAGGATTTCAGTCTGTAATCTCAGCCCAAATGCCAGTTCCTTATTCAAGCATCTACACTTAGCACAGTGGGAATGGGGGGCCGCCAGCTGGCAGCCTGGCACAGCCAAACTGTACTTTGGGCCAGGCAAGTTTCTGGTCGCAGATGTCCAGGAGAGTCCCCTGGTGCCACAGAGGTGTGGTGTGGGGTGTCCCAAGACAGGTTTGCAACCATAATCCCAGCCCAAGAGCCAGCTCCTTACTCAAACCTATATATTTAGTACCGTGGCTGGGGGAGCTGTCAGTTGGCATCCTGGCAGGGCCAAACCATGAGTTGGGCCGGGCAGGCTCTGCTCAGGGATGTCTGGGGGTGTCCACCGGTGCCAGAGTCATGGTGTGGCGTGGCCCAAGAAGAGTTTCCATCGTCAATCCTAGCCCAAAACCAGTTCCTTATTCAAGCCATTATAACAGTACAGTGGCTTGGGGGGCTGTCAGTTGGCACCGTGGCACGAGAGTCCCCCGGTAGCACAGGGGTACGCCAGGGGGGCCCAAGAAGGATTTCTAGCCATACTCCCAGCCCAAAATCCAGTTCCTTATTCGGGTCCATATACTTAGCACAGTGTCTGGGGTGCTGTCAGTTGATAGCCTGGCACAGCCAAGCTGCATTTTGGGCCAGTCAAGACTGGTCAGGAGTGTCCAGGAGAGTCCTCCGTTGGCACACAGGCTTGGTGTCAGGTGGCCCAAGAAAAGATTTCCAACCATAAACTCAGCCAAAACCAGTTCCTAATTCTAGCCCATACACGTAGTACCATGGGCATGGGGGGGACTGTCAGTTGGCAGCCTGGCATGCACAAACTGAGCTTTGGGCCAGGTGAGACTTGGCCTAGCCAGAGATGTCCACGAGAGTCCCTCACTGCCACAGAGGCATGATATGGGGTGGCCCAAAACGGATTTCCAGCCATAATCTCAGACCAAAAGCCAGGTCCTTATTCAAACCATTATACTTAGTACAGTGGGCACGGGGGGCTGCCAGTTAGCAGCCTGGCACAAACCAACTGCACTCTGGCCAGGGCAAGCCTCTGATCAGAGGTGTCCAGGAGAGTCCCCCGGTGCCACAGAGGTATTGCTGTTGGGTAGCCCAAAATGGATTTCCAGCCATAATCCCAGCCCAAAAGCCAGTTCCTTATTCAAGGAACTGAAGTATTGTGCAAGGGGCATGGGGGCTGTCAGCTGGCAGCCTGGCACGGCCAAACCGTGCTTTGGGCCCGGCAGGACTGTGGTCAGAGTCTTTGGGACAGTCCCCCAGTGGCACTGACAGAGGAAGTTTGGGGTGGCCAAGAGGTATTTTGCCCCATAATCCCATCCTAATCTGACCTCTCTTTAGGTCTCTGTACTTGATGTGGGATAATACTGTACATATTAAATATGCATAGCTAATGAAATTCTCTCTTTAGGATGTGTCATTCATGAATAACAAGCTTTTACTGGATCTAGATTAGCTTTGCAAAAGGAACCAGGAACTGGGAATAAGCAACCAAATTCAGCCTCATGGGGAGGGGAGGGGAGGTGCAGGGTAGGGCAGGGGTCTGACCCCCAGGTCGGGGTGGGAGAGGGGCGGGGGCTGGCAGTACCCCCAGGGCCTGTGTCTGGCATGCTGTGAGCTGGCCTGGCTCTTGCAGGTGCCTGCCCCACTGACTTCCCCGGGTTGGGGCCCCCCTCCGACAGGATGGGTGGCCTGACCTCAAGCACTGGTGGCTGCTGGCCGCAGCCCTCTGTTGGCATGGGGGTGTGCTGGGGCGGGGAGATGGTGTCTGGAATGGACCCGCTCTCATGGAGGCGCCGTCTTCATTTGTGTCGGTTCCTTTCAGTCGTCCCCACCGGCCCTGAGCTGCGTCTGACTGGTGGCCCCCCACGGTCCAGCCCACGAGGATGTTCCACGGGATCCCTGCTCCCGGGATGGGAGGTGAGTCTGTGTGTCCAGGATACCCCTGAATGCGCTCTAGCGCCAGCTTGGACCTCCCTGCTCCCTGGATGGCAAGGGCAGGTGGAGGTGCCCTGCTGTCTTGCAGTGACCTGCCAGGGAGGGGTGATGGTCTCTGCATTGGCACACATCTCTCCGCAACTGGTGGGAATCATAGACAAGAAGGGCTGGAAGGGATCTCAGGGGGTCACATCTAGTCCAACCCCTGCTCAAAGCAGGACCAGCCCCAACTACATCATCCCAACCAAAGCTTTGTCTACCCGGGTCTTAAACACCTCCAAGGATGGAGACTCCATGACTTCTCTGGGTAACCTGTTCCAGTGATTCACCACCCTCCTTGTGAGAGAGTTTTTCCTAATATCCAACCTCAACTTCCCTTGCTGCAGCCTGAGCCCATTGCTCCTTGTCCTGTCATCTGCCCCGGCTGAGACCAGTCCAGCTCCATCCTCTTTGCAGCCCACTTGAAGGGAGAGAGAGGCTGCAACTAGATTTAGACAAACTACAAAAGTGGGCAGACGAGAATAGGACGGGGTTCAACTTAGACAAGTGCAGGGTGCTGCACCTTGGGAGAGGGAATCCACAGCACACATACAGGCTGGGGAGCTCCCTTCTTGAAAGCACAGAGGCGGAACTGGATTTTGGAGTCGTTATTGACTCCGAGATGAACATGAGCCACCAATGCCAGACCACAGCCAGCAAGGCCAACCAGACCTTGTCATGCATCCAAAGGTGCATCGCAAGCCGGTCCAGAGAGGTGATCCTCCCCCTCTATGCGACTTTGGTCAGGCTGCAGTCGGAGTACTGCGTCCAGTTCTGGGCGCCGCACTTCAGGAGGGATGTGGCCAGCCTGGAGAGGGGTCAGAGGAGGCCACCCGCTTGGTGAGAGGGCAGCAGGACAGGCCCTACGAGGGGAGACTGAAGGACCTGAACCTGTTCAGCCTCAACAAGAGGAGGCTGAGGGGGACCTGGGGGCCGCCTACAAGCTCATCAAGGGGGATTAACAGCAAATAGGCAGAGCCCTTTTCTCCCCAGCATCACCTGGGGTGACGAGGAACAATGGTTATAAGCTGATGGAGAATAGGTTTAGGTTGGAGATCAGAAGGCAATATTTTACAGTTAGGGTGGCCAAAATCTGGAACCAGCTTCCCAGGGAAGTGGTCCTTGCCCCTACCTTGGGCAAACTCAAGAGGAGGTTGGATGATCACCTGTCTGGGGTCTTGTGAACCCAGCATTCATTCCTGCCCGTGGCAGGGGGTCAGGCGAGATGATCTGTTCAGGTCCTTCCTGACCCTAGCTACTAGGAAACTATGAAACCCCCCTGCAGGGAGGTGAATACTATTCAATTCCCCTCGGTCTCCTCTTTGCCAGACTCAATCAGCCCAGGTCCCTCAGCCTCTCCTCACCAGTCCTGTCCCCCAGCCCCACAACCATTTCCATTGCCCTCTACTGGACTCTCTCCAATGTGTCCACGTCCTTTCTGCAGTGGGGGCCCACAGCTGGACACAGGACTCCAGATGTGGCCTCCCCAGTGCTGAATAGAGGGGAAGAATCACTGCCCTCGATCTGCTGGCAACGCTCCTCCTGATGTAGCCCAGGATGCCGGTAGCCTTCCTGGCACCAAGGGCGCACTGCTGGGTACTGTCCAGCTTCTTGTCCCCTGTCCCCCCAGGGCCTTTTCTGCAGGGCTGCTGCACTAGCTCCTGTTGCGCCTGTCTAGGCAGCAGACGTACAGAGTAGTCATGGGGACAGCCTTCTTGTGGGCCTGGAAGGAGATTTCCTAGTTTTTGCCATGCAAAGGCTGTTGGTCTAGTGCAGCAATGCTCAGTTGGGTGCATTGAGTTTCTGGGGCGCCACACAGCACTGGTACTGTTAGGTATGCAAACGGGATACGCAACATAAACCCAGAGATTGCAGTTGGGGATCCATAGTGTTCAAAACCTGCCCTGCTGGGGGTTTCTGAGCTCTCTGCACCAAGAGACTTGCTTTGTTGTTTCTCCGTAGTCAGCACTGGAACAAGCTGGCAGTTTCCAGTGGGGCTGGAGTCTATAACTAGGAGGGTCTTGAGCCTAAAAAGGTTGCGAACCCCTGGCCTATGTCTCTGTGCAGAGCAGGGAGCGCTGCCCCCCTGGAGCCTTTTAAGCACATTCTAGCTGCTTGTTTTTGGTTGCTCTGAGGGCCGGGTTTGCCCAGACCTGATGCCGCAGGCTGCTGCCATGTCTGTTCACAGATATCCTCTTTCTTTTTAGCCCCAGGGAATAAGCCGGAACTGTACGAGGTGAGTGACAGCTCAGCCCTTCTCACGTCCCCAGCCTGTCCTGCCCGACTCGGTCAGAGGGCCCTGTGGCATGCATCCAGAGCAAGCCTGAAGCCAGGGGGTGTGATCTGGAAGCAGATTCGTTCTCCTCAGCCTGGGGGTGGGGGGCATTTGGGGGCACAGTATCCCAAGGGGACTCCCAGGCCCATGTCATTTGTGTCCCTATTTCGTGGCACCCCCATGAATCCACCTTCGCTGCCTCTTAGCGAGGTGGCCAGAGGAGCCCGTACATGTCTTCCTCAGTGTAACTGGTCTGACAGCCCAGCTTGCCCATGCCTGTCATGCCCAGCTCAGCAGCTGCCACCTGATGCTTTTTTCTCTCTCTCTCTTTTTTTCGCTGTTGCGCTGGCAGGAGGTGAAGCTGTACAAGAATGCGCGGGAGCGCGAGAAGTGAGTCCCTGCCTGGCTGAGCTCTTTTCTCCTACATCGTGTGCGTGACCCCATGGTTGGCAGTAGATGGGACTCAGGCAGCAGCTGCCTGCAGTCATATCCTGGCACAGAGTGCTGTGAGCCTCTTCCCCGGTGTCCTGCCAAGCCAGAACAGATCTGACATCCCCCGCACTGTCCTGTCTCTGCCTCTGGCCACTGTCGGGTGCTTGGGAAGGGAAAGGGATAAGCAGGAAGATTGTCTCCAAAAGACACCAGGACTTCCCCTAGGCTCTGAAACAAGAAGCGCTGGAGACTGCACCTCTTGTGGGAGGCAATTCTGGAGGTGTCTGGGGGCAGGCCGCGGGAGGGGTGCCTGGTGGCCGTGCCCCCTCACACGTATCCGCTCGCTGCTTTCAGGTACGATAACATGGCCGAGCTCTTTGCCGTGGTGAAGACGATGCAGGCGCTGGAGAAAGCCTACATCAAGGACTGCGTCTCTCCCAACGAGTGAGTTCCCCGGCCTGGCCTTGTGGGGATGGGGGAGTGGGGCGGAGGCTCTGTCTGCTGCCCACCTTTGCCTCTTGCAGGGCTGTGTTCAACAACAGCCTGCTGAGTCCCTGCTGTCTGAGCCCCCTTGTCTCCACTGCCTGGGGCCAGCGCAAAGCCTGCAGTCCAGCCGTGCACCTTCCCCTGGGGGCTTACGCACCAAAGCCTTGGTCTTCTCCTAGAGGGGCCTGGCCTGGTTTTATACCCTCGGCCCCAGGGTCCCCGCCCCCCACCCTTTGCCGTTCGCACTTTCTGCTGTTATCCAGCACTCTGGCCTCCCTCCCACCCCCCAGGTACACTGCGGCCTGCTCCCGGCTCCTGGTCCAGTACAAAGCTGCCTTCAAGCAGGTGCAGGGCTCCGAGATCAGCTCCATCGACGAGTTCTGCCGCAAATTCCGGGTGAGTTGGGCTTGTTGGTGCTACGCTTGGAGCGATGGGGTGAGAGGCACAGCAGGACCTCTGAGCAGGGGCGTCCTGGGCCCAGCTGTGCTGTTGCTGGGCTGGGTTAGAGACTGCATTTTGGAGAGGTGGGGGAGAGATCCTGTGCCGTTCCCTGTTCCTCTGCAAGGCAAGGTCTGTTACCAGGTTGCAGCTGGAGCCTACACATCCTCCGTGGCTTGGAGGTGGTTGTGGGGGGCACTGCTCCCCCACGGCTCTCACTAAGGGCCCAATATCCTGCAGCTCGACTGCCCGCTGGCCATGGAGCGGATCAAGGAAGATCGACCCATCACCATCAAGGATGACAAAGGCAACCTGAACCGCTGCATCGCCGACATCGTTTCCGTACGTGCCCTGGCTGGGGCGGGGGGAGGTGGGAGAGCCCTCTGTGCCTGACCCAGCCCCAGGGTCTTTTTGGGCTGGTGCCCTACACCCAGCAGAAGGTTGAGGGCTCTTGGGGACCGTTCCCCTGGTCCCTCCTTTCCAGAGGGCCGTAGGAAGAGGCCTCTGCTGAGATGACCCACCCCCTCTCTTGCAGCTTTTCATCACTGTGATGGATAAGCTGCGCCTGGAAATCCGAGCCATGGACGAGGTAAGAGCAGGAGGGCCCAGCCGTGAGGCAGTGTGTGTTGGAGTTGCATTGGCCCTCAGTCCCAGCACACTCCCAGCAGTGCAGAGCCTGAGCTATGGCTCGCTTCACTGGTGTCGGGTGAAGACCAGAGACCCCTGCCCAGCAGTACAGGGCAGGGCAGATGCCTCTGCTGCACTAATGTCTGGGCGCCAGAGGCTTTGTCACTGGGACTCCGGGGATTGCACTGGGCCAAGGAAGAAGTGTCTGAACTTTGAGGTGGGGCTGGGGTTACTCTGAGCCCCGGGACATGGGGCCCGTCCCAGCCTGTCCCCAGGGTCCAGCACAGGAGGGCTCAGGTTGGGGCTGGAAGCTGAGGCTGAGTGTGCACCCCCAGATCCAGCCGGACCTGCGGGAGCTGATGGAGACGATGAACCGCATGAGCCACCTGCCTCCGGACTTCGAGGGGCGACAGAAAGTGAACCAGTGGTGAGTGCCACCCCCAGCAGGGAGCCTGGGGCACAGCGAGCTCTCCAGCAGCAGCCTCCCCGGCTCTGCTCTGACGGGGGCACAGCCCTGCTGCTGGCCAGGGCTCAGAGCCCAGGAGCAGGGGACGGCTGGCTGCTGGTTGGGGCAGGGCGGGGAGGTGTTGGGGGAGCAGGAGCGGTGCTGTCCTTGGCATGCAGTGCCAGGAGAGGCCTGCAGGCCCTGGGTGCCGTGCCCAGGCAGGGGTGTTGGTCAGGGCAGCGCCCAGAGCCGCAGCAACAGCTGCCCTGCACTGCTGCCCCCTCCCGTCAGGTTGCAGACGCTGAGCGGGATGTCGGCCTCGGACGAGCTGGACGACTCCCAGGTGCGGCAGATGCTGTTTGACCTGGAGTCGGCCTACAACGCCTTCAATCGCTTCCTGCACTCCTGAGGCGCTCGGCCCTGCGCCCCCCACAGACTGCTCTCTGCCCACACCGGTCCCCCTCTGCAAACACCCCTGGCCGGACGTGGCAGCATCCACGTTTCCAGCCTCTGCTGGGTGGCACTCCCTCTGGATGGCAACAGCGGGGCACAGGGACTCCAGACGCT
This sequence comes from Alligator mississippiensis, assembly GCF_030867095.1. NCBI lineage: Eukaryota > Metazoa > Chordata > Crocodylia > Alligatoridae > Alligator > Alligator mississippiensis. Next base: position 1,569,779 of record NC_081826.1, read on the forward strand.
CCCCCCTTGCTCTCTCTGGGAACTGGTGTGTCTTCACCCCAACCTCTGCCAGCATTTATGCTGGGGCAGGCAGCTCCTTCTCCAGAGCAGCCACGGTGCCAGACCTCGCTGGTGGCAGGTGGCAGTTTGTCACCAACCGGGAGGCTTGTACAAAGGTGTGAATCTAGACGAATAAACCCCCTTTCTTGTGACCACCCCTTGCGCGGTATCCTGTGGGCTTGGGAGCTGACTCGGAGCACTGGATCGAAGCCTGCTTTGGCACATGGGGTTAGGGTAGGGGTGGGCAATTATCTGGGGGTGAGGGCCACGTAAAGGGTTTTGATGTGTTGTGGTGGGCTGGGTGAGCATCCTCCCCCCCAATGTCTCACCCAAACTCTGTTTGGGGCTTTGTGTGGGAGTGGGGCAGGCACGCCCTGCCCTGTGGAGGGGGTGGGCTGCCTGGGAGCCAGCTGGGGATGAAGGGAGGCAGGGGTGTGTGCAGCAGCACTCCACTTGGAGCCAAGCCCAGCCCATGCTGTGCTCCTGCCCACACCCACACCCCCAACCCCGGGCCAGCATGCAGCTTCTGGCTGGGCTGTGCCCACTGTGGCTGGCCAGGCTCACATTGGCACCCAGAAGCAAAAGGACCAGAACAGCCCCACCAGAGGCTGCCAGCACTGCCTGCTGCCCCAGCTGTTCTGCTCCCCTCGCCTCCAGCTGCTAAAGTGTGAATACCTCTGCAGCGGGAGTTATAACATGGCACACTGGGTAAAAAAAGGAACAGCTCATGGCTAATACAAGTGTCACAATAATCCCCAATGGCCCCTAAACGATTCCATTTAATATCAGGCCCTGGCAACGGCCCAGGCAACCTTAGCAGTGGCCGGAGCAAGTTCCTCAGCAGCCCTGGCTGTCTGCCTGACAAGCTGAGCAGTGTCCCATGCCTTGGCAGAGGTGATGGAGGCAGCCCAGGCATTCCTCCTTGCTCTAGCCTGGGTGGCTTTGGCAGCAGCCCTGACAGCTCTCCTCCAGGCAAGTCCCTCACATGCAGCAGCCTGGGCGGAGGGAAGCCCTGAGGGCCATGTTTGCAGGAGGCCCATCACCCTCAGTCATGGGACCAGCAGCAGCCCTGCGAACACAACTCTCAGCTCTCCTCACTAAGCGAGTGGTGATGTTGGCAAGCTCCCAGGTGTGGTTGGCCTTACAGGCATCAACAGCAGCACCCTGGGCAAAGTCAGCTTCTAAGTCCTGGGCGCAGCAGCCACTGGGAAGCAAAGACTGCGTGGCAAGGCCCGGTGCAGCTGGAGGCAAGGCGAGCAGAGCTGCACCACACTGGGAACAGCCCCAGCCCCAGCTCATGCTGTACTGGCAGCTGCCAGCGGGAGCATGGTGCAGGCTGCCCCAGTGGGAGTGGGTGAGGCTCAGCCCCATGTGGAGCACCGCAAGGGCAGCCACGAGCCAGATCCGGTCCACAGGCCATATTTTGTCTACTCTTGGGCTGGAGGGGCTCCAGGCAGTCATTCCCCACCAACACCCCTGATCAACGAGGCAGCAAGGCCTGATCCCTCCACTGCTGCTCCAGGCAAGAGGGAGTATGAGAAATGAGGTAGGTTGGGGCAGGGAGCGGAGCCCGTGAAGCTGCTCAGGCAGGAGCAGGGGACAGGAAGGGCAGCACAGCAAAGGGGGCCTTGGACGGAAACAGCTCCTGTGCTGCGGGGCCAGGACAGGCTGCCCCCAGCCAGGCCTTCCAGCAGCCACAGCCCCAGCGTGCACGCAGTGCCCACCCCAGACGGGTGAAAGCAGCCCACGCCGAGTGAGGTACTTCCAGTGCCACGAGCGAAGCTGCCTTTTATTTATGCACAGCTCAGCCTGGGCACTTTTTACAGCCCTGCGCTTCCTGCTGCTGCCACCGCGTTGTGGTCTCCCTCCAGCGCCCAGGCCCGGGGGCAGCAGGGCCTGGCGAGGCGGCGCAGTGCAGCTGTGCTACTTCCCATTTCCCCGGCGATCTCCATAAAGCGCTCGTACTCTATCACGACACCGTAGGGTCGGGTCCTACCGGGCACGGCTCTGTCTTGCTCAGGCTTTGGCCACAGCCCATTCTGCCTTTGCAACCCAGTTCCCACACTTACTCCGACTGGGGACTGCAGGCGCCCTGCGAGGGGCCTCAGCCTGGAGTGTCGCCATCATGGCAGCCACTCACGACCTGAGCCGCCTGCCTTGGGCAACGGCAGGGCAACAGTCTCTGTCGCCTTGTGTCACAGCAGCTGGCCCTGGATGCAGCCAAGTGTCCGACCAACTCCCGCAGGCGCACGAGGGTGCAAGGAACTCACCTCCCATCTCCCTCAGGCAGGGGAGGTGCTGGCCGCCGGGAAGCTAAAAAGGCCCCAAGGAGCCTGGGACATCCGAGCCTGGCCTGCACCTCCCTCCCTGCAGCCCGGTGCAGGCCCCATCCCACGACCTGGAGCGTGTCCGTTCCAGGAAGACCTGATGCCGGTGGTTCAGGAAGTGGAGCTTGTCCTTGCGGGTGCTTCACCGTGGCTCCGAAGCTCCGTGGCCGGGGCCCGAAGGGGGCCGGGTCCTCCCCACAGGCTCCGGCAGAAGAGCTTGCGGTGCCTCGTGACCGTGCGCAGCGAGGTGTCGGCTGGACTGCGCCACAGCTCGCCCACGTCCTGCTGGTCGCCTCGGCTCAGGAGCCGGCTGCAGAGCCGCAGATCGCGCACGGCCGCCGAGAGCCGGCTCCACGTTGTACAGTCCAGCGGGCCACGCACGCCGCAGCCTGCCGCCGAGGAGGGGGAAGAGGCCACGTCACTACAGGGAGCCTGAGACAGGCATCCGCAGCCCAGCCCAGCCCGCCCTGCGGCTCCCCAGCCCTTTCGTCCCCAAGACACGAGCTGGGGTGGTGCTGCTTCTGGGGGTCACACGACAGCCCTGAGGGTCGGTGCGGATAACCCACCCGTGGGCACAGCCCAGCCTCTCAGACACGGCCGGATCCCCGAGGGAGGCAGGCAGAGGGGTCACATCCAGCCTCCACATTTAAACTAGGGCTCTGCCTGTGTTTTACTAGGGGCCTTTCCAGACTTCTGTGCTCTGCTGGATGTCTCCACCCCTTTCCTGCTCCATGTGTCAGGGACTTTAAGCCTCCCCAAGAGGCGCTGGGTGCTGCAGCCCAGGCTGGGGATGGGGCTGGGCTGTGCCAATGCTCCTCTGGCACCAACCTGCAGAGTCCTGGCCGGAGGGTCTTGCCCCCGCGCTCAGGCTCAGCCCCATGCTGCACTGGGCAGGAAGGGATTTCCCCCCTGCTCAGACTGGTGCGGACTGGGGGGTTTCCCCTTCCTCCGCAGCGGGGCCACAGCCTCAGCTTGGGCTCTCTGCAGCGCCCACGACCCCCCCGGCCAGCTAGATGTTGGCGGCCACGGCCCCCTGTATCCTGGGGGCAGGGGTGACTGTGTCGTGTGGCTCCAGGTCATACACAGGGCTTGTCTGGGGGGTTTGGACGTGGCTGATCCTGCCTCGGCAGGGCTAGGACTGGATGCGACACTGCAGCTCCCTGCCAGCCCCGCGACTCTGGGATTTCTACGAAGAGGAAGTTGCAGACCAGAGAGCCGGAGCAGCGACTGCCGCCCCCACCCTGAAGTGCTGTCCCGGGGCGCTGGTCCCCTGCCAGGCCCAGCACAGACCTACAAGGAGACTGCCACTCTCCTCCCGCCCGGGACAGAAGCAGGCCCCTTTGCTGGTGGCCTCCGAGCCCGTTGCTCCTCACCTGCCAGGCCCAGGTAGCGCAGCTCCCGGTCCCTCTCCCCAGTGGCTGAGAGCAGTGTCCGCAGGCCCGTGATGCTGATGCTGGGGTTTGCAGACAAATCCAGCGAGGTCAGACTTGGACAAAGAGGGAGGCACCTGTAGCCGAAGGGGGTCAAAGTGAGGCCTGGCAGTGCGCCTCCCACTCCACAGTGGCTCGCTCTGGGTCAGCCAGCAACCTCCACCTCTAAGGGAAGGGGCTGGTGCACCGCAGCCCCTCAGGCTCCTGTGGCCACTTCCAGGAGGGGTGGGGGGCACAGGGTCGCTGGGCAACTCAGCCCTGACCACCCCCGGGGCCAGGTGGCAGGGCAATTTGGAGCCTAACCAAAGCAGATGCTTGGCCTCCCACCCCATGGGGACACGTGCCGTGAGCGGTGCTGGTTACCTGGCCAGTTCTGCGACCGCCTCATCGCCCAGGTGGTTCCCAGACAGACTCAGGTGCGTCAGCACGCACCCGTCCTGGAAGGAGATGGTGACTCGCTCAGGCAGGAAATCAGGGGGGGGTTCCTAACCAGCAAGGTCCTGCCCCGGCTCCTCCCCCAGCATGGGGGGCTGAAGCACAGACCTTGTCCCCTTCGGAGCTGCAAGGACAGCCCACAGCCCCACGAGCAGTGCTGCCTGCAAGCGTGCAAGGGGCTGCTGCAGGACACTCCCCGCCTGAGCTGCCCCGGGGCCTCTCACCTGCGTCAGGTACCGGGCCACGGGGTCCACGACAGGCTGCTCCTCCATCTTGGTGACCACGGAGCTGACGTCCAGGTGGCTGAGGGTGGTGCAGGGCAGGCTCTGCAGAAGCAGCTCCAGTCCGGCGGAGCCCAGGGTGTTGTGGGAGATGACGAGGGTCTTCAAGTGCACAGCTACCAGGGCAGGGAGCGGAGACGGAGACCGGTTAACACGGGCACCTGCAGCAGAGGCCCTGAGCCGCCCCCTGCCGCGAGGACACTCACCTCTCAAGGCAGTGGCCAGCAGGGAGCGGTAGGGCTGCAGGAACGCTCTCGTGAAGTCACAGCCCTGCAGCTTGAGAGTGGTCAGCAGCGGGCAGGCTTGGACCAGCGAGGCCAGGGCCCAGGTGCTGCCATTCCCCAGGGGGTTCAGGCTGAGATCCAGCTCCTCCAGGCTCTGGAACAACAGGGAAGGAGAGGGGAGAGGTGCTGGAGGGGAGAAGTCCCTGCAGCCTGTGCCAGCCACCCCGGCCTCCAGATAGGAAGGGTACCCTATAGCTCCCAAGTGGAGCCGTCAAGCACAAGCCTCCCCTCCGGACCGTCTCGCACGCCCACTGTTTCCTGGCAGCTCTGTGCTCCCGAGGGAGCCCGGGCACCTCGCTTGCTGGACTTACAAAGGACTTTTTCTTCCCCCTCGACCTCATCTAACCAGAACTAAGCAGAAGAAAAGTTTAACAGGCATCTCAGGCCGTACATTGCCCAGTCCCAGTATGAGAGGCCTATTTAAACTTGATCGACTAAAACTCGGTCGCCAGGTTAGGGAACGCTGAGGCAAGAGACCGAGTCCGAGCGGGTACGGGCAACAGCTGAACAGTGGTTCAGGGTTCATCACAGCGTCCAGCCTGTTGGAGGCCTGACCACAAGTGCGGTTATACTTTTCCCGGGACGACTGGTGGAAATCCTCCCCACAAAGTTTATGAACACTCCAATAATCCCCTTACGGCTGTTAAAAGACTACAGTAAAATCTAAGTCTGGCTAAGCGGAAGCTTATTCACAACTGGTAAAACACAAAACCCTGATGCTGCAAGCATGGCTAAGCCATCTGAGAAGAAACAAGGTAGTATCCCATCTAGTGTATCTTCTATTCATAGTAATTTCAAGCTGGCTCCTAGGTGTCTGGTAGCTCCTTAAAACTTAATGTTTTCCCTGGTTGTTCATCAGTTTCTTGAGATGTTCCAAACCAGACAACTCCTCCGCACTGAAAAAGGGAGTTCATTTAAATGTAAACTGTTTATACAACAGGATTTTCCCTGTCAGTTATGGCTTGGGACCCTCTTGATTTACACAATTAGAAGAATGCTTTGAAGAGGCTGGACGACAGGTACAAGAAAGCTGCAAAAGCAGCAAACAGTGTGCGTCAAGAGAGAGAAATCTCCCTCACGCCTCCTTCCGTCGCCTGTTTAACCTTCAACGATCGTGCTAAAAACGTTACCTGCCAGCAAACACCCCGAGTGCCTTGGCACGCTGAGATCCCAGCTCTCGCTCCCCCTCCTTCTCTCTAGGCATAGCTTTCTGAACCTGAATTGTATTAGTTAAGCTTGAGCTACGTTTCCCCAAATACTCAATGAAACCAGGGTAATATTGTAATCGTTTTGTTGGTTTTCCTCTGCACGGCTAGTACTACTAGTGCCATCATACATTTCATAGACTTAGCAATAAATCACTTTTATAGTCAAACTGGTGGTTACCGGGTGTATTTTTCCTTCTCTGCTTTCCTTCCCCACTTGCTCTGCAGCAACGCTTCTTTTACCTAAGCCAAAGATCCCGGTGAAGCCCGAATATACTGTGGGGTCCGCTCATCAAGAGGCGACCACTTCTAGGACAGTTAGGGCAAACGATTGGGACGTGCTGAGTTTGAGACACATACGGGGATCAGCTTGCACAGGCCGATTGACCCAGTTTGGCTCAGACGTGCCCTAATGCACTGAATGCTGGCCTGTGAGGGTGTCAGCTGGATGCCCAGCCGGATTCAGAGGTCCTCTGTTCACCTGTGTGCTTGTGTCTGACCGCATTGTATTGTTACCTTAATGCACTGATTCCTGGCATATGAGGGGGCCAGCCTCCAGCCCCCAGGCTCCCTGCAGCACCCCCGGAAGTAGAGGATGTCCCTGCCAGGCCCTGGGGGCAGGCTCCATGGCAAAAGGATAGTGACTACCATAGGATGGTGGCACGAGCTGGGTCTGGCCTGGGGCAAAGCCAGCTCATTCGTGACATGGGGCCCTGCTGTGCCCATGAGAGTCCCATTGAGGCAGGGTGCACATGGCTCCTGCATGCTCAGGCAGCTGGGGCTTGACCAGTGGCAAAAACCGGGGAGCTCCCTCCAGGGGTGACATTCCAGACCACAGACCCCTCCAGAAGCCTTCACAGGCAGGCTGAACGCCATCCCCGGCCTCCTCCCCACCCATGGAAGTGCCCCCCATGCTACCTGGAAGGCCGTGGGTCCAGATGGCTCCGGGACCAGCTTGCGGAGCCCCTCGGCACCCAGCTGGTTGTCCGAGAGGTCGAGGAGGGTTAGGTGGGGCAGGGTGCCCAGTGTGGCCAGCAGCTCACCGGCCACGCTGTCATCCAAGGTGTTCCCAGAGAGCCTCAGCTGCCGCAGTGGGGTCTGCAGTTTGAGGGCGCGCAGCAGCGGGGTGAGCTGGGTCTGGCGCAGCGCAAACCCGCAGGCACCCAGCGAGGGGCCCTGCTCCTGCTGCCCCAGGACCTTCACTAGCAGCGGGTGCTCCCCTGCAGGGGGGAGATGCATCAGGCTTGGGTCTGCCGAGCCTGGTGCCGGAGACCTGCTAGCTGCTGGCCTTCAGCCCACCTCCCCGAGGTTTGGCCAGAACAGTACTTAGAGCCCCCATGCCCCGCTCACACTGCCAGGCTGCAGACCATTGCAAACTGAGCAGGGTTCATGGCACGGGAAGGGCCCACTGTGCCTCCAGCCCATCCCTGCAGCCTCTAGAGTCTCCCAGGCAAACCCTTGCCCTCCTACAGCTCCCAGACTGGCCCGGCCACGACTCTTACCCACGTCCAGGCTCTGACAGGCCTTCCGGTACCGGTCCAGGAGCGGGGGAAGGTCCCAGGATTGCACCTCCGCGAGTACCTGCAAGAGCGGAGGCACCATTGGTGCAGGAGCTGCAGCCAGATCCACACAGCACTGGGTGGCTGGGACGAGACAGGAGAGACCTAGCCCAGCCGGACCAAGGAAAGGAACCCAGGAGTCCGGCTGCCCTGGCCTTGGCCCCAAGACGTGAGGCCCAAACTTCATGGCAGGAGGCGCCAATGCACCTGGGCAACCTCCCAGGGGCGAGAGGTAGGGCCTGGCCCCAGCAGGCCCCTGCCGACACCACAGAGCTGCCCCGCACCACCTCACCTCCTCGTTGCTCTGCAGGACGTCCATGATGAGGTCCTGGGGGGCCAGCAGAGCCCCCTCCTTCTTCAGGGTGAGCCGCGGCAGTAGCCCGCATGTCTGGTAGTAGCGCTCGGCCGCCTGCCCCGCCAGCCACGACACCGGGCGGCTCTCGCTGCCGCTGGGAGGGGGATGAGGAGTCACTGAGGGGACCGCGCCACGGATCCCAGGCACCACAGCACAGCCAGCCCCTCCACCACCAGCACCCACGGGACGCACGGCAGGGCCAGAGCCAGGAGGCAACTGTGGACCCTTCAGGCTGCTACAACTCAGCCTCTCTTGCAACCACAACCGCGGGTGTCTGCCCCCACGAGGGGCTGCCTGGCCACCCAGCTGGCTAAAGCCACCAAGTCATTTAAGCAATTTGGGCTGGTTTGGACAGGGCTGATCCTGCTCAGGCAGGGTTTGGACTCGACGTGACCTCCGGAGCTCCCTGCCAGCCCCACGGCGCCGGGCTGTGCGCCAGTGGGAAGAGGATGCTCAGGAAGAGAGGAAGCACGGTGAGAAAGGTCTTCCTGGCGAGGGGCATTTGTGCCTCCAGGGCCCTAGGAAAACACCCAAGCCTGGAAACTCAGCGATGGAAACCACCTCTCAACAGCAGCAGCCACGGTTTCATAGCTGGTCAGGTCGGAAGGGACCTGGGCAGATCATCAAGTTCACCCCCCTACCCTGGCAGGGAAGAGCACTGGGGTCAAACGACCCCGGCGAGGTGCTCATCCAGCCTCCTCTTGAAGCCCCCCAGGGCAGGAGCCAGCACCACTGCTCTTGGAAGTTGGTTCCAGATCCTAGCTACCCTGACAGCGATGTAGCGCCTCCTGATGTCTAGTCTGAATCTCCCCTCTGCCAGCTTGTGACCGGTATTTCTAGTTACTCCTGGCAGTGCTCGGGGGAACAGGGACTCCCCCAATGCCTGCTGGTCCCCCTGACTAGTTTGTAAATGGCCACCAGATCCCCCTCAGCCTTCTCTTGTGGAGCTGAACAGGTTCAGGTCCCATCGCCTCTCCTCGTAGGGCCTGCCCTGCTGCTCCCTGACCATGCGGGTGGCCTCCTCTGGCCCCTCTCCATGCTGTCCACATCCCTCCTGAAGTGCGGCGCCCAGAACTGGACGCAGTACTCCACCTGCGGCCTGACCAGTGCCGCATGGGGGGGGGGGGATCACCTCCTCGGACCTGCTCGAGATGCATCTGTGGATGCACCACAAGGTGTGGTTGGCCTTCCTGACCGCGTCCCCGCACTGTCGGCCCATGTTCATTGTGGCATCAATAATGACTCCAAGATCCTTTTCTGCCTCTGCGCTGATGAGAAGGGAGTTCCCAGCCTGTCGGTCTGCTGCTGGCTCTTCCTCCCCAGGTGCAGCACCTTGCACTTGTCAGTGTTGAACCCATCCTGTTCTCATCCGCCCACCCCTGCAACCTGTCCAGGTCTGATTGCAGCCATTCCTCCCTTCTAGCGTGCCCACCTCCCCCCACATCTTAGTGTCATCTGCAAATTTGAACAAGGTGCTTTTCAACCCCTCGCCCAAGTCGCTGATGAAGATGTTGAACAGCGCGGGCCCGAGGACCGAGCCCTGGGGGACCCCACTGCCCACAGCCCTCCAGGTCGGAAATGACCCGTGCACCACCACTCTCTGGGTGCAGCCCTCCAGCCAGTTAGCGACCCCTTTCACTGTGTAGGTGTCGATGCCACAGTCCCCGAGTTTTTTAATGAGGATGGGGTGAGAGACAATGTCGAAGGCCTTCCTGAAGTCCAGAAAGACTACGTCCACTGCTACCCCAGCCTCTAAGGCTTTTGTGCCCTGGGTGTAGAAGGCACCAGGTCGGTCTGACAGGACCTGCCTCGAATGAACCCGTGCTGGTTGCCCCTGAGCATCACCTCCCCTGCTCGCCCCTTGCGGACATGCGCCAGGATAACTGTCTCAAAAAGCTTCCCCAGGACCGAGGTAAGACTAACTGGCCTGTAGTTTCCTAGGTCCTCCTTCCTCCCTTTTTTGAAAATGGGAACCACATCGGCCCTTTTCTAGTCCTCCGGCACCACACCAGAGCACCACGAGCGCTCGTAAAGCCGTGCCAGAAGACACGGCTTGACCTCTGCTCATTCCCTCAGTGCTCGGGGGTGGAGATCGTCAGGACCTGCTGACTTAAATACATCCGGTTCCTCCACAAGTTCCCTGACTAGATCCTCGCTGACCCTGGGCCTGGCTGCGCCTCCCCAAGGGCCTACGGGGGTCCCGGTGGGGGGGATGTCCCTGTGCCTGCTCAGAAAAATGGAGGCAAAGAAATTGTTAGAGGTCAGCTTTGTTGTCTGGTGCAAGTACTAGATTTCCTAGCGTGTCTTGCAGAGGCCCCACGTTACCTGGTACCTTCTTTTTGCACCCCATGTATTTAAAGAAAGACTTCTTGTTGTCCTTGATCTGGGTCACTAGTCCCAGTCCCATCTCCGCCTTGGCCTTCCTGACCGCCCCCCTGCAGCCCCGAGCACCCGCGGTGTAGTCCTCCCTGGGGATGGCCCTCGCTGCCATCGGGTGTACGCCTCCCTTTAGCTAGGAGACGTTCCCGGTGCTTCTGGTGAGCCAGGGGGGCTTTGCAAGGGCGGCAGGGAATGTAAGCGAGGGGCAAGGAACAAAGGGGATAAAACAGTTTGGGGGAAAGGGGCACCGGGCAGCGAGACGGCCGGGCAACCAGGCTGCAACCGACTGTCCCAGCGAGACCCTGCACTGTCTGGTCACCAGGACCAGCAGGACTTGGCAGCAAGGGCACGTCTGGGTATCTCAGCGCATGCTGTCTGCTGAGGAAGCTGACGGCAGCACAGTAAAATCTCCTGTCCCTGGAGCAGCCTCTCTCAACCACCCACTGATCCCCTGATCCACGTGCCTGAGGTGCCCCCCTGGGCCCTCCAAGGGCAAGACTCCAGGCTGCAGACCACCCTTGAGGCCCCCGGTCTGCAAGCTGCCATCACCTCCAAGTGCCGGTGGCAGGTCCCAGGAGCACAGGGAAGCCCCAACCCCTTTGAGGGCACCGGCCTGGGCAGGGATGGACAGAGGCCCCGTCTCCCCACCTCCAGCCCAGGCCCCGAGATGGGCATGGCCCTGCCCTTGCTGGGACAGGGGCAAGGAGCTGAGCCTGGCTCTTACCTGTGGGGCACAGGGATAAGGAAGACGTTATCCTGGACACGCACCCGCACACGGATGGGGGGTGGTGGCGGGGGCTGGCGAGGGAAAGAGAGGTGTCAAGACCCATAGGAGACCCAGGGGAGGAGGAGGGGGGGTTGATGGGACCTCCCAGCACCCCGGGGCACCCTGTCCCCCTTCCACCCACACGCAGCCCAGATGCCCTGCACCTGCCCAGGCCGTTCCCCCACAGGCTCCCCCGTGCTTCACCTGTGTGACGGTCACCTGTGGGGGTGGGCTCTCTCCACTGCCCCCCATGTCATTGGCTCTGCTGCTGCTGTCAGTCAGCCTGGGGGTGGCGGGATGGGCGGCCCCCAGGGCGCTGCCCCCACGCGAGCGGCCCAGCAGGGTCCTCTCCACGATGCGGGTGAGGCGGCTCTGCCTGACCCTCCTGGGCCGGGGGGGCGTGGGTGGGCAGGGGCCCCCGCTGTCGCTCTCGGGTCCTGTACTGTCCCCCGAGTCCCAGCGCAGCTCAGCCAGGCCCCTGCGGCTCCGCTTGCGGCCCCTGCGGCTCGCCCCCACGTCATCCTCCAGCCAGTCGTCCCCCACATACTGGTCAGTCGGGATGAGGGCCGGCCGGGCCGTGGGCTCAGGCAGACCCCACTCTGGGCTCCGGGGGCGGAGGGACTGGGCGCTGCCCAGGTTGCGGATGGCTGCTTGGTATTCGGCCTGGCCGCTCCTGGGCACCCGCGGCTCCAGCTCCTCCTGCTCAAGGAACCCGGGGGTCCGGGTCTGCTCATCCTCCAGCACCCGCGGGGCCAGGAGCCGCTGCCTCTTCTTGATAGGCCTCAGCGGGGTCATGCAGGTGTCCTGCTCCTCACCGTGCTCCAGCCAGCTCCACTGAGGCCCACGGGGCTCTGGCCCGTCCCCCCCATGCTCGCTCGGGACCCTGGATGGTGCAGGCGGCTGCTTGGAGGTTCCCCCGCTCTGGGGCCGGGTGGCGGGAGCAGAGGAGCGGGGAGTCAAAGGCTCCGAGAGCTCTGGGTCGAAGAGCTGACTGTCCTGGGACGACTGCGGGGGCTGCGTCGCTGGAAGGAAGATGCGGGAGATGCTGAGCTGGGCCCACAGCCCCCAGAACCTCCCCAGAACAGGGCTACCGTGTGTTAAGCACTTCAGAGCTGCCACGTACTGGGTCAGACCCCAGGTCCGTCCTGCCCAGTCCTGTGTCACACAGAGCAGAGAGCAGAGCTGCAGCAGGAGTGACCGGGTCTGAGCAGGGTTTCCCCTGTTCCTCTCCCTGCAGCCTCCAGCACTGGGGTCCAGGCAGGGTGATGCAAAGACCGTGCCCCTCGCTCCCTGCCCCAGAGCCACCGATGCCCCTTTCCTCCACGCACGTGTCCAAGCCCTGGTGCATGTGGCCGAGCTCTCGGCTCCCACCGCCCCCGGGGCCACAAGCCCCCCTTTAATGCCGCACCGGGGAAAAACAACTGCCTGCTCGGTCAGTCCACGTGTGACCCTCGTTCCTGTCTGGTGAGAGACAGCAATGAATCCCTATCAAGTGTGCTATAAAACCCTTCTCCTGCTCCCCTCCAGCATCTCTTTTCTACGCTGCCCAGGCCTCGCCTCGTTAGCCTCCTCCTAGGGAAACCCCTACGAGCCGCTCAGCACCCTTGTGCTCTTCCCTGCACCTTCTCTCTGTGTCCCAGGGTGAAGACAACCAGACCCCCAGGGAGACAGAGAAAAGCCCCTTGGCAGGGACTACACAGGCTCTTCCCTGGACGATGGTGGAGGGGGGCGGGGGAAGGAAGCAGCACCAGGTTAAGGGCCCTCCTGCTGCTCTTCAGTGCCCCGTGCCTCAGGCTCAGCACAGGGAGCGCTCCAGAGACTGGGGCCAGGTAGGGCACGCTCACCTCGGCCTGCCATGGCGTCCCTGAGCAGGCGCTCCATGGCACGGCAGTTCATCCATGTCTCCTGGTCCAGGTCCCGGCCATACAGGCTCACCCAGTCCTTGAGGGTATCCAGCGGGTTCAGCCCCTGCAGGGGAGATGGGGACATGAACAGTCAGGGCCAGGGGAGGCCACGGAGCCCAATGGGCCCCCGCCGAGCCCGCTGTCTTCACCTTGGCGTTCCTCAGCACCACCGACGCTCCACTCTGGATCAGCAGCTCAGCCACGTCAAAGTGGCCACAGCTGAGGGCATCGTGCAGGGGGGTGATGCCCTCGCAGCCCGGCCCCCCCGGGTCGTCGATGGCGGCCCCGTGCTCCAGCAGCAGGCGGACGATCTCTGGGGGTGGAAGCCGGAAGTCAGACTTGGATGTCCCGGACAGGGGTGACCCTTGCCCCTCTCTGCGCCCAGCACTCACCCACGTGCCCGTGGTTGCAAGCCTCGTGCAGGGGGGTCCAGCCGCAGTAATCCCGTGGGTTCAGAGGGTGACCCTGGGGCGGAGAAGGAAGAGACGTGGGCAGGGCTCGGGGTCACGCTGGGACCAAGAACGGCACAGGCAGGGAGGGGAGAGATGCGACCTGCCCCCACCCCCGTCTCCTCAGTCTGATCCTATCGGCCCCACTCCTCCCCCTCAGCCCTCACCAGCCCCTGCAACCCAGTCCTTTACGTTTCCATCCCAAAAAACTTCCTGCGCTTGCAGAGCCGTGGGGCTGACAGGGAGCTCCAGGGTCATATCCAGTCCCAGTCCTGCCTGAGGCAGGATCAGCCCCATCCAAATGCGCCACACAAACCTGTTCCCAACCTCGGAGCCACACCATATAATAATTGCTCTTGACACAGCCCCAGGCATCACCCCCGCCCCTGCTCCCGGGATACAGGGGGGCCATGGCCACCAACTTCCTGCTGCTGCCAGGGGTCGTGGGCACTGCAGAGAGCCCAGGCCCAGGCCATGCCCCCGCTGCAGAGGAAGGCAAAACCCCGCCGTGCGACCAGTCTGAGCAAGGGGGAAATCCTGTCCTGCCCCAGCACAGCGTGGGGCTGAGCCTGAGTGCAGGGGCAAGACCTTCCAGCCGGGACCTTGTAGGGTTGGTGCAGCAGGAGCGCTGGCCCAGCCCAGCCCCATCCCCAGCCTGGGCTGCAGCACCCAGCACCTCTGGGGGAGGCTTAAATCTCCTGGCACATGGAGCAGAAAATGGGGGGGCTGGAATTCCCTTCCACCCCCATACAGCAGCCACACTAAACTTTCACCCGCTGAAATGCGCCCACTTCTGGGGGGGGAAGCCCAGCAGCAAAGCAGAACAAGAAAGCCTAGCTGCGCACCATCGCCCCTCCACCTCCATCCCAACGGGGGATCCCAGGGCATCACAGGAGACCCGAGAAATGGCTGCAGGTGAGGGAGCGCCCACAGGGCTCCGTGCCTGTCGCCGCCTCCTACCTGCCCCAGGAGGAGCTGGGCACGGCGCAGGTCCCCCTCGATGCAGGCGCGGTGCAGCGGGGTCTCGCCACGTTCGTTCCGCCGGTTCCACTGCAGGGCACGGGGAGGTGAGGCCCCCAGGGCAGGCAGAGACCCCACGGTGCCCCCACCCTGCAGTGTCCAGCCCCAGCCCCTCTCCCGACCGTGAGGCAGGGGATTTGGGGACCACAACCCACAGAGAAGGAGAGACAGCCCCCCATCCCCCCGCACCTTGTTGATCCTGCGGCGGCTGGGCACACTCTTGCTGTAGCCGTCCAGGTCGTCCTCCTCCCCCTCTGGAACACACGTCCCATCAGCAGCAGGCAACAGCTGCCGTCGGGCCTTGGCCAGCCCCAGCGCCCCTCAGGACTGGGGCAGGGCTCCATACGGCATCACCCTCCTGTCCTCTTCCACCCCCACTCCTGGCTTCGCCCGCCACCTGCGCTCCTTACCCCGCTGCACCCACGCACTGCCTGGGCCCACCGCTCACCGCTCTCTGACAGCTCCAGGTCACTCTCTTCCAGGGGCTCACTGCACTCTGGCTCCTCTTCCTCCTCGGTGCTGCCCCCAGCCACGGCCTCCAGCCTGGCCAGCGTGTCGGCAGCCTCGGCACTGCCCGCCTTCTGCTGCACCGCGAGCAGGTGCTGCAGGACTTGCCGCTGCAGGGAGAAGGGATGAATCGCAATGGGAAGGGACCTCAGGGCCAGCCCCCAGGCGCAGGCTGCCACGCTGTCCTGGAGCTCCCTGCTCCTCTTCCCCATCCCAGGGCCCAGCTCTGATGTAGGGGGTTCCACGCTTCCCCCCCTTTGGCCACTTGTCAGGCCTTGTGCCCTCAGAGCCGACCCCAGACAGCAGCAGATCCCAGCCTGCAGTGATGGGAAACCAGCGGCTCCGTGGCCAGGCTGTGGCTGCTCACGTGCCAGGACGCTAGGCACCGGCACGTGTGCATGCGAGGGGGCCGAGGGCACAATCAGTGCTCAGGAGGGCCAATGGAGTCGGGACTCCTGGGTTGCAGCTCGAAGCCCGAGGAGGACCTTGGGTACAGCCCAGTTTCCCAGCCTGTCCCCGGCTCAGCTCGGACCTTGGTGCCAGCCACATGCCCGCCCCCCTCACCTGCAGCCGGGGCTCGCCGGCCCTCTCGGCACAGTCCAGCGCGCTGCGGAGACAGGACTCCAGTGCCGGGTAGGCCTCCCCAGCCTCCTCCTTGGCCAGGGCGATGTTCAGCCACGTCTTCCCTTCCTGGGATGCAGAGGGTAGGTCAGGCCCCTGGGCGAGGCAATGGGGTAGGGGTTCCCTTGCTCCCTGCCCCCCCCCCCCCCCCCCCCCCAGGTCCAGGGTCATTCAGTTCCCCAGAGGGGCAGGGGCTCAGGGGACGCTGGGAGAGGTGCAGGAGTCTGCCTTGCTGGGGCTTCTTCCTGCCTTCAACCCCAATCCCTACCTCCTGTTCCCCAACCTCACCCCAGAGCAGAGCCTGGCAATGGGGACCTGCATGCTCAGGGGAGCCAGGAAAGGCCCCCGAACCGCCCTCCCCAGACCAGCTCTGGCCACGATCTGGCCTCAGCTGGGCGGCGAGTCCGAGCCACAGCTGAGCCCGAGGCTTCGTCTCACCTCCAGTGGGATGCCCTGACGTAGAGTCAGCTCGGCCTCGTAGTGCCGCACGGCTTGCACGTGCTCCTTCAGGTCCCCGAAGGTGGCAGCCAGCGAGACATGGATCACGGCCAGCTCCTGCTCCGGCCTCTGCAGGGTCTTAGCGTATCGGAGCTGCGGAGATCGGTGACAGCACACGTGGGCTGCAGGGAGGCTCCTGGCCAGTCTCAGCCTCCCCTGCAGCCAGCTCAGCCCCTTCACCTCCTCCCCACGGACCCCAAGTGCCTCAGGGGTGAAGAGCCCAGAGGTCTTGGGGGAGAGAACGTAGAACAGAGCTGCCGCAGGTCCGTCCTGCCCAGTCCCACGTTCCACAGGGCAGAGAGCGGAGCTGCAGGGAGAGCGACCGGGTCCGAACAGGGTCTTCCCCTGTTCCTCTCTCTGCAGCCCCCAGCACTGAGGTCCAGGCAGGGCTGATGCGGAGGCCGTGCCCCTCACTCCCTGCCCCAGAGCCACCGATGCCCCTGTCCTCCCAGCACGTGTCCAAGCCCCGGTCCCAACACCGAGCCCTGGGGGAGGGGAGGGCAGCACTTGCCCACACACGATACCTGCCAACACGGCCTGTGGCCCACAGGCCCCTGCCCTGCCTGCGCCCAGAGGCAGCGGGCATCAGCCCCTGACTCACCTGCCTCTCGTAGGCCTCCACGGCGCGCCGATAGTCCCCATGCTTGGAGAACAGGTCGCCCAGCTGCTCGCACAGGCCCAGAGCTGCCTGCGGATCGCTCGTCGCCGCCTCTTCCAGGGCCTCCTGCAGGCGGCTGGCCTTCGTGGCTGCCAGAGACCAGTGGCATCAGAGCAGAGCTGGGGGCTCAGGGTGCAGCCAAGCCCTGCCCAGGCCCCCCAGACCCCTCCTGTTGCCCTGCAGGGGCTCAGGGTACTCAGGTTTGCTAACCCCCTGCACAGGACCAGACCTCACATGTCCAGTGTTACCCCAGGGACGCACTGTGCATCCCCCCAGCCTGGCTGCAGCCTTTGGGCACTGCTGGGGGCCAAGGAGGGACCATGCTGCTCCTCAGGCACCTCCCCTAGCTGGGGGAGCAGGCAGCCAGCCTGCTCGATGGAGGGGACGAGACTGAGCCCCACGACTAGAGCCAGAAGGCCGAGGCAGGAGGCTGACTGCCCCAGTGCTGCCCTCTGCCCCAGCTCGCTTTGACCCCTGCAGCGAAGGGTTGACAGCCACCCTCAACTCACCGTAGCGCAGGCTCCGGAGGATGCTCTCTCGCTGCTGGGGCTGTTGCGAGCCCAGCTGGTGGGCCTTCCGCAGCGAGCGTTTGGCTGCCACAAAGTCCCCCAGGCCGAGGAGCACCTGCAAGGCACCGGAGGGCTTGCCAGTGGGGACTGAGGTTGGGAAGAGGGGTACAATAGCCTCCTGGTATCCTGCCCCGCTCTGGTGAGGGTCCCTGGCTGCCTGACCACAGGAAGAGAAGGGACAAGCCCACCCCACCCAGCCCAGAGTCAGGGGAGACAGCAGGGCAAAGCCCCCTGCTTCGAGGGCTGCTGCCAGCTCCAGGGGTTGAAGAGAGGTCCCCCAGTGGGGAGAGGCCGGGGGCCCTGCTGCCTCGGGCTCACCTGGGCGATGCTGGCGCAGCACTCGCTCTCCAGGCCCTTCTCCTTCATGGTGCGGGCGCACTCCCGTGCCCCCTCCAGGCACCGCATGGCCTTGGAGTGCTGCTCCTCGCGCAGGTGGATGTTGCCCAGGTTGAAGTAGGCGCGGTACAGGTCCTCGAAGAGACGGCTCTGTCTGCAGAGAGGCCGGGATCAGAGCTCACAACAGCCCCTGGAGCCCCCAGGAGGGTCCCCCACCTGCCATAGCACCCCCAATGCCCTCAGCTCTGCACTGTGGGATCCTGGTCACCCACCTCAGTGCAAGGGCTAAGCTTTAGAGCCAGCGTGAAACACAGTCCCAGAGCTGCGGGGTCACGTCCAGTCCAACCCTTCCCTGAGGCAGGATCAGACAAACCCTGAGAGCCCAGACAAACCCCGTGTGTGACCTCAGAGCCACACAACAGGAGCCCTGACACAGCCCCAGGCATCGCCCCCGCCCCTGCTCTCAGGATACTGTGGGGCTGCGGCTGTGAACATCCTGCTGCCGCTGGGGGGGGGAGGTCACGGGTGCTGCAGGGACCCCAGGTCGAGGAAAGCAAAACCTCCCAGTGCGCACCAGTCTGAGGAGGGGGGAAATCCCTTCCTGCACCAGTGCAGCGTGGGGCTGAGCCTGAGCATGTGGGCAACACCCTCCAGCCAGGACCCTGTGGGGTTGGTGCCAGCAGGAGCATTGGCACAGCCCAGCCCCATCCCCAGCCTGGGATGCAGCACCCAGCGCCTCTGGGGGAGGGTTAAAACCCCCCCGACACATGGAGCAGGAAGGTGGGAGAGGCAACCAGAGTATTGCTGCACTTTTGGGCTCCATGTTTTAAAAAGGCTGTGGAGAAGTGAGAAAGGGTCCAGAAGCGGCCACAACAATCCCTACAGCAGAGCACGGGCATCGCTGCGCCTAGATCACGCCCCACCAGTGCCTGTCCAAGCCTCTCCTGCACACCTCCAGCGACGCAGTCCCCCCTTCCCAGGAGTCTCTCGCGTGGCCCCTGCTCTGACTGAGAAGAGTTTCCTGATCTCTGATCTGAATGGATTTTGCTGCAACTTCAAGCCGTGGCTCTGTGCCCTCCTCTCTGCAGCCAGAGACAAGAGAGGGGACGCTCCTTCTCTGGCCGCCCATCAGGTGTTTGCAGGCTGCTGTCGTGGCCCCTCGAAAACGCTTTTTCCATAAGCTGAATCTGCCCGGCTCCTCCAGCCTCTCCTCGTGTGACTTCCCTTCCAAGCCCTTGATCGTTTGGTGGCCACCTCTGGCGCCTCTCACTTCTTCACTGCCTTTTTAAAACGTGGAGCCCAACGCTGCATGCAGCTGCCCCGGGCGCACGGGCACGACTCTCCACATTCACGTGCACATGCACACCCCACAGCCACCACCCCCTCCCTTATGCCACAACTACCAGCCCCCTCCTCCAGCAGCTCAGCAGCCAGGTGGGCAGGCAGCAGCAGCAGCAGCAGAATAGGACTTGGGCCCCTGGTACATGTTACATTTATCACGCATTTAACTGGTGAACTGTGCAATAAACACAGACCAGTCACAGGTGCAAAGCAACGAGAGCAGAGTAAAACGCCTCTTCTGCTATAAAAAGAGCCAGGCAGCTATCAAGTGCGTGCCTGAAAGCGTGCGACAGCTCTAAAGCCGGTTTCGCCCCAGCTTTCACTTGTACGTGTAGCAGGGCCAAGGCAACTCCCGCGCCAGCCGGCCGGGGACAGCAGCACCCAGATTAGACTGCAGCGCCCACAGCAAGGGGCTCCCCGCTCCACCTGGCTCGCACACCCCGGGAAGGGAGCCAGGCCCCAGGAGGAGAGGGCGGGGGAAGCTGCCACAAGCCCCAGGAAGGGGGCAGGTGCTTGGTTCTTACTCTGAGATGAAGATGCTCTTCCTGATGTACTGGCTGCACTGGCCCTGGTCCTTCAGGCTGTCGTAGACCAGCCCCAGGTTGAGATAGAGCCGTGCCCGCATCTCGCTCCGCTCCCGCGGCGGCACCTCCCCTGCGGCACATGCGAGCTGGCCCGTTACCGCGTTACCTGGTGGGGAGCGGCACGCGGGGCGCCTGGGCAGAGCCAGGGCACCAGGGCCAGGAGAGTGGGGTGGGCACAGGCTGGACGACCACGTCCCACAGGGTGGTTCTGCCCCAGGGAAGGGCCTGGCACGCGGGGCAGGGAAGCCAGGGGAACGGTGCTGATCCTGCCCCACATGGACCCCACAAGCTGACCAGGGCTGTGTATCCCATAAGCCCTTGCTGTCACCCATGGCAGGGCCTGGGCACCATCATCCAGCTGCTATCCTGGGCATAGGGCCGGCTGGGCAGCCCCCGGTGGGGGGGGACAGGACACAGGCCAGTGGAGCAGCCCAGGGGGCCTCACCTTCCAGCCTCTCGTCCACGATGGCCAGGCTCCTCGTGAAGGCCTGCTCGGCCTCCCGCAGCGCCTCGCCCGCCTGGCTGCTGTCGGCGATGAACATGTAGGTGCGGCCGATGGTGGCCCAGGCTCTCTGCTGCTCGGCGTGGTTGGCGAGGGAGCGGGCCAGCTCCAGGTGCTGGCGCTGGTGCTGCGGGACAGGGCGGGAGTCAGCCCAGCCCTCGACGCCCGCTCCCCCTGCTCAGCAGCTCCGCAACCCCCCGCTTCCCGCGGAGCCTGGCCCACCTTGAGCGCCGCGTCGTAGCTCTCCAGCTCGGCCAGGCGCTCCCCGATCTTCCGGTGAGCCACGGCGCAGCCCAGCACGTCCCCCGCGCTCTCCAGCAGGCGCAGCTCCTGCCGGTGCTCCTCCAGCGCCTCGTGGTACCGCCCTGCCGGGAGCGAGGGCAGGTGAGCGGGGGCAGCCCCGGCGGGGAGGCTCGCGGCGGCCCCTCTCCCTGCTGCCGAGGGCAGGACGCGGGAGCTGGAGCCGGGCGAGAGCCCGGGGAGGGGATCCCACGTCCGACGGGGGCGCAGGGCCGCTCCCCCACCCATGCTGCCACGCGGCGCGCCCGGCACGGCCCGCTACGATGCGCGGGGCAGCACGGACGGGGCTGGGGTCGGACTAACCCCGCGTCCGACCTACCGGGCACGCGAGCTCCGCCCCTCGCCCTGAGACCCCAGGGGCCCTCCCCTGCTGCTGCCCCCCCCCGCACTCACCATGTCGGGCCAGCGCCTCCCCCAGCTGGTTGCAGACGGCAGCTTCCTCCTGGGGGCGCCCCCCGCGCCGCGCCCGCGCCTGCGCCTTCTGCAGCTCTGGGGGCGCAGCGGGGGGTCAGCGCCGGGCCCCGGGGGCACCAGGCCTTGCTGACCCCCCTCTGCCTGGCACTGCACCCCTGGGCTGGGCCCCGCCCCCTCCAGCCCAGGCCCCGCCCCCTTCCCTTGTACCCCTCCCCTTGCCTGATCCCCCCTCTTGGTGTCGACCCCGCCTTTTGACCAGGCCCCGCCCCCTTGCGCTCGACCCCCTTGCCTGAGTCCCCTCTTGGTGTCCAGACTCCGCCCCCTCCTTCAAGGCCTCGCCCCCTTAGTATCTAGACCCCGCCCCTCCTGCCCAAGCCCCGCCCCTTAGCTTCCAGACCAGCCCCCCCGTTTACCGGCACCCCTCTCCGTGCCAGAGCCCCGCCCCTCGGTGTCCAGACCCCGGCCCTCGCGTAGCCCCCCGGCCGCCCCCGCCGGGCCCGGGCACTCACGCCGGATCTCCCGCTCGCCGCTCATGCCGCCGCCGCTCTACGCTCTCCCGCGCTGCCTCCGGGGCAGCCCTCGCCACCCGCCCATTGGCCGCGCGCGGGGCAGCCCCGCATCCTCATAGGCGAGCGCCGCCGCCACTCAAATCCCGCTGGGCCAATCGCAGCCGAGTTCGCACCCGGGAAGGGAGGGAAAGAACGCCCGTCCTCATTGGCCGGGGGAGACTCCGGCTGCAGGACTACGAGTCCCGGCATGCCGCGCGCCCGCCCCGCCGGCACCCTCATAGGCCACTCAACCCCGCCGCGACGTCTCCTTCTCCCTGGCCTCCAGCGGCGGCTGGAAGCGTCCCGGCATGCTGCGCGGCGCTGCCGGAAGCGGATGGAACACTGAAGTGGGGCGCCATGCTGCCCCACGAGGTCCATTGGAGCCCTCGAGGATCCCCGTCACGGTTCTCCTGCTCGCCGCCACCCGGCCCTTGTTTCTCCTCCTGCCCGGTTTGCAGCCCCCGTGCCCGGGGTCCCGGGACCGCAGACCCCTCCCTGGGCCTGACGGAGGGCGGCCGCGCCCGGATGCCTGCCCGCTGAGACTCCAACGACTGGACGGCAGGAACGGCCCCGCGCTCCTGGGACCGCCCGAAGCAACACGACCGCTCGCCCCGGCTCCCGCTCGGCTGCTCCGAGGCACCCCCGGCCTCGCTGACCCACCTGTGATAGCGGCGACCGCTGCGGCGCCTGCCTTCCAGCGCCCGGGCCAAGGGCCCCCTGCAAGCGACCGAGTCGGCACGCCCCGCTGCGGGGCACTGGGCTGGCGCCATCGAGCCGTGCAAATGATAAACCTCCGGAGCGATGGCGGGGTTTTGTGCACGTCAGGTTCACCCGCAGCCACCACGATGGATCCCACCGGCCGGCGTTGACCACAGGACGGTGACGCTGCCACCTTTGTCCAGACCTTGCCCTTCAACCCATCGTGAAAACTAGGCTGTGACGAAACGGTTTAGAGCAAGACAGCTGCCAGCAAGCGGGCGCGGCGCAGGGGAAGCCGTCCTGCTCCCAGGCGCTGGTGCGGGATCCTGCGAGACCCGCTCCCGGCCTGCACGGGGTGAAGATCTCTGCGGCGGCGATCGTACGAGGGCTGACGTCTCGCTTGATATTGGGAAAGAGTCTTAGTTTTGGAGCTTGTTGGCAGTTGTTAAAACAAGCCTTTCTGCTAGTCGTCAGCCGAGCATTGTGTCACTTCATAAGACACCAGGTTAAACGTTCGGTTTCTAAGTGGAACTGCGTCTCCCCCCGGCTTCTCGGTGCAGCAGCACTTTGGGGGCTCGCTGTCCTGTCCGCTCCCCGAGACCAGGCCGATGCTTCTCCCCTCGCTGGGCTTTCCCCCACGTCCTCTGGCTCTTTACCTGCGGCTGCTGCTGGGCTTCAGTCTCCATCCCCGGTGCCCCTAGTTGAAAGCCGGGTGAGGGTCCGGCTGCACTTCTCCCTGCAGCTCATGTGTCTGAGTCTGGGACCTCCTGTCACCCTGTCTGGGCTCCAGCCAAGGTCTCCGGAGCAAGGCGGTGCAGGCCGGGGCCACCGGGGTGACCTGCGTGGCTCCAAGCAGAGCTTGTGGGCAGCATCCACCGGCTCCACTGCCTCCACGGGGCAGTGAGTGCTGGCCAGAGCTCCCTCCTTGCCCTGGGTTCATCACTCGTGCCCTGTGCTCTGGTCCTTTCCCCCTCCATTGCTGACTGGGACGCCTCAGTTGTGCCTGCCTCTCCCTCCAGAAATCCTTCCACCTTATAAGGCTTTGTCCATTTTAGTCGCACCAACTTCCTGTGTTTCCCTCCCAGCTGCCAGGTCCCACGGCACCTTGAAGCCACCAGCGGTGGGTGGGGGACGCTGGTGGAGTGCAGCGGATACGGGTGCACGGATGAAGATTTTCTTGGCTGATAGCTGATGGTTAACCAGCCACGTCGGTAGATGCCGATCTGGTGACTGGTGTCTAGTAAGAGTGCAAGGCAGTTTAACATAAATCTTTTCTGGGGGTTTGTTTTTTGAGTTTGTTTTGCAAATCTTTGTTTTGACTCAAATCTTTTTTTGGGTGTGTTTTGCATTTATCTCACACGCACACTTTTTTCCTGCAAAAATAACTATATGTATATAACTCCACCTCCAACACTGCCAAGTGGCCACTTGGCAGCTCAAAGCACACTAAAATCCCATTACACAGTTCACTCCGTGCACCCATACCCATACCCACACCCACTTCCCTCCTGAGAGGGTCTGCTCCTGAAAAAGTCAGTGCCAGACCCCTCCACCAGATCAGCTCTGACACTTCCTTCCTGTCGTCCTCTTTCATCTGCTGGTAGTACCAGTACATTTCACCGAGTCCCATTTTAATGCAGTCCTCGACTGCGGGGTCTGGGTGTCTGTCTGTGAGCAGGTTCCTGGCTTTCCACAGGGCAGACCTGAAGCAGGAGATGAGCTGGTCGAGGGTGCTGTCGCAGCCCCTTGCTGCTTGCTGGTAGAGAACCACTTCCCTTGTCAGGTCTCTGATCCCTGTCACCAGCGGGAGGAGCGCACGGACTTTCCTTCACACCTCTGCGGCGTGTGGGCAGTCCCAGACATTGGCGATGCGTAGGGGGTGCACACGGGTGAACAAGCAGCCCCTGAGATTGGCCGTGCACCCCTGGAAGCGCCAGCCGTGAAAATGGAAGTGTCCTTCCTTTTTCGCCGGTGGTGGTTCCCCAGAGTAGGGAGGCACCAGTTGCCCGTGGTCCCAGAACAGGTGGTTGATCCTTTCTGCCTGTCTCAGGCAGTTCAATGGACCTCTCTGCCCTGCGCTGTGTCTCCGTGCCCGCACGGGGGCAACAGGTCCTCGATCTTACCCAGAACTAAGCAGGTGCTCTTGCTCACGTTGAGCTTGGCCCCTGCTGCTGCTCTGTATACTTGGGTACGTTGTAGTGCTCGTTCCACTGACCCTTTGTCCCTGCACGTGATGTCCAGGTCATCCATGTACAGGAGGACTTTTGTCTCCTCCCCATTTCTCCCAGGGATTTTCACTCCCTTGATCCTGCCTGAGTCGTGCTAATGGTCCTATTACACAAATAAAGGGATCGGGGAGAGCAGGCAGCCCTGCCTGATGCCCGGCTCTACCACAACGGGGGCTGTCGGGGACCCGTTCACCAGGACCCTGCTGCTCATCGCTGGTGCACAGTGCTTTAATCCAGGTAACAAAGGTTGCAAGGACTCCCATCTTTTCCAGTGTCTCTAGTAGGAAGCGATGGGATACCCGGTCGTAGGCCTTCTCCAAGTCGAGGTTCAGCACAGCCACGCTCTGTCCCTCTCCCGCTAGTACTGGAGCGCGTCACGCTGCTGCACCAGGGCATCGTGGATCTGTCGCCCTGGCACTGCGCACGCCTGGTCCTCGTGGACCACTGCACCTACAACAGACTTAAAGTGCTCAGCCAAGACTTGGGCAATTAGTTTGTAATCAAAGTTCAGGAGTGTAATTGGGTGCCAGTCTCTCAAGTCCCACCTCTCCTGCTTCTTGTACAGAAGGGTTATGAGGCCTCCCTCCATCCCCGCTCCCAGGTGGCCCTCCCGCAAGCACTCCCTATAGACCTCCAGCAGGTCTGGACCTGTCTGGTCCCAGAAAGCAACACAGAAGTCTTTGGGCAAGTCGTCTGTGCCCAGAGCCTTATTGTTCTGGAAGCTGCAGAGCATTGCATTTATCTCCTCCAGCCTCCGCTCCCTCACCAGCCTCTGTCCCTCGTCCTTCCCAAGGACCTGCGTGAGCCTTTCCAGTCAGTCTTGCATTGCCCCGGGGTCCTCCGGTCGTGCCACGTAGAGCTCTCGGTAGAAAGCTGCCGTCGTCTCCAGCATCCCCTCGTTCAACTGGTGCTCCACTCCGGTTCTGTCTACCAGGCTGGTCTTTGCGTCTTTCTTGGTTTCCTTTATTTTGCTAAAATAAGCAGGCCACTCCTCCCCATCCTCCACCCAGGACCTGTGTCCTCTTAGCCTGCGTCCACCAGGCTGTGTTCGCAGATGAGCTGCTGCAGCAGCCTGGAAGATTTGTCCAGTCCTTTCATTTGGCCTCCACTTATTCTGTCACCCACCTCAAGGGTGCAGTTCATGTCCCCCGTGATCATCACTGACCGGCCACTGGGCACTGCTACTGTCATGTTCTTGAGGAAGGCGTGTTTTGCTGTCCTATTTGCTGGTGCATATGCATTCAGAAGCTCAAAAGTCCTTTCAACTGTTTCCAGGTGTTCTTCCATATTCTTAAGATGTCTAAGATCACAGAAGAACAGATAAGAACGTCCAAAAACATATAAACACATTTTGTAACTGCGATGCTCTTGCATGTCCCTGTGTCGTTAGATCGTTCTAAGAAGATTTCATAGATTTCATAGACATTAGGGCTGGAAGGGACCTCGGAAGATCATCGAGTCCAGCCCCCTGCCCAAAGGGCAGGAAGTCAGCTGGGGTCATAGGATCCCAGCAAGATAAGCATCCAGTTTCATCTTGAAGGTGTTCAAATAAGGCGCTTGAACCACCTCCGGCGGCAGGCTGTTCCAGACCTTGGGGGCTCGGACAGTAAAGAAATTCTTCCTTATGTCCAGCCTGAAACGATCTTGTCGTAGTTTGTGACCATTCGTCCTCGTCATCCCTTGGGGCGCTCTGGTGAACAGACGTTCCCCCAGATACTGGTGATCACCCCTGATAAACTTGTAGGTGGCCATCAGATCACCCCTGAGCCTGCGCTTTTCCAGGCTAAAGAGCCCCAGGGCTCTCAGCCTGTCATCGTAGGGTCTGCTTCCCTGACCCCTGATCATGCGCATGGCTCTTCTCTGGACTCTCTCAAGCTTCTCCACATCCTTTTTGAATTGTGGAGCCCAAAACTGGACGCAGTACTCCAGCTGCGGCCTCACTAAGGCCGAGTACAGGGGGAGAATGACGTCCCGGGATTTGCTTGAGAAAAGATGGAAGAACCTTTGTTCTGAGAGCGTACAAGAACATAGAAACCTTTCTTGTATGTTCTTTCGTGTTCCTATATGTCCTTAGACATTCCTAGATGTTTTTCCCCATGTTTTTAGACAGTCTGAGAACATATAAAACGTTCTCATTTGTTTTTCCATATTCTTATATGTTCTTCGACATTCTTCGGGTGTGTGTAGATGACACGGGAGTTAATGTAGACCGCCCAAAAAATTTTATTCGGCTTTTTCTTGGTGCGGTGCATTTTTGTTCGCACGACACGGCCTTCGTATTTGCATGAACAGCGCTTTTGCGGGAGTTAAGCCCCCGTGTGTCATTCCCCAGAGATTTCAGTAGGGGGAGTCAAATACCAATTTACCCCCTCGAATGGCAGGCGGCGGCCCCTCGTGGCGAAGGGGATGAATTACAAGTCTTCGGAGTCTGGCTGTTCGCACGAACGAGATCCACAGTTGAAGCGGCGTAACAGGAAAGTGGCGCAAACAAAACGTCTCGGAGTAGTGTTACTTTAAGGCACTAAATGGACTTTAAAGTGAAGAGAAATCCCGCCACCCCAAGTGATGGAGCCCCCCGCCATCCACTCCGCCTGGCAACGGTTTCTTCACATCTTGGACCTGCTCCCGCGCTGACTCGGGCACAGACCCCGCCCCCTGCGCCATGCCCATTGGCCCTGCATAAGTGATCCCGCATCTTCATGCATGTCACGTGGACTGCAGCTCCCGGCATGCGATGCCATGCTGCCCTCCACGCTACGACTCCCAGCCGGCTACGTGCCTGCCCGGCAAGCCCTGCATGTGGCTGCATCCTGGGCTGGGGATGGGGCTGGGCTGTGCCAATGCTGCTGGCACCAGTGCCGCAGGGTCCCAGCTGGAGGGCCTTCCCCAGCACTTGGGCTCAGCCCCACGCTGCACTGGGGCAGGAAGGGATTTCCCCCCTGCTCAGACTGGTCTGCACTGGGGGGTTTTGCCTTCCTCTACAGCGGGGGCACGGCCTGGGCCTGGGCATCCATGACCCCCCTGGCAGCAGCAGGATGTTGGTGGCCACGGCTCCACTGTATCTTGGGGGCAGGGGCGGGGACGACGCCTGGGGCTGTTGGGGGTGACTGTCATGTGACAGCAAGCAGGGAACAGCGTTTCTGTGGCCAGAAGGTCACAGCTTCTCTGGATATTTCCTCTTGGCTGCGTTGGTTGCCAGAAAACTCTGGTGCTTCTGGATGTGACGGGCAACAGCCCCGCTGGCACCTGCGGTCGCTCTCTGTCAGCCAGATGTGGAAGAAACAGGCAGGGTGAATGTCCTGGGTCGGGCCACGATGCACTGAACGGCGTCGGCCACATGAGAGCCATGTCATTGCCGTGATGGTCCAGAAATGAGCTCTTTTGCTGGCCCAACCAGCAATGTAGGTAGGAGATAGTTTCATAGATTTCATAGACATTCGGGTTGGAAGGGACCTCATACGATCACAAGAGCGTTCGAGGTGACTGAAAGATGCCACGTGCCAAGGGGACGAAGGTTGTGTGTAACTGGACTATGCGCCTTGCTGCTGCGGGGTGGCAAGCTCAAAGGGCTGCCCAAAGCCTGCGTGTGTCGGTGGCCAACAAGGGGCACAGGTGCCACAAGCAGCAGATTGGGCAGAGAGCAGAGCAGTGGGCTGGACAGGGAGCAGAGAGCAGAGCCATGGATCGGGCAGGGAGCAGAGGGCATGGGAGCAGACAGCAGAGTAGTCTGGGAGCAGAGGGCATGGGAGCAGAAAGAGCAGTAGATTGGGCTGGGAGCACAGGGCAGGGAGCAGAAAGTAGAGCAGCGGATTGGGCAGAGAGCAGCAGTCGGAGCAATGGATCAGGCTGGGGGCGGAGGGCAGGGAGCAGAAAGCAAAGCAGCAGATAGGGCTGGGAAGGTGGATGGGGGTGGCACTTGGGGAAGGCACGGGGCTAATTTGGGGCATGCTGCCCAAAGGTCCCCCCCAGGCTACTGTGTCTGTGGGCAGTGGCCCATAGGGCAGCGCCGTGGCCAGCCGGGTGCCACGGGGCCAAGGACACGGGTATCCAAAACGGGACTGGGCCGTGTGACGGGTTGCAGCCACCTCACTTTGCAGCCACATCACCATGATGCCACGCGGAGAGCAAATCTCTGCCCGCTAGCGGCTGGGCTACGGCTTTCCCCAGGGGCAGCCTGCCCCGGCTCCCGTGCCGTGCTGGGGCTCTCACGTCTCCGAGGTCCCGGCCCTGGTGGCTTCCAGAGACAGGAACTCGGCTTTGAGCTGGGACAAAACTGGGGAATCCAGCGTGGCTAAAGCGTCCTGTAACTCAGCAGGGGCAAAGCCCCGTGCTGGCTGGGCACGCGCCGGCGGGTCTGCAATGGCTGGTCACAGCCAAGAGCGCTCTGCGAGCAGCGAGGGGCATGCACGTGCGGTCCGTCCTCCCCCTAGTCAATGGGATTTCCTCTGTAGGCCGAGCTGGACACATGCTGCCCCTGGTGCAATGACAGTCCCTGCCTGGGCAGCTCACAGCGAGATGACCGGGGCGTGGAGCCGGGAATGAGGCAGCTGGTCCCCCGTCCTGGGTGCACGACAGCCCACCAGCAGCCTCCACCTGTCCGGACAGGGGTCTGAGATGCTGGGCCCCGAGTCCACCCCTCCTCATGCCAAGGGCAGAGCAGACAGATGTGGGCTGAAACACTAACGATGTTTATAAGCCCCCGTGGCTCGTTACAAGAGGCACAAGCCAGCCGGGCTTCTGTAAAGGAAAATCACGCCTCACTAGTCTACTAGACTTCTGCGAGCAGCTGAAGAGAGGTGGCAAAACGTAGGACTTGCCAGACTGCACCAAGCCCGAGGGCCGTGAACTCAAGCGTGCTCTCCCGCTGCCCCGGAGGAAAGTCCTGCAGGCCGGGAGCCAGACCAAGAGCAGGAGGAGTTCAGCTCTAGGGTAAAGGTCTGGGGAAAGCACCAGAGCGCTGCAGGACACTTGGAGCCTGGGCCCGACCTGCCCTAGCGGGTAAGAAAGGCCTGCGGGATGGCAGGACACCCGGGACGTACCTGGGAGGGCGTGGAGGGGGCTGGGACGAGCCGCACTGATGCACCAGCACCGGGCACGAGTGGTTGCGATGGGCTCGGTGTAAAGTATAAAAAGAGCAGAACAGAAACGCACTTTGGCTTTGTGCTTCCCCCTGCACGGTCCGATCGCCCGGCTGCTAGCGTGAAGACAGGCTCTGCTGTTTCCAGCCGCTGGCTCATTCGACCCGCGTGGTCCTAGCAGGTCCTGGAGGGCACCGTGTGGGGGGGATTTGGGGGGCGTCTCCGGGGCTGAGCTCAGACCCGCACGCTGGCACAAGCTGCAGCCCCAGGCAGAGACCCAGCTATGGTTCTGGGCGGTGCTTGGTGCCCCCCAATGCTGTCCGAGGTCTGGGGGGCTTCAGGGAGGGCTCTTGGGGGGTTCCCCCCTCGCCGTGAAGGGGAGCGCAGGGGTTTAGCCCGCTTCCCCCAGTTACAGAGGAGAAGGGGTTGAAGTGAGCTGCTGCGAGCCGCAGAGCACCTAGCTACACCTGGCGGTAACGATTCCTAATTACGGCTTGGAAACCCCGGTTCTGTGCACTTGCAGGTAAAGCGAATGAGGTGTTGTGATGCACTACCGCGTTTCGCCCTACATTGAAAACACATGCAAGCCGCTTTAATTAAGGTGATTTCTGCCACTTTAAAACTGCCTTAAAGTTAGTCACTTGTATTAATTGATGACCTTAGTCCGCTTTGAGTGGCAAAAATCACCATGTGTATAAATAATGTGGCACGAGACAGTTGTTCACCGAGGCCTCGATGCGCTCCCCTGATGTAGCAGTAAGCCGCTACCGCGTCCCCTCTCAGCCCGCTCTCCTGGAGGCTGAAGAGGTCCAGGTCCCCCGGCCTCTCCTGGTAGGGCTTGTCTGGCAAGTCCCTGCTCACCCGGGTGGCCCTTCTCCGGACCCTCGCAAGTTTTCCCACGTGCTTGTTGAAGTGCGGTGCCCAGACCCGGACACGGTCCTCCAGCTACGGTCTCACCAGCGCGGAGCACAGCGGGAGTATCACTGCCTCGGTTTTACACGCTGATGCACGCCAGCGTGGTGTTTGCCCTGCTGACCACTGCATCGCGCTGATGGCTCATGTTCGTGCGAGGTCCCTTTCGGTCGTGGTGCAAGTCAAATTGTTGCCACCGAGCCTGTAGGTCTGGTGGGGGTTATTTGCCCCAGATGGAGCACCTTGCACTTCTGAGTGTTGGACGAGGTCTGGTTCCGGTCTGCACGGCGCTCCAGCCTGGCCAGGTCCGTCCGTATCTGCAACCTATCATCTGGCATGGCCACGCTGCCCCATAACTGGTGTTATCCACAAACTTGGCCAGCGAGCTTTTCACTCCCCCATCCCAGATGTTGAAAAACACGGGTCCAAGCACAGACCCCCGAGGGACCTCCTGCAGCCACACGACGTGATCCAGACCCACATTGGGCGTCAGTGTCACAGAGCCGTGGGGCTGGCAGAGAGCTGCAGGGTCACATCCAGTCAACCCCTCTTGAGGCAGGACCAGCCCTGTGCAAACCGGCCCGGACAAACCATCGTCTCAAGTCTTGGTAAAACTGCCGTCACCCCCGACACGGCCCCCGGCATCACACCCCCTGCCCCCGGGAAAGCCGGGGGGCCGCGGCTGCCAGCGTCCTGCTTCCACCAAACGTTGTCAGTGGACACTCGAGAGGTGGCAGCAACTGGACGTTGGTGGTTGTGCCGCGGGGTGCCTGCCCACTCCGACACCCAGGACAGGTTTCCTCGGCGCTCGTCTCCACGGGC
Organism: Alligator mississippiensis; assembly: GCF_030867095.1. NCBI lineage: Eukaryota > Metazoa > Chordata > Crocodylia > Alligatoridae > Alligator > Alligator mississippiensis. Next base: position 1,600,829 of record NC_081826.1, read on the forward strand.
TCTGCTGCAGGTTGAAGCCGCTCCGTCAGAGCAAGCCGCCGGCCTTCACCAGCCCCGGATGCCCCCCGGCGCTTGCCCCGCCACGGCACCTCTCACTTGCAGCAGGTGCCGTCTGCGGTGGCTCAGGCGCCGGCTGCCGCGCAGACGGGGAATAATAGCGTGGGCTGGGTCTTCGCTGGCCACGGCCGGGCAGTCTGGGACTCCAGCTCCCCGGAGACTTTGGAGAGGCCCAAAGATTTTGGGATTCTGGGCTCACGGTCTCTGCTCTTCCATCGGGAGCAACCCGCATAATAACATGGCTTTCACCGGGGCCGGTTGCCTTTCACGGCCCACCCCAGCTCACCTCCCCTGTCCCCGCTGGCCTGTTACATCCCTGCTTCTCCCGAACCTTTGCATTTCCCCTCCTCGTACAGGCCTCTCCTTGCGTCTCCACCACGGTGGCCTTCGCCTGGCCCTGCCTTACACGGGGGTCCCACCCGGGCGGGACGGGGCTGCCCGTCGGGTACAGAACAGCGCAACTGTGGACAAATGCCATCTGTTTCTTCCCGCTGTCTTCTACCAGGTTTTCCCTTGCCGTTGCCTTCTCACCTGTCCTGTGACCCCAACTGACTTCCTGCCTTTTGGGCGGGGGGCTGGACTCGATGATCTCCCGAGGTCCCTTCCAGCCCGAATGTCTATGAAATCTATGAAATCTGTCCGTCAGTCCGGTTGCCCCGGGGTCCCGTGGCGGTGGGGGACTTCAGGTAAGGGTGGGAACTTCACTTCTCGTGTCAGCCCTGACCTCATGGCACGGGGGCTTGAGCCCAGGTCACTCTCCTAGGTGACCAGTGATGCGTTTTTAATTGTTCAGCATCAAATAACACCGGGCCTTGCCTGGGTCTCGAAGGTGATGTCAAAGGGGTACCTAAGCTGAGAGCCCCCGGGCGGGGGGGAGCAGCCCTGGTACCCACCGCAGCAACTGGAACATCTGCAACGCCCGCCCTCCCTCCCTCCCTGGATGCTGAAGTGAGTAACTACGTGGGACCGATCGAGATGTGGCGTGCCGTGATGCAGAAGTGTGTCAAACAGCTACTAAGCTGACACGGTTTGCTCTGGGTTATTCTTTGGTGCTGCTCCATCCTGTACCCTTCCCCAAGCCTACCCTCTTTAACCAATAAAGCTCTCCACTATAACAGGCATGGTGGACTCGCCGGGACAGGGATTCACGGATTGTCGAGTCGGAAGGGACCACGAAGGATCATCGTGTCCGACCCCCTGCCCCGGCAGGAAAGAGGACCGAGGTCAGACGACCCCAGCCAGGTGACTGTCTAGCCTCCTCTTGAAGGCCTCCAAGCTAGGTGACTGCACCACCTCTCCTGGCAGCCTGGTCCAGATCCTGGCCACCCTTACTGTGAAAAATGTCTTCCTAACATCTAACTAACCTGAATCTACTCTCTGCTAGTTTGTACCCATTATTCCTAGTTGCTCCTAGGGGCGCCCTGGTAAGTAGTGCATGTCCAATTCTCCACTGTCCTCCCTTGATGAACTTATAGGTGGCTACAAGGTCGCCCCACAGCCGTCTCTTGTGAAGGCTGAAGAGATCCAGATCCCTCAACCTCCCCTCGTAGGGTCTTGCACAGAGACCACTAATCATGCGGGTGGCCTCCTCCGGACCCTCTCCAGATCCTGCGTGTCCCTCTTGAAGTGCGGCGCCCAGAACTGGACGCAGTACTCCAACCGCGGCCTGAGCAGTGCTGCATAGAGGGGGAGCAGCACCTCCCTCGAGCTGTTGGTCGTGCATCCGCTAATGCACGACAAGGTGTGATTGGCCTTGTTGATGGCCTCGTTGCACTGCCGGCTCATGTTCAACTATGACTCCAAGATCCCTCTCAGCCTCTGAGCTGCTGAGGAGGTCGTTCCCCAACCTGTAGGTGTGCTGGGGTTCCTCCTTCCCAGGTGGAGTACCTTACATTTATCTTTATTAAATTGCATCCTATTTCTCTCTGCCCATTGATCCAACCTGTCCAGGTCGGCCTGTATCTGCTCCCTGCCCTCCGGTGTACTAACTTTGCCCCATAATTTGGTATCATCTGTGAAGTTGGAGAGGGTGCTCTCCACGTCTTCGTCCAAATCGCTGATGAAGATATTAAATAATACTGGTCCAAGGACCGAACCCTGTGGGACCCCACTGCCCACCTCCCTCCAAGCCAAGACTCTGGTGCGGTCCCCGAGCCAGTTGCCACCCCCCGACTGTGCAGGCGTCCACTCCACGGCCCCTTAGCTTCCCAATGAGAATAGGATGCGAAACTGTGTCGAAAGCCTTCCTAAAATCCAGGTAGACGACATCGGCCTCCGCTCCTGTGTCCAGGCAGGGTGTGACCTGGTCATAAAGGGCTGTAAGGTTTGTCAGGCAGGACCTACCTGCGACAAACCCGTGCTGGTTTCCCCTCAGCATCGTTTCCCTTGCTGGGCCTGCACAAATGCGCTCTTTGATGATTTTTTCCAGTGTTTTCCCAGGGATAGAGGTAAGACTGACTGGCCTAAAATTACCCGGCTCCTCCCTTCTCCCCTTCTTAAAAATGGGCACCACGTTGGCCCTTTTCCAGTCCTCGGGGACCTGGCCGGAGCACCACGAGAGCTCAAACAGCCGTGCCGGCGGCTCAGCAATGCCGCTGGCCAACTCCTCCAGCACCCGTGGATGGAGGTCGTCCGGGCCGGCTGACTTGTGTCCATCCAGCCCCTCCAAGTGCTCCTTGACCAAGTCAGCACTAACCTTTGGTGGTCTGGTGCCTCCCAGACATCTAATTGGGGGGCTGTCTCGGTCAGCATTAAGGAATACGGAAGCGAAGAACTCATTGAAGAGCTCTGCCTTTTTCCCCGCGACAACCACCAAGTGTCCTGATTTGTCCCGCAGGGGCCCTGTGCTACTCTGCACTTTCCTGCTGCTCGCTGTGTATCTGTAGAAGGACTTTTTATTGTCCTGGATTGTTGAAGCCAGCCTGAGCTCCAGCCCCGCCTCGGCCTGCCTGCCTGCCTGCAATAGTGCGCCGGGGCGGTGCCCGCCTCCGTGGTGGCTGCCCGCTTCCACTGCCTGTACATCTCTCTTTGCCCCCAGGCTTTTCTGGTGCTCCCTGTTCAGCCAAGGGGCTCTTTTGTCTCCTTGCCCCCTTTCCTGTGTAAGGGGATAGTCTCCTTTTGTGCCCCAAGGATCACTCCCTTGAGAAACCACCACCCCTCCTGGACCCCCCGTTGCTTGATGCTCCCGAGTTCGGCCACCTCACTGACTAGTCTTCCAAGTTTAGTAAAACCAGCCCATCTGAAGTCTAACACTTTGGCCTCGCTGGTTATTTTCCCCACCCTTCACTGCATCGTGAACTCTACCAAGTGGTGGTCACCTCTCCCAGGTCGCTGTGCACCCGTGGGTCCCCCACGAGATCATCCCCCGTTGCTGGGACCAGGGCTAGCAGGGCACTACCCTGGTGGGACGGGACACCGCCTGGGCTAGGTGGAGGTCCTGCACACGGTTTAAACCTATGTGAGTGGTTTGATTTGGCTGTCTGCCAAATTGGACACCCCTTTTTCTAGTCCCTATGCTCGGCTGGCTAAGGGAGGCTACTTTCTGTGCTTCGGGCTTATGGAAGCACCCCAAGTTCTCGCAGTGTGTCAAGCACCCTCAAGGTCTACCTGGCCTGTATCACAGGCGGCACAGGGCCCGGATGCAGACCAGACCCCTGGGTGGTGGCAGTGGTTACCCCAAGCTCTCAGCTGTGCTCCAGGAAGGGGGTCAGCCTGACGGGGGGCGCCCCCAGGGACGCACTTGGAGCTTCGTACGTGGACGGGTGCAGTGAGGTGGGTGGCTCAGCGCAGGAGTGCCCCAAGTTGTGTTCCCGTGAACCCTAATCCGAATTGAACTCCATGACGGCACCTGGGGAGGACTTACCAAGAGCTGTGATGGCTTCTCCAGCGTGGCTGATCTGTACGCAGAGACGGGAGGCTCTACCCAAGGCAGCTCTGACAGACCTCCACACACCCAAGTCCCGAAGCAGCTGTTCCCAAACCAGGGGTTGTAACCCCGAAGGGGGGTTGTGGCGCTTTTGAGTAGGGTCATGAGCCCCAGGAAGTTCAGGGCTGGCACGGGAGGTGGGGTTGTTTGCGTGGAGCGGATGCAACCCCAGACAGGAGGTCGAGCTGGTACTTCTCAGCCTTAGCAGGTCGTTCTGTCCCATGGGCATGACCTGGTGTTTGTCAGCTCTGGGCTGTCCCCCTTGCTGCGGGTCCCTCCCTCCGTCCTGTCCTCCTAGATTTGGGCTGGGAACATGCACTGTGATTGGAGACTCAGCCGCGGGGCAGTGGAGTAGAGTGGGGTGGCAGGGGCATGTCACCACATCTGAGTGCCCAGGTAGAGCTGGTCTCCAGACCATGGGGCTTCCTCTCTGACCTGCCCGCAGGGCCTGGAAAGCAGTGGGCAAACCCGTGTCCGTAGCCACGGACAGTTTAGCCACCGGGATCTGCCAGCAGACACTCAAACCCGCTGCGGTGCCGTTGACCCGTTGGAGAGCCCCTGCTGCCACCAGCCCCGCCTGCCCTCCTGGCATCAGCTCCCTACGGAGGTGTAGTGCCGCCCGGCTCTGATCTCTTCAGCAGGATGCCAGGGGACTGGGCCGAGCCCCCTGCGGTGGCCAGCTCCTGGAGAGGGGCGAGGCGGATGCTGTGGTCAAGCAGACACGGACACAGAGAGGTTGGCTCTTTTTTTTTGTTCGTTCGTTTTTACTACAGTTACATACAGAAACTATTCCAACAGAACGCAGACCACGAAAGTAACAGAAGAAACCGCTCCCGACAGCCTCCAAACCCGCCCTCGCTGTTCGCTTGCATTTCCAAAATAAAATGAACCTAAAATCTCAGTTCCCGTGAAGCAGGAGGCGGCGGCTTGCCGTGGGGGGTGAAGGCCAGGGCTATGTGGGCTTGGGTGGGCCATGCGCCCCTGCCTCGGCCTGCTGCACTCCCTGCCAGCCTGGGCCTGGGGACGCAGCAATGTCACTGGCTGGAAACAAGCTCCCCCAGACAAGCCCCAGGGCCGCCGGCCCTGCTCCATGGGCCAGTGATAGCGAAAGAACGAATGGAACAGGAACAAGAGACTCAGCCCCTTAACAGAGAGGACACACGACCCTGCAGACAAACCGTTAGTGTTTAAATTAGTTTAATTCTACATTCACTAGTTAAATAAATTACCCACAGTGAATACTGCAAGGAGGTTTGTGGTCTGCCAGTCACCAGCCCTGGCATGAAGAGACATGCTACAATCTTTATTTGTCTAGCACAGTACTAGACAGGTAAGGCTCAGCTACTGTGTATGAATTTTACAACGTCCAAGAGGAACGGGGCGACCTATGGAAAGGAGTGGAGGGGACAGGGAGAGGGGGTGGGCGGAGAGGGAGAAGCGATGCAAAAATGTCATTATTTACAATTTTTTGACCATCATCTGCCTGGCAGAGGCCAGGGGCTCCCAGACACGCGCCATGATTCAGAAAGGGCCATTTAAAACATCCAACCCAGCAGGGGCCATGGTCGCTGCCCCTGGGACCCTAAAACAACCAGACTCTTAGGAGCTGCCACGCTGGAGCTGGCAGTCTGGGTACTCACCCCTCGCCACACCGCACCTTCTCCAGCCAACGTCTCCAGCCTCCCTCCTCTGCGTGCTACCATGGCCAGGACTTTTGTACTGCTGAAGAAGGCTCCTGCCTCTTGGCTTCCAAAGACATGACAGGCCATGATCTTAGTGGGGCCAGCCGCCGAGAGTAACCGCCAGGGGAGGCTGTGCGTCCTGTCCTGACACGCTAGAGTTGTGTCCCAGGCCATGGCTGGCCACAGAGCGGCGTGGGGCAGAGGGGAAAATCAGCCTTTAACCCATGGCCTTCGCCCCACAGCAGGAGTGCCTTTCAGACGTGGGCAAAACAGGTCTGCACTGGCCAACCCCCTGCGCCGACCCAAGTGAGGGATCTGGCAGCAGGAAGGGAATGGGAAATTTCAGTGGTGACCAAACCTCTCTGCCCTCCTCAAGCCATGCCCTCCAGCCATTTCAGGGCGCTTGCGGTGCCCTAGACTTTTCCAGACAACTACCGCTGGGAACGACTAGTTCTCCGCAAGGCCTGGGAGGTGGAGGGGACTATGGCCAGCTTCTATGGGAGATCGTCTCCCCTTCCGCACAGCCGTGCTGGGAGTGATGGCAGGTATCAAAGGCACATAGCAAAGGGTATCTAAGGACTCGCACGCAGTGGAGACAGTGACACGCACCTTGGAGACGGTCCCAGTACTGCACGGCTCCCTGCCTCAGCTGGAGTTGCTGTGTGCAGCCACCGCTACAGTATGCCGGCAATGCCCGTCCACAAGCTGCCCCCGTCACGGAGATGAGAACACCTGTGTCCATTCTGTAGCCGGTTCAGGCAGAGGACTCAGGCCCTGTGCATCGTGGCGCTCAGCTGGGCAGCATGGACCCACTGGCAGGAAGAGTCTGCTGGTGCCTGGCAACTCCGTCCTACACCATTGGTGATGCTACCCACCAGCAGAGCTCAGCTGGGCACAGCTGCTGCCTGTCCTGGGCTCCAGCTGCCTGGGAGAAGAGCTACTGAACAGAGACACTTGCCTTCAGAAACCCTCCGGCACTCACGCGACACTCAGGGGAGGGAGGAACAGTCAGAGGGGAACAACAGAGATTAAGCCACGAGCAGGGTTATACCAGCCTGAAAAATCCCAGGAAGGAAACGAGAGAGAGGACATCGTAAAACCATTCTACCCTGAAAAGGTCCCAGGCTGCCCCAGTGCCTCGTGGGGCAGCCCGTTGTGCTATACAACGGTTGAGTCAGCAAGCAACCGGCGGAGAGGAGAAGCTGTCCATGAATGATACCTGCAGCAAGTGCACTGTCATCCAGAGGACACTGCCGAGCTGTAGCTGAGACAGCAGAGATGGAGCGGTATGGAGGAGCTCCCTCCTTTGTACGGGCATGTTGGGCTGGAGCAGTTCCAGCGTCCCGTTGCTCCCAATACAGCTTTGTCGCTGTCCATCCCCTGAGTATGCTCTGATGAACTGGCCTGAAGTTCTCAAGCAGGATCCCGAGGAGTCCCTACCACGGGACGACATCTCTCTGCCCTCCCATGACATGTTCCCAAGCCCCCCAGCAAAGAGGCCTCTCTTCTACCAAGACGTGCGTTGCTTTGGGGCTGGGAAGGGGGCTTCTCAGGTACAGGGAGTTCTTCTGAGGATACTCCATTTGCTTTGGGAAGCTTCTACCCGTTAGCTTCTGCCTTGGTTTGAGGAGGGAACGATGGTGACTTCAAGAGATCAAACGAATACGGAGCTTGTTTGTACGGAGGTTCTGCACCTACACCAGTCCACTCCAGGTGGCTCTGGTTCCAAGAAGGTGGATGCCCTCTGATCGATACAAAACAGAAAGCACCACTAAGCTGAACATTAACCAACACCCTGGTAAATATTCACCCTTCTGCCCTTGTGGCCGAGGAAAGGGGCATGGGTGGAAGAGAAATACCCCTGCCTGGTGCTCTGCTTTGTTTGACTAGTGGCTTTAACTAAATCTCATCCTCAGCATCATGGGGACGAATGGTCTCAACTCTTTCCAAAGAGATGTCCACGGCAGAACGGGGTGTTTTACAGCTGTGCTAGATGGAAACCTTCCTCGAGGCAGATGAGGTCTTTGCATTCGACTGTGAACCTCTTAAAACATGGCAAGACAAGGCAAGTCTGTACTTCACCAATGCCAGGGCTGGCGGTCTTGGATTCCCAAAATTCACATGCAAGATGCTTCTAGATCACTTTCGATCACCTATACTACAATGGCACTGCCTCCCCAAATACCCCACAGTAACAGCGTACTCTGCACGAGGGGCATGTGTCCATGTCATGTGGCAAGGCGAGCACTTTCACATGGACACGTGACCCATCCACGTTCCTCTTCCAGAGTGTCTGCAGAACACGGGACCCGCGCTGACCGCACAGCAGTGTCAGGGGTTTCCAGTACTCCTGGGGCCGTCTAGTCCAGTTCAAACCAGTGAATAAGTAGTAACAAGGTTCAAATGACAGAGGAAATGGTGGCCTGCACCAGCCTGCAGTACAGTCCTTGCTCCTCACAGCAAAATCCACTTTGCTCGCAGCGCGCTGTCTGGGCCAGCCCATAACTGCACAATGTGCGAAGCTTTTCTTTGCTTGCTAAACCTCTGTGTGCTTGACACCCAGAAACAACCTGCACTAACCACAGGCTAGGAACAAGGGAAGCCAACTGCAATGCCAGCTTGCTCATTGTCCTTTTCTCTCCCCTGGGAGTCAGGCAAGAGACGCCACTCCAGACTGCACTAAGCCAGGGGCTCAGATCTCAGCTCAATTGTTCCACAATGCTTCAATCCGAGTGCACCGTCTTTCCTGATCTGGCCTCAGACAGAGCCTGCAACTCACTGGATCTCAGAAGCCCACCACCAAGGAAGCCAGTGGCAGCACAGGGTACTCTATCCAGCAGCGATCTGGTTGGTGCCATCGGTACACACGACAGGGAACCCCAAGATGGCCTGTTTGGGAAAACATTACATTCATCTTCAAGAAAGCTCATTAGGACTGGACTAGGGGCTCTGTCCTGCTCCACATTCAACGCAGCCTTGGGGTAACTCTTGCACATTGGAAACCCTTGCCCAGGACAAGCGCCGGTCCTCCTGTGTGCCAGGCGAGTATGCAACCTCTGACCACAACGAAGAAGGACTCAGTGAAGGGGGAAATGGCTCTTTGGTATTTCATCAGCAGAAAGCTAAAGGAGCTTTTACTCCTCCATGATGGATGTGCCTGTGTCAGCTGACAGCTCGCTACTGCAGCTAGCCAGCACCAGGCATTGCTCGCTCACATCTAGGGCCATGGGAGTGGAGGAGGGGGAGGAGGAAGGAAGGGCCAAGCCTTATGGGAACTGGCTCTGCCACCAGCCCTCGGCCTGGGGAGGAACACCAGCAGCTCTCGCGGAGCATTTCACAAAGCTCCTTTCTCCGTCCTGGCTGAGCAGTCTGAACGAGTGGCTTGCACGTGGCAGCAAGACCTTCCCTTGGCACCATTACACTCTACGACTCTTTAGAAGACAGCACTAAGAAACCATTAAGACTACTGACTAGGCTTCATGCTCAAACCATTCTCCTATTCCAGGGGGCACAGCAGACAGGCTCGGCAAATTACCAACAAAAGGGCTCTGACTCCCACAGGCCTTTGCCTTTCGAAAGGCCCATGACAGAAAGTAAAAAAGCTTGGCTGAAAAACTGACATGATCCTGAATGAAAACCTGGAGCGGAGAAGGTGGCATGACAGCAAGTGAAACCAAGACGGCTTTGCTGAGGGCAGTGTCCGCAAGAGACGTGCCTCAGTTACGTCAGGGGTTGGCAGCCGAGAGCCTGCAGGCCGGATCCGGCTCACGGAGCCATCATAGTTTCATAGTTGGTCGGGTTGGAAGGGACCTGAGCAGATCATCAAGTCCGACCCCCTGCCGTGGCAGGAAAAAGCACTGGGGTAAAACAACCCCAGCAAAGTGTTCATCTAACCTCCTCTTAAAGACCCCCAGGGTAGGAGCCAGCACCACTTCTCTTGGAAGTTGGTTCCAGATCCTAGCCGCCCTGACTGTGAAGTAGCGCCTCCTGATGTCTAGCCTGCCTCCTGATGTCAGATCTGCCCCGGGCAGCAGAGAAGCGGGGAGAGGGGGGGAGGTCTAGAGCCAGCCCACTTGTGACCCCAGCTGGGTCACACCACCAGAGTACGCTGCCAGCCCCTGAGTTGCATCAAATCTCGTCCAGTTACCCCCTTAAAAAACAAAAACCCCTACCGCTCAGCGTGACTTCTTTGATGGGCACATCAATGAGGTGGCTGACCTTGGACATACGGTATGAATGAGTTTGTGATGCAGTTCTCACCCACCCCCCTGTAGCACCCCACATTTAAAACGTCTTAAAAACAGCATCAAATGACACATCCCTGTAGATCTCTTCACAATTTGGTGAGTGGCTGCACTATCCCTGTCCATAAACATGCGGCATATAGTCAATATATAAAAAATATTTATCACACTGTAAAATTGCATAATTGCTAGAAGAGCCTGGAACTCTTTTTTTTTTTTCTTTTCCTGTTTTGCAAGAAAATCAAGTTTTGGCAAAACCGGAAAGGGACAGAATTTCACCCTGCATTCCGAAAGGGCTGAGCGAATTTAGATTCGGTTTCTACGGAGCTCCTCTGGTCTCAGGTAAAATGTCAGCCTGCACTATATGTTGCACGCAGCTGCGGAAAGAAATGAAATGGCCTCTCGGTTATTTCTCCGTGAAGGGCAATACAAAATGAATCTGAGAGACGGCGCTCTGTCTGTATCATCCCATGATGTCACTTGTGGGGGAAGAGGACTACGAACCGTTCTGATTCACTGGCCACCAGAACAGTCCAATAAACCCACTTCTACGTTCCTAGACAGTCAAGGTATCTTTGCTTGGGAATTACCAGGAAAGCCGGCTCAGTCCAGGAGGTCTGTGTCACAACTCCAGAGGAGATCGTGCAATGTCCAGTGTAGGCCTTTTGTCATCCTCACCGTGCCTCTCCGACTCTTCCACGACAAACCATTGCAACGGTTAACGGCTGGACCCCGTGGCCAGGGGAAGGAATACTGGAATGAAGGGTTAGTTTGTACAAACTATATACAATGGGGGGTTGGGTTCTTTGGAACTTTTTCAAACGTAATGCACTACAGTAACATTGCCTCTCCCTGCCTCCACCCCTTCCCACTGGAGGGTGGAACTTCAACCGCATGGGCAGAAGCTCCCCAAACCACTGGCTGGCACCTTCTGAAAGGAAAGAAAAATAGGACTGACTGAAAAATCCCCAGGTTTTTATTCTAACTAGTAAAACAGAGAGAGACCCCACGCTGCACATCCGGTAAGAAACTCCGTGCTCCCCAGCCCTGTCTTCCAGAGAGCTGCCCCAGCACTCCCCGCCCCATAACCGAAATGGGACGCTAACAGTTATCGGGGTTCGTTCACACCAAGGGGCTGCTGGAAGGAGGAGGAGATACAGGTAAAACCACGCCCTCCACAACCCCAACGCTGCAACACCATGGCCACACACTTAACCACAACACCATCCCTCTGCTCCTCCGTGGCACAGCAGAACGGGTCGGAGCCACGGCTCCCCGACTTGCGTTCCAGAGCGCTCTTCACTCAGCCGCAACCAGGGGGCACCCGGCTGCCAGTCCCCCCCATGCCAGCCCTCCAGGAGGGGTCTGGCTCCGTTCCTGGCTGTCCCTAGTGCAGATGGGGAAAGGGGAAGGAGGAGGGAGGCGGTGACTGCTTACGCTGTTGCATACACATGCAGACGCTTTGCTTTCGTTTCCTTTTTGTTTTTTTTCAAATGATCGAATTAGTGTGAGATCACAACTGGCACAGGCAGCCATACGAGGTAACTGTGGTTCAGTGGCGCTTTCTTGGTAACTTCCAGCATAACTAAGCCTTGCCTATTTCTGTATCTGGAATATAAAAAGCCGCAAGTTGATGTTCTTGGCCGCCAGCAGTTTGTTACATTCCACGGAGTCTATGATGGGGAGCGGCACGTAATCCGTCTCATTGTTCTCATTGGTAAAGACAAAGTGATAGATCACAGGGTTGATTTTCACATCGTCGTAGGGTCCCTTGAGGAGCAGGAAGGAGCACTCCATAGGGGAGTTGATCTTGCTTTTCAGAATGAGCTGGAAGGAGAGAGTGCGCTTGCAGGACAGGTTGGGGTTGCGCTCAGAGTCATTGACGCGGGCCTTGAGCACCCAGGTCTGGTTCAGCACGGTGAACCTGGGCGTCTCGTAGTAGAGGCGCGTGATGAAGTCGTCTGTTCTGTAGGGACGGAACTGAACTTCTGCAACAGAACAAAAGAGGGCGGGGGAGAAAACACAGACAATTAACCAGAGCCGCTGGCAGCCTGACCATCATGCTCGAATTACCTGTCGCTACAGTGCAGGACCCTTCTTGACATGACGGAAGGAGACAACTGGGAGTGGATGGGCCACTGAAAGCCAATTAGTGTCAGGAGAAACATGACTTCTGGGGGTGGAACTCAATGCACTTGAATACTCCAATGAAAACGTTAATACAGGAAGCACTTTCAAGATGCATAAGACTGAGGGAAGGGGAATGGAGGGGGTTGGGAATAGAAATACACACAGCATGAGTCAAATCAACTGCATACACAACCTTCTCAATGAGAGGAATTGGACCAACGGGGCATCCAGCCTCGAGGCCCATTTCCCCAAGCCCAGATGCTGACAAGGTAGTCTGAAGAAACCCCCTGAATGCACAGCTTCAGAACCCCCTGCCCGCCCGCCAGGAAGCCCCCTCCTCATCTCCGGTGCGCGAGGTGCATCTCTCATCGAAATCTGCGTGTGAAGGGGGAAGTCGATGTTCTTGCTAACGATCCATCTCATCTCTTTTCTCAGGCTTCCTACATTCCTGGCCACAGTCCTATCTTGTGGGTGCTGAGTTTCACAAGTTGCTTAGTGGTGTCACAGAGCACATCCTTGCATCTGAATTAGCAGCTACATATCAAACTCATGTCAGCTTCTGGAGTTGGGGTGCAGCACACAGCATACGGCTGTACCAAACTAGGCGGTGGTGGAAGCAGACCTGATAAAACGTGCCATCAAGAATGGCGAGACGGAGGTGACCTCCAAATCCCTCCTGATCTGTCAGACAATGCTCAGCATGAAGAGCCCCCGAGAGTGCAGTGAATTCAGCTTTTGGAGGGGCGGTGGGTGGTCCCACCCTGAGACAGGAGTGCTTAGAAACAAGTCGAACACACAGACAGGATGCAGTTCAGATAACAACGCACGTTTTATTGGGATTATGCATACAGATCTGTCAACAAGGTCGTAAGGCACAAGTATGCATCGCCACAGCGCAACACCGAAGAATAGGGCACGTGAAATACAGACCTCGAGGTTCGGTAAGGTACAGAGAATCCCGGGTTTCGATACATAAAGACGTACGATAAATACATTGGGTAGAGAAGTTCCAAGTACGATTTTGCCAGTGCACTGTGCAAATGTAAAAGCCAACCACACCTTCCCCGGTACAGTCCGCCATCAGTCCATTTACCCCTTTCCCACCAGGGTCCATCATGCAACAGAGTTTTTCCAAATCTAGCACCTTTGAACAAGCACATTGTTGCAAGTCTTTGCTGTACAAACCATGGACTCTCACAGCATCGCTACAGGTGCAATGAACCTTTAGGTGCATTTCAGACATAGTTACAGTCTTCACTGATTCCCGAAGAGAGTTAGAAGAGCACGGCAGGCAATACCTGGACAAAGGAGGTGATCAGTTATTCAAGCTACACAACATTTGTAACCCAGTGCTTTGAGGTACACCATCATTTTACTACCGGTTCCTACAGATAAGCTCCAGAGTCCAACCATACCTCCAGGCATCAAGAAGTTTTATTGCTAACACCCGTCTCCTCCGAAGGAGAACGTTCTACTGAGGGCAAAGGGCTTCTAAGGGCAGCTCCGGTCCCCCGGACACTGCTGCACTGTGTTTGGCAACACAAAATGGGGGTCAACTACAATGTCTGCTCTGCCCCATTCTCAAAAGTGCTCACCCTGAGCTAACTTATCCCGCAAGGGCTCAGCCCCCGTACCGCCGCCACGGCCCAGCTGAGGCCGTCTTGGTCACTAGGCAGCAACCGTGTTCTGCACCCGTGCGTGAGTTCAAAGCGTGGGCGCTACCATGGTGCGAAACGGAACTTCTCTTCTCGGAGCCAACTGCTCAGCCACGTCCGTTGGCACCGACCCACGCCGTGCTGGGGAATCAGAAACTGAAGGATGGGAATCGACTACCAAGACTGTCTGGTTTTCATGACCTGGGCTCCTAGCACGCTTCACGTGACACACGCTGGCCTAGGGAACGTTCCCAAAGGACTCCGCTTCAGCGCTACAAAGCAAAGAAATGGATGCAACGGATGGGCTAGAACAACAGCGGGACACCACCTGTCTACCTCCATGGTGATAGGCAAATGGACCTGGAACAGCCTTTCATCTCAAATGTTTCTGCTTGCAGCTTCCCTCTGCCGCAGCAGAACCTCCCCTGCCCCTCGGGGCTGAGGAAGGCAGGCCAAGCCTGGGAATCTTCTCTCCAGATCAGGGAAGTATTTTGGATGAGGGAAATGTGGTTTCCCCACCCCTGCACTTCTTTCTCCCTCCACACCCTCCTGACAGAGTCTCGTCCATGTAAACGACCTCCCAGGACTTACACCAAAAACAAGCCTTGAACAGCAGTTGTAGGATGGCCAGATTTTGACATTGATGTACCAAGAAAGTAGCGAGCTTACCTGGGTTAGCCATTCAACTCTGTGTCTTACTGCACCGCTGACCCACTGATTCCCTGGTCATCCCCTTTTCTCACCACCCCACCCATCCCTCAAAGCTACTGTGATTTTAGGCAGGCACTTGAGAGCTTTCCACTAGGTTTTTCCCAGCCCCAGGAAAAAGCTGGACCTGGAGGTGCTCGAGTAGGAGAAACAACAAATGTTACGATGCCACGAACTGCTCTCCAGACACAGAGGGCAGAACAAAGAGCATGGAGATGCCTAGTGAGAGATAACACCAGCCTGGCCAACGGCTCCACTGCACAGGAGGAGTCCAAGCAGAATGTGAGGAGCCGTCATTACCGCTCGCTGGGCATGGGAAGCCTAGCGCGTGGGTCACTTTGGCTGTTGCATGTCAAGTTATTACTACCCCGGGTTCCCGGGACAAGGATGCGGCAGATGAGAGACCAGGGCTCTGTCAGCAGGACGCTGTCCCATGTCCCTTTCACTCGCGGCAAAACACACAACCGTCACAGGCAACACTGCTTTGAGATGCTTATCATTCTGGGCTGGTCCGGCAATCGGTGGATGCAACTACGGCACCTTACCTGCAGCTAGGGAGGAGGTCTTCCTCCGCGCTCGGCACCCAGACCGCTCACTGGATGAGCCATCGGGGAAGCAGCTCCAGGAGAACTGAGGTCAGCTCCTGCCCAGAGCCCACGCACAGAACCTTTGAACCAGGTCCAGTCTTCACCAGTCCAAGAACCAGGGATCTTGCATTCGCCTCCTGAATCAAAATCCCGCCTGATGCCGGGACAGTGAAATTTGCTGCTTTCGAGCCAAGGCTCAACATGCTACGCACCCCTCCATCTCCGCCCAGCACCGCGAAGAGAGCAGGGACACGAGATGCGCCCCGCTGTCAAGCAGAGAGGGATGTTCCTTGGGCCACTACTGGGACAGAAGCACTGCTGTTACTGTCGGCTCAGCACAGCCCAGCTCTTCTGATCTACAGAAACAGCCACTGCACGTTACATAAGAAAAACAGGTGTCATCAGTATGTATGTGACATGAGGGCCAAAAGGAACACACTGAAAACATTGTGTGTCTGAGCCCCCTGCCTGTGTGATTACCTGTATAGCCAATCTTCTCAAAGCTCAGCAGGCTGAAGATGCTGTTATACAGCTGCATTTCTTTTTTATGCGTTTGGTCCATTTCATCCAGAATCTCCATCAGTTCGTTCCCGGTCTTTGTTGGGTGCGTACACTCGGCTTCGTGCACAGTCAGCTCATGGTATGGCCCCTGCCATGGGCACCCGATCCGTTTGTACTTGCACTGAGTCACCCTGTGAGGAAGAGGAGGACACAAAGGGGGGGTCAATGACTGAGATCAGGAAGGGTGTGGGCCAAGGGAACAGGGTCCCAACAGGGTCCCAGAACACTACAACTAGGGGCACCCACTGAAACTAGTAGGAGTTAGATTTAAAACTAATGAGAAAGTATTTTTTATGCAAGGCATAGTTAACTTGTGGGATTCACTGATGCAGGAGGTGGTGGAGGCAGAACCAGGCTCAACAAGGGTCTGGATAAATTCACGGATGATGGATCTATTCCTAGGTGCTGAACAGAACAGAACAGAACAGAACAGAACAGAACAGAACAGAACAGAACAGAACAGGTGAAGATGTTTCCTCTAAACCAATAATGGTGGAAGCCAGGGAGGGTACTAATAGGGGACAGATCAATCTCTAGATCTAGCCAGTTCAATGCTCTCCCTCTACCATCCACTCGTACAACTGTCGGCGACAGGATATTGGGCCAGATGGCTCACTGGTCTGACTCAGTATGGCCCTGCTGATGTTCTTAACCTGAGTCCCTGCCTGGCTTGTGTGCGGGTGCTGCGCCCAGGACGGGATGCACAAGTAGCAAATGAGGCTTTGGGAATGAGAATATTTAGGGCATGATCAGCTGAGGACCCTATGAAACAAATTAAACCAGCCAGAAAGAACAGCAAGTACAACCCAGGCTACCAAAACCCTCGCTGAACCTTGGGAATGCTGACAGCCAGGGCTGCTATCCCTGCTGAACAGCTTTGTGCTTTTGCAATCTCCCTGGTTTGGCTGTAGTTATTCAAGCAGAAGGCAGGGAAGATTTGTGCGTTATAGACTAATTAAAGTAGATACGTATTTATAGAACAAGCTTTTGTGGGCTAAAGCTCACTTCTTCTTATGTCTTTCAAAACAGGGACTAAAGCTAAACTGATGTTCACAGTGACTGGCTTAACAAACCCCGTTTGCTCGGGAGTTACTCAAGCACGAAGGAACCCTGGGGCTTCTTCAGCACCTGTTGTTTTATGAGATCCCAGAGAAGTTCATGGAGGGTTTGCAGGGATCTCTTCATCCCCTGCAGAGCTATGCAGACATGAGGACAGAGCAAAGCAGCAAGTCTCCTCTACCAGCAACATGACCGAGGTGATCTGGGCTGTCAGGACTATCTGTAATCAGGACCTTAAGATGGAAGAGTGCTGACAACAGCCAAGCCTGCATACGGAGTCATGGAGCCCAGCCTCTCCCATAGATAGCCATGGCTTTCTGGACAAGGGCTAAGGCTCAAGCGGCACAAGTTAGTATGACCACAGTGCTCACCAGGCTGCTGCTTACATCCAGCAACACTGTGCTACGAATTCTTCTGCACCAAAACAGCTGTTGAGGCCCAGCCAGTTTGCTTTGAGCTATTTTAGGCTGCTTACAAGATGCACCCTGCTGGCTTCCGGCTGCTCAGAGATGCACAGTGAGGGGAGATGCAGGCTGTAAGAACCTAACAAGCCTCCTCTGAGGCCATCACATGAGTATCTACAGCCCAGCGGAAGTCTCTCTTAGAGCCCTATGGAGAGGAGCACAGCATACTGCAGCCAAGCCCCGGAGCACACTGAAATGTCTGTATTTCACCTCTTTTACATACCGTGACCTGCAGCCCCAGTCCCTTGTGAATAACCAGCATTAAAGCTGGAGTGCTTGATTCTCGGCAGTCCCATCTGTGCCATCCCCACATCATGGACCTACTCCAACTTGGTGCCTTGTCCAATGCCTCAAGAACAGACCTACAGAGTCTGGAAAGCCACTCCATGGCCTCAAACCCCTCACTCGCCCTCAAACCCCTCAATTTTCCTTGAGATGAATCTCCTGTAATTGCCTGCCTGTCCATGCTTCTAATCTTCTTTGGTCTCAATTTTTCACCCTCCCTAGGTTTCTGCAACACCTAACAACTGAAGATAATCTGTATAGAGTGCACGTATGCTGCTGCATCAGTCAGGGTGGAACGGACACCATGCTTTGTGGCATGTGAAAATGGGTGTCAGCATTCAAGCTTCCCTTGGTCAGCTCCTCAGCACGGGTCTGTTTGGAAAATCACAAGCTACAAGAGAATAAGACCCAATGTTGCTCACAGGGGTCCTTTCTGCCTTGACACTGGTCACTCAAAGGTGTGGATTCCCCCAACCTGCAGCTTACAGGCAACATTTTTCCTGCAAGGTCACTTGACGCTGGACCTACCCCTGCGCATACCTTCATGCTATAGTTGCCCATGGGCCAGTGATGGTTGGGGGTCGCTGCCCGAGGGGTTCCGCAGCTCCCCACAAAGCCTGCTGGGACCCAGGCTGACTGTTTAGCAGGAGAGCCAATTTCATCACTCCTCTGCACTACCGTATGTCTGGAAGGTCTGGACATAAATACAAGTCAGCTCCTGAGGCCTGGAGCACAGCCAGGTCCACAGATAGATAAATCCAGCTGCCCACATTCCCAGCACCTGCTGCCAGCCACGCTAACGCACGCCAGAAGCTCACTTTGGATGCTCCCATTATGCACTCACATTTCGAAGGAGACTACAAGTCGCTGTGCTCTAACTAGCCTATTTTAGAGCATGCATTCCTCTCCCCAGGACTTGTCCTGGCCCCCAAGTGACAGGCACTGATCCCCAGCCCACTAACAGACGGCAGGAGGAGTGGCATGGTGGTTCTGCTCACCTGTCCTGGCACTCCTCCTTCTGGTGTCTCTCCAGCAAGGAGCGGGGGAACTGCCGCATGCAGAAGCCACACTCTGAGGGCAGCTCGCTCACTGCCTTCTCCACAGCCAGGTTTCGGCAACACAGGCTCTTGCTGATCTCACAGCGGCAGTTGGGACAGGTGGCCTGCTCCTCCTTCAGCCGGGCATCCGCCAGCAGGTGGATGAAGCAGCCGGCACACATGAGGTGCCCGTTGGTGCACTACGGAGGAAAGGAGAGGAGCATGAGGCCTCCCGTGTTATGCTGGAACAGACACAGCAGAGGGTCACCCACTCCTTCACACAGCTCGCATCCCAGGCTCACTTGTAATCAGGGGGGAGCACGGTCCTGCTTCAAAAGCAGGTGGGGTCAGCTGGGCCCATTCACACCCTTTCTGCAGGCACTGAGCCCAGCCCATACAGTTGGGGCTGCAGGACCCTGTGGAAGGATGGTTTTACACTGCAATGTACCACAGGTGTTGGATGGATCAGACGCACTGAACCACTTAGTTTATACTGCAGCACTTAGTCTTTAAATCCAGCACAGAGGCCTGGTTTGTTTCACTGTCATCTTGAGTGAGACCTGGAAACAGCAAGTCCTTACAATTGCGACCATCTTTAGCAGTAACTGCTGGGAGACCAGACTGCAAACCTGTCAAAGCCATGCTCTTCCCTCTTTATGAGACCTGCCCTGGGCTCTGCCCCTGGAAAAGGCCAGGAAGACTGACTAAGAAGACTTCCACCTCCAACTCATCTGCACCAGCTGACCTACAGGGCAAAACCACCGGGGCAGAAATGTGAGTGAATACCATGCTAAAGTACTCACGTGTAAGCCAGGGAGCTGTTGGCTTGCTTCTCCCTAGGTGTTTTAAGAGCCAGGGACATAATTAGCCATGTTAGTCGGAAGTCAATAACAGGCAGGGTAGATTTAAAACTTATAGACTAACCAAAAGAGGTACAGAAATACACACATCCATATTTCCATACATATCTATCTAGCTACACTCTCTGTGGTGGCGGATGACAGAACAAGTTGCAGCACGGGAAGCTGAGGTTAGATATTAGGAAAACTTTCTCACTAGGAGGGTGGTGAAGCACTGGAACAGGCTCCCCAGAGAGGCTGTGGACTCTCCATCCTTGGAGGTGTTTAAGACCTGGCTGGACAAAGCTTTGGTTGGGATGATGTAGTTGGGGCTGGTCCTACTTGGAGCAGGGGGTTGGACTAGATGTGACCTCCTGAGGTCCCTTCACACTCTCACTTTCTATGATTCTATGATGCTACCTACCTACCTATCTATTTTGGCTTGTCTGTAAGGTTTAAATTACCCTGCCTTCCACTTAAGAGCAAGGGTCAGACCTTCTGGGATGTAGCACCTCAGCCACAGGGATTCCTGCCCCACACTCATGGTCAGCCATGGGACTGACAGAAAGGACCACTGCTCTAGCTTGGTTTTAATATGGATGGATTTAGACAAATTGATGAGGCAGCCACAAGTCTGGTGATAGTCCCAAGCAGTGGCCTGCAAATGAACAAGCATCTTGGATCACAGTACCTAGGAATTTCATGGCCTTGTGGCACCATGCTCTTCTCTGCCCAACAAAAGAAAATGAATCGTCTTCCGCCCAACACCCGGCATTAACTAAAGAAGGAAGGGAGGGAGGAATGCCCTCCTCCACCACTGGGGAGGATGAAAACACACCATTTTCATAGTTTCATAGTTTCTAGAGTTGGAAGGGACCTGAACAGATTATCAAGTCTGACCCCCTGCCTTGGGGAGAACGAGTGCTGGGATCATAACACCCCAGCCAGATATCTATCCAACCTCCTCCTGAAGTCCGCCAAGGTAGGGGAGAGCACCACCTCCCTCAGGAGCCCATTCCAGAGCCTGGCAGCCCTAACCATAAAGTAATGCCTCCTGATATCAAGCCTGAACCTGCTCTCAATCAATCTGTGGCTGTTATTCCTTGTTATCCCAGGTGGTGCCCAGAGGAACAGAGCCTCACCTATTTTCTGCTGGTCCCCCCTGGTGAGTTTATAGACAGCCACCAGACCCCCTCTCTTGTGGAGGCTGAATAGATTCCAGCCCTTTAGTCTATCTTCGTAGGGCCTGGCCTGCTGCCCCTTGACCATGTGAGTGGCCCTCCTCTGGACCCTCTCAATGTTAGCCACATCCCTCTTGAAGTGCGTCGCCCAGAACTGGACGCAGCACTCCAACCGCGACCTGACCAGCGCCGCATGGAGGGGAAGGATCACTTCCCTGGACCTGCTTGTGATGCATCTGTAGATGCAAGACAAGGTGCGGTTAGCCTTACTGAGGTGCGGTTAGCCTTATTTTACTTTTCCTCTCCTCTAATTCAGACTTGCAATTCAGGCAGGGGCTGGCCCTGATGATCACACTGCCGGCATGCTTCGCTAGCAAGACTTCAGGAAGCTCATAAGCACATAGGAGGAGCTCTTGAAGATCTGTCTGCCAGAACCTATGTGCTATGAATGAACCTGCAGTTCTGGGCACTGTCAAAGCCAGATCTCAGCTCGTGTTTCTTTGGACTTGCCCTCGGGCATACTGCACCCCTGACTGCCCAAGCCCTGACTGAGTACAACCACTTCAGTGCCAGGTCCCTGAACACTGGAACTGGGGCTGAACGCAATTAAACTGCTAATGTAGGCAGGACAAAGCTGCTTTAACCCCCTTGACCTGTAAATAAAATGCTATGGGCTCCTATCCCAGCAGCCAAGGAGAAATCCCTTAGCTGTCAGCAGGGGGCCAGGGATGGGCAGCAGCTCCACAAGCCAGTATCCCACACACCACAAAGCATTTCCTCCTGCAATTAGTCCCCCAGGGCAATCAGCCTGAGTCAAAGCAAGTAGATTCAACACCAGAGGTTCTCAACTGCTTTAGACTCCCGGCATCCTTCAGCAAATGCCAGCTCCCAGGTTTCACTTGTTTTTGACTACTGAGGATTTAATAGCAACCTTCAACTCCATGCAGGGTAGAGCCAAAAAGGATGGACCTGGACTGTTTTCAGTGGTGGCAGATGACAGAACAAGGAGCAATGGGCTCAAGTTACAGCAAGGGAAGTTGAGGTTGGATATTAGGAAAAACTCTCTCACTAGGAGGGTGATGAAGCACTGGGCCAGGCTCCCCAGAGAGGTGGTGCAGTCTCCATCCTTGGAGGTTTTGAAGACCTGGGTAGACAAAGCCTTGGCTGGGATGATGTAGTTGGGGCTGGTCCTGCTTGGAGCAGGGGGTCGGACTAGATGTGACCTCCTGTGGTCCCATCCAGCCCTCATTGTCTGTGATTTTACAACTGCACCCCTTACAGCGCTAGCACTACATGGCACCCCGTTGCACCCTTGGAAGGCTCTCAAGACACCCCAGCGTGCTACAGCACCTGGGTTGACAATCACCGCTCTACACAGTTGAATCAGTCTATCTGGAGCGACGCGATATCCATCACGGTGCCATAAATCGCCCAATGGGACAAGTCAAGCGTGACCGAACAACGAAAAGGCAGGTATGGACAGAGCATAGGATGTGTGCCAGAGGCTGCAGCCGATGCAGCTCAGCCTGCCGGCACTTGTTAAGTCCTGTGTTGCCTGCTCGGTACTAGAATTTCAGTATATGATCACTAACACATTCAAAGATGCCTTTTACAGTGAAGTAAATCAGAGAGTCATAGAGCCACCAGGCTGGCAAGGCTCTCAGGTCACAGCTAGTCCAGGCTCCTGCTCCGGGCAGGATCAGCCCTAAGAAGTGCTTGCCTCGACTGTTCAAACTGCACAAGCAACCCTCCTCCACAGCCACCAGGCCCAAAAGCACCAAGAACACCCTCTGACCTGCTCCAGGTAAAGCAGGAGACAAGGACACTGGTAATGTCCTGCTGCTGCAAGACAGGAAGGAGTTTGTGAAGTCCATATGTCCTAAGGAAGCCGGTGTCTGAAAACCACTCATTCAGGCTTTGAAGAGGGCAATATCCTACTCTTCAGAAGTCTCTAAATCCTAGAACAGGGTACCGTCCTACAAGCCACAAATCCAGTCAGTCACCTCGCCTTACCCGCAGTCAATCTGTAGATCAAGCTGGTGCTGTTCTTTGCAAGAGAAAGCTACCGTGCCAAATGGGCATGTGAGATTCCAAACAAGATCAGCCTGCCCTGAGCAAAGTCCATGTAATTTAGACCGTTCTAGGACAACAAGCTTCACCCGTGCACCCTCCGTCAGAGGCCTGCCTTCCAGTGTTGAGGCTCTGCCTGGGTGTCGGAAAGGAGCAGAGAAATACTGGCAGGTACTGACAAAGGCAGGCTTTTCCTAAGAGACAAGCCATGGGCACACCAGCAGGCAGAGTGGCCTCAGGTTAATCTCTAGCCCTGAAAGCCCAACAGCAAGGAGAGGTCAACATCCTTGCAATAAGGAGGCTCCTGGACTTCTGAGCCAGCCACAGATGCCAAGCTGCTTCTATCCAGCCTTGGCCTTTTATTTGCAAATTCCTTTGGGCTCTTTGCTTCCTCTCTATCTTATCAGGAATTTCTCTAGCAGCTGCTGAGAATGCTCCTCTTTGTCTTTTGTCCTCGGAGCATACAAAGGCTTGTCTGGTGTGTTCATTCAGGCACCAACCTGTGCTTGCTGTGCTACTGTCTAGGGACCCTGGGTAGCAGGACTGAAGCCAGGGTGTTTCTCTCCCATCTTTCCACCAGCCCCAGCAGGCTAATTCAGGAGAGGGAATGAAGTGTACTACACATCTTGGCTCTTCCCGAATCCATGCTGTTCATTAACAGACATCAGAGAGAAGTGGCCCTCCTGGGGGATCCCATCTGATGCTAGGGAGCAGTCCATCTAGAGGGCCATTAGATGCCCCCAGCCATCAGCAAAACTGCTTTCCCTGAACAGTGGGCAGCTCAGAACACAGCCAGGCACACAACCCGTACACAAGCTCGCCTTTGAGGCCTATCACATGGAGGCTCCATCTCACTGGCCTTTTATTCTCCCTCCCTGCTGCGCATCCAGTTTTGCTTTGCTATTTCAGCCTTTTAACCCTATTCTCTGCATGACTGTTCCTTACGGTTTCTGGCCTCTGCCTCTTCACATGCAATTTCACGCTTCCTGGCTTAGATCACGCGCAACAAAAGCTCTGTAATTGTTTGCATAAAGCTTACATGTTGAAAGTGCCTGCCGGACCCAGGTTTCTTTGTGACACAACGACGTTAACGGGGCAAATACGGAACACGATTCAGAACTGGCGAAGCCGGAGGAAGAAATCAAATCCTCTCACTTGTGTTTCTCTTGGAACATGGAGAAAGGAATAATATTACTGCACCTCCCCGGGGGTCAATTCCCCCCCTTCCTGAGCTGTTTTTTGGAGAAGTATTATTGGCGCAAGGGAAAGCTCCTCACATTGGCTGCACCACGTTCAGTCGACCTCCAGCTCAGCCAGGAACTGAGGCGCTCTGGCTGAGAGCTGTCTGGTGCGGGAGGAACAAGGAAGAGTGGGAGCAATTCTGCTTCCGGCAAAGCTGCTGTCTAGGATCTTTGTAAACTTGCTGGGCTCTTGCAAGTCATACAAGTGAGCAGCAGAGCAGCAGCCTCTCCCCACCCGCCCGCACAGCTGCCATGTTCCAGTTTCAAGAGAAAAATTCCTTTTAGTTTCCAGTCTTCAGATGGGCATCTGACACTCAGCCCTACCGCTATGGGGGGATCTCCAGTGGCCTCCAGTTCAGGTGCAGGTTCACTCTGGGATCCCAGGCCTGTTACCTTAATCACTGCAGAAAGAAAAATGGGTCCAGTGGGCACTTGTAATTGGCTGAAAGACTTTGGGCCTAGCAATGAGCAGAGCAAGAGCTAATCAAAAATCAGGAAGAGGAAAGGGCTACCACCTACAAGCAGAACAAACATATTGGTGGCTCACTTTTTTAAATGAGCAGGTTTAATCTATCTTCCTTAACTGTTGTTATATCCATGCATGCATTACAAGGAGATGGGGAAAGACAGGAGGGCAGGGGGATTAGCTAAAGCAAGGAACAGGCGATGAGCAGGCAGGGAAGGCTGGAAGGGACCTTGGAGGACAAAAGGTGTGAGACTCAAGTGAAGGAACGTAGGGGGAGCAGGTGGAAGAGAAGATTGTCCCCAAGGGAATCGGCCCCTGCCGGAGTGAGCAGTGGAGGCAGGGACTCAGGAGCATGGACATGGACCCTGGAACCAGAGGACACAGTGTTTAATTCTTGTGGCGCGTGCCAGGGGAACCACACAAGCTGGCAGGACAAAGCCGTGACGGACAGAACCAATTTCTCCTGCCGGCATGTGGCACTTACTTCAAGCAGGGAGACAGGACTGTGTTCCAGGTCTGGATGTGATGGGGATTGAGTTTCAGGACCCCTGTATCCTTATCCACCCCACACCTCCAAGTCTTCCTATCAGAATGGGGGCTGACAGGGCCCCCAGAATTCATCTGGGGATGGTGGAGAAGGGCAGCTGGGTTGGCTGGCTTTATCAATATAGATTTTAGTCTATAAAGGTGAGTATCTGCGCTGCCTTCTGACTGAGGTCGGACTAACACCGCAAGTTACCTCTCAGAGGTACCTCAGCCTCACGAGGCCTTGCAGCAGAAGGAAGCAAGCTTTGCAGCTGTACCCATTTTCCTTTAGCGAGCGCAAGGAAAGGACTGCAGCACCTTGAACTTCACTGGGGTCACTGGGCCCTGGCAAGCTCCAATCCACCTCATCACTGGGCAAGCACAGAACGCAGGCGAGCAAAGGCATGACCCGACAGACAGTTCAGGCAGCGAAGCTTCACATCAAGCTGTCGAGCATGGCCGTGGCCTTTGCTCTGCAGAAACCAATGGCTTGGCCCCTCCCCTCACCCATCCACTCAAAGATCCCTGATTTCCAGCACCAAGGGGGAGGGTTGAACCTTGTCCCTCTCCTGGCTCTTCCATCTGCCCTAGGACAGAGGGTCCCCTCTCAGGAGACTGAGGAAATCTGACTGCAGAATTACTTCTGGGAGTTGCTCTTCCTCTCTGTCCCCCATTCCTTGGGAGCAGGACCCATCACCCACTCTCAACACATGTAGCTGGCTTGTTCTAGACCTTTGTCAAGCATTCGCTCATGCTCCAGGAGACAAGCGCGTGAGTGTAACTAGGCACAGGCACTAGAGCAGCCGCCCATGACGGCAGAGGCACCCACATGCCCGAGATCATTATCTGCAGCAGAAATATGGAGCCAGCTCTCCTAAGTTTCCACGGGAGCTAAAATCTCCATCCATTCCTCCCCTTTCAATGGCATCTCCCAAGACCCAATCTGCAAGCCAAGTCCCAGGGCAGGCCCGGTTAGTTCTGCACCCAGCTCAGTCTCACCTTCCTCGCAGGACTCATGCATAAGCCTCTGCACTTCACCAAGGTGCTTTTAAACACAGGGTCCACCCCCAAGAGCTGCCTACAAATATAGGTTGTGCTTGTGGCTTCTTTAGCATCAAGGCCTAACCCAAAGCTGTTCTGCCTGTTTCTGACATTAAAAAAATCCTTGTGCTCTCTAGTCTCCCACAAAGCCCTGCAAAATGGGATGGGAATGGTCTTAGAGGATGAGCCCATGGACAATGTACTGCAAAGGCAACTCAAGTAGAGTAGACCACCCAGCCTGAGATGCCTGAATGCACGTCCTTACCTTGGGGGATACCTGAGGAAGCTCCCCTCCTCCCAGCACAACCCCACATCTTTGCTTAGCTGAGGGTAACTCAGTTCTGTGCTGTCTTTGGGAAGGGAGGTGCCAAGGATGTTGGCAAAGCAAGCAAGGAATTGGCTGGGGGGTAAGAGAGAGAACAACTCAAAAAAGTGGGGTTTGGAAAAGGTAAGATGAGAGCTTTCGTTTTCCGTCTCATCGCACACAAACAGGGGGCAGCAAATGAAACTGGAAAGGGAGTTTAATCAGGCCCCAGGACAGAAAATCCTTTTTCCACTGAAGGTGTCACTGAACTGACAAAGGAGCAATGGTGCTCACCTACGGCAGGTGGTGAGAAGCCGGCACAAAGCACCGAGACACAAACTCCCCAGCCACAGAAATGCTCATTTGTCTCTCAGCTCTCATCAGAATAGCTTCTCTATATTTAATCCTGTCTCGCACTTGCATACCAAGGTGGTAAGCGCTTTGGGATTTCAGAAGCTCCAGACAATCACAGCCTGTCTTCTCAGGCAAGAGCGGGACAGAAATGTCACAGAAACAGAAGGGCTTTGGGAGAACGGAGACAAAACCAATGAAAAAGTCTTGACATGCCACGAGACTCTAGTCTGACAGGGCACTTCCAGCAGCTCACTCAACACATAGCACTTGTGCACCGGGATGTTTTGAAAGGGGGCTGAGGCTGGACTGATTCTGGACATTTGTTCTACCTACGAACTCACAAGAAAGAGTGGCTTTGGATTCCAGGCTGCAGAGCCCATTCACACATCATCTGGAGAGGTCTCTGCGAAAGTCTGCGAGCTTCAGACAGATCCAAGTTACTAGAGGTTGGGTAGTTTTTAAAGGATTGATCTCTACCTTAGCTGGTTTTAGTGCTGAGGACCAGCAACTATCAATAGGTGCAGTATGACAAGATGCAGGAGAACATTTCCGGGCAGCCTAGGAAGCACCAGCAGAGCTGAATTTCCCCGAAAGCTGTGCGGTTCAGTGAGCCAATCCTGTTTGCTCCGTGGTGCAGCAAAGACAGAGGTAAGAGCAGGGCAGCAGTGGCAGGACTCAGAGTGAGTCCAAGGAAACCACAACACCTTCGATTCCTACTGAGGAAAGCACAAGTTAGCATCTCACCACGAGAAGACCCAAACAAGCTTGCCATTTGCTAGAGGCAGCGGTTAATTGTCTAACTGCTGTCACGAGTTACCAGGGGGAGGTCTGAGGCTCAAAACTGCACTGCAATTAAAGTAATGCCACCACTGCCCTGACAAGGGAGGGAAAATCAGACACACGGCGCACTGCACTGCTAAGCACCCACAGGCGCCAGCCTCAGATACCTCCTGTCTTCCAAACAATTAGGCCTCCCTTCTTCCCTTATAGTTGCCCTAAAGACACAGATATTCTGCACCTGGTCTGAACATCTATGTCAGGCAGTGGGCTTCCTGAACAACTCCTCCAGCGCTGCCACAGGAAATGTAAGGACAGAGGGAATGAACGTGAACAACGCTCCCATGCTAAACTGCAGGCAGCGTCTTCACAATAAGGCTTACGATGGAGCGGGTCACGGGGACACAGGCCCTTAGACTAGACTGCATACCAGTAGAAATGGTTCCCCGATAAGCCCCCCCCCCCCCCCCCCCCCCCCCCCCCCCCGAAATGACAGCCCAGCCCTTAGAAGAGAGAATTCTACGATGCTTCCTACATGTTAGGTACAATTACAAGAACAGCTCCTGTGTTTGGGAGTGAAAGAAAACCAGGCTCTTCAGAGAGCTGGAATGGCCAGGGTCAGGCTGGTGACCAGCTTCCAGCAGATACTGGGTGTCTCATGGTGCTTATATGGGGAAGTGCTGAGAGTTGTGACAGCCAGGGAGGATCCACGGGGGGTGGGGACAGCAGTGCCGCTGCTCCCCCCCGACTTTAAAACCAACTTTCCACGGAGAGGCAGTAGTGGCATTTCTATTCAGGCAGGGCCGAGGGAGGCAATTGACTTCATGGCTCATTAGAAACCTACTGTACCTGCTAATTTAATCCATTCTCTCCTTTTTTAAAGGCCTTGATGTTGCCCTTCTCCAGCTATCCTTCCTTCTGCAATTTGCTGTCTGTTAGGCATTCCTGGAAATCTCTCTCCTCCATTTCACAGCTCCTTAGTGTTTTCAGCTCTAGCTAAAAACCTTAACATGGACATGGTAATAGTAACTCAGGTGTAGAAATGACTGAAGGATTAGAGGTGCTGTCAAGATGCTCAAGACGACTAGATTTAGTTTTGAGTCGGAATCAGAAAGGTACATTAAACTCTAATGACTGCAGGACTAACAAAACAATCTCTTTTGACTATTTTGTGGCCTAGTTTGTTGTGTTTTTTTAACAGGATCTATAATCTAGCAAATTAACGCACATTCCAATTAGATTTGTTTTTGATTTGGTGTTAAACTGAGTAATATGGTGCTTGGTCTCTGGCATATTAATAGTGCTTCTAGTTTCTCTTTAACTGGAGAAAAAAATATGTGCTGTGTTATACATGAAGATAACACCACACCACCTGCACCCCCCTTTTCTAAATCCTAGATCCAACCATGGGGACAGCACAGCAATATCCCATGCACACTGAAGACCTGTGCTGTGGGCTGGACCCAGGTCTCCCTTGCAACTACAGTACTGCACCTTCCCAACACAGCTACAAAGCATCTTAAGTTGCTGCAGCAAAATGTGGGTTGTTCCAGGAGAATCTGGCCTGGGCTGACATTCACGAGGCTGACGGTAGGGTAGATTTGCACCTTTACAGGTGAACTAAATCTGAGATGTAGAGCAGGAGCATTCATAAGTACAGGGTTGGCTACATCTGGAGTCCTGTGTCCAGCTGTGGGCCCCCACTACAGAAAGGCTGTGGACGCATTGGAGAGAGTCCAGCAGAGGACAATGAAAATGGTTGTGGGGCTGAGGGACAAGACTGGTGAGGAGAGGCTGAGGGAACTGGGCTGATTGAATCTGCAGAAGAGAAGACCGAGGGGATTGAATAGCAGCCTTCACCTCCCTGCAGGGGGGCTGCAAAGAGGATGGAGCTGGGCTGGTCTCAGTGGGGGCAGATGACAGGACAAGGAGCAATGGGCTCAAGTGCAAGGGACGTTTAGGTTAGAAATTAGGAAAAATTTTCTCACCAGGATGGTAGTAAAGCACTAGAACAGGTTACCCAGAAAGGCTGTGGGATCTCCATCCTTGGAGGCTTTGAAGACCTGGATAGACAAAGCCCTGGCAGGGATGATGTAGCTGGGGCTGGTCCTGCTTTGAGCAGGAGGTTGGACTAGATGTGACCTCC
The DNA here is from genome assembly GCF_030867095.1 of Alligator mississippiensis. Lineage (NCBI taxonomy): Eukaryota > Metazoa > Chordata > Crocodylia > Alligatoridae > Alligator > Alligator mississippiensis. Next base: position 1,630,167 of record NC_081826.1, read on the forward strand.
TGGGGTCCCTTCCAGCCTGAATTTTCTGATTCCATCAGATGCTGTGAAGAGACTGCTGAAAGCAGCAATTAGAATATAAAAGGTAGGGAAGGGTGATCTGCTTAGAGAGGCAAGGGGAATAAGAGAGAGAAAAGTAAATCAGTTAACCCACTGATGGACGCAGGGCTTTATAAAGGCTGATCCAGGTAATGGGATAAGAATCCATAGTCTCGGTGTAGACCGTTCTTGACACAACCCAATCTGTGGATGACTTCTTGCTCAATTTCTCATTCAAGTTCATTTTTAAAGTGTTGCTGTCTAGGAACAGCCAGTGATGCATCATCCAGGGAGGTTGAAGTGTTCAGCCACAAGCCTGGCTGCCTTTCTGGTATCGATGCGAGATTGGTGTTTATTCATTTTTACATGCCAGGAGTACCCCGTGTGTCCATGGCAGACAGCAGCGTGGCACTGTAAGGAGGTGATGGCATACATGACATTGGCAGGAGTGCAGGTGAATAAACCACGGATGTTACAGTCCGTGTTCTTTGGTTGAGTGATGAGGTCTGCATTGATGAGGGGGCACAGCTGCCATCTTGGTACACAACAGGGTCTGATGCCTTGGAGAGGAGTAAGGCAGCCTGGAAAGATGCTGTTTGAGACTAGGGGGCTGGCTGGCTGTCCCCATGGCCTGTCATTTTCCAGAAGGGATTGGGGAGCACTCATGATGTCTCTGAGGTGTTGACACTGGGGGCGGTAGGTGACAACCAGGGGGATTCTGCTGTAGCAGGTCAGAGTGGGGCTGGGGCTGGGGCTGGCTCTGGTGATTTGAGCAGCTACAGTTTTACAATTGTGTCAGGGTCTCTGCTCTGGATCCTCCAGGTGTGGACCCCGGTTGGTGGGCACGTGCCAGCTATGGGACCAGACCACAAGGCATGAACTGGTGGGGCCCAGCTGGCAAACAGATGGACACCAGGAGCCATGTAGGAAGGAACCCCACCATCTGTCATGACCCGGACCCACCACTGCAGGGGATGGCAATGATAGCTCCCGGCTCGGTGGGGGGGGAGAAAGGACACACACTGCTTTACACAACCTACACTAAGCAGCCCCCAGCTGTGCAGTGTACAGGGCAGCATTTAGTGCAGGAGCCACAAGCTATGGAGGTGACCACTAACAGACCCCAGGAGCTACAGCCCTGCCAGGCAGCACGTCTGGGCAAAGGACACTTTCCTATGCTTGGTTTTCATGCTCATGCAGTTGACATACAGGCAGGGACACAGCAACTTATTCTGGATTCAAATGAAGGTGAAGGGGGCATGTGGGAATTATTGTGAGCAGGGAGGACCTGGTCCCACAGATCACTTCTGGGGCATCAGGAGAAGTTGCAAGTGAGCAAGTTTGTTCTCTGCAGGGATATCCCTGGGTTCCTGCATGTGCTGAGTGAACTCCCGTTATTCAGCAGTCTCTCATTGTACAGCAGGAAGTTGCAGTGGATTGGGACTGGCTCGTGAGAGCTACGCTCGAGACGGCCACACAAAGGATGTGTCATAACAGCAGGGGGAGCTTACAGAGCGAGGTGCAGTCGTGCTGACACTGAACAGTAACGGCAAGGAGGGGAGCTTGTTTGCCACAGGGAACTTTATTCAAAGTGGGCACACAAGCCAGCCGGGCCAGCAAGGAACGCAACATGCATCTCAGCAGGTGCAAGAGAAATGCATGTTCCTCTCCATGCTCCAGCAGCAAGGGGGTTTGCCTGAAGAAGAGGGGCTGTGGCAGACAGGGCCTTGTTCTGACTGACTGAGGTTGGACTGTACTAACCCAAGGCACTGATCTCTGGGTGAAAGCAATGGGGCTCTCTATTTCTCAAAGACTTCCCCTGGGAACAGTCTCCCCACCCTGAGCATCTCCCTCCTCCTCCAACTGCTACGTGGCAGAGAGCTTCTCCTGGAAGTTGTTCCCCTCCCTCTTCTGTTATTTCTGCTTTTCCTCTCCCTGCTCCTCATTGTAAGTGCTCCAGAAACACCTCCCCATTTTGCCTAGCACACATGTATGGCAGGACAATCACCACTGAAAAACACGGCTCCCCCTTTTCTCCTCAGGATTGCTGGAGACCCTGAGAGGTGACAATCCCCATTCAGTCTTGGAATACAAGGCCAGCTTGGAAGTCACAGGCTAGAAACTGAGGACACAGGCTTCACCTGCACCTGTAAAGAGGTGGGTGCTATTTAATTGCCACATTGCTGTATCAAAGGAAGAAGGCCACTGCAGCAGACATGGCAATTCAACACAGCACAATGCTTCAATAGCCCTTGACCCTGCACACGCAGCATCACTGTAGGGGCTCTCATGTCACTTATGACGTTCCTTAGGTATTTTTCACATGGGGGAAGGGGGATGGTGCTTGTATGTTTGCAGCTGTTACATTACTCCTGCCATCAACCAGCAGTCTGGGGGCAGAGCCCAGGAATTTTTGCTCTTGCCGAAACAGGGATGGCATGGCTAGGGAGTCCTGGTGTTCCCTGAATTCCCAACAGGCCTACAAGAGAGGTAGGGGTAGGACTGGGAGAATGAGGGAAAGAGATGGCAACTTTGACCCTTTAACTGGGCAGTGGCAGCAAAACTAGACAGCTCTTCCTCCAGTGCTTGAACTTGTACAGCTATGGGCCGAGCAAAGCTGCACACCTGCTGGGGAAGCATTAGGCCTCCTCTGCCCCCATCAACTGCACTGACGCTGCTGCAAGGTGTCTGTGATGCATCCAGTGTCACACAGATACAGCGGGTAAGGGTCAGCTCCCAGTCCTTCCCCGCTGCAACGTGGCTCTTGGAGCCTCCACCACCACTGAGGTGCAAGGCATGCTGTGGTTGCACTGGCTTGCTTTGATTCTGACTCGATAGGAGACTATATAGCATTGTGCTCTAGTTTATTAACATTGCAGACCTCGATGATCCAAAACCAGCCCATCTCAGACTAACTGGGGAGCAAGGGAACAGTCATTCAGCTGCCCCCTGCAAACTTTATTAGATGTAATTTCTGACACACAAAGCGGTAGTGGCAGGGGCATGCATACTGAAGAGGATAGATCAGCTTGGTAGGTGAGCTTGGCATAAATAAAATGTGCGCGAGTGTACAGCCAAGTGTTCCAAGATGCAAGACTTGGAGGTTCCTACAGAACAAAATCACCCTCGTAGGGAGCAACACTTAAAAATGCAGCCCCGTGCACCCAGCCCCGGGGTTGCTGCTGATACTCAGCTGCCTACGAGGTTCTTACACCGCTGTGTCCAGAAGGACAATGAGAAGTTCACTTGCCTCGGCTGGGGAATACCCAGTACAAGCTGGGAGATGGCACGACTGCTCCATGAAGCACTGAAGCCACAAGGAAAGAGGGGTCAGGGAGGAGCTGTGAGAATTGACCCCACACCCACATAACTCAGGCTCTAGGTGCTCCACCCACTTAACTGCACCAAGAAAGGGGGTTGGGGGCAACAGCTAGCTAGCAGGCCCCACCATGTAGCAAAAAAAATGTGCAGCAAGATCCACTGGCTAGAAATCACAGCTGGACTTTCTTAATTATTATTTAAAACAATGAGGGGAACCAGCCACCAGAACATACCGACGGCTGTGATGGAATCTCCATTGCTGGGAATCTTTAAATCAAGCCCAAATGATCTGTTCAGGTCAAGCGAAGATCATCCTGAAGCAGCCCCAAAGCAGGAGGTCAGACTAGGTCAGCACAAGGGTCCCTTCTTGCCTCATGACCCAAGTATGAGGCTCAAAAGAACTGCCCACACCCTAAAGCTTCTTGTACCAGGAGCAGCTTTTCCATGGGCACAGCTGAGCTGCGGTATCAAGCCTCCTGCTAGGGGAGGAAGTCCATATATTCATTTCTTTACAGACCTGCTTGTCCCTCCTGGCAATGTCCATGCACTAGTTGTTGAGCAACGTAGCTGAGGGATGGGGTTTAGTCGGTCTCCAATCCCCTCTTCTCCCAAAATTAGTGCCAGAGTTTGCCTTGAAGCAGCTGGCTGTGTCCTCAAAGGACATCTCCAATAGTCAGTTCTGACAGACTGTGATGGCAGTTGCTGTGAAGCTAGGCAGGCAGTGCTCTTTGCAGCTTATCTGCTTCCTAAACTGGGCACTGGGGAACAAGGATTTGTGCCACTGGATCCATTACAGCAGTGATCTCCCAGCCCAATAGCCTCAGGGCAGACTGGCACAGCGAGGGACCTCAACATGCATCCGAAAGAAGGGCTGCAACACTTAGGGCCACTGGAGAGCTGTGTGGGTGCAGCATAACACGTGTGTGATGAAGGCACAAGATCCAGGCAGAGCCTGATCGCTTCAGGCTGATTTCTGGTAGGAATTTTGTGAGTGAGCCCTCCAAGCACCACAAGTTCAGATGTGGGCAAGACTGTCTAGATCAGTGGTTCTCAATCTTTTCTGTACCAGGACCCATTTGTAAACACTGATGGCCAGTCCTGACCCAGTAAATAGTTTAAATGATAGAAAACAGCCCCCTGGCCCTCCTGGTAGCCCTCACTCCCAACCTGCTGCTCCCCACCCCCACGCTGTGGGGTGGGGGGATCCCAAGAAGCACCTTGCAGGCTGGAACTTTGCCAGCCTGCAAGGGAAACCCAGGTTCCCACATTTTGTTCCATTAAAGGAGAATCCATTTTTAAAGTTTGTTTGTGACCCTTTCATATATTCTTGTGACATTTCTGGGTTGCAACTCACAGGTTGAGAAATACTGGTCTAAAGCACCCATCTTCACTGGGCAGCTGGACCATGAGATTTTTTTTGGAGGGATGGGGGTGGGGTGTATGTGGTTTTAAAGAAACCCCAAGCAAAGCTTGCTCCTGACTCAAGACAGAACATCAAACCCCAAGCTCAGGTGCCTACAGCAGTGCACGAACAGGTCACCCAAGCTAAAAGGTCACTTTGGGGGAAAAAGGTAGCAGCCATGTGCAGTGCAAGGCATAAGTACAGAAAAAGTAAAAAACTAAACTGCAAGCTTTCCTGCTCAAAGCTTAGAGATAGGCATGCCAAGGCTCCTTACAGGATGCAAGAAGAGTGAAGCACTCTCATATATGCATCTACGTGCAACTAATCTCAGGTACGATAGAGCACCTGGGACCATGAAGCATCAGCATCTCAGGTCACCCCTGCTCCTTCCTCCTATGGGCTCCCCCCCCAGTGAAACACTGCCTTGGACTGCTGCCCAGGTAATGATTCCAACACGCCCAACTCCACAAGCAGACACTGAAGTATTGAGGATCTGTAGCAACTCCCTAATCCAGACTGACCAGGTCAGCTGCGGAGCCATTTGCTCCGTCAATACCCTCTGCCAAAATTCCCCTTTCTTTCTCGAGTTCTAGGATGTGCACACAGTCTGAGCCCCAAGCACATATCCATCCCAGTGGGTGACGTCTGATCAGTTAACTGTACCATGATTCTCCCTGAGGATGGAAGAAATTAGACCAGCAGCACTGCTTAGGCTGCAGTCTCCTCAAGGGCTTAGGCTGCTGGAGGCTCTGGAGACGCTAGTGAAAATGTCCCAGAGCAATCATGCTTGGCTTAGCAACCCCTGGAGTCTCTCTGGATGCCCAGAAGGAGACACTGAGGCAGACAGCTTAGGGCAGCAGCAGCTCACACCCAAGAAGTGGCTCCAAGAAGTTTTAAGCTACAGACAGTGATCGCCCTACCCTTACACCTAGGACAGAGTGATGGATTCAGAGCCACACGTGCCCAGTCACAGGCCAAACCCGTCTCCCTCCCTCCAGGGACCAAAAGAAAAGGTATTTAGGGATTTAACTTTCTGGGCCTGCAGACCTCTTACAGGCTTCAGCTCCTATTCTGAAGAGCTGCTCCACAGCTTGCAGAGAAGCTGGATTGCTGCACAGAAGAGTAGTTATCTCACTACAGGTAATTTCCAAACACCAAATGCTACTACACAAGAATGAGACAGGTCGCGTTCAGAGCCGACTAGTGTCCCATGAGCCACCAGTTCCTCTCACCTGCTGGGGATGGTTCTGGACAGGAAAGGAAGAGGAAGTGATGAGAACAATGCCAGTCCCAAGCAGTGAGCCACAGACAGGCAAATGGACCAGCCAGCAGAACTATAATAAAAAACTGCTGCCACAGCACTCTGCCTCAGAAAGCGTTTAATCTTCCCCGCTGCAACAGAGACAGAGATTAGAAAGGCCTGCCCCCCTCACGGAGAAGATCAGTGACGTGTCTGCGTCAGACATTAATTGTTCCAATCCCGAAGTGGAAGGTTCTCCCTGCTAACCTAGGAGCAAGGTAGGAGAGCAGAGAGGAGTGTTGCAGAACTTCTGCTCCAAAGACACCACCCAGGAGAAAGACACCACTATACAGAAAGAGCCAAGCAACTTTCTTCTGCAAACCCTCTTCCTTCGAGGTGGAAATCCTTTAGCTGCTCTTTGGCCAGTAGAAGTTGTGCTTTACATTAGGGACTGGACTGTTGTTGTAGCCATGCTGGTCCAGGAAGTATGCGCAAAGCAAGTTCTTTTGGGCAATCTCTCTTTTTGGACCTAATGACAAGTTGGGAGAGATGCTAGGTAAGTTTTGGGGGCAAGATCCCCTTGTTCACGTTTCTTGCTTCTTGAGATGCTTTAATCCAGCCTGGAGCAGAGGGCTGGACTAGACAGCCTCATGATGTTCCTTGGAGCTCAACTTTCCTATAATATGAAGGACAAATTTACAGCTTAGAAAGGTTCTTTGTATTTTGACCAGCTAGAACTCAAAGTCTAAATGGTGACTTCCTTGATTATAGCTGTCTAAATTGCTTTCTAGGTGTTAAGCCACCTGTAAGACATCTACTTGCATCTGAACACGTTTAGACCCAGCTTCCGTTGGGCCCACATAGTTGGATAACCAATCAGTCTGCATCGGATGCAAAGCACAATGGGAAGAGTTCAGTTGAGCATATGCAGATCTCTCCTCCCCCCATTCCCCAAAAAGGGAGAGACTAGATGGGGTTGGTCCTGCTTGGAGCAGGGGGTTGGATTAGATGTGGCCTCCTGAGGTCCCTTCCCACCCTCATTTTCTAGGATTCTAAGAGCAAGAAGACTCAAGAATCTAGGAAATTTGGCAGCCTGAGAAGCCACTAGGGCTGATAGGGCTGACCTGCCAAGGTGGGGAAGTGAAGAACTGTAAGTCCTTGCAGTTGAGCTGGTTAGTGCTTACATGTTTAACTGGTTCAGCTCTGAGCTACAAAGCTTCTTCTTATGGGAGCGTAGAGCACCGTACCAAAGAGAGCTTTAAAACAAAGTTCTTTGTAAAAGGGAGAACATTCCCCTCAAAGATTAACAAAGTAGTCACTTAAGAGACTCTCACTAGAACTCACACGTAGCCAACCCACCGCAGGACCAGAGGTGTGTTAAAGAGATGTCTGTACTTTAGGGCTTAGCTTGTAACCAATCATTTCTACAGCTCATTATCTGTCACTGCTACTGGTCTAACTACTCCACCTCATGCCTTTTAGAGACCTGTTTATGAACTCCTTGCATCCACGTGACGACACCCAACTAAACAAAGAAATATGGTGCCATCAGGTTGAGCAGGTATTATACAAGATGACTTACGCAGAGAAATAAGAGAGAGGGAACAATGTCTGCAAGGTAGCACAGCAGCTATTTCCATCTCAAGTCAAAATACTCATATTCTGATCAAGCAGGCGGAGCTTCCCCTTAGCACTGGAGTAACTTTAGGCTCCCTGGGAATACAGTGCTCATAAATGCACAGTTTAAAAAAAAAAAGTTCCCAATCCTTTAGCTTTCACCTGCCAGTAGCGCACAGCAGACTGAAGAGTCTCCGGAGCTCAGCAGCGGATCGATCCCAGCCCCATTTAGCGTTTCCTTGCAGAGCGTCAGGGAAACAGACACAGACTGGAGGCCCAAGCTCCACTTACGACAGGCCGGTGCCAGAGTGCTGCAAAGGAGCACAACCTCAGCCAGCCCGCACAGCTTGCTTCTGTTGTACTAAAAATATGACAGGGGCTAGTCAGAGCCATTTGGCAACTGAACCAAGCAGGGGGGAGCGAGAAACACTCCAGCACCCGCTGAAAATTGCATTTTCTCCGAGGCACAAGTGTATAATTACAGCTGCTCCCACCGCCTTGGCTGTCTTTCAACCCTTTACTGGAGATTTTTGTTTTAGGCCTTGGTAAGTCATCCACTGTCAGGTGACTTTTGCAGGGGGAGGGGAAGGCCATAGGGAATCAGGAAGTAACCCAGAGATGCTGGAAAACAACCTAAGGCATGACGGACGCAGCCTACAAGCAGAGCAGGCGTTTCCTTCTGTGTTCGAGGATCAGGCAGGGGAAGCGTGGGCTCCACTGGCATGATGGCAGCACTTTGAATGCCACGACGAGTCACGAGATGGCCCACAACTTTCTCATGCAGTTATCTTGTTTCAAAGCAGCCTCGCTTCCTCTGGAAGATTTATCTCCTGTGCGGTCCCTGCATGAGCCACTTTTGGCCACTTTCTGACCCATCAGGGCCCGCCTCCTCCTAGCCTCATTAACTGTATGGTCTTACTGCTGTGGCTTTCTTCCTCAGCTGAAACCTCCCACCCCTGTTACTCCACTGTCAGGAACCGTCTTGAGTTGCATTAGGGCTGTGAGAGTTGTGACCAGTTTTTACAGAAGCATGATGCTGGCTGCTGTGGTCCCTCTGCTTTACCTGTGGCAGGTTCAGAAGTGATGTCTTGTGCTGCGTCAGGGTTGACTAAGATCAGACAACGGCTTTGTCTGGGATAGTTTGGACAGTTGGTCTAGATATGACCTCTGGAAGTCCACCCAGCTCTACTTTTCTATGATTTTTTTTGGCTGGCACAGCCAGAGCCTGCCCGTGTGTCTCCACTTCCCCAAGTGCCCATAAGTTAATCAAGAGGTATTCCTGCACAGGGAATGCTCAGGTACTATGACAGAGTTACCAGCAGCTGGAATACAAAGGATAATTGCTGTTGGGTCACTTATCCACCTCTTGATCATCAGGTTCTGCTGCATCTTTGTAAATGATCAAAGACTTGTACACATGGCAAAGAAGCTCCTGGCACAAAGGTATATTATGACTAAGAGAAAATGCAGGGTGTGCACTGGTATTATATGGTATTATATCTGAACTAAAATACAGGATTACTTTCTACAGTCAAGTTTACCAGCCTAGGCCCAGAGTTTGCTTGTTCCATCCCCACCCTCACAAATCACAACTAAGATGCAACTTCTTGAAGAGGTCAGGCCAGGCAAACAGATACTGGAATGGGTAGGAGGTGATTTTTCTCCATGCTTGTTGCAGTGTTTTGCAAAGTCAAACAGAGCAATGAAGTTTTTTAAGTTTTACACTGCCACGGGCTGGCCAAAACAATATACGGACTCTTAAGGCAGGAGATAGTGCTCTCCAGACGCATCTAATCACACCCCCCATCCAGGACTCCAAAGCTCTCCAGACCCCTGTCCTCAGTAGACACTACCACTTTACAGATGGTAAGACTGTGAAATAAGCAACTCTTTCTCCAAAGTATCACAGAGCAAGTCTGCAGCACAGCAGGGACCTGGGCCCAGTACCATACCTCCCAGCCCCCTGCCTGATGCACAAAATCATCCTCTCACTCAACTGGCTGCATCTTCACTAGAAAGGTGGGCCCACAGCACCCAGTTGAGAGGCCGTGTTTCTGTCTTAGCTTACCAGAGCCCTGCAGATCTTTGTGGGGCTGCAGCCTGTTCCCCCCAGCAAGCTGGAGTACAGGCCATATTTAGCACAGTGTGTCCAGGCCCATTTATGCTGGTATGACTTACATATCTTACTGGGGTGATCTGACCCCAGTCTACTTCCTGTCCCTGGGGCAGAAGACCGGACCCAATGATCTCGTGAGGTTCCTTCTAGCCCTAATGTCTATGACATCTGTGAAACATCAGTGTGCAAACACAACGCAAGAACAGACAGAAGCCGCTGCCGACAGTTATGGCTAGTACAGAGCCTTGCCACAAGGTGGGAGAGGAGGTGATAACTTACCTACCTGGGGTAGCAAGTGGGGAGCATGGCTGTTGCTCTGCTGGTCCAGGAAACGCACAAAAAGGAAGGTGACCTGAAGAGAGCACTCTGTACCCAAAAGCTGGTCTTGCATCTCCCAACTATACAGCCAGTCCAACAAAAGATATACCCCCCTTCCCACCCAAACTCTCCCTACTCTGCCACGGGTACACTGTTACTAAACTGCAGGCACAATGCTTATGCCAGCATACTTTATACCAGTAGTTTTAACCCATTACCCCCCCCCCACACACACACATAATGCTACGTCATAGGCCTGCCAGCAGAGATGAGTGGAAGGCCAGGCTTCATGTCACAGTGTTTACTCCCCGCCCCTCCCCAGCAGTACAAGATGTCCAAGCCCTTAAATGAGGTTCGGACATCTCACAAAAGCAGCTCTGACATTCCCCACGCATGTACAAACATGCAGCTCGAGCCTCTCAGAGGCTCTCAGGATGCTGAGACGTGTGTGTCAAGGAAGTATCCGACCCCCTGCTTTGCTTTGAGCAGCCTCAGCATGAAGACTGAGGGGCTGCAGCAAGTCTGCTGGGCTGGATGGGAGTAGACCCAGCCTGGCCTATCCACAAAACCAGGGGTGCTTGCCCCCCCCTCGCAGGGCAGACTTGGCCAGTAGAGCAATGTGATACAGCTTGCGGGGCTCCCCGAGGGTCTGGAAACTTAGCAGGGGGAAAGAGTGGCAGTTAATGTGTTGCCACTGCTCCCCCAAGCCCTGCAGCCCAGACGATACAACCCTGCGCGTGAGATTCCTCCAGCACGCAGAGCACCAGGGCTAGGAAGGCAGGGCCCGGTCCGGTGTGCGGGGCTGGGGTGTGACCACAACCGGGACCACAGATGTGATGCACGTCTGGGACCGATGCCCAATGTAGCGTGCGTCTGATCAGGCCCACAGACCCACCCCACCCTCACCTGGCCCGCGGGGCCAAGAGGCTGGGCACCACTGCACGAGACCCCGTCCCTCCAAATTTACCACGGTGCCAATCTCTGGCCAGGTAGCGGATGAGACGCCCCCGAGGTCCCGCACGCACAGAACAAACTGCACGCCACGCATCTCACCCCACCCTTCCCCAACCCGTGCAAAGCTGGCCCAGACTCAAAGAGGACTGAAGAAAAGATCCGCTGGCAAGTATGCTCTTTTCTGTGGGTCTGTGCAGATGCAGACAGGCCTCTTGCTGTTCACGGCTATTTAATCCGTCACGAGGCATTTTAAGGCTCCTAATTGAATCTGCCAGGGGAATTCCACTGCTCCCAAAGAGCTGCAGACTGGTTTAAACCAGCCTGGCCAAAAATCACAAGCCTGCCTGCTTCGCTAACTCGTGAAGGCAGCGGCGATTTCATGGCAATCCAAAACCTGAAGCGCCGTCACCAATAATGAGACCATTGTCCTCCGCTGCCAAAGTTCCCCAGCCGGGGAGTCGGCCGCAGCTCTCCCTCGAGGAGGAGGAGGAGGGAGCTGAATCACAAACCGTTTCCTCGGGAAGAGAGGAAAAATACACCTTGCGCACCGTAAAGGCCGATACGGGGCCTAGGAGGGAGAGGGGCAGCACCGGCAGCACGTGACACGTCTTCCCTCCCCGGGGCTTTCCTCCCAATGAAATCCCGGAGCCGCACAAAGATGGGGCGAGGAAGGTCGTGGTGCACAAGTCCCGGCGCGAGCACAAAGCCACGACCCGCCCCGCTCTCCTGCTCCGCAAACTTTCCCTGCCTCTCCCTGCAAGCAAGCAGCCATTTTACACGATCCCCGCATCTCCCCGAGCCCGGGAAGGGAGCGCGGGCGCAGACGTGGCGGCACCGCTCACAATAAACCTCCGCCGAGGCCGTCGCCCGCTGCCGTCACGTTTAACGTGTTATCAGTGCCTGGTCGGCGACCACCGAGGCAACGACCTTTGCGTTTCGGCCCTCGGCTAATGCGGCTCTCGAGGCTTCCCGCGCCGGGCGCCAGCCCCCCGCGGTCCTCCCGAGCCGGGTCGCCGCCGTGCCACAAAATGGATGCTGGCAGGACGGGCCCGCTCGCCGCCACGCCGCGGTGCCCGGCCCGGGGCTGCCCCCTTCCCTCCCTCCCCCGCCCGGCCGGCCGGCCAGGGGCACAGGGCAGTGCGCGCACGCTCATGTCGCAGGCCCGGCTCCGGGGGTCGTGGGAGCCGGCGGGCGGGGGGGAGGGAGGCAGGGAGGTGGAGGTAAGGGGGGGCGGGGGGGTGGTTTTCCCTCTTCTTCCCAGCCCTCCATCTTCCCCGGCGGGACGCAGCCCGTCCTCCTGCGCAGAGGCCTTGCTGCGCCGAGCCCCAGGCCCGGGGGGGGGGGGGGTGCAGGGCGCTGCATGCTGCCCCCCCACAAAGAGGGATGGGGGAGGGGGTACCTGGTAGACCGAGGCCTTGGGCAGGTCGAGGCAGACGGTGCAGCAGAGCACGGAGTAGAGCCGCTCCTCCAGCTTCACGCTGCCCGCCGCGCCCTCGGCCCCGCCGCCGCCGCCCGCCGCCTTCAGCCGCTTCTTGGGCGGCGCGTCCGGGTCGACGCCGGCCTCGGCGAGCGGCAGCGGCCGCGGCTCCTCGGCGCCCCCCGCCGCCTCCCCGCCCAGCCCCGCCGCCGACGGCGCCGCGGCCGCGGAGGAGACCGAGGAGGAGGAGGAGGCGGCGGCGGCCGCGCCCCCGGGCTCCCGCTCCTCCGCGCCCGACATGGCCTCGCCTCACGCCGCCACCATCTTGGCCCGCCTCACGGCGCCGCCGCCTCCATCTTGGCCGGCCCTCGCACCGCCCCCGCCGCCGGCCCCGCCCCGGCCAATCGCCGCGCCGCACGGGGTCGGAGGGGGCGGGCGCTGCGTCCGCATGGGCCAATCGACACAAAGGGGAGGGGAGGCCCCGCCCACGCCGCTATTTTTTTTTCGTTTTTTTTATTGAAAGAATTGAAAACTTTATTGACGGCCCGCTGGGGGGAGACAGTGCGGGGGGAGGGGCCGGGGACGAGAGCAGGGGCAAGGGGGAGGGGCTAGGGGGCAAGAGGGGCTATTGGGCGGGGCTAGGGATAAGGAGGGGCCTTGGGGCAAGATGGGGGGGCTAGGGAATAGGAGGGGCAGCCGGGGGAGGGGCTATGGGGCAAGAGGGGGATGGGCTAGGGGCAAGAGGGAGAGGAGCCGGAGTCAAGAGGCTGCAAGGGGGAGGGGATGGGCAAGAGGGGGTGGGGCTAGGGGGCAAGCAGGGGTGGGGCTGTGGTCAAGACGCAGCAAGGGGGAGGGGCTGGGGGCAAGGAGGGGAAGGCGGGGGGGGTGGGTCCAGGGGGCAAGGGGAGAGGGGCTGTGGTCAAGAGGCAGCAAGGGGGTGGAGTTAGGGGCAAGAGGGGCTGGGGGGCGGGGCCAGGGCAGGCAGGGCAGGGCCATGGAGCGCTGGTGCCCGCAGGTCAGTGGCCCGTGTGTGGCCCTCAGAGCCGTGGGGGCCGCTCGGGCCCCTCCAGGCTGCCCCTGCCCGACTGGGGCAGGAGGCGCTGGCAGTGGGGCGGGAGCCGAGGGGCGAGGCCCTGGCGGAGCTCAGCAGCCTCGAAGGCCATCAGCTCTCACCCCAGCTCTGTGGGGCCGCCATCGCTGCCCCGAGCCTGGGGCCCGGGAGCCTGGCAGCGCATTTGCAGGTCCTTTCTGCTTTGTGTTAAATGAAACCAAGCCCGTGTCGGCCAGGACCTTTGCCTGCCCATCCCGTCTGCACGGTGGAGGCAGAACAGCCGTGCAAGGGGGTGCAACGTGCCAGACGTCGCTCGCTGCTCTGGCCTGGCCCCGCCGTGCCCGGCTGCTCCTGGCCATCGCAGCAGGACTGCGTTTGCTACCGTGCGGTGACCTGGGATCCAGAGCCCAGCGCCCGGGGCCGTCAGCCGGATGTCACGGGGGAGTCACGCGCCACGCTCGTGCTCGGTCACCCGCTCCTATGAGGCACCGGGAGGCAGCTCGGGGATGAACCGGGCTGTGCCCTGGAAGGGAGCGAGGGACACGGCAGGGCAAGGTGCTCCTCGTCCTCCCCCTGGCTGGGCCCTAAATACACCCCCTGGTGCAGCAGATTCTCCTGCCGGGCCCGTGTCCATGTCTGTGCTCACGCTCCTCGCGTGCCTCCAGAGTGGATCGAGCCGCCCCGTGTTCAGGACCACTGGGGGGGGCGGAGGGGAAAGGGCCTGGAGAGGCTGCATCGTGGCCCCGGGGGCAGGTTGGACAAATCTTCCCCCCAGACGGGGTCAGCCTGGAGACAAGAGCTCCAACCCCCTCCACCAGCATGTGGACTGGAAGCCTCCACTAGGGGCTGCTGGGGGCCCGTGCCCAGGCTTAATGGCAAACCCCACATTTTCTCCAGGGTCTTGGTCCCCCGTGTCCTCCCGTTTGTGGGCCCGCAAAGACCCCTGTGCAGAACTGAGCTCAACCTGGTCCTTTCGGGTGCCACGGCCCCTCGCCAAGCTCTGCCAGGAAACGGAGGTTGAAAATCAGATGGAAAAGAGCCCCAAGGACAGTCCAGGGCTGGGATGGCTGCACAGGGGGGAAGGATTCACCCTGGGGTGCTGCGTGATGGGAGACCTCGGACCCAGGCCATGGGGGATGCTCCGTCTCCGGCTGCCCTGGCATCCCAGGGCTGGACCATGCGGGGAGATGCTGTGGCCAAACCAAGCCATTGGGCTGCACCCAGGGGAGGGGGGCAAGACCGGTCCCCAGACACTGCCGGCAAAGGGGAGCAGCTGGGGACTGTCCCGGGCCTGGGCTCTACAGGTGACCTGACCACCTTGGTTGCAGGGAAGCCCATGGGGGTGCTGGGGCTGGCCCTGCGGGTCCCCAGCCTGCCCCACTGCAGTGTGCACTGAACCCCCGTCCAGGATCAGGGCCATACCTTGGTTAGGCCAGGGGTAGTGCGTGGTCCCTGCTGCAGCTGGGTCACGTCAGTGCCTTCCCCCAGCCCCTGGGCCTGGCCTTCCCTGCTCTCGCGGCTCCTTGAATCCGTCCCACAGCATCCCCTAATGCTGCTCTGACGGTCCAGGCACCGGGAGGGCTTGGCTGAGGCAGGCCTCCTGTCCAGGCTGCTGCCGAGTGGGCTGGAAACCTTTCCCAATCCAGCAAGGAGGCTTATTTAAAGGATGTCAGAGCTGCCACAGACGGGGGCAGACCCAGGTCCATCCTGCCCAGTCCCCTGTGTCCCACGGGGCAGGGAGCGGAGCTGGAGGGAGCGTGACGGGGGCCGAGCAGGGTTTTCCCGTTCCTCTCCCCCTGCAGCCTCCAGCACTGAGGTCCAGGCAGGGCTGGTGCAGAGGCCGTGCCCCTCGCTCCCTGCTCCAGAGCCACCGATGCCCCTTTCCTCCACGCACGTGTCCAAGCCCTTTCTCCCAAGGAAGGAAAGCAGAGCCCAGCAGGCCCTGGAGCAAACTCCACCCCAGCCAGCGCGGGGGCCAGGCATTTCTACCCCCCACCAGTCCCTGGAGCGGGGGGTGACATTGCTGCGAGCTGCTGGGGCTCTCAGCGCCTGCCCCAGCCACGGAGCCCTTCTCTGGAGGTGCTATGGGCTCTGCTTCTGGGAAAGGTGCGTTCCACCATGCCTGGCACACACGTGTCCACTTTCTTTCCGGGTACACGCATGTTTTCACACGTTCACTCTCCTTTGGGGGCTCCATGCTTGTCCATAAGCACTGCCTTCATGCTTGTAACAGCCATGTAGGCAGGAGAGCCATGTTTTCATGCGTGTGTGTGTATGAGGGTCATGTGTGTCATGGCTCCGTACATAAGGGCCATATGTGTGCCGGTGCACGAGGGCTGTGCGTGTGCATGTGAGGGCTTTACGTACACTGATGTGTGTAAGCAGGCAAGTCACGTGTGTGCTGGCACGTGCATGTAGGTCTGTGTGTGCACCAGTGTGTGTGAAGGAGGGCTGCATCTGTGTACCAGTGTGTGCTGGTGCGTGTGTATAAGAGCTGTATCTGTGCTGGAGGGTATGCACAAGGGCCATGCATGTGTTGTGTGTGTAGGAGGGCTCTGTGTGCACCAGCGCGTGTGATGGCGTGTATAGGAGAGCTGGTAGGCGTGCTGCAATGCTCGTGCATGTGTGGCTGGTGCAGGGAATCATCCTTCCTCGCCGGGAACTGGACAAAGACCCCAGTGCTTGAGCCAAGAGCTGCGGCAGCCCTCCTGGGCCCTGCAAACCCGGCCTGGCTGGGCGGGAGCACCTGCCCCAGAAACAGCTGCATCTGGGTAGGGCAATGCCTCTGCTACAGGCTTGCTGGACAACCTTGGCCACATCCCTTCATCTCTCTGGGCCTGTTCGCTGCACAGACCAGTGTTCCCATGGGCCAGATTCCCCAGAGCCCTGGCCCAGGGCAAGGCGAGGGCTGCTGGGACCCTAGTGCCTGCGCCTGCCCCATGGGGGGCCGGCCATGCCGGGCAAACACAGAGCAGGAGGCGCCCAGGAAACAGGCATCACACGGGGGTCACTGCATCCAGGTCATACGTGCCCCTCCCGACTTCACCATCCAGGGTACTTCCTCCTGCCGTGACTCAGTCTGCCCACCTACACAATGGGGTCAGTGACACGTACCTGCCAGGCTGGCCCAAATGAGGGTGAGGAGGGCCGTCCGCAGAGGCTCAGGTCAGGAGTGGGTGGCACAGCCTAATTGCTATTTACCTGATAGCAGGGGAGGCTGCTCCCAGCCACAGCTTTGGCTCAGGCACACGGAGCCAGATGCCTGGAGGCACTGAGTGCCCTGCACCCTGTGGCTGTGGACCCTCTCCTCGACCAGTGATGGAGAGGCCCCCCTTCCCTCCCTGCTCCATTCTCCAAGCAGCTGCCCCCAGTGCGTTCTCCAGCCCCACGTTCAGCAGAGCCAGGCACGTCCCATCGCAGGCAGGCACGCCAGGCGCAGAGCAGCACCCGAACAGGAGCCAGCAGCCCCTGGGCTGCATGAACAGCGGGGTCTCCTGCACATCCAGGGTGGCAATTCCCAGCTCGGTCCAGGCCCGGGGAGGCCTCCCCTGGAGCCCTGGGTCTGGGCTGGGCCCTGCTCGTCACTGACATGGAGAGGCTGCAGAGTCCAGAACAGGGAGGCAAAAAGGATCAGGGGCCTGGGAGACGCGACTGATGAGGACAGGCTGGAAGAGCCAGGGTATTTCGTCTGGGGAAGAGAAGCCCGGGGGTGGGATTTGAGGGTCCTGGCTGGAGGGTCTCGGCCCTGCGCTCAGGCTCAGCCCTGGGGGGGAAGGGATTTCCCCCCTGCTAAGACTGCTTTGCACTGGGCGGGGGGTGCCTTCCTCTGCAGCGGGGGCACAGCCTATGGAGAAGCTGCCCAGGAACCTCAGGGGAACAACAGGCTGGAGCCAGAGCCTGGCAAGCAGCAGCCCAGGAGGGGGGTGGGGGGACAAGCAAAGGGGGTGCAGCAAGGGCAGGACGGGCCCCTCTGCCAGTGGGAGCAGGCCTGGGCAGGCGAGGGACTGCTCCATGCCCAACCCCTGGCTCCGTCACCCCCAGGCATGGAGCAAAGGGTGGATGTGGAGGGCCTGGAGCCCACCCAGGCACACCCGCAGCTCCTACCCCAGCCCCAGTGCCTGCTCACAAGTGTGGCTCCAGGCCTGTTTCCCTGGTGTGACAAAAGGGACAGCTTTGCCCAGCTGCCAGGGCCTGCCCCTGTCGAGGCTACCATGAAGGGAATGAATGAGGTGGGGGAAATGCGGGAGCTCTTCCACGGGTGAACTATCCTGACAGCCCCCTGAAAGAGCACAGGCCCGTCACACCACCCCATACCCTAGCACCTCCCTCACCCGCAGCCGAGCGGGTTCTGTCCAGAGCCAAACTGGTCTGGGAGCTGCACGACCTGGGAAAGCCCAGTTGGGGACTGGCCCAGCTCAGCACCCAGCAGCCGGAAAGGCCTCAGCCCCAGGGGAAGGAAGCAATCCTGCCTGATGCCCGGGGAAGCCTGTGGGAACCTAGCAGGGACGCCAGCCAGAGCAGAAGGGCTATGGGGACTGTTGGGGAACAGGCAGGTTATCCCACAAAAGAAGAGGGACAGGCCCTGCCTGCAGGCAGGCACTCCTGGCCTGATGAAGCTGTTGGATGAGGCTAGCACTGGAGGTGACATGCCAGGAAGGAACCAGCTGCGCACGGGGCTGGTGCCATCCGCGATCAGGACGAGGAGCAGGGCTCGGCCCCGACAGTGCCCAGGGAGAGAGGAGTCTTGCAGCTGCAAGGCCTGATGCTGATCCCTGCCAGACGCTGCCCCAGCTCCTCCACTATGGGGAAGGAGCAACAGCCTGATCCTGCTGGGGGCACCTGGGAGCAGATTTCTGCGCTCACATTGCTCCGGGCCCCTTGGCCTCACAGCTCTGGCCACTATGGGTTTTTCACAGCAGACCCAGCTTGCCAAGCCCCAACAGAGACACCGGAGAAAGGCTGGATACCCTGGCAGCTGCCTCCCAGGGGGCATCACCACAGTGCAGCAACCCAGACACGGACATGCCCTCCAGGTCCCCCCACGAGGGTCAGGGTCCCGTGGCTTGTTCCCCATGTCCAGGTGAAGGCATTAACTAGAAACCAATATTTCTGCAACAGCATCAATGGGCAGTCGGGGCACTACCACGAGGGCTAACGCAAGGCTGTGCCCCAGTGGGAGAGGCCACACAGGGCAGAGTCCCAGGGCCTGAAGTGCTGGGGAGGGCAAAGCTGCTGCGTGCCAGGTATGAAGGTGTTTTCAGACCAGCTGAGTTGGAGGCAGCTGGAAAAAAAATCATGGGAATCCTAAATTTAATGCCTGCAAACTCTCCAGGGACTGCACCCCCCCGCTTCAAGGGTGCTTTACATCTGGGGGAGACCTGCCGACCAGAACTGCTTGGCTTGGCTGCTCCGCCCCAGCAGGCACCAGGCTCCCCAGCATTGGGGTGTGTGGATGGACTGGAGCAGTCCCGTCTCTGTGGTGGCCCTGGCTAAGGGCTGCAGGCTCCTCCGGTTCCCTCGAGTCTGGCGCTGGCCAACAGCAGCAGGCAACGACCAGCAGGCCCAATGCCCAGGTTCTCCCTGGAAGGCTGGGTCTGCATGAGAGCTCCTGGAGTTGGCTCCACAGCCCCTGCGCTGAGCCCGGAGGCCCAGGGCGACAGTCAGCACCTTTCACAGGAGCAGTACAACAATCTCCTGCCCCCCCAGGGGCAGCTGCGGGCAATCACCAGGACCTGGTCTCCGGCATCCTCCCCCCAGCATGAAGCAGGACTCCCTGAGCTTCAACCCATCACACATTGGTCCCAAATCTCGCGAGCTGCGGGGATGCGCATGTTGTAACGCCACTGTCTGCCAGCCAGGACGCAGCCTTCCACTGAGCGGAGCAGGGCTTGGTCATGTCGCAGGATGACAGCTGTGACTACCAGGCAGAGAGCAGCCTCTGAGCCTCCTGCTCCAGGTCGCGGTGCTGGGTGCGGAGAGCCTGCTGCAGGGCCAGGCTGCCTGCTGCCAAGAGGTAGCAGACAGCATCTTCCTCCGCAAGCAGCGGCAGCCCGTCCAGCCCTGCCCCAGACAGCAGGCCAGCAGCGCCCAGCGCCAGGCTGCCCAGCACCCCGCAAGCATTGGTGGTGAACACGGAGAGGATGAGGATGGTGATGGCAGTCACCAAGGCGACGGACCGGGCCACCACGGCCCTGCCCTCCTCGGTGAGGTAGCCAGAGCCGGCGGCCAGCAGCAGTGCCCCGCCCAAGAGCAGGTTGGCCGTGGAGTGGTCGCCGTTCAGCCAGTGGAAGCCGAAGGCCATGAGAGGGAGGCCAACCACCGTGGAGACCCAGGAGTTGGGTGGGGAGTCTGCCTCCAAGCTAAGCCCCAGGGACGGCCAGAGGGCACCAGCTGCTCCCAGCAGCGCTGCCAGCGCCTGGAGGAGAAACCCAGCCGCAGCGCCACGGTTCACCTGTGGGCACATGGAGGAGAAGGCTCAGAAGCAACCCATGGTGACGGGGAAGAGAGACAGCTCCGGGTGAAGCAGGGGGGGCTCTATCCCGTGGACTGCAGCATGGAGGCAGCGCAGGTGCCAGCCCTCCCAGACACCTCCCCAGCCCTCTAAAAATGCCAGCCAGAGCAGGTTCGAGCCCAGGCATCTGCCTCTGTCCCAAGCACCAGCTGTGCTGCTGGCAGTGCTGCCCCACGCACCGTGCCACCACCTCCTTTCCCACACTTGTAAACAGGCCTTTTATTTACAGCAGCTGCTGCCAAGGGATCAATCAGGGGGCCTCGTCTTCAGGCAGCCCTGTGATCCCTGGCAAAGGACCGCTCTGAATGCAATATGGGGCCACCAGATGGGACCGAGGCCAGCTGGACAGTGGACCTGGGCCAGCTGCTTTTGTGCTGGCAATGCTTCTTTAATGAGGCTAGGAACAGCTGACAGGGTCATTCCAGAGCAAATAAACCCCAAACTGTCTGCGTGTGCCCGGGGGACTGCTCTCACCTCGCTAGTCCGTACAGCCGAGCTCAGAGAGACCGCGCACAGGACGGCGTTGGAAAGAACGGAGCTCCACTCGCTGGGCTTGCCAGCCATCGAGGCACGGGATGGATGGACCCTGCAAAGCAGAGGTGGTGGCTTGGGGGTGTTCTGTAGCCCAAGGGGGTCCCAGCACTCTCCAGGGTTTCCTGAGCCAGGCTGAACCTGCACGCACAGCTCCCAGGCACCGGATCTCACGTGTCAGGGTCCAAAGTCCAACACAGGGAAAACTCCCTGCTACCAGCCTACGACTCTGGTAACTTGGAAGCAGCTGCAGCGGGCTGCCCCCAGATCCCAGACAACATGGACTATCCACCTCTCCCCTACCCCGGCCCAGATTGATTCCTCAGGGCCTGGAACTGGCGGCATCTCAGGGAAGCACCTTGACAGGCACAGCTGGCAGAGGGGCGCTCCCCAGACCAGCAGTGCCTCCAGGAGAGCACTCGTACCCCCAACGGGTCTGGCAGGTAGGACATAGACCTCAGGCCCCAAACTGCATGAGCCACGTTGCCAGCACCTCATAGCACAGTGCACCCAGCAGGCTCAGAGCACAGGACTGTGGCGGAGGCTTGGAACAACTGCAGGGAGGTGCGTGCACCTGCTCCTTGGGCTCTACAGACAGAGCCTGTAGCAGCCTCCCCCACCCCATCCCAGACCATCACTCACCCTGATGCAGGGCTGGGCTCTCTTCACACCTCACTGGCGGGTGCTTCCCCTTAAGAATAGCTGTGTGTTGAGTCAAGCACAGTGGAAAAAGCTGCTTTGGGCACAACTTGCTAATGCCACCAATTCATCTCACCAGCCAGCACCCGATCCTGGGGCTGGCAGGAGCGTCCGGACAACAGGATGTTACAGTGCAGCAGATCTGTCTGGAGCTCACATGATGCCATCCACAGATTTTTATCATACTGCGGTTGCCTTGTTCTGCAAAAGAAACCATTCAAGAGGACAGCTCTGAGCAGAGGCTGCGGGGGCCACTGCCTGAGGAGATTAAGAACACAAGAACTGCTTTTCGTGGGCCAGACCCTAGGTCCGTCTTGCCCGGTCTCCTCTCACGCAGCGGTCATTAATCGCCCCTAGTACTAACAGGGGTTTATAGTTTCCGTGGCGGGTCTGGGACCGTGAAATCCCCTGATGTGTTCAAAGTCCTATCACATAGCAACAAAGAGTGGAGGCTGGAAGGGAGAGTGACCTGGGGATGACCAGGGTTTTCTGCTAGAATCATAGAAAACGAGGGCTGAAGGGAGCTCAGGAGGTCACATCTAGGCCAAACCCCTGCTCCAAGCGGGACCAGCCCCAACTCTGTCATCCCAGCCAGGGCTTTGTCCAGCCGGGTCTTAAACACCTCCAAGGATGGAGATCCCACCACCTCTCTGGGTAACCTGTCCCAGTGCTTCATCACCCTCCTGGTGAGAGTTTTTCCTAATCTCCAACCTCAACTCCCCTTGCTGCAGCTTGAGCCCATTGCTCCTTGTCCTGCCATCTGCCCCCACTGAGACCAGCCCAGCTCCGTCCTCTCTGGATGCAGCCGGCAGCGAGGTGAAGGCTGCTATTCAATCCCCCTCAGTAAATAAATCCCCCGACTTTCTTTTCATCACTATTTTGTAAACCCGTCTCACGTCTCCCCTCAAGTGTCTCTTTTCCTAAGCTGAATAGGCCTGACCTGTTTAGAGCAGGTCCGAGTAAATCAGACGGGCGCTGCGAAGGAGAGTGGAGTCGCAGAGCCGCGGGGCTGGCGGGGACGCGAGGAGGTCCCAGCTAGCCCAGCCCCAGCTCAAGGAAGGGCCAGCCCGTCCGAACCGTCCCAGACCGGCGTGCGTCCAGCTCTGCAGCGGAGATCCCACAACGTCACCTCCGCAATCGCTCCAGGGATTAAATCTCCGACGGGCTGCAGAGGGTCTTGCTGGTCGTTCCTCCCGTCCCGTCCCGTCCCGTCCCCTGAGGACACAGCGCACACATCTGCCCTGACGCCGCCTGCAGCGCTGCAGCCGCGGGCCCGCGGGCTTCCGATGACCCAGGCGGGAAGGACCCCCGAGGGCGTCTAGCGAGACCCTGGCTCGAGGCTGGACCAGCCCTGTCCAAACCACCTGGACAACCCCGCCGTCTCCTCTCCTCTGAACCCACCTCCTCCACGGGGACGAGGCCCGGCACCACCCCACGGCCAGCGCACGGGGGCAGCTCTCCCCCACGGACAGGCTGCCCCCTCCCCTCCCCCACCCAAGACAGGCTGCCCCCACCCCAGTCTGCTGCCCCCCGCCCCCCAAAAACAGGCTGCGCCCCAGGCCAGGCCAGGCTGCCCCCCTCCCCAGGGCCCGCCCGACCTGGCCTCAGCAGCCCCCCTGGAAGCCGCACTTCCGGCAACAAAGGGCGGGGCCACCGAGACGGCAGCTAGAGCGGCGCCGGGGAGACCCACCATCGAGCCGCTCGCGGGCTAGAGCGGCGGCGGAGCCGGGTCGGGACGCCAAGGAGCGGCGCGCGGGGCAGCAAGAGAGGCGCGGGCGGCGGCCCCTGGCGGCGGGAGGGCGCTCGGCAGCGCAGCGCTGCGCGGCGCAGCGCGGGGGCAGGGCGGCCCGCTTGGGGCAGCCCCCTTGCATCCCCGCTGCAGCCTCCTTGGAGCCCTTTGCAACCCCCCTTGGAGCCCATTGCAGCCTCATAACATCCCCGCTGCAGCCCCATTGAAACCTCATTAAAGCCCCATTG
Source organism: Alligator mississippiensis (assembly GCF_030867095.1). Taxonomy (NCBI): domain Eukaryota; kingdom Metazoa; phylum Chordata; order Crocodylia; family Alligatoridae; genus Alligator; species Alligator mississippiensis. Next base: position 1,653,357 of record NC_081826.1, read on the forward strand.
CATCCCCACTGCAGCCCCCTTGGAGCCCATTGCAGCCCCATAGCATCCCCGCTCCAGCCCCCTTGGACCTCACTGCAGCCCTGCACCCATGGGCATCGCCAGGCTGGCCGAGCTGGTGCGGGAGGAAGCCCCGGACGCCGTGAGCTTGTGGCCCTTGCAACAGTACCGGGGTGAGCCCCCCGTGCCCCAGCCCGGGGCAGCGCTGGGTGCTGCAGCGGGGCGCCTGGCAGGCCTGCGCCTAGCCTGGCATGACCCGCCTGCCCGGCTCCCCAGGCCGCGCCCTGGCCCTCGACGCCTCCATCGCCTTGTGCCAGTTCCGCTCAGCCATGCCACACATCCTCAACCGGCGCGGGGAGGAGATCAGGTGAGTGCCGCCTGCCTGGGGCCTGCCCCAGCCCCCCGCCCCGCGGCGGGTGCGGGAGCTCGTCCACCCGTTCCCCCAGAGGTGCTGAGTGCTGGGGCTGGGGCTGGGCTGTGCCAATGCTGCTGCCGGCACCAACCCCGCAGGGTCCTGGCTGGAGGGTCTTGCCCCCCTGCTTGGGCTCTGCCCCACGCTGCACTGGGGCAGGAAGGGCTTTCCCCCCTGCTCAGACTGGTTGCACTGGGGGGGAGCTGGGAGCTGCAGGCTGCTGCCTGCGTGTCGCAGTCCCTTGCAGGGGCTGTTCTACCGGACGCTGCATCTGCTGGAGAGCGGCATCAAGCCGGTGTTCGTGTTCGACGGGCAGGCGCCCGCCCTCAAGCAGCCCGTGGTGCGTACAGCCGGGGAGGGATCTAGCCACTTGCTGCACCCCAGCCACAGCTGCATGGCGGGGGGGCGGGGGCAGGGCTCTGCCCCAGCCAGCGGGGGTGCTGCAGGCCCTGGGGCAGGTGTGTCCGGGTCGTAACCACCGCCCCTCTCCCTGCAGCTGGCCCGGCGGGCCGAGGCGGCCGCAGCGAGGCGAGGTGCCTCAGGTAACCGTGCAACCGCAGGGTCTCTTGCTTACCTGCCCTTGCCTTGCCTGGCACCCCCGTGCCCACTGCAGAGCCAGCTCCCCCTGCCCCCGGGCCGGGTTCTTTCCTGGTGGGTGCTGCCTGCTTGCAGCAGCTGGGGGTGCTGGGGCTCAGCTTGGGGGCAGCAGGAGCCTCCCCCCCAGCCCAGCCCCAGGTCCCTCTGCTTTGCTCAGACCCTGGCACGGCTGAAACCCAGTGGAGGCGTTTGAGGGAGGACTGCAAGACCCTGCTGGGCTACCTGGGGGTCCCGTGCGTGCAGGTAACCCAGGGGGAAGGGGCTGGGATGGGTCTGCTCTAGGGGCCCCCCCCCCCCCCGGGCAGCTGCCGTGGCCACCGGTGTCATCCGTTGCCCAGGCCTGTGCCCTCGGGAGTGGGGACAGCCCTGGGGTCTCTGGCCAGGGGGCTCTGCTGGCCATGGCCCAGCGGCGGGGCTGTCCCGGGTGCAGGCAATGCCACGCTCTGTACCTGCGCCAGGCTCCATCGGAGGCAGAAGCCACGTGTGCGGCCCTGGCTAAGTCTGGCCTGGTCTGGGCCACAGCCACGGAGGACATGGACGCCCTGGCCTTCGGGAGCCCCCGGCTGCTCCGTCATCTGCGCGTCACTGGCAGTGGGTGAGTGGGGAGGGACTGGGGGGACCAGAGCCCAGGGTAGCACCAGGGTGGGTACAGGGGGAAGGACCAGGCTGGAAGGGGGCTCTGATTGCAGGGGAGAGCCAGGGTGGGCAGGGGCCATGGTGCAGATGAGGGGGATTTGGGGAATTGGGCATGGGACTGGGGGTCGGGCTTTGCTTGGCTCTTGCAGCGAGGTGGAGGAGATCTCCCTGCCCCACGTGCTGCAGCGGCTGGACATGACCCCCGAGCAGGTTTGTACGGGGCTGCACTGGGGACATGGGGCTGGGTGCTGCATGGACCCAACAGCATCCTGGAGACGGACGGATGCATGCACAGGGGACACGTGCACAGCAGAGTCAGCGTGGGGCTCCTTTACCACCTCTCTGTGCTGGGGGGGGCTGCAGCAAGGGGATGGGGGAGGTCTGTCCTCTTAACCCCGCGCTGCTCCTGGGGCAGTTCGTGGACCTGTGCATCCTGCTGGGCTGTGACTACTGTGGGAAGGTGCGGGGCCTGGGCCCCAAGAAGGCGCTGCGTCTGCTGCGGCAGCACGGCTCCATCGAGCAGCTGCTCCAGCACCTCGATCCCCAGGTACTGCCTGGGCGTGGGGCATGGGGGGGAGGCGGGGGGGCGCAGTAGTGACTCCCATCCCAGCTGCAGCTGCTTGGGGAGGGTGACGGGGGCTGGGGCTGGTCCTTGGCGCCCACAGTGACAGCTCTCTCCGTGGCTGCCCTGTGCCGCGGGGCCTGGCTGCAGTGCCCCTGGGGTGCTCTGCTGCCTGTGGGGTGCAGCCCAACCTGAGGCCCTGGCCCTGGGGTCATTGAAAGCCCCAGGGCTGCCAGGCCCCCTCCATGCTGCTCCAGCCTAGACGTGGCTGCAGCCCTGCTGTTCTTACCCTCATGGCTGTGTGCCCTCCCCCAGAGCTGGGCGCATTTTGGCCATGGGTGGAGCTCTCTGGGAGGGACGGGGTGCTGTCACGTGCGGCTGTTGCAGAAGCACCCGCTGCCCGAGCACTGGGACCTGGCAGGAGCTCGCCGCCTCTTCCTGCAGCCCACGGTGGCCGACGTGGCCCAAGTCACGCTGGAGTGGCGGGACCCCGAGCCCGAGGCGCTGGTGCAGTTCCTGGCCCATGAGAAGCACATGAGGCAGGTGTTGCTCTGTGGAGGAGGGCAGGGCAGCATGGGGGGCTCAGCTGCCCCGGCCCGTGGTTGCCCGTGAGCAGGCCCAGGTGGCCAGAGCAGGGGCTCCTGGGGCGGGGCTGGGCTTGGGGACCCCCTGCTGCAGCCTGGCCCCTTCTACCCCGTGAGTCTGCTCGGGGGGCACGTCAGGGTCTTCCCTGCTGCCCCCAAGGGTGCCCTCTTTCTCTCGCTGCAGCGAGGTGCGGGTGCGCCGGCGGCTGGACCGGTGGCTGGAGACGCAGCGCCAGGAGGCGGAGGAGCAGCCCGAGGCCCCAGCGTGCGAGCGGCAGCCACTGCTGGGGGAGTTCTTCCCCGCCAGCAAGCGTGGGCACCCGCGGGAGGTGAGGGGAACACGGGCATCCTGTGTGGGACAGCACCAGGGTCCTGGTGGCAGCTGGGGGGCGGCAGACCCGGTGCCCCTCTTGCTGGGTGCTGCCAGCTGGTACCTTCTCCTGCCCAGCCTGACCCTGGCTGCTTTGCCCTTGCAGGGGCCCTGCACCCGGTCCAGCACGAAGCGTCAAAAGGAGATGCTGGCGGAGGAGCCCTGACCCGCAGCCCCCTGCACCGGGCAGTCCCCGGCTGGTATCCCCGGGGTGCTGGGGCTCTGCCGCCTGCATGCGGCTCCTCCGTGGGACTGGCCGTGGCTGTGGGTGAAGCAGAGAGGACTTGGTCTGAGGAGGGGCCCCAGGCACAAGAGAGAGCTGCACCCCTGGCAGGGTGTTGCGGGATAGGAGGGCAGGGGGCAGGGCAGGCAGCAGAAGGGGGTCTTCACACCTTGTTCCTGGAGACCCTCCCCTTGTGCTGAGCGACCCAGCAGGGCTGGGGGGGCAGGAGGCAGAGCACGGGGTGGGGTGGGGTGAGCAGCAGGTGCCGGGGGGCTGGCCAGGCCCCAGCTGTGACTGCTCCCAGCAGCCAGACGAGGCCAGGCTCCACAGCAAGTGCTGCCCCCAGTAGGGTCCCTGCCCCGATGGGTCCCGGTCCCGGCTGTCAGGCACTGGGAGGGTCCATGCAAGCAGGGGAGCCACAGGACGAAGCCCAGCTGTGCCCCCACAGCCCCCTGTCCCACGAGGGTGGCACCTGCCTCTGGTGCAATAAAGTCCGTGGCACCCGCACGATGCAGCGTGGCCTGAGATTCCTTCGGCCGGCCGGGGTCTATCGCCCCTGCAGCCCGGGGGCTCAGCCCTGACCCTGTAGCTGCCCCCAAGGCCCACTGGGGCCTGCAGAGCCTGGGGCCGGCTGGGGGAGCAGCCCCGGCATGGCCACGGGCTCTCGGGGAGGGGGAGCTGGAGGCATCCATCCCCAAGCTCCGGGGAGCTAGCACTGAGGGGCACTGGACTGACTGGTGGCACTGGCTGGCACGCTGAGGACTGGGCATCGGGCTGGGCAGGGCACGAGGGGGTCTAACTCATGCCAGGAGCTAGCGCCGGCTGGGCAGAGCATCCACTCCTGCCCTAACGATCCTGGCTCATCAAGCACGAGGTTGGTCGATGTGTGCACAGCCCCGGGCAGCTGCTGCAGCTCCCAGCACTGCTCACGTCAGAGGCGGGCAGCTGTGGGGCAAGACCGTCCCCAAAACAGCTACACGTGATGCCCGCCGGGAAGAGCCTTCACCCCATGATGTTCCCTCCCAGGGGGCTACGACCCGCACCAAACCCCACGTCTTGCAGGGCTCGGCCTGGCACTGCACTGGGGACGGTCCATGTCAAATACCGAGGGGTCAAATCAGCAGGGCCCAGGGAGCATCGCATCCAGGCCACCCCCAGTTCAGGGCAGCGCCGGCCTGTCTGCACCAGCCTGGACACATGTCCGTCCAGTGCCGCCAAGGACAGAGACTCCTCCGCTGCTCTGGGCAGCCTCAGAGCGAGGGCATCTGAGCGGCCCATCCCCGTTTGCCCGGCAGAGGCAGAGGGCACTTAGCCTGACCAGTCTGAGCAGGGGGAAATCCCTTCCTGCCCCAGTGCAGCCTGAGTGCAGGGGCAAGACCCTCCCGCCAGGACCCTGCGGGGTTGGTGTGAGGGGTCGTGTCGACCCGTCTGGACAGCCCTGGGCTCTGGCTGGCAGATGTCCCAGCGGGGCTGGAGGTTTGGGACGCGGCGAGGGCTACGCTAACCCCCCTGCACAGTCTAGCTGGGAGCACAGGGACTGTCCCCACCTGCTAGCTTCTCCCTGGGGACGCGGCCCCCATGCGCAGCGTGCCCAGGGTCCCGGCGACTGCTCCTTTGGGGCGGATAGGAGGAAGCCGAGGGCAGCGGAGAAGCCGGTGGGTGTGCAGGGACCCCGGCTTGCAACAGGATATCGCACCTGCCCATGCAGCGAGCCTGGCCCTTGCACCCAGACTGGGCCAGGTGTGAGGAAAGGGGGATCCACACCCTTAACTCTGCCCTTTGCACTCGCCGCTTGGATCCAGACCCCAGGGTGGGGGTTCGAGGGCAGGAATCGGGGTGTTGGAGGCTGGGGAGATGGGTACGAGCTCCCAGGCCTGTGTCCTCCCCGGCTGCTGTGAATCTGCACAGCTCCTTCACCAGACTGCGCCTGCCCCCCCCAAGCCTATCTAGGTCCCTGGCCAAGGTCTGTCCTGGGGGAGCCGGTGCTTGGTGCAGGCTGCCCAGAGGCAGCCGGGGTGCTGGGTGCCAGCGAGGTCACAGGGACCCCTCCCCGCCGCCTCCCCCACCCCGCCAGCCCTCGGCATCCTTGCTACCGCAGTGCCAGGAGGAGGGGCGGCTGCACTGGGCATGCTCCCAGCCACTGCGGAGGGACCGGCTGGCAGGATGCTGCAGCGCTAGCGGGAGGCAGCTCGAGCCCCTCTGCCCCCCTGGGTGCCAGGCCTGGGGGCTGGCTGGCGGCGGGGTCCGGGCCCCCTGCCCCGCACGCGGGCACCCCATGTATGCCTTCTACTCCCTGCTGGTCTACATCTTCTACACCCTCTTCCGCAAGGAGCCCAGCCAGGATGACGGGCAGCTCCTGGAGCCGGAGCCCCCCCAGGTACGCAGGGCACGGGCGCTGGTGATGCTCTGGCCTGACCTCCAGTCCAGTCCGGTCATCCCCAGTTAACCCCAGTCTGCCCTGGGCAGGTGTCTATGGGGAGCCCCCCCCCAAGTGGGACTGAGACCCTGGCAGCACTTGGCCACCAGCTCTACCCCACGCAGCAGGATCGGGCCCTGCTTGTGCTACCGGCCATTGGTGTCCCAGGGACGGGGCTGGGAGAAGTGTATATATGTGTGTGTGTGTGTGCGCGTGTGTGCAAGGGGGGGGGTCACAGCTTCCCCTGCGCGCAGTGCTCTTAACTCCCGACCTGCAGCCCCCGCTGTCTCAGCCTTGCCCCCCAGCCCCCTCCCCGCGGTGCTGGAGCCGAGTGCTCCCAGCTCGTGACAGCAGTGCCGACTCCGCGCCCCACCGGGCTTCCCGACACCTGTATGCACCCCGGCCCCTGGTCCGTCCCCCCGGGCTCTGCTCATGACCCCCAGGCCGGAGCGAGTGGGGGGACCCCGCAGGAGGGGGCTCGGGCTGCATCCCCCTGCAATGGCCTTTCCAAACTGCCCGTTGCCATGGAAACCGTGCATCCGCCCGTCTCCCTGGCAGCCTGTTCCCAACCTGCTCCACCCGCACGCACACGCTGCACGCAGCTGGCAGTGCCCGTCCCTCCCCATGCCCTGCCTCATTAGAGGTCATTAGCAGGACCAGGCACGTGCCCGCGAGCAGTAGTTGCTCTCCTGTGTCCGTGCCGGTCGGGGGGAGTGTAACGTGTACGTGGCCTGTCCAGCCCGCACCCCCAGCTGGTCGCAGCCCCCGGGCCCTATGGCAGGAGCCAGACCGCCCCCAGCCCATGACCCCGGCAGCACCCCCTAGACTCCCACCATGGCACAGCCGCTGGGTGGGGTCTGGGGTCCCCCCGGCTCTGCAGGAGTGATCTGGGGGTACCGGCAGCCTCTTGGGGGTAGGGGGAAGACCCCCTGTCCGCCCTGCCTGATGGGTCCCCACCCCACCCCACAGGACCGTGATGCTGCCCCTGTGGAGCTGGCCCGGAGGCCGCAGGGCAGCCGGCCGCCACGTGAAGACCTGTGGCCAGAGCTGACGGATCTGGACAGTATGTACCCCCCCTCCCACGCCGCATCCTGCCCTGCACCTGCTGGTCACGGGGCACCGGGGTGCCACGGAGCAGGGCAGGGCACCCCCACGGGCTCCTCTCTGCTCTCCAGGCAGCTCAGAGAGCAGCAGCGCTGAGGACCAGGAGGAGGAGGAGGAGGAGGATGGGGACAGCCCGGATGGAGCCGCCACCTCCCCGCTCACCGAGTTCCTGGCCCTCAAGCAGAGGATGGGGGGTGAGCAGCTTGGCCCCCTGGGGAAGGAGGCTCCCGGCGGGCAGGTGAGTCCGGGCACGCCCCCATCAGACTCTCCCTTTCCAGTGCTGGCCCCGATCCTGGGGTGCTGCTGCCCTCAGGGCCAGGCCCTGGGTTCATACAGCCGGGGCAGGGGGCTGGCTCTGCTTGGCAAAAGGACTCCACCGGGGCCCTCTGGTGAGTCGGTGGCAGAGGGAGTCTCCCGGCGGTGCTTGGGGCCAGGCTCTGACTCCATCCCTTCTCATCCGGCCAGGCGCCCGAGTCGCCGCTGCTAGCGGTGCTGTCGCACCTGCTCTCCTTCCTGGAGCACTACGGGCACCTGCAGCGGCTGCAGGAGCAGGCGGGCGCATACCGGGCGCGGCTGCGGCGGGCAGAGAGCCGGCGGCGCCAGCAGCTGCGCTCGTTCCAGCGGGCGTCCCGGCAGCGGGAGCGGGATGCGCTCAGCCTCGTCGCCAGCCTGGAGGGCGTCATCAGCGAGCAGCAGAGCACCTTGGAGACGCTGCGCGGCGGTGAGTGCCTGCGGCCCCTGGTCCCCACGCAGCCACCGGCCTCCGGCCTCACCCGCCACCTCCTCACCCGCACGTGGGTGGCACGTCCTGCCCCCCAGCCAGCATGCCCCTCCGGCCATTGTCCCTCTGCCCCCACCGCATCCATCCCTCCATCCACCCAGCCGGCTGCTGGCCTCCTGCCCATCCACCCATCCGTCCATCCCCCCACCCCACCCCCAGCTGTGTGTATGTCCGTCTAGCCATCCATCCATCCATCCATCTATCCAGCACATCCATCTGTCCATCAGCCTGTCCATCCAACCTCCATGTATCCATCCACCCCCATCCAGCTGTCTGACTGTCCATCCATCCTTCCTTCCTTCCACCCAGCCATCTATTCATTCATCCATCTCCCCATCCACCCAACACAAACATCCACCCCACTCGTCCATCCATCCACCCTGTCTCCCAACACAGCCGTGCGTGTCTGTCCATGCTCACAGCCCTCCAGGCACCACCCCGTGCGCCCCCCAGTCCCTTGCTAAGGGGCAGGGGAATTTGGTCCCCAGCAGGCTCTGCCTCGGGCTGGGACTTCCTGCCCCTGGAGGAGGAGGGGGGCTGCTGTCCCGCCACAAATCACAGCGTGCGCCCCCTCCTCACCCCAGGCATGAAGCTGCCCTCGGCCTGCTCGCCGCCCCCCGCGCCCCCGGCCGGCCTGCACCAGCTGGTGGAGTCGATCAGCGCCCTGCAGGGCGATCGTGCCCGGCTGGCGGAGGAGATCCAGGGCCTGCGGCAGGAGCTGGATGAGCGCGAGAAGGACAAGCAGCAGCTGGCCGGCAGCTTCCACCTGCAGGCGAGGCTGGGGCTGGGGTCCTGCAGGGAGGGTCCCACCAGCTGGGGGAGCTTGGGGGTCCAGCTCAGGGCCCCAGGCTGGAGCAGGGAACTGGGGGGTACCGGGGACTCTGGGGGCCCCACACACACGGAGGGACAGAGCCTGGTCACCCCTCTATGGGCAGCAGGACGGGGACCCCCAACCCCGCAGCTCCCCTGGCACACTGGGGGTGAGGCTGGATGCTGCCCTGCCATGGGTCAGGGGGCACTGAATGGGGCTGATGCCCTGTCTCCTTCCTGCAGATCCAGGAGCTGAAGCAGCAGATCGAGGAGCGCGAGGACGAGCTGGCGCGGCTGCGCACGGGCATGGTGAGGACACCCCCCTGCCCGCACCCTGCACCCCAGCCTGGCTGGCGGCTCCCTGAGACCCCTCTGGGCTGGGTCTGGATGAGGCCGGAGGGGCAGCGGCACTGCCAGGGGCCTCCATGAGTGGTGATGGAGAGAGCGGGTCCAGGGGCCCTGGCAGGGCCCAGCTGCCATAAAGGGGGGCTGGGGCATGGGGCAGCCACAGGGACCCTGCACCCTCCAGCGATGCCCCCGTGGCCCTGGGACAGAGGGGCAGAGACGGGGGAAGCCCCAGGATCCCAGGAGCCACTGACCCCTGTTCCCTGCGCAGGGGGTGACGGACTCGGAGAAGCGGATCCACAACCTGACGGTGGAGAACGAGGGGCTGAAGCAGAGTCTTGGCGTCACCCAGGGGCTCCTGCAGCAGCTGGCGGCCGTGTCTGCCCAGCCCTCTGCCCTGCTGGCCAAGGTGAGCCCGGACCCTGCCCCAGGGCCGGCCCTGACCCCGCTCTGGGGTCTCCAGCTGGCCTGGCTGGTGCTGGACCCCAAACCCCTGGTCCCAACCTGGGCCCCTGGGCCCATCCTGCAGTCTTATCCCCTGGTCCCAGCCAGACCCCAGGCCCCTGGTTCCCCCTGGACACCTGCACCCTTACCCCCTTGTCCCATCCTGCACCCCCAGACCCTGCCTTTTTAGGGCTGGGCTCTGGCTCCTGGCACTGTTGGAGGCTCCAGGAGACATGGCCCTGATCCTGTTCCCTGATGCAGCCCAGTTGTGTGAGGTGGGCACACATGGAGCCTTGCAGAGCTGGGGGTGCTGCCCATGGACCACATGGCATGTGTTCCCCCCCACCCCATGCACAGGAGAACGAGGACCTGCGGGGCCAAGTGCAGCGCCTGGAGGCGTCGCTGCAGCAGAAGCTGGCACAGCTGGCACAGCTGGAGGGGCAGGTGGACGCGCTGCAGTGGTACAAGGAGGAGGAGGCGCGGCAGCTGGACGAGCGTCTCTGTGCGCTGCAACAGGCCTTGGATGCCCAGCTCAGCCGGGCCCCCGATGTGCAGGTCAGCTGGGTGTGGGGGGAGGAGGGTCATGCACACACACACACACATGCACGCACATGCGCACAGCCGGAGCCAGGCACATGCACAGTGAGTCTGACTCCCCAGCAGGGGTGAGGGCACAGACATGTGCCAATCCCATTCCTGCAGCTGGGTTTCTTTTACACACCCGCACACTCAGGGAGTCCCAGAGCTGTGGGTTTGGCAGGGGCCAGCGGGGTTGCATCCAGTCCCAGCCCCGTCCAAACCCCCCAGACAACCCGTGTCTGACCTCAGAGCTGCATGACACAGTCGCCCCTGCCCTCAGGATACAGCGGGGCCGCGGCTGCCAACATCCTGATACTGCCGGGGGGGTCATGGATGCTACATAGGCCATGTCCCCACTGCAAAGGAAGACAAACCCCCCCCAGTGCGGACCAGTCTGAGCAGGGGGAAATCCCTTCCTGCCCCAGTGCAGTGTGGGGCTGAGCCTGAGCGCAGGGGCGAGACCCTCCAGCCAGGACCCTGCAGGGTTGGTGCTACAAGAGCACTGGGCCAGCCCAGCCCCATCCATCCATCCATCCATCCAGAGCCAGCACTTCTGGGAGAGGCTTAAAAACCACAGTGCACACTCTCTCTTGTGCAAGTGCACACGCGTCAATTCTTCCCTGCCCTCCTTACACCCCCCCCAGCCCAGTTTCCTCCACCAGGGGGCGGTCTCTCTCATGCACACGCATGTGCACACACACACACATGAGCTCCCTCACCCCCCAGCGCACACACTTCCCCCATCTGGGGGCAACCTGCCCTCCACCTTCCCGCCTCCAGCCCCTCACCGCCCCTCCTGGCCTTTGCAGTACGTGACCCAGACGGTGGAGGTGGAGTCTCCCAGCACGCTGCGGTCCCTGGCCGAGGCGGAGGAGCGGAACCGGGTGCTGCAGGAGCAGCTCTCCAGCCAGGGTGAGAGGTGCCAGCGGCTGACGGAGCAGCTGCAGGGCTCCGAGGAGGTGGCTGCTGGGCTGCGGCATAAGGTGAGCGGCTGGGGAGGTGGGCTTCGAACCCACAGCCAGGTCCCCACAGCCTGCAGCCCCTTGCAGAGAGCGCCATCCCCCCACTTGGAGCCCCTTCCTCCAGAGCTGGCTCTAAATACATGGCCAGATCTCCAAGGCAGACACTGGGGTCGGGTGGAGCTCTCAGCGACTATGGGCAGGGGTGCAGATGGTGTGGGGCATCCTCCCATATCGCACAACACACATTTTTCTTTGGATAAAAAGCAACAAGAAGCTTTGCTACTATGCTAGGGGCCTCGGGCTGTATTCTTCACTTTGAGATTGAAGCAAAGGCACGTAAAACTTTATAGGAATGTGCATTGATTTGCTGTAGTGTACAGCGTGTGTAAAACAAACAAACATACAAAAAAAACCCCTCAAGCCACTAGTCAGAGATCATCTGGAGAGGTTTTTTCGTTCATCCTGGAGTCCTCGGACTCAGACGTATGCCTTCTCCTGATTCATAGACCAAAATCAAGCATTCCCAAGCTCCCCTGAAAGTCGTTTCCATCCACGTTTCCATGCTGGAGTTGACATTTCCAGTTAGAGCTACAGACATTGGCAGGGCAGCGACATAGGAGCTGCATTACTGGGGGCAGCTCGCAGGCAGCCAGGCTGCAGAAGAGAGGCTAGTGGCACTGGGGGGAACCACTGGTGGCTATTAAAAAAGACAGAGGGTCATTCACACCTGTGTAGTGAAGAGTTTAGCAGGAATCAGGGGTGATAAGCTGTGAAGTCAAGGGCTGCCTGAATAGAAATGCTCCTTCTGCTGCTAGGGAGTTGGTTTTCTATTTTGGGCATGGGGCAGGAGTCAGAAGGATGTGGGGGGGTGATTGCACTGCTCCCCCCCATCCACCCCTGCCCGTGACCACACATCCCCCCAGATTTCGGCCTATGAGCATGAGATGGCACAGCTGCGCGAGCAGCTGCTGCGGGAGATCAGCCACCTGGAGGCCCAGAAGGAGGAGGCCGTGAAGGAGGCGTCGGAGTGCTCCGAGCAGCACCTGGACCAGCTCCGCCAGCAATTTGCAGGTACTGGGGGGCAGGTGAGGGGCCAGGGCTGTGCAGTGGGGCCGGGCCACATCTGAGGCAGCCCGTGGGCTCTCCCTGCAGGCGTGCGCCAGCGCCTGGCTGTGCTGCAACCCCTGCTCCGCAGCATCAGGACCGACTATGGCAGCCTGCGTGGCCAGGTGCGCAGCTTCTCTGACTTCTATGAGGCCGCCCTCAAGGAGGCCAGGCAACAGGTGAGGCCCCGGGGGACCACGTGCCTTGGGGCGGGACAGGCTGGGGGCCAGGAGTGTGGCACCCCCCTGGCTTCTGCCCCTGATCTGAGCATCCCCACCCCCTCCAGATGTGCTCAGCCATCAGCGAGGTATCGGAGGCCAACCGGGACCTGCGGGAGAAGTACCAGCACGAGGTCTTGCTGCGCAGGAAGTACCACGACCAGCTGGTGGAGCTCAAAGGTACCCGGGGACTGGGGGCAACGAGGCAGGGCAGTGCATGGCATGCAGGAAAGGGTTAAGTAGCTGACTCCGCCTTTCAAGGCAACCAGGGAGCCAATGACCGCTTGGGAGGACTTTCCGTCTTGCATTTCATTGGTTGAGTGGCAGTGGGGGCGGGGCCGAGGCATCCTGGCTCCGCCCCAGTGCAGGTGGCATGGAGCTATGGGGGCTGGCATCCACCTCTGGTGGGAGGGGGCAGAGTGGGGGCTTCAGATGCCCCCACAAAGAGCCCCTGGGAATGAGGGCTGCCCCGTGGTGAGGTGTGGGCCAGAGACCCCACACCCACCCCATAGAGGGTAATGTCTCCCTGCCCCCCTATGCCCAATTCCGGGGGCAGGGCTTCCCAGGGGCCCCCACATGTCCCGCAGCCTGGGCTGGGCTGGGCGGGGAGCCCCAGCTGCATTGCACCCTCTGGGGTAGCCCTGGCCCCCGTGACGCGGTGCCTGCCCCAGGGAACATCCGGGTGCTGTGCCGCCTGAAGCCGGTGACGGAGGCCGAGCAGCAGGCCAGCGAGGCGAGCGTGGCTGTGAGCACGGAGCCCGGCAGCGAGAGCAGCGTCACGACCTCTTACAAGGGCAAGGAGCGCACCTTCGAGCTGGACAAGGTCTTCCTGCCCCAGGCCACCCAGGAGGAGGTGACGCCCGACCCTGACCCCCGCTGACCTGACCCTGGCCGGGGCAAGGGTGCTGGCCGCGGCCTCGCTGGGCATGAGCGTGGAGCCCTGGTGCCCACCCCGCAGTCCCAACCATGGGGTCTTTGCAGCAAAGGGGGGATCTGGGGGCTCTGGGCATTGCCTATCTGCCCCAGGGCTAGTGAGACCCACTGCGGACACCCGGCTCCAACCCCCCCCGTACCTCCTCCTGCCTGCATCAGTGCCCAACTCTGGGCTCTGGGTGGGCACGGCCCTGGGGGCTGTGGGGTGCGTGTGCTGCATGGGGAGCCCTGGGATCAGGTTGTGCCTTGGCTGCGGGGGCAGGGCTGGGGGGCACCGGCCACAGTCTCTGGCTTCTTATAGCAGGCAAGGAAGGGGGTAGAGCCTGGGGCAGGTGGCTTGGGCCCTGCCAGAGCATGGTGGGGGCAGCCAGGCCATCTAGAACAGGGGTCCAGATACAGGGGGAGCCACTGACGGCTATTGAAAAAGACAGAGGGTCATTCATACCCATGGAGTGAAAAGTTTAGCAGGAATCAGGGGTGTGATAATAAGCCATGAAGTCAAGGGCTGCCTGAATAGAAATGCCCCTGCTGCTGCCAGGGAGTTGCACCCCTGTCCTGGAGCCGGGGCAGTCTAGAACAGGCCGAGGGCGTTTCCAGGGGGTCCCAGAGCCGGGGAGGGAGCAGTCTGGAATGGGCTGGGGGGAGACGCAGTGTCTTCGCCACCAGGGGCACTGCCACGCGTGGGGCAGAGCCTGGCGCTCTAGAGTTGTGTGCTGGGCAGGTTCCAGAGCGCCGTCTGCCTGGGGTGACGTGGCCCGGGGTTCTGGATCAGCAGGGACAGATGGCACGTAGCAGCCTAGCCCGGCGTGGCCTGTGGGCTCTGGGTGGGCACCGCAAGGGTGGTGCGTGGGCTGATAGACATGGCGGTTTCTAGATTAGCGCGACAGTGGCCAGGACAGACGGGCTGGCGTGTTCCGGGAACACCTTTCCCTGGCATGTCCTAGGTCCTGGTGTCTGGGGGCATGTGTCCCTCCAGGGGTGACCGTACCTGGGGGCGGCCGGCTCATCGTGTGGGCCCAATGCCAGACTCGAGATCCCTGTCCATGGGCTGTTCTAACCCAGTCCGGAGCGACCTGCCCACATGCTAGCGCAGGGGTGCTCCACGCTGGCTGCAGGCCACATCCGGCTCACAGAGCCGCATCATCCAGCCCACGGGGGTCCAAAACTTTAGTGGTGGCGGAGCTGTACCGTCACTCCGCTGCTGCCCAGCCTCCAGACCCATGGGGAGACAACCCGGGATCCAGTCCGGGGGGGACGGGGATGGTGCTGGGCCTCGGGGCCTGATCCAGCCTGCAAGGCTGAGCACCACTGCTCTAGATAAATGCACACGTCAGGGCCACATCCTCAGCCGGCTGGAGAGGTGGTGCTCAGGCTGGCGGGTGCTCTGGACGAGCGCGCATGGAGCTGCTCGTTCTAGATCATCTGCAGCCTTCCAGACCCGTTCTAGACCCCTCGCCGTTGGTCCAGGGCCGGGTGCCCCCCGCGGCCTGCTCCCATGGGCAGCGGGTCCCTTTCCGCGCGGTGCTTCATGACCCCTTGATCTCCAGGTGCCCAGCGGGGAACGGGACCTGCCGCCCCTCCTAGACGCCTCCGCCACCCTGCCCAGGGCAGCAGGTAACTCGCTTCCCCAGCAATGCAGCCGCTGCCCCAGCCCACGGCTCCAACGCCCAGCCTCACTGCCCGGCCCAGGCACGCCCGCTCCGCGCCCCCCACGCCTCCCCCACGGCTCCGCTGGCCAGCACACGCACCGCCCCGAGCCCCCGACGGCCCCCGCTGACCCCCGTCTCTCTGCCACTCAGGTCTTCCTGGAGATCGAGCCGCTGGTCCTGTCCTGCCTCAACGGCTACAACGTCTGCATCTTCGCCTACGGGCAGACGGGCTCCGGCAAGACCTACACCATGGAGGTAGGAGGCAGTGGGGTGCTCTGGGCCTGGCCCCAGGGAGCGGGGGGTGCCCTGTGCACCCCTCCGGGGGGTCAGAGCCAGGGGATGGAGCCACGGCTGGTTGCAGAACTGGGCACCCCATCCCCTCTCCTGAGCCCCTCTCCCCATGGCAGGGTGTCCCCGATGACCCTGGGATCAACCAGCGGGCGCTGGAGGTGCTGTACCGGGAGATGGAGGCCAAGCAGGGGCTGTGCAAGTATGCCGTGAGCCTCAGCCTGGTGGAGATCTACAACGAGGTCATCCGGTAAGGGTGGGGGGGACCCCCAGCTGGAAGTTGGGGGGTGCCCCCTCCACCTTGGGGCCCAGTCAGTGTGAGATGCAGCCGCCAGGCCCCAAGCCCTGGCACTGGGAAGCAGCAGGGGTGCAGCGAGGCTGGGTTTGGAGAGGAGGACGGGACCCGGTGCCTGGACGTTTAGGTTGGAGGTCAGGGAGCACTGAGCCTGGGGTCTCTGTGGTGCCATGACCCCCCTGGCAGCAGCAGGACATTGGCGGCCGTGGCCCTGTGTACCCCAGGGGCAGGGGCAGGGGCAATGCCTGGGGCTGTTGGGGGCAACTGTTGTGTGGCTTCGATGTCAGAGACGGGGTTTGGACGGGGGGTTTGGACGGGGCTGATCCTGCCTCAGGCTGGACTGGGACTGGGTGTGACCCCCGCGGCTCTGTGGTTCTCTGATGAGGGTGAGGGTGGGGGCCGTGGGTGCAGCTGCAGGGAGCCACAGGGTGCTCTGCCACAGGGGCTTTGGGGGTCGCTGGGGGCTCCTGTACTCAGCTCTGACCCCAGTGTCACACCAGGCTGCAGCTGATGGATCCCCCTGCCCAGGTGCCTCCTTCCAGTCGGGTTCAGCAGGACATGAGCCGGTCCCCGGGGCCGTCCAGGGGCTGGTGCAGCCCCATCCCGCCCTGCAGGGACCTGTGCCTGGGCAGGGGGTGCTCAGAGGCAGCCCCCACCCCACCCCGTGCCGGGGTGGTGTCCCAGTCCAGCAGGGCCGTGAGCTGCCGGGGCCCGGCCTCAGCCCCCTGCTCTCTGCCCACAGGGACCTGCTGGGCAAGGACCCCCAGGAGAGGCTGGACATCAAGCTGAACCCCGATGGCAGTGGGCAGCTCCATGTGCCCGGCCTCACCTGTGTGGAGGTGCAGGGCTTCCGTGAGATCAAGAAGGTAGCCAGGGAGGTGGGGAGGGTTGCCCCCCAGACGGGTGGGATTAGAGGAGGCAGGGTTGGGGGCTTGGGGTCAGTGCCCCCGTAGGAGAAGCCTTGGACCCACAGCAGGGGCCGCGGTGCTCCAGTCTGGCACGAGGGGGCATTGTGTTGGGGGCAGGGGGGTCCATCTGGGGGTGCTCCTGCCCAGCCCAGCGGGTGCCTGGTGCTGCTCCCTCCAGGGGTGCCGGAAGGGGGTCCTGGGGCCACCCCCCCTCAGGCTCACACCCGGGCTGTGCTTGGTGGCAGATGCTGGCGCTGGGCAAGAGGAACCGGGCGACCCACTGCACCAACATGAACGAGCGCAGCTCCCGCTCGCACGCTCTGCTCACCATCACCATCACCGGCACCGACCTCGCCACTGGCACCAAGACCTCAGGTACCACGGAGCTGCCCTGCACATGGCACCCAGAGCCACGGCAGATCTGGGGTGCTGCAAACGGGGTGGGGGGGCAATGCCCCATCACATGGAGCTTTACAGGGCTGCCGGGCGGGGGTCGCGCCTGCGGGCAGCCAAGGGCGCTGCCCCGCGCCCGCTCCCGACTGCCACGCTCTGCGGGCAGGGAAGCTGAACCTGGTGGACTTGGCGGGCTCGGAGCGTGTGTGGAAGTCGGGGGCGCAGGGCGAGCGGCTGAAGGAGGCGCAGAGCATCAACAAGTCCCTGCTGGCGCTGGGCGAGGTGATCCAGGCGCTGCGCGCCAAGCAGCCCCACGTGCCTTTCCGCAACTCCAAGCTCACCTACCTGCTGCAGGACTCGCTGGGCCGCGGCAACAAGACCGTCATGATGGTGCAGGTAGGGGCAGCTGGGCCATGCCCCCGCCGGGCATCCCAGCCCAGACACCCCCCAGGCAAGCAGGATCCTGGCAGCGCCAGATCTTGCCTGAGGTGGGCTGCAGAGACCCCAGCCCTGGCGGGGTCTAACTATGGGCCCAAACTAGGGGGTCTTGGCCCTGGGGGCAGGAGGGGATTTCCCTGCCCCCCCAAGCTGTGACCTCTGTGCCATGCATGTGCCCCCAGATCTCACCTCTGCAGAGGGACGTGGGCGAGACCGTTTGCTCCCTCAAGTTTGCCCAGCGCGTCTGCAAGGTGGAGCTGGGCCCGGCCGCTCGCCGTGTCGACCCCTCGGGCCCTGGTGAGGCCTGAGCCCTGCGGCCATGAAGCCATCAGGTGCCCTCCTGCTGCCCCCTTGCCACCCCCAACCCCCAGATAGGGCGGAACCAGGGGCTGTAGGGCAGGTTGGCCCTGCTGCATCCAGGCCCCCAGAGCTGCAGGGCAGGGGCTGCTGCCCCATGTCCCTCCCACCAACTGGGGGAGAAGGGAGCCGGCTCTGCCCCCTGCTGCCTCCTGGGTGGGGGTGAGGTGCCTGCCCACCCCCAATCCTTGTAGCCCCCACCCCCCGCCTAGGGGAGCTCAGCATCCCCCTTTGCAGTGCTGGGACCTGTCCCCCATGGCTTGAGACCCCCCCCCAGCCCTCTGCCCAAGAGCCACGGGCCACCCCCCACATGTGCCTGAATGCACATGCAGCCTCATGTGTGCCCCCAAATGCCAAGGACCCAGCCCCCCACCCTCAGCAGCAGAGGGGGGCTCTGCTCTGTACCGCGTCAGGGAGAATAAAGAGGACCCTTTGCAACTGGACCTGGCACTGCTGCCTTCCTGGGGCCAGGGCTCCCCCCTCCCCGTGCCCCCAGACCTGCCCACTTGGACGGGGGTAAGAAGCTGGGCGGGGGGCAGGCACCACACACACAGCGGGGCGCACGTCTCCTTCACACCTTTATTAGCAATCACAGCTGAGCTGTCACAAGCCCCTAGCCCTCGCTGCTGGGGACCCCGAGACCTGGCGTCTGGGGGGACACCCCACGTGCAGCCCCACGCACGCTGCAGTGCGCACAGCCGTGGGGCCGGTGTCAGTCCTGCCCTGGAGTTGGGTCTGCCCCCCAGTGCTTGCTCCGGGCTCGTGGGCCGCAGCCTCGGCCACCCATGGCTCCAGCCAGGCTCCCGCTCGGGACCTGACCCCAGTGGGCCCCCAGTTTCGGTGCAGTCGAGGCCTCAGAAGCCGGTGTATTGTGCCAGCAGGGCCCCACTGGGCAGCATGTACCAGGGTGGAGGTACTGCCCAGGGGTTGCCGTGGTCCTTGGGGGGCTGGAAGAGGCCATCCAGGTCTGGGGATAGCCCCAGGGGTGGGGGCACGGGCAGGCAGCCCCAGAAGCTGGGGCTGTAGAGGTAGGGTGGGGGCTGCAGCATGCAGCAGGGCAGCCCAGGGAGGGGTGGCAAGGCCAGGCAGGGGCTGTAGGGCTCCCACCACGGCTCGGGCACCAGGAGCCCGGGAGACACGGAGCCCTCGGAGTCGGAGCTGCCGGCGTGGGGCGGCTGGGGAGGAGTGGGGGGCACCTGGCCCCCGTCTTCAGGGGGCAGGAGGGAGGTGCTGGAGGAGGAGGAGAGAGTCCGGGGCAGCCCGTGAGGGCTGGGGGCCAGGGGCCACAGTGGCTCCAGGCTCTCGCAGCTCCGGGGGTCCGGGCCGTCGGGCGCCGGGTTGGGCTCCCGCCGGGGCCGGTCTTGCAGCAGGGCCTGGATGGCGAAGGAGCTGTCCAGCCGGGCCTGGGCCTGGGCCTGGCCCTCGGGTGGGGGTGCGGAGCCGGGGTAGGGCCGGCCCTGCAGCACGTAGGGGCCCAGGTCGTGGGCGAAGGCGGCCGCGTCCTGCCGTGACAGGGCCGTGTTCTGCAGCTTGAGGGCGTCCGGGGGGATGCGGCTCACGTCCACCGTCCAGAAGTTGCCCTTGGCCGTGGGCTTGTCCGGGTCCTTCAGCATCTGCAGGAAGGGGGTTGAAACGGGGTGAGGCCAGGCAGGGAGACCCCTCTACCCCCCTTTGTGCTCTGGAGTCCAAGACCCCCCACCCCAGATGCTGGGCCTGGCACCAGCTGCCTCCAGTCACCCCCCAGGGCTGGTGCCCCTCACCCCCAGCCTGGCACCCCCCCCCCCCCGCCCCGCCCCAGGCCCCCACCTTGGTGAAGCAGGGGTTGGAGGAGAGGTTGTGGCGGATGGAGTCCTTCCAGCCCTGGTAGCCCTCCTTGAAGAAGGGGAAGAGGGCACCGATCTCCTTGATGATCTGGAAGCAGAGACCCCAGCGTGAACCCCAGGGATCAGGGTGGACAGTCACACCGCCCAGGGGGCTAATAGGGGCAGTTAACCCTTGCAACACCCGCGAGGAGGGCCGTCGCTGCCCTTGGCTCCAGGCTGCAGATGGGAATACCGAGGCACAGAGGCGGTGGGGCTGCTCCAAGGGTTGCGGTGCAGAGCTGAGCCCCGGGGGCCCCCAGCACCGAGCCGATGAGAGCTGAGCCGTGGGAGCCGGCCCGCTGTGGCCAGGGCTGTCACCGCCCCCGGCTAGTGCAGGACAAGGGGCCAGGGCCGCCTGGGTCCCCTCCTGGCACTCATCCTGCCTCCCTGGGGGACTTGAGTTTGGTCCCTGATCTGTGCCTCAGTTTCCCCCACACAACCAGGACCCTGCGGGGTCAGTGCCAGAAGCATTGGCCCAGCCCAGCCCCGGCACCTCTGCGGGAGGCAGTGGGGACCCCTGCAGCCCTCCCCCCGGCCAGGCCAGGCCAAGGCCCCCCACCCGGGAAATAGCCCTGCTCCGAGCCGCAGTGCCCCGGCTCTCCCCTCCAAGCCCCGTGTCCCGGGCAGCGCGGGGCTGCGTGGGGGGTCCGCAGCGCGGGGCTGGATGAGTTGTCCGCAGGCCGGGGCTGGGCGGGGGGTCCCCTGTTCGGGGCTGGGTGGGGGGTCCCTTGTCCGGGGCTGGGTGAGGGGGTCCGCAGGCCGGGGCTGGGTGGGGGGTCCCCTGTCCGGGGCTGGGTGAGGGGTCCGCAGCGCGGGCCGGGCGGGGAAGCGCACCTTTGCGCGGCGCGCGCGGGGCCGGGCTCACCTGGGCCAGCTTGAGGCGGCGGGCGGGCGCGGCGCGGATGACCAGGGCGATCATGGCCAGGTAGGAGTAGGGCGGCTTGCGGTGCCGGCTGTAGCGCTTCCTGGGCCGCCGCCGGCCCCGCTCCGGCTCCAGCTCCGGCTCCGGCTCCGGCTCCGGCTGCCCGCCCGGCTCCATGCGCTGCGGCTCGGCGGGCCGCCCCGGCCGCGGGCATTTGAAGGCAGGGGCGGGGGCGCCGCCGGGCACCGGCCTTTGTCATGCTGATGGCGGCTGGCGACAGCCCCGGCGGGGGGCCCGGCCGGCCGGACCTCCCCCCCGCCCCCCGGCAGCCAGGGTCGCGCGCGTGTGCATGTGTGCATGGGTGTGAGCGCACGTGTGTGCGGGCATGGGTGGGTCTGCGTCTGTGTGTACAGCTGCATGTGCGCACGTGTGTACACGGCCAGGCGTGCACCTGGCTGCAGGTCTGGGGGTGTGCACGTGCAGGTGTTTGCATGGGCAGGTGTGCATGTGTGCACGCACATAGGCAGTGTGTGTGCGTGGATCTGTGTGAGTACGTGTGTGTGCATAGACATGCATGTGTGCGTGTGTGTGTGTGTCTGTGGCGGGCACGGTTCTTTGGGTAGATGTGATATCTTTTATTACACCAACTGAGTAGCTGCAGAAAAGTTCTTGGCAAGCTTTGGGGCGCAGTCATCCTTCTTCAGGCATAGCTCCGTGGGTCTAATAAAAGATATCACGTCTATGCGAAGAACCTTGCCTGCCCGTGCGTCTGTGCATGCACGTCACAGTCACAGAGAAGCGGGCTGGCAGGGAGCTGCGGGGTCACATCCAGTCCAGCCCCTTGCCTAAGGCAGGACCAGCCCCGTCCAAAACACCCTGGACCGCAACATCTAAATTCTTTGTAAAACTGTCCTCAACCCTGACAGGACAGAGATCCAGCACCTGTCCCTGCCCCCGGGATACCGGGGGGCCGCGGCCGCCAATGTCCTGCTGCTGCCAGGGGGGTCGTGGGTGCTGCAGAGATCCCAAGCTGAGGCCATAAGGAAGGCACCCCCCACCCCACCCCAAGTCCAGACCAGTCTGAACAGGGGGGAAATCCCTTCCTGCCCCAGTGCAGTGCGGGGTGAGTCTGAGCATGTGGGCAGGACCCTGCGGGGTTGGCGCCAGCAGGAGCATTGGCACAGCTCAGCCCCATCCCCAGCCTGGGCTGCAGCACCCAGCACGTCGGGGGGGGGGGGGGGCTTAAACCCCCCCGACACATGGAGCAGAAGGGTGTGGGGACAACCAGCACAGCCCAGAAGCCTTGGACATCCCCATCGCTGCACCTAGATCATCCCCCGCTGGTGCTGGTCCAACATCTCCCTGACACCTCCAGTGATGGAGAGTCCCTCCTTCCCTGGCGTCTCTCCCACGGCCTCCCTGCTCCAACAGTGAAGACGAGTTTTTTGATCTCCAACCTAAATTTACTTTGCTGCAACTTCCAGCCATGGCTCCACAGCCTTGCCTCTGCAGCAGGAGAGACCAGGTGTTTCTCGTCCTCTCTGGCTGCCCTTCAGGCATCCGCACACTGCTGTTGTGGCCCCTCCGAAGTGCCTTTTCCCAAACTGAACTTGCCCAGCTCCTCCAGCCTCTCCTCTCTGACTTGTCTGCACTGAACTTCATCTCCTGAGCTCCCTTGCCAAAGCCGTGCGGGAGCCCAGATGCACGATACCCACTGCACGCCCCTGATTAGTCCTCAGTGAAGCCTTGCTGGCTGCCTGGGATCAGCTTCTCCTCCCCCAGATGCTTGCAAATGGCCTTCCCGGGGACACCTGCTCCTCTGGCTCCTCCGTTACCACGTACCTGTTCCTGTGTGTACGCGTTGCACACGTGTGCATGTTTGTGTGAGTGTGTGCGTGTGTGTGTGCATATGTGTCTGTGTGTATAGACACGTGCGTGTCACCTGCTGCTGCCAGGACTGGGAGCCGGGGCAGAGAGAGGGTCCAGGCTGGAAGGGGGGTGAGTGGAATGGGGTTGGTGGGAGACCAGAACCGTGGCCCCCCCATGCTGGGCTCCAGCAGCCTCTGCAGAGCCCCCAGACTCCCCCAGACTGAGCCGGGCTTTGCCCCCAAAGCCCCAGCTGTGCAGCCTCCCTGCCTTCCCCGTGGGCCAGGGGCAGCAGTCTGTGATGCCAGGCTGCGTGTGGGTGCCCAAAGCCTGGGAGAGACCCCTTCCTTCTGCCATGGGGTGCAGGCACAGGCTGGGGGGAGGCACGTGAGGACCCACCGGGCATTGGACTCTGGCTTCCAGCCTCCCTGGTGTCCATGACCCCCAAATGCTGTGAGACACCCCCCTCCCTCCCCAAAATCCTCTGCTGCAGGTGCATAGCAGAGCCCAGCCCAGCCTGCAACAGCTGGACAGTGGGGGGACGGGGACTGGGGCTCTGCAGGGCAGTTTCCTCCAAGCCCGTCGTTAGGCTCCAGAGTCAACACCCCATCGGGCGCAGCTGCAGGCCCGGTGCCTCCTTCCCATCTCAGAGGGGTGCAGCCCTGTGCCCCCCACACCTCTGAGCCCTGCCCAGCTCGGTGCCGCAGGTGGTGGGTGGGTTTTTCCCCCAGCACGCCTCTCCCCTCCTCAGCCCTTTCCCTGCAGGCTCCATGGAGATCAGCTCCCAGATAGGGAACAGGGATGGAAAAGGCCTATTAGGACTCGCCCTTCCCTGCCCCAGGCCAGGGCAGAGCCCCCTGCCCCGCACCCTGGGCATACCCCTCCCGCCCCATCCTGCCCAGGTCCCAGCCCGGTGCAGCTCCAGCCCCTTTGTTGTGCTAAGGCGGGGAGGATTATGCTAAGCACCCTCGATGGCCTTGCTAACGGGGCTGCTAATGCGGCCACTCACTGGTGCTGATTGCCTGGGCCAGGCCTGGCTCCAGCCCCAAGGTCACAGGGAGGTGAGGGGCAGGGGCTGGGTGGTGGGGCAGTGGGGACAGGGCATGGGGGGCTCAGAGGGGCTGCAGGGAGGAGTGGGGGGTCACTGGGCAGAGCTGGGGGGGCCCGGACTGGAGGGCAGGATTCAGTCCCATCACCTGCTCCCCGGCCTAGGGAGCGCTCAGTGCCCGCCGCCCGGTGCCCCCTGCCCTGTGGATCCCAGACAGGCTTTTGCTGATTGAATCTCCCAGATAAGCGCTGGCTCTGGGCAGGCAGATAGCAGAGGGCATGGGGCGGGCATCCTCCTTCATCCAGCTCAGCCTCCAGCACCTTGTAACGGCCCGCGAGAGGGCACCCCCAGCCCCCTGCACCAGGCAGGGTCAGGCCTGAGTGACCCCGCTCAGGCATGTCCCTGTCAACCCCCTTGCACGGCACCGGGGCCCAGCACCCAGACACACCGGGAGCCCCTGAACCTGCCCCAGGGGAAGCCAGGGCAAAGGCAGGCAGTGCCCTGCTGCTGCCAGGGGGTCACAGGCGCTGCCGAGAGCCCAGGCCCAGGCAGAGGAAGGCAAACCCCCCCAGTGCACACCAGTCTGAGCAGGGGGGAAATCCCTTCCTGCCCCAGTGCAGCGTCACCCCAGGGGCAAGACCCCCAGCCGGGACCCTGCGGGGTTGGTGCCAGCAGGAGCATTGGCCCAGCCCAGCACCATCCCCAGCCCCAGCTGCACCCAGCACTAGTGAGGAAGGGAAAACCCGCCCTGACACACGTAGCAACAGGAGGGGGAAATATCCCCTCGTGGGCCTGCGTGGCAGCCCACACAGCCTGGCAAACACCAGCCCCTCCGCTCCGCTCTGGGCCTGGGGACAGACAGCAAAGAGCTGCGCGTCCCCCAGCTGCATGGCAGAGCTGCCCGCTCCGTCTCCAGCCCAGCCCATCGCCTCCTTCCCAGCCGGGCCAGGGGTGGGCTCTGCCTCCTGCGGCCGAGACAAGTCCTCGCCAGCACCTCCCTGGCCCGGGCGGCCGGCTCCCCTGATCTCCGTGTGGGAGGAATCGCCCTTGCTGGAGGTTTGCAGCGAGGCTGGATAAGCGTGGAGCAGGGGTGACGATGCCCACAGCGGGCTGGGGAGAGCAGGGGCTGGCTGTGCCCCTGGTCACTCCGTTCATCCCGGACACCACCCCCCATGGTCTGCTCCTGCCTGGCCCTTGCTGGCCAGAGGCGCCCGGTCAGCTCCTGCGCCTTCCAGCCCTTGCCCCAAGTGCCGGGGTGAGGAGCCGTCAGCTCCAGCTCAGATAAAGCTGGTGGCCTTTGTTCTGGGGCCCCGAGCCTCCCTGGTGCCGTCCCAGTGTCCCCTGGCGGTAGGCAGCCAGCCACGACGCCGTGTGACTGGCCACGTCCACGCATGATCCAAGCCACGTCCCCATGTGACTGTGTCCCTGCATGACTGCCGCCGTGTGCCCGTGTGACCTCAGCCACAACCTTGTGTGGCCCCAGACATGTCCTCTTGTGACCCCAACCACATCCCTGTATGCCCCCTGCCACGTCCCCATGCGACCCCAGCAGCATCCCTGCGTAACTCCAGCCCTGTGCCCATGTGACCCCAGCTATGTCCCCACATAACCCCACCACATCCCTGTGTGACCCTAACCATGTCCAGACATGACCCCAGTCACATCCCCACGTGACCTTGGCCACGACCCCAGGTGACACCAGCCATGTTCCTGCGTTACCCCAGCCACTTCTCCACATGACCCCAAGTTACCCATAGGTGCTGGGGAGCCCGGGAATGCCCATGCTCCTCAGGTCCCCACAAATGCAGTGAATCGGGGGGTCTGGGGGTCTCAGCCCCACTGCTGTGGCTCAGTGGGGCGAGCATGAAGGGAGCTTCCCCCCTGCTCGCCTTCAGGGCTGCGCCCCAGCTGCATCCGTCCCAAGTACCTGGTCCTGGCAGGGTTGAGCCCACATCTGCCCCGGTGTGCAAAAGTGCATGCACTCACACGCATGTGCGCACACACAAGGCCACCCCTGTGCAGCACCCACGGGCTGCTCTGCCAGCTGCTCTGGGGTCTGCTCTGCTCCCCAGGCCCCATCGGGCACCCTCTGCCGGGCAGTCGGCTCCGGCCACCTTTGGGCTGGGCACTGCAGAGCCCGGGCACTTTCCAAAGAGGGGCGAGCTGGATGGTCCCCAGGGAGGACGCTCCAAGCCCAGGCCCAGGGGGGTCCTCTCACTGGGGCCATTAAATAAGTGACCCCTTACTCCAGGCTCATGGGGCCATCAGTGTCTGGGGGGCAGCAGGACTCCCCCCACTTCCCCGTGCACACTCGCAGCTCTTGCGTGTGCGTGGAGGCAGGAGCCAGAAGACCCGCAGGATGGAGCCTGGCTGGAGACACACGACATGTGTACCAGGGAGCCTGGCGATCTACACACGGTTCCAGCAGCAGGGGGCGACACGTACTTATGTATACAGGCAGATACCAATGTGAGTCTGCACACACACTTGCACGCATGTGCACACACGTGCATGCACACATGCATATGTACACATGGATGTGCACACACAAACATGTACACAGATGTGCATTCCTACGCATGCACATGCGTGCATGCACAAATATGCACGTCCATGCACATGCACGTGCATACACACACACATGCATGTGCACGCACCCATGTACACATACACATGTGCATGTACACCCACCTGCGGGTACACACACTTAAGCACCCCCATGCACCTGCACAAACATACACATGCAGGCACACTCACACATGCATGCACACACACACACACACACAGAGGTGCGGCAGAACTCAGTGCATTATTTCGCCTTTATTGTGCCCGCAGGAGGCTGCCATGCCCGGCGCTACGCCGGCCCCGAGTCTCTGAGGCCCCCTTCCAGTCCTGGGGCTGCCCCCAGCCACCACAGCCGGGACCCTGGGAAGCTCTTGGGACTGTGGCAGGGTCATGGGCAGTGGTGGCATCTGCTCCAGAGACAAACCCTGCCACTGTCTGCCAGGGGCTGGCTACCCCCGGGCACCCCCCACTCCTGCCAGCAGCTCCTACCTGGGACCCCTGGCCCCAGTGCCCGGTGAGGGGGCACACACCAGCCCCCCAGGAGCTGTGTCTGTAGGGACCCCTGGGCTCCGGCAGGGCCTGGCTTGGAGAGGGGGTCACAGGGGCTGGTAGGGGGCAAGCGTGGTGGTGCCAGGGCCTTGGCTGTAGAGCATGGGGTGCACGATGTCTGCCGGGTGGCTCATCCACACGTCATAGATGCTCTTGTTGGGGGGCATGCCCTGCTCTGCATGGTCCAGGTCCATGGGGGGCCCGGAGGGCGGGGGGTTCTGCTCAGGGGGGGCCTCCAGCCTGCCACCAGGCCCCGGCACCAGCCCCCAGCACATGGGGCCAACGTAGCCGCCCGGCCGGCAGCCGTAGCAGGGCACGGCCAGGAAGGGGGGCCCGCTGGGGGGGGCCACAGCATTGGGGGCCACACCCTGGCTGTAGGACGTGGGCAGCTGCCCCCAGCTCGCCGGCGGGGGTGAGGGCGCGGGGGTGCCACTCGCGGAGCCCTCCGAGTCGGAGCTGGAGACGCCGCGGGCGTGAAGCCGCGGGCGCTTGGCCGGGGGCCGGGGGCCACGGGGCCGTCGCCTGCCCGGGTCCGGCTCCTCCGAGGACGTGGAGCTGAGGCTGGAGGAAGACGACGAGGGGGAGCGCGGTGTGCCCGGCCCACGAGGGGGTCTCCAGGGCCGCGGCGGGTGTCCGGAGACGTGGAAGACGGGGCCCCAGCGGTCCGGGCCCTGCGGGACCATGGCACTGGGCACGGGCAGCGCGTGGCTCTCGCCCGCCCGGGCTCTGCCGCACAGGCCGACGTCCTGGAAGTCGCGGAGCAGGGAGTCGATGGTGAAGGAGCTGCCGGGCACGGGGCCGGCGGTGGGTGGGTGCCCGGGGGCCGCCGAGCCGGGGTAAGGCCGGCCCTGCAGCACGTAGGGGCCCAGGTCGTGGGCGAAGGCGGCTGCGTCCTGCCGTGACAGGGCCGTATTCTGCAGCTTGAGGGCATCCGGGGGGATGCGGCTCACGTCCACAGTCCAGAAGTTGCCCTTGGCCTTGGGCTTCGCCGGGTCCTTCAGCAGCTGGTGGGGGTTAAAATGGGGTGAGCCCCCCCCGGCGCTCTGGAGCCCAAGACCTGCCCCACCCCTGGCACTGGCCCCAGCCGCAGCTGCCCCGTCACCCCCAGAAGCCGGTGCACCCCCTCCCCATGGTCCCAACATCGCCAGGGGGGCCAGCTTGGCACCCCCCGTCTCTCCTGCCCCGCCCCAGGCCCCCACCTTGGTGAAGCAGGGGTTGGAGGAGAGGTTGTGGCGGATGGAGTCCTTCCAGCCCTGGTAGCCCTCCTTGAAGAAGGGGAAGAGGGCGCCGATCTCCTTGATGATCTGGAAGCAGAGACCCCAGCGTGAACCCCAGGGATCAGGGTGGACAGTCACAGCGCCCAGGGGGCTAATAGGGGCAGTTAACCCTTGCAACACCCTCGAGGAGGGCCGTCGCTGCCCTTGGCTCCAGGCTGCAGATGGGAATACTGAGGCACAGAGGCGGTGGGGCTGCTCCAAGGGTTGCGGTGCGGAGCTGAGCCCCGGGGGCCCCCAGCACCGAGCCAATGAAAGCTGAGCTGTGGGAGCCGGCCCGCTGTGGCCAGGGCTGTCACCGCCCCCGGTGAGCGCAGTATGGGGGGCTTGTCACAGGACACCTGGGTCCCCTCCTGGCACTCATCCTGCCTCCCTGGGGGACTTGAGATTGGTCCCTGATCTGTGCCTCAGTTTCCCCCACACAGCCAGGGCCCTGCAGGGTCGGTGCCAGCAGGAGCATTGGCCCAGCCCAGCCCCACGCCCAGCGCCTCTGGGGGCGGCTTCAGCCCCCGCTGAGATCTGTAGCAAGAGAGGGGGAAGATCCCTCTCCAGCCCCGGACGGCAAAGAGCTCCAGACATCCAAGGGACACTGGGCCCAGGCGCTGGCGGGCGCTGAGCTCCCCTGGGGCCCGGCAAGACTCCCCCCACCCCCAGCTCACCTCCTTGCTTCTCCTCATCTGACCCCTGACCTGGCTATTTGCATTGCATGCAGCAGGGCAGGGGGCATCCCCTACCCGCAGGGGGTGGCTCCTGCCTCGGCAGCCCTGATGCCTCCAGCTGTGCAGTGTGATACCTCCAGCTGTCCATGCAGCCCCTGCAGCTGCCAGCCCAGGGGATTGGGGTGATGCCTAGGCCGTCCCACTATGCTCCCCTGTGCCCGTCTCACCCCCGGTGCTCACCTGGGCCAGCTTGAGGCGGCGGCCGGGTGCGGCCTGGATGACCAGGGCGATCATGGCCAGGTAGGTGTAGGGCGGCTTGGCGTGGCGGCTGTACTTCTTCTTCCTCTTGCCCCCCCTCCTGCCGCCAGCCTGGCCCGGGCTCTGCCTGGCCCCATCCCCTGCCAGCTCCTGGGCTTCCTCCGCCGGGCACAGGCTGGTGCCCTCCTCCGGGCTGCTCTGGTCCAGGCTGGCCATGGGCAGGGAGCCGGTGCCCAGGGCCTCTGAAGGTGAAGGTCAGCCCCGACCCATCCAGTGGGGATCTTCCAGGTGTGGGGAAGCCTGTCCCCACCGACTGGCCCCCTCCATCCATCCACTCAGGGCTTTATCATGCTGATCAGAGCCTGGCCCGGCTGGAGACAGGCTGCTGGCACCAGGAGGAGGGGGCTAGCAAGCAAACAATTCGCAGGTTTCTGCTAATCTGGCTGCTGGGAGGGGGTCCTGACCTGGCTGGGGGGCGAGGGGGGCACTGCCCTGTCCGTGGCACTCCCACCGGCACACAGCCTGCTACCCATCTGCCCCTTCCCAGCTCCCCCAGGCCCCCGGCCGGGGCTGTGCGGGGAGCATGCCCAGCCTGGGTCCAGCCGGGACCCTCCCAGCCAGCACCCCCACCCCGACTGCTCAGCCAGGAGCCCCCCAGGGCAGGTCCCAGCTCCCACCCCCCACAATGGGGTACAGGACTGGCTCCAGGCCACCCTCCATCCCGTGATGCATGCATCGGTCGTGGCTCTGCGCTGGGGCACGAGAGGGGGGCTCCCAGGACGTGCTCCCGGCTGCTCCAGAGCCCTTGCAGCCACCCTGAGACCCATGATACGGACAGCTACATGCATGCACATGCATGGCACGTGTGGGGAGGGGAGGGGAGGGGAGGGACAGCCCATCCCCTATCACGGGCCCCCATGGCTGACACAGGTCTGGGTGCTTAGGCTTTATTGATGGGCCCTGCCCGTGCACAGCGCCGTGGTCCCCGGCTCTGGCCCCTGGCTCAGGTCCAGCGAGCCCGGGGCACCCAGAGGCTGCAGCATGAGGGTCCCGGTGTCCTTGCCTCCGACTTCCCTGGGGATGGGGGTTCCCCTCCGGCCTCCGCGGGACGTGCCCCTCCAAGCTCCGTCTGCTCCGGGCCGACGTCTGGGCACTGCTGCACCCCTGGCGCTGTTCCCGGGGCACCCTGCCCCGTCCCCGCGTGCCCGAGCTAGCGTGGGCCCCGGCGCCTCTCTGCGCCCCTCTGCACCGTTTCGCCCTTCTTCCGCGAGCTCCGGCTTCTCTCTTCACCTGGTGCAGTGCCCCCGTGTTCCCGTGGTGGCTCCGAGTGGCCCCGGGGCCGGTCCTGGCTGTGCTCTGCAGCCCCAGTGCCCCCCTCAGGTGCCCGCTGAGCTGGCACCTCCTCACCCCATCGTGCCGCCCGCCGCGAGCGCCGCTCGAAGACGGCCACGATGCGCTGGACGTGGTGCTCGACCTGCGGCTGTGGTGCCACATCCGGGGCTGAGGGGCCAGCTGCGGCCAGGGGCTGGGCGGCAACACCAGGGCTTGGTCTCCCCTGACGGCCACGCGGGTGGTCACAGAAGAGGCAGGAGCATGTAGCCACGGCCGGGGGCAACTCCTCGTCCCTGCGGGGGCTGGTGCCAGGCTGCGGCAGAGGAGGGTCCTGAGGATCAGAGAGCCGTGAGGCTGGCAGGGATCTGCGGGACCACATCCAGCCTTGAGGCAGGATCAGGCCCATCCAAACCCCATTTCCAACCTCAGAGCCACATGACAGTTGCTCCTGACACAGCCCTGGGCATCACCCCCACCCCCAGGATACAGGGGGGCTGCGGCCACCATCGCCTTGCTACTGCCAGGGGGGTTGTGGGCGCTGCAGAGAGCCGAGGCCAGGCCGTGCCCCCGCTGCAGAGGAAGGGGAAACCCCCCAGTGCGCACCAGTCTGAGCAGGGGGAAATCCCGTTCTGCCCCAGTGCAGTGGGGCTGAGCCTGAGCGCGGGGGCAAGACCCTCCAGCCGGGACCCTGCGGGGTTGGTGTCAGCAGGAGCATTGGCCCAGCCCCATCCCCAGCCTGGGCTGCAGCCAGTGCCCAGCTTCTGCCCCTCTGCCCCCCGGGGCCGCAGCTGCTACCCGAGACCCTGGCTGCAGCACCCGAGACCCCGAGGGCACCATCTCCCAGCCCTGCCCACAAACCAGCACGCACTGGGCTGGGCCCTGCACAGGTGTCCGAGCCCAAGGAGCTGCACCTGGCCCCACTGCCGGTGCCCCCTGGCACCCCCAGTCCCTGGGGCTGGCGAGAAGGGGTGCCCGGGGTGGGACATGGGGCCTCTGCATCCTGGGGCTGGAAAGGGTCCCTGAGCTCCCGTCCCCCTCACCTGGTGTCGCGCCGGGTGCTGCGTGCTGGACTTCCTTCTCCGCAGCCCCCTGCCCCCCGGGGCTGCAGCAGGCTGGGGGAGCTGGCCGCGGTGCCCGGCCTCGACCGGGTCAACTGGGCCAGAGGCATCGGGCCAGGCCCAGCTCGGGGCCCCGGGAGACTCCGGCTCCTCGTCCGCCATCTGCTCCAGCCAGCGCCGCACCTCCGAGAGCCTCTTCTGCAGCGGGCGCCGCGCGGGCGCCCTGCGGCTGGCACCGCTGTCCTCGTCCTGCTCCAGCACCCGCGGGGACCAGGCGTCCTTGGAGGGTCCCCCCGGCCCCGGCAGAGCCCCGCGGTGCTGGTTCAGGCGCTGGCAAGCCGGGCAGCTCTGCAGGTGGGCGAGCATGCAGCGGGGCAGGAGCCGGGGGCATGCCCCCACGCCCAGCTCACTGCTCCCTGCCCCTGGGGCCGGTGGTGCCGCCTGGGTGCCCGGGGCCTCCTGGGGCTCGCGCCAGCCCACGGGCTCCAGCCGACGCTCCCTCTGGCAGCAGTCGCAGGACGGGGCGTTGCTGCTGTGGCTGGTGCTGGGTGTTGGCTGGCCTGGCTCGGCCCCCCACCTGCCTGGCTGGGGCCACGGCCTCGTGCTGGAAGGGTCCCGGCCCCGTTGCCGGGCTCGTGCTCCTGCCCCAGAGGTCCCGATCCTGCCAGGTGCCTCGTCCAGGTTCTCGTAGGTGCCCGAGGCGCCTCCTGGGCTGGGCCCCGGCCCCTGCTCCCCGGCCTGGAGCTTGGCGTAGAAGAAGGAGTCGAGCTTCTCGGCCACGTTGCGCTCGAAGACGGAGACGCGCTCGATGGCGGTGTGGGCGGCACGGCCGGGCGGGGGCTCCGGGCCCCGGCTCCACGGCACGGCCCCGCTGGGGGGCACAGGCGCGTGCCCCCGTGTCCTGCTGCCCGGGCCGGGGGGGGTGCCAGGCTTCCCTGCCCCGCTGCAGGACAGCTCGCAGTCGCGCAGGGACCGGGACAGGTCTGGAGGGGCCGGAACGGGGATGCTTGGGAACGATCCCGCTCTGGCCCCGCTCCCCTGGCCCGTTGCACCCCCCCCTCACCAGGATCCCTGTGAAACCCGGCACAGCCGCTGCGGATGTACAGCTCCGAGCGCGGCATGGCCCCGGGCTCCTGGGGGAGCTGCAGGGATCACGG
Organism: Alligator mississippiensis; assembly: GCF_030867095.1. Classification (NCBI taxonomy): domain Eukaryota; kingdom Metazoa; phylum Chordata; order Crocodylia; family Alligatoridae; genus Alligator; species Alligator mississippiensis. Next base: position 1,685,252 of record NC_081826.1, read on the forward strand.
CCCTAGCAGCTCAGGCCCTTACCGGAGATGACGGAGGCCGCTGAGCGGTGGGAGCGGGGCCCCCCGCCTTCCCCCCAGCCCTCGTCCCTCCGAGGGGCGTCGGGGACGGAGTCGGGCTCCGTCTCCCAGTCCTCGTCCTCGCAGCCAGCCGGGAGCCAGGACCGGTCGATCCTCCCGTGGTGCCCCGCTCTCGGGCCGGCGCCGGGGGGGCCAGCCCAGGCCATGGCAGAGCGGGGCAGAGCGGGGCGCGGGGCTGCGGCTGCCAGGGTGGAGCTGCCCCATTGTGAGGTCAGCAGAATGCGGCGAGGCAGCTCGGGGAGGGGGCGCGCCCGGGGGCCGAGCGGGGCCGGCGGGCCGTGGACCCCAGCGGCCCCTGGCAGCGGGGGCTGGGGGCAGACCGAGCATCAGAACGGGGCGGGATGCGGGGGGCAAGCGGGTCTCAGCGCCGGGGACCCCAGGAGGGTCTCCCGCCTGGTGCTTGGCGCGCTCCACACTGCTGGCTGCGGGACGCTTGCCAGGCGCCGTGCCCCAAAAGGCTCTCAGGGGTCAGTGTGCCCCTGACCCCGACCCTGACGGGCCCAGTCCTCCCCAGGGCACTGCCCAGCGCTCCAGCAGAGGATGGCAGACCTTCAGGGGCACAAACCTGAACCCCCCTCCCCTTCCCTCCCCTATAATCTCCTGGGCCCCCACTGCTTTGGGGGCTGCCTGGCCCCGCCCCCAGCTGGGGGAGCCCCGCCCCCCTGGAGGGGCGCCGCTTCCGCCACACTCAACATGGCGCCGGCACTCGCTTCCGGCGGGCGTTCCGCCTCGGCCGGAAGTGTGAGCGGTTGCCATGGCGAGGGGCGGCGGAGGGGACCCGCCCCGGCGAGGGGAGCGGCCCGGTAGGTCCGTGCGCGGCGGCGGCGGCGGCGGGGCACGGGGTCCCATGGGGGTGCTGCGGGGTCGGGGCCGCGTGTGTGTTTGAGCTCTCCGGGCTCTTGTGAATGGTGTTTGCACACCTGACAGCGCTGGCTTTGCGTGGCGCCCTGCGGCACCCCTGCAAGGGTGTGCAGGACCCGGTCGAGACTCCCTGCGGGGCTGCGGGCCTGGACGCGCCGGCCCCCGCTGAGCACCGCGCTGCTGCGGCCCGCGGGCCGGTCGGGAGGCCGCACCCCCTCCCCCCCAGACGGGGGTCCGCCATGAGCCGGGCGAGCTGCCACCCCAGAGCCCGGGAGCGTCCGGCTTTGGCCGGGGTCAAGCGGCACGATCGCCACCCCCTCGCTCGCCCGTTTGCTCGCTGCTTTAGCCCTTATCGTCACGGCACGTGCTTGCGGCATGCGGCCGGGCGGATTACGGGTGGACGGCCCTCGCCGTGCCCGTGGCGAGCGAGGAGGCAGCGCGGCTCCGAGCAGCCGGATTATCTCTCTTAAGGCCGGCGGGGGCTCGGAGGAGGGTTTTGCAGCTGAGAGCCGCGAGGACTTTTGCTTCCCGGACTTTGAACTTGGCAGGCGGGGGTTGCGCGGTGCCTCCGCGTGCCGTTAGCGGGGTGTCTCCTGCAGCTGGGGGGCTCGGGGTAGGGGTCGCGCTCTTTGGCTGCCCCTCTGGCACCTCAGAGGGCACTGCCCCGGCCGGTGTCGGCCCCCCGTCTGAATGAGCTTGGTGCCTGTTTCCTGCTGAGTTGGACAGACTACTGCTGTGGGGCTCCTTGCAATGGCTGGGTTCAGAGAGGGCAGCAGCACGAGGGTATTTGATTTCAGGAAAACACACCCTGGGACATTAGGAGATGCGATGCAGGGCCTAATCGTGCACGCTGGGAGCAGAGCAGAGGAGCGTGCAGCACGCCGGAGCTGCTGCCGGCTGGGCGCGACGGCGGCGCTGCACGAGCAGGGAGCTCTGGTGCCACCAGCCCTGGACTCTTTCATTCAGCACGGGCGCCGCGCCGCCAGGAAGGTGCTGATAAATGGGGGGGCTCGGGGCAGAGCAACAGAAATCTGTCTGGGGCTGGAAGGACTGACCAAGCAGGGCAAATAAGAGGTCGGACTCAGCAGCTGCGTGGCAGGGGCATTCGGGGTGCTGCGGGGGGGAGCGGATGCAGGAGGGTAGACGGGGAGAAACCAGCAGTGTGGTGACCCTCAAGGGAAACTCCCCAGAAATCTGATCCTCGCATCCCCTGGAGGCGCTGGTCCTGGCCCCGCTCCTGTGGGGGGTCCTGCTCCCCTCCCAGCAGGAAGCTTTGTTGCTCTGGCGCTTGGGAGCAGCTGAAATCTGCTCCGTTCTACGCAGATGTTGTCACGCGCCAGACGTGCCATTGTGTCCCAGGCCGGGGCAGTGGAGGAAGGCCCCCCGGGACTTGGCTGGCGTGCAGTGTGTTGTCTCCAAGCGGCCTCTCTGCTCTGGCCTCGGCTTTGGCCGAGCGCCTTCTGTTCCCAGGTGGGTTGGGCCTCCAGGCTGCTGTTCCCCAGGGAGCTTCTCCCCCTTTTCAGTCTTCAGTTCTGCCTCGCTGGGCTGGGAGGTGGCCGTGAGGGACTCAGAAGCCCAAGGCTTCTTGCGTGATGATGACACGCATTTCCTGTCTGTGTTTCAGCCCCCCGTGCAATGGCGCTTTCAGGAGGAAAGGCAGATGAGCTGTCAGCGGAGTGCCTTTGCGTGGGTCACGAGAGGCTTGCCGGGCATGCTCCTGACACGGCAGGCAGGGAGTTCAGAGCACCCACCCTGCAGGCCCTTCTGCCCTTCATTTCAGTAGTTGGCCTGTGTGCATCGAACCTCGGCCGGGCGCGTCGCTATTGCCCAGCTGGGATGTGGTGCTCAGTCTGTTCAGGGCTGATCACCCGGAGGCGAAGGGCTGGTGTCTGGGCTGCAGCATCTCTCTGGAATTGTCATGCTGCTCAGAGGTCGGACGCGGGGTTTGCCTGGGATGGTTTGGACAGGGCTGATCTGGCCTAGACGTGGCCCCTACAGGACCCTGCCAGCCCCACAGCTCTGTGGTTGCTATGAATTCATCACGTTTTGTGCCAGGATCCTTTCCTGCAGCACACCGTACAGCTCCCTAGAGCCCTTTCAGGTGACTGACAGGATGCATTCCCACTCTTCCCCCTTGACAGACCGTTCCACAGACTACAGAGTTCAGTGCTGAGCAGTGTTTCCTGATCTCCGATCCCCGGTAAAAGATCTCGAGGCCCAGTCACTTCTGTTGCTCTTGTTTTTCTCCTGGTGTGGTGACGTTTTTGTCCTGGTATTGCGGTTCCCAGAACCGAGATGGCCCTCCCAGGGCCGAGAACCGCAGCGCTGCTCCTCGGACCGTCCAGCTCTTGCTTAGCGCAAAGCTGGGTCTAAACACTTTGTGAATGCTTGGACAAGGTGAAGCAGCAGAAAGCCCGGCTCTGGGGGCATTCCCTGTGTTGAGCTTGCATCTCAAATGGGGCAGGTCCCTGGTGTCCCTAAGTTTTCCACACTGCTGAAAGCCAGTCCCAAGCATTGGCCTTGTACCCCGGCCTCTGCACAGGTGCCAGGGACTCTGTGATGGCCCTGCTTGCAGGGGACACCTCACGTCTCCAGGTTTGGCGTGTGGGAATGTGGGCATGGCAGGCTCTGGGACGTCTCTCTGCAAGCACCAGGGATAAGCCCTGCTGAGAGGTGGAGGGTCAGGCAGGAGAAGGGTGGTGGGCCCTCCAGCGACTATCACACAAGCTCGCAGTTGGTGCAGTACAAGGACCCAAGGACTACTGTGGCTTTTGTCCAAACGGCTTGCTCTCACTCCTTGGCTCTTCCCAGCCCCCAGCTGAGCCAGTGTGGAAGTGGGGAAGGTAGATAGCTCAGCTTGATTATTTGCAGATGAAACAGGGCCTTGCTCTGCATAGCAAGAGAGCCTCCTGCCTTCAAAGGGGTCCCCCACCTTTGGCCTCACAGTGAGCCCAGCTGCGGAGACATGGAGCATTGGTGGGGGGTGAGCTAGAAGCAGCAGTCCGCGGAGACCAACAGCTGGAAGCCAAGGGGAAGCCCCTGCAACGTGTCACCGAGACCAGGAGAAGAGCCCGGTGGCCCAGAGGAGGTGGATGTCCGACAGGACCGTGGAGAAGGAAGCGAAGTTCACAGCCAGCTTGGTTAAGAAAGAAGATGAAAGTTGCCGGGATGAGTTGATGGAGGGGATGCAGACGGGAGCTCTGGCTGTCGGGGTAGGGGGTGCGATGGGGGGTTCTGCCTGCTGTCCCCAGGTAACAGCCCAGTGGAGGTGTCTGGTGTTTCTCAGGCCTCTGGGTTTTGCTGGTTGCTGCATGGGGCCAGGAAGGAACTTTTCCCCCCTCCTGTTGCTGCATGTGTCAAGGGTTTTTTCCACCCTTCTTGTTAGGTAGGGCTGGACATGAGTCACTTGGGCCTTGTAGGCAGCACGTGGCATTGCCTCCAGCATGGCTTAGCATTTCCTTCCTATAGCAACCTGGTTCCTGCACGGGCCACTGTATTCTGCACGGGCCACTGCTTCTGGTGTCGGTGTCCCCAGGTCTTGTGGGGCGAGTTGTGGTGCTACAGGGCATCTGGGTGCTGATGCTAGGGGTTGTGACAGGCGCTTGTCTTTTGCTGCGGAGGGCCCTAGAGTCAAGGTGCCTGGTGCGTGCCCTTATAGAGGAGAGGCAGGACCCTGCTGCTGTTGGGGGCTCTGGGAGGATGTGCTCGATGGCACTGAAGGCCAGGGGAGACGTTATCGGTAGAACCCCTGAATCCTGCAAGCTTGCGGCTAGCTCCTTCTCCCCCAGCTCGGGCCTCTGATGTTCTTGTGATGCCTTTGCTGATGAGGGATGCCCCAGGGGGACTCGCGTGTCGGCCTGTTCCAAGGAGCCAGACCAGTTTGCTCTCAGCCGGATCCCCGCGGGCTGCTTGGGCACGGCAGAGACTCTTGCTGTAACTCGGGCTGGCTCTTTGCTCTGGAGTAGAGGGTGCTGGCACTGCACCTGGCCTGGGCTGTACTGGAGCCAGACCTCCAGCGAGGACAGGTAGAGGTACAGGTGTCGCACACGGGGCTGCGTGGTGTGGAAATGGGCTGCTTTGTGCTGACCGGGCTCTGAGGGGTCACAGCTTGTGTGCACAGGAGAATGGAAACCTCTCCTGCTTCATGGCAGCCTTAACTCCTGCAGGTGCATGGAGGGGATTCCCCATCACCCCTCTTCCAGCTGCTGTTCCCCTTGCTCCTTCCCCCAGTGCCCATTCCCTTCCCCGCTGCACAGACCAGACGCAGCAGTGGGGAGGGAAGGTGACCTGGGAAATTGGGCTTTGGGGCCAGTTGAGCCATTTGGGTGGGGGTCTGCATGCTGATTTGAAGCACCTCATCAGGCAGGGCTGGACGGACGGCTTGGGCAGGACTGAGATGGCAGGGCTCGAGGCACTGGGGACTCTGCAGGGGTGTTGAGGACTGGAGTGGTGCCCAGGAGCTGTGGGTCATGCCCGAGAGGTTACATGAGGGTCCTGCACGCCGATCCTTGCTCCTTTGCAGCGTTTTGTCCAAACGGCACGATGGCAGAGGGGTGCGCTCTGCCTCACCCAGCCTGCCCAGAGCCGTTGGGGGAATGGCGATGGGGCTGCCCAGGCTGGCAGTGTCTCGGAGGGGAGCCTGTGGGCAGAGGGCAGCACTGTTTTGAAAATATATAATTATAGTTTGCATTGACTGTTCACCCACTGGCAGTTAATCTTCTTAAACAATGCAATAACAGGGAGAAAATGTGTTTAAACAGACACGAGATTACTGGCTTGCTTTGGTTGCTCCTTTGGATGGGAGAGCCAGTGTCCCGGGCCCTCTGCACAGTCTCCTAGCTTGGCCGGGCTGTGAGTCGGTCGGTCTCCTCAGCGGAGCCCATTAGGTCCCCACTTGGGTGGATGTCTTGGGACTGTGGGAAGCGATGGTGGTGATTCCAGAGGAAACATCTTTCTTCTCTCAAAATCGGGCTGTGATGTCCCAATAGTGACAGAGCTGGAGGTGCTGAGGTGAGTGGTGGGGGCTTCTAGTTCTGCAGAGCTGAGGGGTGAGATCTACTCTCCGGGTCCCTTCCCATTTGGAAACTGCCTCCCTGTGGGGTGGTGTCCTGCTGCCGTTGAACTGCTGCTGTGCTCCATCTCCGAGCCGGCTGCGTTTAAGCAGCGGGCAAAGTCGCTTCCGCGTCGAGAGCCTTCTGAAGGAGCAGCACGCTCGGAGGGTGAGTGCGCCGGGCCTGACTCCGGCTTCAGGAGTTACCCAGGGGAGATCCAGTGCAGAGGGTCTCAACCAGGGTGCCGCTGGGGTGTCTTGAGATCCGTTTTGAGGGCGCCATGCAGCGCTAGCACTGCAAGGTGTGCGAACACGATTCACAAGATGCCTCCAGAGACTGCAAATAGGAATCCGGAGTGTCAAAAGCATTCAGACCTGCTGGGGACTGTCTGAGTCCTTGGCAACAGGAGAATTGCTCTAGTATTTTTCCGTTGTCAAAATAGTATTTTTCTGTTGTCAAAAACTGAGCGAGAACTGAGATGGCATTTCCGGGGGGGGGGAGGAAGCCTAGAGTCTACAGAGGTTGAAAACCACTGCCCTAGTTGCACTGGGGCCAGCCTAGATGTAAATCCAGGGTAGTTTCTGCATCCCAGAGTTAAATGCTGGCACTGGTCATGTTCTTGCTGGGTGTTTCTGGGTAGCAAATCATCTGCGTGCCCTGCCTCCCGTCCGACGGCTGGGATCTGTGCTGCGGAGAGCTGCAGGAACGAGAGCAGCCTGCTCCTCTCGCTCTGCGAGCCGTAGGTTGTCATATGTATTCATGGAAAACTAAGGCTTGCCTCTTTGCATCTGCTTAGTGCATGTTCCCTGTCAGCAGAGCTCTGCTCCCTGCGCCAGGTGTTTCCATTAAACCTAAGAGTGTTTTAATGAAGCCCGGGGCTCTGGTGGACTCCTCTCTCCTTCCTCCCTAGCCCCAGTGGATCAGCCCTGTGGACAAGCTGAGCACATTCCTGGCTGTTTTTCCTCCGTGGTTTTGGAGGCGCGCTGGGTGTTGCAGGGATCTCTGTTTGTCGTGCTATATATGGCATTTCTCCTGGGCTGTTCGGATTCAGTCGCTCTGGTTTGCATGCAGTTTTCCTGGCCTCGGTCTATGCAGACAACACCGCTTCCCCTGGGCAACTCACTCGGAGCAACCCCGGGAGACAGATCCCCGGCTGGGATGTCCTGGTGCTGTCCCGGAGTGACAGACGGGGTCCTGGGGCCTGGCCTTTTGGAGGTTCCCTGCTCTCTGGCGGCACGGCCTCACCGGGGTGAGCCCCTCATCCCAAAAGGGGCTCGCCGAGCTAGGGGAGGCTCCCAGCACGGCTGCTTGAGGGGAGCTAGGGCGTGAGTTCCCAGCAAGGGTTGCCTGTGCACGTGCTCTTACCCTGTGATAAATGCCAAACCCCATTACACTTACCAGGGGGCAGATCGCGGCGTGCAGGCATCTTTGTGCCGTCGCTGGTCTGGCAGTAACCTGCTCCTATAACCAGGTCCTCAGAGAAGGGTGGTGGGAGGCTGGAGAACATCTCCTAAGGGAGAGCAAAACAGCTGGGCCTGTTGCCTTAGGGAGGGCGCAGAGAGTGAGAGGAGAAATTGCAAAGTGGGGCGCGGGCCTGAAGGTCTGTTAGCCGCGGTTCTCACTCATCACATAAGGTTGATGAAACTGGAGCCGGGGTAGGAAGCTCTTCCTCGCACCTCACTCGCTGCTGCAGGGAAGCACAGCTGCAAGGGTTCGGACCCGCGGAGGATCAGGCCGTTTTGCCCGTGTGCGTGTCCCAAGTTCTCTCTCCTCTTGTGGGGCTGAAGCCGGCTTGAAACACCTGGGATACAGGGCCATGAAGCAGTTACTGCGAGGTAGAGAAAGGTGGGGAATTAGTGATGACCTGATCCATGGCAGCTGCCTGCATATACACGTTTACCATGAGACCAGCTTGCAGCCACTGACCCCTTGCAGCTGCTTGTTAGCACGTTCATCCAAGTCCCCAAAGGTACAGACTTGTGCTGTAGCTTAGGCCCTGTCTGCCTGCGGCTGTCAGCTGGGCCAGTCTGACTGTGATCTTGGCTGCATTAGAAGCCTCTCCTGTGGGAACTGGCAAAAAGATGGAGTTGTGGTTGAAATACTGGACTAGCAGGTCCCAGGATGGCTAGAGATGTGCCCTGTGCTCTCGGACACCTTGGTGCTTCAGTTTGTTTGCCTTTTGCACCAGGATGCGAATTGCTGCTCAGCTTGTAGGAGACCTTGGGGGCTACATGCATGACTGAGATCCTGGAAGGCACCGTGGGTCCTGGGAGAATCGCTAGGACGTATAGTGGAGGGAAGAGTCCCCTGTTCCCCCAGGTGCAAATTAGCACACCTCTTCCCTTCTCTCATTCAATAAGAGGCCTCAGTCCCTTCTGGGAATGTGTTTCCTCAAGTTGGCAAGCCCCCTGGCAGGGAGCGGGGAAAGGCTTTGTTCTCACGTGGGCTGCAGGCAGGACCTGGGCGACGGAGGATGGCGGAGGTTGCCACCTTGAACTGGACCTCCTTGAACTGTGGGACTCTTAAAATAAAGTCAGGCGAGGCAATTGTGTGCTCGGGGATCAGCAGCTGCTGCCAGGGAAGGTGCACTCGGAGAGGTTGGCCCTGCATAACGCTTCAGCCAACTAGAGAAGCTTTCAGCTGTCACCCGCCAAGTTCGGGGTGGTTTGCTTCAACTTTGGTCACGGGTTAATCCTGGATTAGCAGAGGGGAAAGCAGCAGTGGAGGGTGTGGGGAAGGGATCAGGCTCTTGCCAGGAGGGTGGGCTCTGTGTGTGGCACCTCTCCCTGCTCCCCTTCTGCCTCAGGCTCCTCTCTGATCTGTTTCCTTGTTCCTTTCTTTGCAGGACTTGTGAAGTTCCTCCGGCAGGGCCCAGTCGGACAGCGCAGTCGCCCCACCTCCCGTTTGTCAGCGTGACTGGCTGCGGGGAGGGAGGAGTCCTGGCCTGAGCAGTCACTGCCAGGATGCATGCAGAGGAGGCTTAGAGACCCAGCAGCCTGGGGAGGGGCCGTGCAAACACTTGGCTTCCTCCTGGAAGACTTTGAAGCAGCTCCAGGCCTGTTGGGCTGAGCCAGGGCAGGAGGAGGTGTAGAGCGGGATTCCCTCGACGACAATGAGCTGCCTTGTTCTCCCAGTTTGCAGAGCGCCTGGAGGAAAGTAAGTGGCCCAGGCGGGAGATCCCAGGGGTTTCCAGTTACAGCAGGCAGCGGAGGGTGCCTGGCTGGAGGGTCCGGAGTCTACGCTGACACACAGGGAGGAGGGGGCATGCGAATTTCTGCCTCTGCCCTCGCTGCTGCTCAATAGTTCATTTCCCCTCGCTCCTGCCAGGGGCTGCCAGCTTGTGGTGGAAGCGCTCTGGCAGTTCCCAGCTGCATCTCTCCTCCTCTGGGCTGCTCTGAACTGTCTGCAGGGAGCACGTGGCTGTCTCAGGCGGCTCGCTGAGTACCCTGGTGCCAGGTGGAACCCCGCTTGGAGAGCGCTGCTTGGACTGGGGCAGCTGCAACCGGGCGATGAGGAAGACCTCCCTTCCTGTGCTACCCAGCTTGGCTTTGGCTTGCTGAGCACTGGGGGCAGAAAGCTGTATGTTACCTGGGGAATTGGATCCACTTGGGAAGAGACCAAGTAACTTTGCAATAATCCCGGCTGGGAGCGTGTCTGTGGATCCCTCCTGCATCCCTCTGCTCTCTGACATGCCGAGGGACGAAACTCAGTGACTTAATAATGCACTAAAGCAAGGTCTTGGCATGATGCTACCCAGCAGAAGAGGTGCAAATACCTGGCCCTGCCCTCCCAGCTCTTCTGCTTCCTTATAAATTGCTCTGTGGGTGTAGAATTACCAGGCCCAGCCCAGAGCTGCCGAGGGCTGGCGTGTCTCCGGAGCTGGTAGTGCGACTGTCCGCCTGCTGTGGGATAGCAACTGCTGGGAGTGCTGTGGGGGCACCAGTGAGACCACGCAGGTGGAAAGAGGCTGCTAAGAGCTGAATCCCAATGAACGAAGATTGTGTTGTCCCTTGCGCAGGCGTCTGCTGAGGGACGGAAGGCGGGAGTTCCTGGCACCGCCGCGTTGCACTTCGCTGCCTAGCACTTTTGCATGGGTCAGAGTTCCCAGGAAAGACCCCTCAGCTCCTGACTGACGTGGAAGGTCCTGGGTGCCTGAGACATGAGACTGCCGGAGCGAGGAGGGAAAGTCCCATAGAGGGACAAGGATGGAGCAGAGCCCTCTCTTGCGCATGTGGGTGGCAGAGCCCCAGCCCCCGGCCCACAGACGGCAGCTGTGAAGCAGGTTTGTGGCATTCAAGCGTTCTGGGACAGTGACCTGTTGCCAGACACTCAGGCAGGGCAGGTGATGCCCGCTGGGGACTGGAATCCCTGCAGCGCCCTTCCCTGCCCTCCCGGTCTTTGCCACAGGCCCCTGTGTCAGCCCTCTGAGGTGGTTGGGTACCGCAGCAGCCATGGCAGAGCACCTGGAGCTGCTGGCGGAGATGCCGGTGGTGGCCAGGATGGGCACCCAGGAGCGTCTGAAGCACGCGCAGAAGCGACGGACACAGCAGCTAAAGAAATGGGCGCAGTTTGAGAAGGAAGCTCAGAGCAAGAAGGCCAAAGCCGAGAGGAGGAGGAAGAGTGGCGTCAGCCGGGAGCAGCGCGTGGTGTTCCCGGACAGTGTCAGGTTGTTGGAGGCGGCAGCTCGCAATGATGTGGAGGAAGGTAGGTGGGGTAGTATCCCCTGGCTGGGTGGGAGCTGGGAGTGGAGGGGAGGACTTGGGGTGCTTGCTTTTAAGATGGCTTCAAGCAGAACCCCTTCAGGGTCTGGCTGCCTGGGTGGTAACTGCCTGGGCTCTGGATAGCACCTCGTCCTCCTGTGCCACAGCAAGTCAGTGGATCAGTGAAAGTAGTTTCCCCAGGGCTGGAGGGCTGATGAGCTCAGCCTCCATTAGCTGCCCACTTTCCCCTGGTAGGAAGGAGTCGCAAGGGCAGAGAGAGCAGTCCCTACACCCAGCCAGGCCCTGCAGCGTAGCTGGCCCAGGGCAGCTGTCTCTGAGCAAATCTGCCACGGAACAGCATTTCTCCTGGTATACCTGGGGACAAGAGGATAATTCTCCCTGTAGGAGGGTCAGGGGGGCAAGAGGGGGCCTGCAAAGGTCTCACCCCTCTGGAAAGGGGGCACCAGCCCCTCAGGCTTTGCTTGCGATGTGTGGCTTTCTGTGCCCGCTGAGAGGTAGGCTCCCTGGCAGAAATCTGGTCTCTGGGAACACGCCGTCCTGTTTACCTAGTCCCTGCTTTGAAGCCGCTGCATTATGAATGTGTCCTGTGACCCGCTGGGTGTCCTCGCCGAGGGCAGGACTGCAGAGGGGTCTTGATGCCACTGAGAGGTCAGCCCTCAGCATGGTTCCTAACTCGGGCCTCTCTGAATGGTGTGGGGTGGACAAGTGGCCAAGATGTGCCCAAGGCCAGCTGGGCAGTATCCTAAAACAGTGGTGACTTGGGAGCATCTGCACAGCTCCCCCCCAGAGTTGCTGGAAAGGAATGGTTCTGGGCCCTGTTCTCCATGGCAGTTTCTCTGCCCTAGGCTCACAGCCCCATGATCTTTCCCAGGGGGCTGCTTGTGTTGGAGCAAGTCTGGTGCCAGCCTCCTTCTCCTCTGACACTCCCTGGCATTGCACAGCGTGTGACAGCTTGCATGGCTCAGAGCCACCAAGAGAAGGGCCTGTCTTGGAGGGCACCTGGGGACGCCGTGGTTTGGTTTCCTCCGGTGCCGTGAAGTGCGAAGTCTCCAGGTGATAGCGGCTGCATGCAAATCAGCCAGTGACGCACCAAGGAGGCAGCGACCCGTGGAGGTGGCTCGGAAGGGCGAAGGGGCAGGTTGGAGGGACAGGGAACAGGTCCGAGGCCGTCTCAGGCTTGCGCTTCCCTGGCTGGTTGAGTCACACCTGGTTCAGCCCCTTCTGCTCAGGTAGGGCTATGCCAGGATGGTGCCAAAGGCACAAGGAGCTGCAGAAGCTAAGGCAGGCCGGGCTCCAGCAAACAGCTGGCTTGAAGGAGGCAGAACTATGTCCTGGGCAGTCGGGGAACAAGGGCCCGAGATGCTGCCATGTCACCAGGACCTCATGTGGCTTGCGTCCGGGCTGCCCAGCTGAGTACCTGCTGAGACAGACTGTCCTGGCTGCCTCCAGGACACCATGGTCTTTCCCCAACCCCTCGGAGCTCCTCTGACCCTCTCCTGTCCTACCAGCTCCGGTCGCACCTCATCGCTCTGGCTGTGGTTCTCTTTCTAAGAACCGCTTGCCTCGAGCTGGCGTGTTCTGTGGTTACTGGAGAATAACGGGCGGTTCTCCTAGCCTGTATCGCAATGAGATGCTAATCGCAATTAGATGTGAATAACGGCATAACTGCATACACAAATACAGACTGGAAAATGGGTGGCTGGGCTGCGGTACTGCAGAAAAGGACCTGAGGTAGATCGTATATGTGCTGTTGTTGCCAAAAAACAGACAAAATACAATAGCCCGCAGCCTCCTGGGCTGTATGAGCAGCAGTGTCACCTGGAGATCAAGGGCAGTGATTCCCTGCTCTTCAGCCCCGGGGAGGCCTCCCCTGGAGTCCTGGGTCCTGTTCTGGGCCTTGCATTTCAATAAGGACACACGCAGTTTGGGAAGAGTCCAGATCGGGGGCCTGGGAGGCAAGACTGACGAGGACAGGCTGGAAGAGCTGGGGCGATCGAGTCTGGAGAAGAGATGACTGAGGGGGGATTTGATTACAGTCTTCAAATCCCTGAAGGGCGATGACAGAGAGGAGGGAGATGGGCTTTTCTCTGTGGCTGGGAGCAATGCCGTCAAACTGCAAGAGAGGAAGTTGAGGTTGGAGACGAGGAGAAACGTTCCCAGTCTGAGGGCGGTCAGGCACTAGAGAAGCGGTACAACCTCTGTCCCTGGAAATGTCCAAGAGCAGCTTGGTCAGACGTGTGCTGGATTGGTTTAGTCAGGGCTGATCCTGCCTCGAGCAGGGGGGCTGCACTAGATTTCACGTTGCAAGGTCCCTTCCAGTGCGACCCTCCCATGGTCCTATGATTACTAAAGTGGTTGAGGGACACGTGCACCAGGTGAGAGATCTCGTGGCATCTCTGCAGCTGGTCCAATGAAAGACATCGCATGAAGCCCCTTGCCTCATGAAAACAACTAGAGTTCCCCTTGGTGGTAATGCCTTGGGCCCTGTTCTTGAGCCAGGCGCCCGCTGTGCCCGGTGCTGTACACACGGAACGAAACCTAGCTCCTGCCTCTGGCTCAGCAAGCCACAGCAGTTGGTGACCTCTGATTGCACCGGGTGCCAGCCAAGGGCGCGCTGGGGGCTGTAAATCAACCGTTGACAGTAATAAAGCCTATCTCTATGACCTCAGTGTGCTGCGGCACATCTAGGGCAGGGCTTGTCGGCACCTGATAACTGGCAGGCGGAAAACATGCCTTCCCCAGGCACCTCAGAGGCCCTGGCGGCTTCCCAGTGCCCCAGTCACCAAGGAGGAGGAAGGGTGTTGCCTGCTGGGCCATGCCGGGCGGCTCTTTCCCTTTTCCCCTTTCCAGCATTTGGAAAGGAGCAGCTTTCTCTTCCTTCCTAGGAGCCCACTGGGTGTGTGGGGGGCTGCCAGGGTCACTTCTCCACTGCTGTGCCTCTCTCCCAGGCTCCACTGTGATCCAGGAGGAGCAGGAGGGTCATTCCTCGACTTGGCTAGCGCTTCGTTGACCCAAGCAAAGCCCGAGCGGTGACTCTTGCGATCATGGGTAGCAGCGGGTCATGGACATGTCCGTCTGCGCTGGCAGGGGACGTGAGCAGCAGCAGAGGTGCTGACGTGGCGCTCCTGGGCAGAGAAGCAGCGCTGCCTCGGCGCCTGTGGCACTCGGGCTGAGGTGGTGACAGGCCCAGCCTCGCTCTGTGCTTGCCACTGAGACATGGGCACATATGTGGCTTTAGCTCTGTGCTCGCCACTGAGACACAGGTACACGTACGTGGCTTTAGCTCTGTGCTCGCCACTGAGACATGGGTACGCGTAGGTGGCTTTTACTCATTTTAAATAGTTGAATTAGCTAAAGGCAGCTTCTTGCAGGCTATAAGCACCCGGTAACCATATAACGGTGTGGTTCTGCCTTGCTAATTGAAAATAAACTAGCACGCTTTGAGTCAGCAATCATTTGGGCAGGCATGCCATGAATTAGTCCCACGCCCCCTCCAAGCGCCCCTCTGATTACCTTTCCCTGCCTGATCTGCTGCTCTGCTTTCTGCTCCTGACTCTGTGCTCCCTGCCTTGTCCTTGGGTCCTGTGTGAGATTGCCGATGGCCGGTATTTAGCCAAATTTGCAGATTTGCTAGAATCCGACAGGGCCGCGACGTGCTTCTGCTGTGGCCGTTATGGCATTTGGAACTGCCTGCTCTGCTTTCTGCTCCCTGCCCAATCTGTGCCACCTGTCCCCTTCCCAGTCTGCCGTGTGCCACACACAGACTGGCAGTGCCACTTCTGGCACGCATGCTGCAAGCTGGGTCTGCTTTGAATGATGACACAGAAACACGCGTGCCATGGAACTGCCTGTGCTGGTGTTTGTACCTTCCCACAGACGAGCTGATGTCTGACTGCGTTCAAATCATGTGCTTATATTTGGTACAGGTATTGCTGTGCGCCTGTGCAGTCCCTGCATACTTGCATTACCCTGCACGTGTCCCATTCTTGGGGCTTGGAGCAACACTGCTCTTCCCTCCAATGCTTCATGGCAGGAAACAGGGTGCTCACAGCCCTGTTATCCCCCCAGTTGTCCCCCTCTCAGTAAACTGGGCAGCAGCGCAGGCTCACGGACCAGGGGTTGAGGAGACCTGGGGTTTCTCTTGGCCTCTCCTTTGTTGTGGGTGTGGGACAAGACTCAGCCCCGGCAGAGCGTCCTGTTCCTCCTCTGAAAGTGGGAAAGAGCATTTTTGTGGCCTTCTGAATGGCCTTGGGGTGGTCAAGGACGAAAAACCTGCTGATGAAGTACTAGCTTTGCTGGGCCATTATCTGCTCCCCTAGCCCGCCAGCAGTGTAGGAGCATGGGCTGAGACGACTTGGCTAATCAAGTTTTGGTTTTGTTATAACTCACTTATCCTCTGATCAGATTAAGGTTGTGTGCAGCCTTGCATTTCTGCCTCTGCTCTGCATGGTCGTGCAGGGCAGCGATGGGGGAAGCCTGCAGGTGAGGCAGACTCCTCCTGTGGAGCCTGGGGCTGCTCTCCTCTCTAGGGCACGGGATCCAGGGGAGAGCAGGGGAGGTTCCTCAGCAGCCTGCTGGGATTTCTCACCTGCAGGTGTCCTGTGTTAAGCACCAGGGCAGCTGTCATCTGCTCTAGTTTATGGGCTGAGCCTTGGGCGCTTGGCAAGCTGACAGCGCTGCCCTGCTTTATTGCAAGGCGGCAGTAGCTGCAGAGGCAGGGGCTGCAGGCTGCTGCTGTCTGGGTGCAGTCGGGCTGTCTGGTGTGAGCACATGTCCCCTTAGTGCCAGTGTCCACGCCATGTCTCCAGTGTGCTGGGCACCCCCTGAAAGTGCAGCAAGGTAGCTGCTGTCGGGACCTGGCTCTGACGCCCTCAAGTACAGCCCAAGGGAAGCCCCGGAGCAGTTTTGGTGTCAAATCTCTGGCTTTGACTAATGTGGGTGGGAGCAGGTGGAGGGGCGCAGTTGGGACCATCCGTTCCCGGCCACCCTGGAGCCCAAGGGGCGATGTACCCCGAGGCCTTCATGTGTCAGACTTGCAGTGACAGGCCTACTATGGCTAGAGGGTCTATGGCTGATATTGCATTGGGGATCAGGAAGGAATTTTACCCCCTGGTCAGACTGGTCTGGATTGGGGAGTTTTGCTTTCCTTTGTAGCAGGGGCACAGCCTCTACCTGGGGTCTCTTGTGTGCATATAAACAACCTTTTACAGCAGCAGGGCATTGGCGGTTGCAGCTCCCCTGCTTTCCTTGGGCAGGGGCAATGCCTGGGGCTGTGTCGGGAGACTGTCGTGTTGCTCAGAAGTCAGACAGGGGGGTTGGACTAGGTGTGACCTCTGGAGCTCCCTTCCAGCCCCACGGCTCTGTGATTCTTCCCATTCCTCTTCCGGTTCCTAGGGAAGGAGAACAAGAGGGATGCATCTTCCAGCAAAGGCTTTGCTCCTGTTAGGGAGAGCACAGTGAGCTGTATCACTTAAACAGAGCTTGAGAGGCAACATATAGTGGTGGGGGGAAAGGGGGCTGGGATTCATCCTGCCCCTTTCCCATAGCAGCCCCTAAAGCCCCCGGCAAAAAAGCAGGAAGCACATTGACAAGCAGTGCCGCAGGTCCACGCACCAGGCCTCTGTGATGGCAGTCGTGGCAGTTTCTGCTCCTCTTCATCCAGGCAGGAATGGGACCAGGCTGTGCCCTTTTCATCCCAAAGTACCAGGGCATCTGTAGCATTCAGCTGAGATCACTCCAAGTCCTTCCAAGGGCAGTAGGAGGCTGCAGCTCCAAGGCTGATGTCAGGAGGCTTCTCCTTTGGGAGGTGGCCCTGTGGGCCAGGGAGTCTGGAGCACCCTGATTTCATCCTGCCCAGGTATGACTGTCCCCAAGTGCTGGCTCATGTGTGGGTCCAGCCCGGACTGTCACCCCTTTGCTCATTGGTGCCAGGATTGAAGCCTTGGCAGCTGCTCTTCCATGTGCAGCGAACATCTCATCACAAGGCACGAGCTGGGTCTAGCGTGGATCCTGGCTGCGAGGCCTCCCAGGAAGGCAGGGGGTGTAACAAGAGCGATAGGAGCACACTAGCCTGTGACTTGTGTTGCACCCCGTGGCACAGCCCTGTGGGGGTTGCCCAGCACGGTCTCTGGGTGGGGAAAGAGGGCTGTGAACTGTGCGAGGCGCTGCCTGGCTCTGCTTGCTCTCCCGTCTTGACCAGATAATGACACGGTCTGGCCCCAAAATGAGAGAGAGCTGCTAAAAATAGAGCTAATGGTAACCAGCTGTCTCCCGGGCGGCGTGCTGGGTCTGGGGGGGGAGCGGGAAGAGGGCTTGGTGGCTCGGAGCTGATGCAAAGCGCTGGCTCAGCATTTGTCCTCCCCTAGGATAGTGGTAGCTTTGTGCAGTGCTCTCTGTGGGGGGTGGTTTTGGGGGCTGCGGGCCCGTGGCTCCCCTGACCAAAGGCAGGTACAGGACTGAGAAGCACCAGATCCCTCTGCACAGGCCTCTACACGCAGCCTTCCCGTGGTAGCGGCATCTCGTGCAGCGCACAGCCGGGGGCCCTGTGGTGGTCCGGGGTTCCATATCCCGGGCATCCCATATCCATCCCATATCCATGCCCAGCTCTCCCGTTTGTTCAAGTCCTGCAGTAGCAAGGGGTCGTTCTCCATTCCCTCTAGCCAGTGCTAGCTCTTCTCTTCACACAGCTGAACCGGTCCAGATGAGACTGCTCCAGACTGAGGAAGCAACGCTGTCGCTTCCAAACAGGCTTGCAACCCGTGGGGTGGCGTCTGGGTCTACCTGAGCTCCAGCAAGGCCCCCGCTGTCTCCTGGGGGCCAGGAGGTTGGTGGTGGCAGTGTCAGGTCCCGCATTGTCCAGCACGGTAGATGCTGCAGCTGCTGAAGACTGAGCCCGTCACTTATCATCATGCTGGCATGCCGAGACCACACCAGCAGGACCTGGGCTCTGCCCTGCATGCCAGAAAGCCTCTTGGTGCCAATCAAAGTAATCTGTGAAGTCCAACATGGCTCAGTGTTGTGGCCTGAGCAGTGCTCATTTCCCTGGATGATTTGACAGAGCTGGGTTCAGTGAGCCCCTTGGCTCCTGCTGGGTGGAGGATAGACACCGAAGGAAGCTGGAGGTGTGAACGTTTGTGGTCACCCCTCAGCTGATTCGGTCTCATCAGTAGCCACAATGCTAATTGTTTGCAGGGCCCTGCACATGCCTGAGTCCCAGGGTTGCTGCTTCTCCTCCCTGCTCTCTGCAAAGCATCAGTAGCTCCAAACAATCGTGGAGGAAACGCACCTGAGAGGGCTGTGAGAGCCGAGCCAGTGTTGCCTGCCTGTGGGTGCAGAGAGCTGAGACGATGCCTTGGTTTATCCTGTTCACGCCCTGGACTCCACGGTTCTGGAGCAATGTAACTTGACATTCAAGAGCCTCTGTCTTAGGTTTTAAAACCCTTAGCTAGCTCAGCTGCCAGGGCAAGCCCTTTGAAGTGGGCTTGAGGCCTGACAGTTTGGGGCCTAATTCCCTTTGGTCTTCTTCAAAACTCCCATGGAGCCAGAAGACGCATCCTTCTGCTGTTTCTTGGAGAGCTTTCTGTGCAGAACGCTCAATCGCTGTTTAAACCAGTCGCTGCACTTCCTTTGCAGCGAACTATGCATATTCTTGTGCGGTTGCTCTTTGTGATCAGGTACCGTGGAGCAGCACTGGCCCGTGTGGCATGTTGTGCATCCGCGTGGGCAGGTTAGCGCAGCATCATAGACAATGAGTGAAGGGACCTCAGGAGGCCTCATCTAGTCCAACCCCCTGCTCCAAGCAGGACCAGTCCCAACCACATCATCCCAGCCAAGGCTTTTGTCCAGCTGAGTCTTCAAAACCTCCAGGGATGGAGAGTCCACCACCTCTCTGGGGAGCCGGTCCAGTGCTTTACTAGGAGTGGGAGGCGAAAGACTCTGCAATAGGCTGTGATCAGAAAGGGTGGCAATCCCGTAATTCAGTTAAAACGCATCCCCCTACCCTCCTAGACATTAGCACATCAGCTCTGCCACGCAGTAAAACCCAAGGAGCTGGGTCAGGTTTGGTGAAAGGAGCTTTTACAGTTTCACTTGCTGTATTATCGCGGGTCTCGTGGAAATAGCTGATGCTGAGCTGCTTGTCAGACACCCTGCTGCATCTGCCCCAGGACATGGAGGCTTGAGAGCAAAGCTGTTGCTGTCCATCCCCGAGGTAAGCACACCGCCGTTCGAGGCACCGTGCTCTGGGAGCGGGGTGCTGGCCGGGAGTGTTGGGTAACACACCTAGGGCAAGTCCCTTTACCTCTTGTTGCCCTCCCACCTTCTCCTGGCTCTGTCTAGACTGTAATCCCCTTGGGGCAGGGACTGTCTTATTTACATGTATGCAAAGTGCCGAGGGCTGATCCTGGTCAGGGCCTTTAGGTGCTACTGTGGCACAAACAATAGTCCCGCCCGATTGAGGATTTAATTGTTCTCTAATGAACTTTGGGGGCACGGGGCTGTTCAGTGCGACTCCGCACCTTGTCTCACGCTCTCAGGCGCTCCTTCAGTGGGATTCAGCTGGTCTCACAGCCCTTGTGCCTCTGTGCATCTGTCTCCTCCTCCTGTTCCTTGTCTTGGCTTCAGAAAAATGGCCAAATCCTTGATTTTCCTCCCTCTGTTCCCAGAGGAACCATGTTGCACCCTGGTCCTAGTATTGCAAGGTGAAACCAGGCTTGTGCCTTCAAAGGGGAGGAGGCAGCAGCAGTCTGAGGGTCAGTGCATCGATCACAGCCTGTCAAGGGGAAGGGCTCTCCCTAATCCCCCTTGCTACTGTACTGATACCTCCCGGCAGGCCCTCCGCTCGGGTGATGCAGACTAGCACAGGGACCCAGGTCTGGAATCCACAAACCTGTGGTCACACTTGCCCCTGGTTTTAGGGGTCTGGAAATGCTCCATTAATCATTTTCTCCTTCTCTGTGTTTTTCCAGTCGTCTTCCTTGTGCTGAGCCCATCAAGGTTCTTTGGGTAAATCCAGTATCTTTTATTCGACCAACTCAAATAGTTGGAAAAATTCTTCTTTGCAAGCTTTCGGGTGCAGATACCCTTCGTCAGGCTGAGGGAGCGTCTGCAGTTGGCCTGTGCTCTTCCTGGGTGGAGCGGTAAAGCAGCTAGAGGCCAGTAGGTATGCAAAAAAGCCTGTCAGTGAAAATGTAAATTGAGATAGTCGATGAGTGGGGGCTGGGGGGATGAATATAGCTGGTAAAAAGTGAAAAGGTTACCTGAGGAGTCAGATGTCGGGCAGGTTATAATGGGTCATAAATCCCATGTCTATATTTAGTCCAGGGGTGTACTTGGTAGCTGTGTTGGTCTGGGACAAGAAAACAGACAAAAAACTAGAACTCTTGCTTCCAAAACGATACCTTTTATTAGACCAACTGGGAGGTTTTACGTTTCTTGTCCCGGCGTGGTCTGGATCCATTTGGTACGTTTTGGGCGGTAGGGAGGTTGCTTCTGGTGATGAGGGTGGCGAGGTTCGGTCCTTGTTTAAAGGCTAGGATGGATGGTTCTGGGAAGACCTTTTAAAGAATTGGGTGGTCTTCTAGTGTGGGTTGCAGTTGTTTGAGGATTTTCCATGTAGGCTCCAGGGAGGGATGATGTGTCACAACCAGCGGTGTGCGATTCATGGGGGTTTTCCTTCTGTACTGCTGCAGATCTTCACAGGGTATCTGGGTGGCTCTTTCCAAAGTGCATTTCTCTCACTGAAGGAGTGTCCTTGTTGAGTGAAAGCCCTCTTGAGATTTGAGGTGATGATCATCTCAGTGCAAATTCAGTGCTACCTAAGAGTGGCTGTATATCACAGCTTTCTTGGTGTGTTGAGAGTGATTGCTGGTTCTGTGCAGATATGTATGATGGTCTGTGGGTTTCTTGTATATGGTGGTCTGCATTTTACCATTCTGGATAGTGATCATCATATCTGAAAAAGAAATGACGGTGCTGGAGTACTCAAGAGAGATTCTGATGGGAAGGGTGATGCTAGTTGAATTTCTGATGGAACTCAGTCAGAGATTGCAGGTTCTCAGTCCAAATGATGAAGATGTCATCGATATATCCTAAGTATAGCAAGGGTTTGATGGTGCAGTCCTTGAGGAATTCTTCTTCCAGGTGGCTCCTAAAAGGTTGGCATACCGTGGGGCCATGTTGGTGCCCATAGCGGTGCCCATGGTCTGGAGGAGGTGTTGGGTATTGAAAGTGAAGTTGTTGTGTGTGAGGATGAAGTGTATAAGGTCGGTAATATCTTTGGGTCTGTACTCTGAGTTGTCGTCTTGCTTTTGTAGGTATGTGGCAGGCTTGGCTGTCATCCTGGTGTGGGTTGTGGGTGTATAAGCTGGGAACGTCCATGGTGGCTAGGAGGGTGTTGCTGGGAAGGTGGTCCATGTTTGTAAGTTTTAAAGGAAGCCTGTAGTGTCTTGGACAAAACTCGGTCTTTGGGTGACGAGAGGTTTTAGGATGTATTCGATGAAACCTGATGTTTCCTCAGTGAGGATCCCATGGCTGGATATGATAGGTCTGCCGGGGGCCCTTGTTTGTGGATTTTAGGGAGCATGTAAAAAGTCCCTGGGATGGGTAGCAAGGCAACCAAGGTCTGTAGTTTTTCTTGTAGTTTTGATGGAGATGATTTGAAGGCAGTTTTGTGCTAAGCCCACACGTATAACTAGTGCAACGTCAGTGCTAGGGCTTCTCAGCGGGGTTCCTCCTCAAGCAAACCAGCTGTGCACATCCTGACTTGTGGCTTGCGGGCTCTGCAGCCGCTGATGCATCTTGGCCTGTCCTACCCCCCCCTTAAACCAAATCCTAGCTCCCAGTAAGAAACTGGTGGCTGTCTTTGACGGCACAGTGTCGTCACCAACTTCTTTCTACCATCTGTGGATCCACAGCCCTACCAGAACCAGCTCTGACCCCTGCCTGGACTGGTGTGCTTGCTGCCTGCCAAAGCCCTGGAAACCAGATATTGCCCTATGACAGTAATAATTTATTACCGGGCATCAATTTGTAATAGAAATGAAGTGTTGAGCGGTCTGCCGGGCCCCTGCTGTGTGCGGCACTGGCAGGCTTTGCAGGGGGGCAAGGCTGCGCCTTCAGGGTGCGTGGCCACAGGGAGCACTGCATAGAGACCTGCCCGAGCCAGCTACGGGGGGCACGCCTGACTGCTTTGGGAGCCCCCGATGCTCCCTGATGCCATCAGGGGCCCAAGGGCCTCAGTCTGGCTCTGTGCTGTGCTGAGAACAGCCAGACCAAGCTCCTTTCCTGCTCCCCTGATCGGCTCTTGCTCCCTTTACTTTGCTGCACTTTTGCACTGCTCTAAGCATCTGCTTTGAGCAGGCCAGCTCCTCTCTCTCTTTCTCTTGCAGGCACGTGGGATAAATCAACCCTTCTCTGCCTTTTTGGCACTTGGTCTCCGAAGCTGTGGCCGAGACCCCAGGGAGAGCCCAGCCTGATGGCTGGGGAGGGATCTCTGCAGGTCTCCTGGGATGGGGCTTTCAGCAGCACAGCGTCTCCTAGCGTCAGGCCCTGCTCCTGCTTTTCATGGCTTTTTTCCCTTGAAGGTGTCCTTTCCGAGCGCTGACCGCGCCGTGCAACAAGACGACAGGGCGTGCTGACCCTGGGAGCAGGCGTACTGTGCGCGCCGGGTCCGGCTGGCCAGGACTCTTGCTGCCTTGTTTGTTCAGCTTCCTCTCCAATTCTGACTCAAGTGGTTACAAAACTCCAGTTCCCATCAGGTCAGACCCGCCGCCTCCCTGGCTCTGGACGTGCCCTGCCGGAGAGTGCAGCGAGATCCCCGTCACTGCTTCCCCGGACCCCTTGGTGTGCAGGTGGGGACAAGCTGTTTACTGTTTCCACAGGCCGGGTCCTTTCCTTGTTTTCACCTGGCTCTTTCTGTCGGCCCCCAGCCGCCACTCCTTCACCCGTGTGTTGTGGCAACGGAGGCAGCTTCCTGGTCCTGACGGGCGAGGCCTGTGCCCTCGTCCCTGCACAAGGAGTGGCAAGATCCCCATCCCCGCTCCTGCCTGGGGCTGCTCGTGCAGCAGCAGGGGACGAGCGGCTTCCTTCCAGGAGCCGCGGACCGCACTCTCGTGGGGTCCCCCGAGAAGGAGGCAGCTGCGGGTCAAGACATGGGTCGGGGCTGCAATACCCATCTTTGTTCCAGAGGAAGCCCTTCTTGCCAGCCTCTGTAAAGAGGGGTCGGTTCCTGCTCACACTGAGCCAGGACTGCTGGCTTCTCCTCTTAGCTGTTGGTGGCTAGCTGCACAACCCTACAGGAGTCACTTTTGGCCTCTGTGCCACCTATTTCCAGCCTCCGTGATGGCTGTGGAGGCTAAGCTGCCCTGTCCCGTAGCGGCCGTAGCAGGGCCTGTACCTGCGGTACTGCTATCCAGCTCTGCCTGCCTGGAACAGGGCTGAAGGGGGAGATCACAGTAGCTGGGGCCTTCTTTCACCTGCCAGCAATGTGGCAGAGAAGCAGGGTCTCCACCTGGGTAGTTCTCTCTGGGGCTGCCCTGCCAGCTCTCCACATCGGGGTTGGAAACAGAAGGTCCTTTTCTATTTCCTCTGCATCACCTGCCTGCTAACAGACTTGGTGGATGTTGCTGTCAATTAATGACCAGTTAGCTTGTAGAGGAAACGGGGTCAGGTTATTATGGACTGGGGGGACGGGTGGTGCTTTCCTCTGTAGGGGGCACAGCCTCTTCTTTGGACCTCTCAAGCATAGTTTAACACCCTTTCCAGCAGCAGGAAGCTGACAGCTCTTGTCTCATTGCCTTCCCTGGGGCAACGTCAGGGCTGCCTGCGTAGTTTTACTAATCAGTTAGGCAGGGATTTGTCTGGAGTGGTTTGGATAGGGCTGATCCGGGGTTGGACTGGATGACTTCCAGAGGTCCCTTACAGCCCTGCTTTTCCATGAGTTTAGGATTGGCCTCGAAGGGGCCTCCTGGGCTGTTGTGCAGTCTCCTGCCCTAGTGACCACTTTGTAACCCCCCTCCCTAAACCTGTCACCTGCATAAATCCGCATCCCTCTTCCCCCCAGCTGGGTTTTTGGAACACCCTGAAGGCAATTAGTGCTTATCTAGCATCAGGGATGTGCTGGCACTTTATGGGTCTGTCTGCTTCTTACCCTGGGGGCCTGATAGTCAATGGCCTGGGAATGTGGTGAGCAAGCCCAGGGGATGGAGCGATAAGGAGCTGAGGGTAAACAACAGAGAACAATGCGGGAGAGAAACCACTTTGGGGGAAGATGCTAATTAACAGAGTGCAGGGCAATCCACATCCATTTGGTTAATGGGCGAAAGCAAGTGCCGGCAGTTTAAGGTAGATGGCAGGGTAGATTTGCACCTTGCAGAGTAACCCAATTGTGTGCATGTGCATGTGTGTATACATGCTCATACACATGCACACACCTGATGGCGTTGAAGGTGGTTCAGAGACCTGAGCCTGGCTATCAGTGCTCTGGGAGGAGAGGGGCTGTCCTGGCTCCTGGGGGAAGGGTGCGCAACTAGGAGTAGCGATGCAGCTACCCCATGGGCAGCAGCTTCAGTCAGCAAGAGACTCTCCCAAGGGGCAAGGGGAGAACCTGTCCTGGCATTGTCTGCCCCAGAGTGATGGTGGCAGAGCCCCTCAGCATCGGCTTTGCCACCTGCAGCAGGGTTTTCTGCCCCCAGAGTTACCCCAGCAGTGCGGGCTTCGGGGCACAGTCCCGTCACTTCCGGGGGTGGACCGTGCAATGGAGGCAAGGCCTGGGCACGGGGGTGTGCTGGGCAGGCTGGTTCCCTGGGGCTCTGCCATCTCCAGAGCTGCTTTGTGCTGCAGGTGTCAGAAAGGCGCTTCAGTGAGCTGTAAACAAAGTGCCCACGGAAGGGCCTTGCTGAAAGGCCTCACAATAGGCTTGTCAGGCCTCCAGCTCCAGGCTGTAAAGCGATCCCGAGGTTCCCTCCCGCAGCACGGCACAATTAGGTCAGGCCTGAGGATTTTCACCTTCCTATGAGACCTGCCCCGGGCCCCGGCTTGCATACGGAATAGGCGCTCCATAGCAGGGCGCTTCCTGTGCTGCCCGAGTCCAGGTCAGTCTGTCAAAGGGCAGAGGGATCCCACAGAACAAGCGCGAGGAAGCCCCAGGAGGAAGGGGCTTTCTTCTCCAGCTTCACGAGACTATGCAAAGCGTCCGCCTGGGCTTCCAGCTGCCGCCTCTTCCACTGCTGATATGCTGGTGAGCCCATTAACACCCCCTGAGGCTTAAACAAATCCTTAGCCTGTATTTATGTGCAAAGTTTACCTGTCCTTGCAGCCTCTTGTTGGTCGTTGAGGTGCCCTGGGCAGCTACAGTGCAAGAACATCCAAATGTTCCCCTCAGGCCGTGGTTCCCAACTCTTCACTCATGTATTTTTCTGTAGTCAAGACTAGACTAGAGCAAATCTTCTGTTGCAAAGACCTCAGACAGACCCCAGCGGGTCCAAATGCTTCTGACACTATAGAGTCCTCTTTGCAGTCTCTGGGTTTGTCTTCTGAATCATGTTTCCACACCCTTGAAAGGATCTCAAGGCATCCCCAGTTGAGAATCGCTGCCTAGGGGTGCCATAACAGCTGGGGATGGTCCCAGGTGCCACCCAGCCCCAGAGATGAGGAAGAGGGATTGTTTAATGGATGGAGCGCAGGATTGGTGTGAATCTTGGCCCTCTCAGGGCCTCGCTTCATTCATTTGGAGCTGGCCGTCCTTAGCCACGGTACTGCAGGGCCGTGAATGCAAGGGATGCATATAAAGCATGCAGAGGCCCCCAGGTGAGACGCCATATATATGCAGTTATCCCTAAGTCTGAACTCCAGGGCAGTTCAGTGCTCTGTCATTGGAGTGCCCCACGGCTCTGTTCGGTGGCTTTTCAGGAAAAGGGATCAGAGGCGGTCGGCTCTATTGTAAGCATCATGGGGGAGCGGGGCAGAGACGTAACCGGGAAGAGCACAACCTCCGCGGGTGGTGCTCAGGCATGTGAGAAGTGCACAGCTGAAATGAGTGTTAATGTAGATGTACAGGGCACAGGTTCATCCCAACCCATGGCCAGGCTGTGGCAGCAGATGGGCTGCATGGAGCCCGAAGGTTGGGTTCACTGGGTTCATGGTTTTGCCTGCAGCGCAAAACCTTCAGTAGAAACGAAGGGCTGGGTGGCAAGTTCGCAGTCAGGCTCTGTCCTCTTGTGGATCCCTTGGTTCCTCATCTCTGGGGCTGGGTGGCACTAGGGACCATCTTTGGCTGGTTATGGGGTCCCTAGGGCAGTGATTCTCAACTAGCAGTGATTGTTAGAGAGGCTAGATGGGCTTTTCTCCGTGGTCATGAGGGCCAGGTCTAGGAGCAATGGGAAACTGAGGCTGGAGATGAGGAGGAACGTTCTGGCTTGGGGTGATCAGGCATCGGAGCAGGCCCCGGGAGAAACTGAGGCATCTCCATCCCTGGAGCCTTCCAAGATGCTTGCTGGGATGGTTTCGTCAGGGATGGTCCTGCCTGGAGCAGGGGCTGGACTGGATGAGTGGCTCTCCTATGACCGTGGCATCGCCACCAAAGATGAATGCGACCATCTGCCCTAGCGAAGGGGCACTTGGTGTTCCTGGCTGGGGGAGAAGCTGGAAAGGGCCCTTTGCCAGCAGCCAGGTCTAGGACATCTTGGCCCCAAGCTGAAAACCCATCCGCTCTCACCTGCAAGGCTGACCTGGGCTGGCAGTATCGTAGGGACAGACTAAGCTCCAACTGATGCGATGGGAAACTCTGCAGGGAGCCGAGGGGAGTTGGAGGCAGCAGCGGCAAAATCACCCAATGGCCGTGGCTCTTGCCAGAGGCAACAGAAAGGCTGAGGTGGTCCCAAAAGCACAGACGGGGAAACAAGGGGTGGTTGGAGCAAGTGCAGGTGCTGGGACACGTGCATGCACCCAGCCAACTCTGTCTGCTGCCCAGCTGTGGGCAGGCTCTGTCTGGGAGCCAATGGCCGCATCCAGCTCTGGCCAAGGGAAGTAGGTGGACGCTGGCAGAAGGGACTTGCTGTCTCCGCTCCAGCAGGGTGGAAGTTGGGAGCTTCCCTGAGGAGACCCAGCATTGAATCCAGACAAGTGGCCCTTGTACCTGTCATAGCCCTCCCTCCCAAAGGGATCCTGGACCAGTCTGCCCTTTTCCCCTCTTGCTGCTCCATGCATCAGGGGGTTTTGAAGCCTCCCCCAGGGGCTCTGGGTGCTGCTGCAGCCCGGGCTGGGGCTGGGGACTGGGCTGTGCCAATGCTCCTGCTGGGACTCAAACCTGGAGGGTCCTGGCTAGAGGGTCTTGCCCCCGCGCTCAGGCTCAGACATGCTGCACTGGGGGCAATACCCTGGTCAGACTGGTATGGCCTAGGGGGTTGCCTTCCTCTGTAGCGAGGGCACGGCCTCGGCCTGGCGTCTCTCGAGCGTATGTTAACAACCTTTCAGAGAAGCAGGACGTTGGCCGCCGTGGTCCCCCTGCTTTCCCTGGGGCAGGTTCAGGTGCGATGTCTTGTGCTGTGTTGGACTGTCGTTTAACTAAGAGGTCGGACAGCGCGTTTGTCGGGGCTGGTTTGGCCAGGGCGGATCCTGCCTCGGGTGGGTTGGACTGGATGTGCCCTCTGGAGCTCCCTTCCAGTCTGACCTCTCTGACTGGTGGGGGTAAGCCACGAATAAAAGTCGGGTCTCCTCTGCTGAGGTCCGCGTGGTGATCTCCCAGCTTCAAAAGGATGTTTGTTGGGCACCCAATCCTCAGTCAGTACCGGGTTTTGGCAGAGTCTTCCCTGCACCTTAGCTCCTGTTATTTTGGGCACCGGTGTGGGAGGACGCCAGCCCAGCCTCCTGCTTTTGTTGCTCTTTGTGCTCAGGCTGCCCAGGTCTGCGCGCTCTCGGGGCTGTTGCCGGCCAGCAGCCTCCTGGAGCTGGGTGCGATGCAGAAAGAACGACTGGAATTTGGGTTCGGTGGTGAAAGCTCGGGGGGTCGATTGTCTCTGAGGACAGCAGCTAGCGAGTCTGGGCAGCCACTAGCCCGGCTCGTGAGATGGTAAGCTATGCCTTACGTGAAGCTGTTGGCCCCGAAGTCACTACACATATAAGTACCCCATGCTTATAGCTGGGGTGCCCCCACCCCGGTCCAATTCTTCTCTCTCTCCATTGAGATGTCCCCTTTTTTCTCCCGTCTCGACCAAGGCCGGACACCTTTAGCTGATCCCTCGCCAGCTGCAGCTGCCCCCTGCCACGGTGGGGCACCTAGGGCTCGCTCCCTGCTGCTTTCTGCTATCTCCAGCTCACTCCCCGCTGAGTCCAGCTGGCCTCTTGTTATCTTTACTACCAAGTTCTAACTTTTTCCTCCTCGGTCTGTTTAGCTCCTGTTTCTTGCATTGAATCAGCGTCCTTGCTCACCGCCTCTCTTATCAGGTCACCCAACGGTCAGGGAAGCCTGCTACCCCCAAGGTCTTTTGCGGTGCCTTAGCTTAACTATAGCTTAGCATGACTACGGCCTTGCTAGTGTGACCAACACTGCCACAGTTCCTGGGGGAAGATGGGAGAAGAGCGCTCAGTGTTTCAAGGATAATCCTTCTCTGCACCATGGATGTGCATTGCCGTGTTGTAATGGGCCTGGATGTTAGCACGGTGCAGGAAAACGTATCTGCACTGAGCTGAAAACGTCCTTTCGTGGAGCCCCAAATCAGGCCTAGTCTCGAGGCAAAGGCACCACCCAGAACTGAGATAGAGAGTGACATGTAGGGGCTAAGCGGGGCGGTGGGAGGCAGCATTTCCCTGGCTTTTCCTTGGAGAGTATTTAACACAGTCTGTAATTCAGGGAAACGGCAGGGGCTTCCCTGGAGAAACCTTCAATAGAGGGTCCTCCTGCCAGTGGCTGCCAGCTTGGTGCTGCCAACGGGTGAGGTAGCCAGCGTAACTCTGTGGACTTTGTTACTGGGAGGAAAGTTTCGGGGAAGCAGGGAGGACGGTCCCTGCCGCGGTTCCAGGGTTCCCGTTATGCTGGGTTATGCCGTGTAACTCGTTAGTCATCTGAGTCTTTCTGCTAACCACCCCCCGGGTGAGGGCAGCCAGTGACCCGAAAGACTGCGGAAATCCTGGCAGCATCGTGGACTCGGCATGTGACTTGCCAGGCCGCTCGGACAAGCACCTGTTTTAACCATCTGGAAAATGCGCTGGCAAACTCAGACCCAGGGGCTAAGCTGCTGGAGCCCAGGGTGCCAGAGCCCAGGCGTCTGCCCTTGGCTCTTTGCACCTACCCCACTTCTTGCTACATGTCAAGGGGGTTTTAAGCTTCCTGCAGAGGTGCTGGGTGCTGCTGCAGCCCGGGCTGGGGATGGGACTGGGCTGTGCCAATGCTCCTGCTGGCACCAACCCCGCGGGGTCTTGCCTGGTTAGAGGGTCAAACCGACGCTGCACTGGAGCAGGATTTTCCCCCTGCTCAGACTGGTGCAGAATGGGGGGGTGGGGGTTGCCTTCCTTTGCAGCAGAGGCACAGCCTCGGCCTGGGGTCTCTGGAGGGTACGTTAACAACCTTTTACAGCAGCAGGTCGTTGGCTGCTGCAGTCCGTGGCTTTACCCATAGCAGGTTTGGGGTGTTATATCTGGTGCTGCGTCACAGTTGGCGATAATCCTATGTAGGGTTTACATTTATGGACGTGTATGGGGTGGTCTGGACAGGGCTGGTCCTGCCGTGGGCAGGGGTTGGACTAGATGTGACCCCTGCAGGTCCCTGCCAGGCCCACGGCCGTCTGATCCCACGACCCCATGGCACCACAGCTCTCTGTTTTGAAGCACTTCCCCCTGCAGGCATGGGCACGGCTGGGCTGAGGAGAGGAGGAGCCTGCAGCTCACCTGGCGCTTCTCAGCCTCTGTGCAGCCTCCAGGGATCTGCATGTGTTTGTGCAACTGAGACAGTGATGAGCTGGAGAGAGGTGTGGGAAGGCTGTTGCAGGCCCCAGGACCTGTCCTGGAGATGGCAGTGGTCACACGGCCACCGCAGTGAGGGCTGGCTTTTAGGACGGCCATACCCAGAAGAGGGGAGGCCAGGCCCAGGATCCCAGGACAGACAGGAGGAGCTTTTCCAGGTTGTATTTGCTGACGGTGCCCACGAGGCCTGTGTGTACAGCTCATCGACGGTCTGGCTGAAGTGCCTGGGAGCGGGGCGGTGCAGGCAGGCTGGCTGGGCCCCAGGCAAACCTCACCTGAGCTCTCTCAGGTTGACTTTTGCTTCCCTTTCTTCTTGGCTGTAGTCCAAGCAGCTCCCGCCGACCACACGTGCAGACCCTCCTGGCACTGCCCAGTGGAACCAGTTCTGGAGGGTTGCCCCAGGAGCCAGAAATGTTTCCAAAACACAGCACGAGGAAATACCGCAGGCTGGGGCTGCCCAGCAGAGCAGCCTCAGAGCTCCCCTGTCCCTGGCACAGGCTCATCCCCGCCACCTACGGCAGATCTGGCGTGGAAGGAGGACTTGGGGAGTCGGACGGACGGATCAAGGGATGCATTTGCAGCATGCGCCTGCAATCCGGGAGATCTCAGCCCTCCTGGTCAACTCGGTTCTGGTCTGACCGTGAACACTGCCTTGCGTTTGGGTTTGTCACCTCTCAGTAACATTAGACTACTTGAAGTTCAAAGGTAGCAGCAGCTCTTAGCCCAGAAAGGGAGCTGGTGGCTGTGCACATAGCTCTTCCTGCCTCTGCTGGCTAGTGCTATGTGGCTCAAATGCTTCTGGAAGTGACTCGCTGAGCAAATGTAGCAGCTCCTGTGTCCGTAATGCTGCCTTTCCACGTGTGTTTGGTGCACGTGCCTGCCATAACATAGTGAGCAGGTTTCAAACAGGCTCGCAGACCCTGGGCCCTTCCTTCCCAATGCTACGTTCAGCCTTCGGTCGGGCGCCCACCCCGGGCTGGCTGCCGGCAGCACTTGCTGTGGATCTGTGATTGTTGGTGACACTGTGCTCTTGGTAAACTGGTCTTGTCTTTAAAGTGCTCCATTTCATCTTTCTCTGCTCATTGCTGACACTTGCTTTTAAATCCTGGCCTCACCCCCATTTTTACACCGCCCAGCTGGGCTTGGAGACTAAGTGAAGCTAGAGCCAGGCGCAGGGGCCTGCTTGCAGCATGGTTGGGTCAGGGCGGCCGTCAGCAAGGATGGGAGCTTAGCCTGCAGTTGGGTTAAAGCTTTGGATGGTCCCAAGTTTAACTGCCCTTCTTGAGGAGCCCTTGTCCCATGCAGGAGGAGCTGGGTGACCCCAATGGCCCCATTGGTGACATTCTGGGTGCAGCCAGCCCCTCCGAACCCAAAGGACACGGCCAACTCTCCTGCTGGGTGACACGACCTGTGAGTCCACGGGTTCCAGCTTGCAAAGTTCCTTTTACCTCCCCCTTTGCTTGAGGTGGGTCACAAATCTCCTGCCACCCTTTCTGGAGTCCAGCCTCATTCCCTGGATCTCGCGGCCTCTGGGACTTTGCTCCACAGGCTGGGTTTCTGCTGCAGAGCCCTGGGGCCTCTTGTTCGCTGGAAAGATCCAGTCCTTTAGTCTAGCAGGTTCTTACTAGTGAGAAGCAGGAAGGACCGACCGGTTCCTGTGATGTCCTTCCAGAAGCAGGAAGCATCTGTCCAGCTTTCTCTGTCTCTTCACTCTTCACTCTTCTGTCCTCTGTAACACTCCTCTTTGCCTTCTCCCATCGCATTTAAACACCACCACGATCCCTAACCACCCTGAACTTCTCTCTTGAGCTTCTCAGTCTCTACTCGGTCATTTCTGACGTGTACGACAATCGATCCCCATTCAATATAGGGCCCCTCTCCTGGTACCTTGGGGTAAATTCTGCATCTAGTTTGCCCTGGAGCAGGAGCAGGGAGCACCTGTGCAGTGCAAGGTATTTTACTCTCTCAGAGGAGGCTACTTGCTGCTGGGCTCTTCAGGACTGCGGGGAAGACTTCCAAAGGCACAAGCAACACCCAGGTGCATTAGCGCCCCTCGCAAGCCATGGAGGGTCAGGCCTGGGCCTCTCCATAGATAGCTGCAAGCAGTCAGGGCCCATCTGCAGCCCCTCTTGAGGTCTGGCGAGCCTAGGGCACTGCCAGGGATGGTGCTGAGCCTCCTGTCTAAAAGCTCTTTGTCTTTGCAGTGCGGCACGTCCTTCAGAGTGGCGTCAGCCCCAACCTGTGCAACGAAGACGGCCTCACAGCACTGCACCAGGTAAGCAGCCTGCCCGGCCCTGCAGCTGGTGCCCGTCCAGCTCGGAGCCTGCCCCCACAGCTCTTCCGTGTCAAACGCCCTTCGCTTTTCTTCCTGCTGAGCCTGCCCTTCTTGCTGCCTGTCCTGTCAGAGCTCCCTTCTTACCTTCTCTTCCTGCGTCTGGACCTGCGGCGCCCATGCAGGTACCAGCAGGGCAGGGCCCAGCCAGCCCATGGCAGCAGCATTCAAGAGTCTGCTTTTAGTCCTCTTCTCTCTCTCCCTCCCTCATACGCTTGCAAATTCTGGCCCTTTGCCATCTCTCTTGTCCCTGACCTGGAGAGTCCACCTCTCTTCTCCATCTCTTCCAAACCTTCTCAGACGTATTCATGGCCAGCTTATGCCCTCTCATCTCTGTGCTACAGCATCTTTCGTGTCAGCTGGTGACTGCTTCGGGGGGCCCAGAAGACTGGGTGCACCACGGGAAGGTGACTGGGCCAATGTTTCCCTGGTCTTGTGCTGGGGAGCTGGGCGGAGAGGGCCCCGCAGTCCTGCAGGAAGCTCTGGGGGGGCAGGGGGGAGCAGCCACAGATGTGTGCATATATAAAATAAGGGGGTTTCCTTCCCTTGAGGTGACCTCTCCTCCAGGGCTTCTCAGAGCGCTTTAAGCTTCATGCCTGCCCTGTGTGTGCTAGCAGAGTGTGAGGGTCCCACTGGTATTCAGCTTCTCTTATGGCACCAAGCCCCTCATCTGGGTTTGGCAATTAATTCCCTTCCTATTTTATCACTGGGGAAACTTGGGGACTGAGGAGCTGTGGCTTGTCCTCTGCATATTAGCTGTCGCCCTAGGAGTAGGACCCGGGAGTCCGGATGCTGGGTCTTGTGTCTTCATCCCAGACCCCTCCTTTCCCAGCTCCTTGGGGCAGGTTCCCTGATCTGATAAGGAGCTGCTCTGCCCTCATTTCAGACTCAGGGAGCAGGACTAACAGCTTGGTTGATGACTGCCCATTGAGAGCAGCTTGGCAATGAATAACGGAGCCAATGGTCAGTAAACCTCCTAACTGCCCTCCAGTCCAGGCCCTGATGACTCATTTACCCACCACAAATCATTCTCCCTTGCTGCAGTTACCAGCTAAGGAAATCACTCTCTCCATGTCCTTCAGGCAACAAAGAGGGAGCTAATTGAGCAATGACCCACATAGGAGCAGGCACTGCCCAGGGCTAAGGTCTGGCTCTGGGGAGCTGATGACCAGAGAGCAGTGGCGTTTCCTGGCTCAGGGGCATTCTCTGCATTCCCCTCTGCTCTGAGCCTCAGGACCAGACTGGCTGGTGCCATCTTCCCCCCATGACTTCGCTGGTCAGGGCTCTTTGGGCTCTACTTAGAGGACCGCTTGGCCTTGGCCCCCTCTCAGGCAGGGGCTGGACTAGCTGACCTCAGGAGGTCCCTTCCAGCCCTGCTTCTCCGCAATTTTATCATTTGTCAAAGGCAGCGCAGGCTACACCTTCCCAACCACCCCCTAGGAGCCTGCGGGCAGCAGCACAGCGTCGGGCTGACCTCAACCCCAGATTCAAAAAGGGATCGGATATGTTCTGGAGGAAAGAGGCATCGAGTGAGGGGCAGACCTGCCTGGACCCTCAATGCTGGAGCCTGCAAGGGGAGAGGAGCAGGGGAAAGCCCTGCTCAGCCCCAGTCACTCTCCCTTCAGCCTCCGCTTTCTGCCACCATGGGACACAGGAGACCAGGCGAGATGGACCTAGGTCTGACCCAGTCCACGGCAGCTCTAATGTTCTCACGCCCTTCTGCCAGTGACTTGAACTGCTCCAGAGAGAAACCAGGGCGGTAGAAACCTCTGCTGTGTGAGCTGTCCTAACCGTGTATTCAGGTCTGTGTGGAAGGGGCAGAGATCTCTGCCAGGGACGTGATGAAACTGGCTTAACAACCAGCCATCTCTGTGGGGATCCTGTGTTTAGCTCTGGCCGTTGCCTCCAGGTAGACAGAGCAGCGACTGAGGGGTGCAGAGAGACACGAGAGAAGGAAGTTCTGGGGACCGACTGGCTGGGCAGCAGCAGAAAAGGCCCTGGGGGGTCAGGGGACAGTAAGATGACTAGGAGCCAGCAGCGTGCCCTTAGTGCCAAGAAGGCGACCGGCATCCTGGGCTGCATCTGTAGGAGCGGTGCCAGCAGATGGAGGGCAGTGATCCTTCCCCTCTATTCAGCACTGGGGAGGCCACATCTGGAGTCTTGTACCCCACTACAGAAACGATGTGGACAAGGTGGAGAGGAGGAGGAGCTGGACTATTCTCAGTGGTGGCAGATGACAGCAAGCAGCAGTTTGCCAAGGTGGCAGGTGCAGCAAGGGAAGTTGAAGTTGGATATGAGGACAAACTCTCACTAGGAGGATGGTAAAACACGAACAGGTTACGCAGAGAGGTTGTGGGATCTCCATCCTTGGATGCTTTTAAGGCCTGGCTCAACAAAACCCTGGCTGGGATGATGTAGTTGGGGCTGGTCAACAGAGCAACTTGCAGCAAGGGAAGTTGAGGTTAGGTATTACGAAAATGTTCTCACTAGGAGGGTGGTGAAGCACTGAAATGGGTTACCCATGGAGGTGGTGGGATCTCCATCCTTGGGGGTGTTTAAGACCTGGCTGGACAAAGCCTTGGCTGGGATTTCATAGATTTCATAGACATTAGGGCTGGAAGGGATCTTGGAAGATCATCGAGTCCAGCTCCCTGCCCCAGGGGCAGGAAGTCAGCTGGGGTCAAAGGATCCCAGCAAGATAAACATCCAAATGTCTCTTAAAGGAGTCCAGAGTAGGTGCTTGCACCACCTCCGGCGGCAGTCTGCTCCAGACCTTGGGGGCTCGGACAGTAAAGAAGTTCTTCCTTATGTTCAGCCTGAAATGGTCTTGCAGGAGTTTGTGACCATTTGACCTTGGGGCGCTCTGGTGAACAAGCGTTCCCCCAGCTGGGGCTGGTCCTGCTTTGAGCAGGGGTTGGGCTAGATGTGATCTCTTGAGGTCCCTTCCAGCCCTCGTTGTCTGTGGTTCTATGAAGTCCTTTTCCCCTGGCAAGGCATTAAAGGGGGAGTTGTGGCCCCAGAGGTAGTGGGAGCCGAGAGCTCAGCCAGGGCTTGGACACGTGCATGGAGGAAAGGGGCGTCCATGGCTCTGGGGCAGGGAGCGAGGGGCACGGCCTCGGCATCAGCCCTGCCTGGACCTCAGTGCTGGAGGCTGCAGGGAGGAAGGAACAGGGGAAAACCCTGCTCCAACCCGGTCACTCTCCCTGCAGCCTCCGCTCTCTGCCCTGTGGGACACGGGACCAGGCAGGACGGACCTGGGTCTGCCCCAGCTTGCAGCAGTTCTGATGTGCTTATGCTCTTAAGTGGAGGTGGGAAGGCAGTCGTGTGAGCATTGCAAGGGCTGGAGAAAGGAGAAAGCAGAGAGGGTGTGACAGGCACTGCAGTGACGAATGGGTTAGAGAAGGGGACTAGGGCGAGGGGCTTGAAGGAGGACAAGAAGATGGTTTGTTAATTAAGAAGGGTAATAGCTTAAAGTGGAGACCGTTCTTGGTGCATAGACGCCTCGCAGCAGGCAGTGCTGGGGGTTATGAGCCCTTGGCTTCATTGGGCACCTGAGCGAGCACGGGGCATGTCGACAGTCACAGCAGACTGGCTGAAAACCCCAGCAGGGATGTTCGCTCTCCCGCGCCGAGGCCTGAGCCAGCCACCGGCTGCTGGGGTTCAGCAGAGGCCTTGTCCCCAGTAGCACTCGCCCTCCCCTGCCCGCTGCCCCCAGCTGGACCCGGCTCCCCGGGGTGGGGGCGGTGAGCGTGCTGCGTTCCTTTGTGCAGCGTGGCAGGGGCGAATGGGGTCATGGGCTCCCGCGCCGATCTCTGCGTGACTGCCCTGCAGTGCTGGAAGGTGCGCTGTCACACCATGCACGCTTTGCCTGGTGGGACACATGGCGTTTACCAGGTCTGGAGCAAATGCGCAGCTCCGTGTCCCAGAGGAGCCTGAGGGCCGTGGCTGGCCCAGTGCCCTTCCTCCTTCCTTTTTTGTCCGCATGAGCTGCACGTGTGGAACGGGCTCCTGAGGGCACCAGGGTAAGGGCAGCTAGATCGACACGGGGCTGTGAATGGTCCTGTGAGCAGGGCGGGGGCTTGTCTGTGCCCGTGAAGCTCCCAGCCCCGAGTCCTAGTCGGGCCTGCCCAGCTCTTGGCCCCTCCTGCTCAGAATTTACCTTCCAACCCTCTTTGCCCCCTTTGTTGATGCCTTTATTGGGGGTGGTGGGGGCAGGGACTGGCTGAATCATGGGCCCCAAACTGCTCTGTGTCTTTAGAGGAGCCTCCAGTCTTCACGTGCAGCTTGAGAGCAGAGCAGCTTGTCCTGTCCAGCTGTGGGGAAACCCAGAGGCTCCCGTGAATCATGCCCATGACCATGGCCTCCCCACTCTCCCTGCAGTGCTGCATTGATGACTACGGGGACGTCGTGAAGCTGCTCCTGGCTGCCGGCGCCAGCGTCAACGCCTGTGACAGTGAGCTCTGGACGCCGCTGCATGCCGCCGCCACCTGCGGGCACCTGCACCTGGTGGAGCTGCTCGTCCAACAGTACGTGGGGCACAGGGTGGGGGACCTGGCCGCAGCAGGCAAGGACGCCGTGAGCTAGCTCTGGCCAAGAAACCCCTTTGTGCTACAGCACCTGGGGAAGGAGGCCTTGCCAGGGCTGCTCAGGGGGTCTCCAGACCAGGAGGGGACGGTCCAGAAAGGGTGCAGTGAACACACTCCTGGGACTGCCCCAGCCCAGGTTCCTGGCCACGGGCCTTCCAGCCCGACACGAGGGCACCCCCTGCTGATCCAGCACCGGTACTGCCTCAAGCGGGACCCCTGGCTCGGGGATTACTCACAGCAGCGGTTGGCACCCTGTGGTCTGCAGAGATGAGGGGCGCAGGGGTGTTTTGGTGGTGGGAGGCTTCCCCTGAAGTAGTGAGATGCGGTGGCCCCCTTAGCAGCCTGCGTCCCTGCCCCACACCCAGTGGAGGATGCACCGTGGGGCTGTGTGATGACTTGTGGTGCTTCCTCGTGGAGCTGTGAATGTTTGATAGGGCCATGTTGACTGTGCAGCCTGAGCACTCGGGACCATCCTGTTGGCCCCAGCTGGGTCCTGCCCGCCGGACGGGCCAGACTGAACAAATAACACGTGGCGCTTACTGCTGTCACGGCTGTACCGCTGAATGGCTCGTTCTCCTTGCACCCTGGCAGTCAAACCATTTCCCAGGCCCTCGGGCTGGGGTTTGAATCCCTGCTGCAAACAAGCTGCAGCCCATCGGCCCCTCCAGGCTGTCGGCCCTCCCCTGCTGGTAGCAACTCCAGCGAGTCTCTTTGAAAGCTGGGGGCAAGGTTGGGATGCACTGGGGGGGTGGGGAGAGGGAGCAGGCCTGGCACGTGTGTGCAGGAACACAGAGCAGGGCCAACAGGACCTTCACTGTGACTTGTTTCACCTGATCTGCAGCACCTGGGACTGGCCGTGCACGCCAGCCCCCCACGGCCTCTGGGAAAGGAGTTTTCTCCAGGGCCCTGTGCTGCCTCCATCTCCTTCTAGCAACAGCTCCACATGAAGCAGGCTCCTCCCTGCCCCAGAGCTCAGCTCTGTGTGCAGCTGCGGCCCCCACCCCTCTGAAAGGATATAGAAGAGCCAGAAAAGGCACAGAGAAGAGCGAGAAGGATGATGAGGGGTAGGGAGGGGAGGGGGCTTCCATGGGAGGAGAGAGCAAATAGGCGGGGACTTTTCAGCTTCTCAGGTCTTTTCAGGAAGGAGATGCTGGAGGGGAGACCCCACAGAGTCTACAGGGTATAACTGGTGCAGTCTTCGGGGACTGGTCATGTACCACCTCCCAGCACTAGGGCCAGGGGATGTGCAGCAAAGCTGTTAGGCGGTAGGTTTGCCTCCCATCGGAGTGTGCAGTTCACGTGGGGAGCTTCTTGCCACAGACTGGTGGGGGCTGGGAACTTCACACAGCCCCACAGGGGATTGAACCAGTCCTCAACAGGGCGGGCTGGAAAGGCCCATCAGCAAATGGCAGCAGTGATGTCCTCCTGCCCTAGCTGGTGCCCCCGCAGCTCACGGTGCTGGAGAGGAGCTGCTGGCCAGATGGAGACCCCTGGCTTCTGCCCCAGCCCCAGCTGCCAGCCACGGGGGAGCAGCGATAGTGTTTCAGGCAGCATCCTTTGCTGGCAGACGAGGGGCAAGAAACCCAATCACCCTGGCAGAGGCGGGATCATGTCCATTGAGAACATTTTGCAGGTGCTGCCATGCGTCGCCTCCCAGGCTCTCTCGGTTGCTGCCCCCCCGGGCTTTGGGCATGGCAGGGGCTGCAGAGGCAGCCTCAAACACCAGCTCGTTCCCCCCTGCTAACTTGTCCCTGTGCCTCCACAGTGGTGCCAACCTGCTGGCAGTCAACGCGGACGGGAACATGCCGTACGACCTGTGTGAGGACGAGCTGACACTGGACTATATCGAGACGGCCATGGCGGAGCAGGGTGAGTGTCCCAGGCCCCGGGCTGTCATGCCCCCATACCCTGTCAACCCCCACTTCTAGAATTCAGGTGCCTCCGTTCTGAGATCCGGTGGCTGGCTGCTTCCTTCCTCAGCTGTCTCCTGGGCCTGGTGTCCCTCCCGTGCTCCCCTTTCCTGCAGCTGCTGAGATCTCTGGAGGGATATAAGCCCCTTGCCCATAGCCCCCTGAATCCTGCTTGCTGCTGCTCACACTGCACGACAGAGGTGCATGACGGCTGATGAACAAATAGCTTTGATTTGTCCCCTGAGACACGGCCGTCTGCGCGAGCCATGACAGGAGCCCAGGAGGGGCACCAGCAGGCTGGGCGCTGAGGGGCATGAGTGCCAGTTGAGGCAGGAGCTGCCTGTCTGCACCCCAGGTGCCAGCTGCATCATAAAACAGCTTTCAGCCCTTCCACTCCTGACCCGGCAGGAGCATGGGTCAGGAGTGGAAGGGCTGAAAGGTGCAGGTTGGGGAGGGAGCCCTGAAGGAATTGGGGGATGAGGGGAGGTCGGGTGGCACATGGGAGATGGCCAGGGAGGAAGATGAGGTCAGAAGGGCCCTGTGACGGACTGAGCTGCGCTGAGCGTTGGCAGTGAGCAGGTAAATGCGATGGGCCATAAGGGGGGAGAAGAAATGTGGCAATGGGGCAGAGCCAGGGGCTGGTGCAGAGGGTGGGACAGTTGGGAGAGAGGCCAGATACGTACAGACTTGGGGCAGAGCCGGGGGTAGGAGGGTATGTTTTATTGTCCCAGAGCAGAGCTGGCTGGGGCCAGGGCCACAGACGTGGCTGCCTGGGCACCCCCGGCAGGACCGGTCCCTGCCCCACCAGACCAGTGCAGCTCTGTAGAGACTGCTGTGCCCATCGGTGTGGAGGGCTATACCCAGGCCTGTCTGCCCCAGCCCCAGCCTCCTCATGATGCACCCCCTCCCGGCAGGGATCACCCAGGAGAAGATCGAGGAGGCCCGGGCTGCCACGGAGCAGAGCATGGTGGAGGACATCCGGAGGCTGCTCAAGGCCGGTGCCGACCTGAACGCCCCCCTCGACCACAGCGCCACGCTGGTACGGTGCCCGGGAGATCCAGGGAGGGAAGGGGTAGGGCAGTGCATGCGACCTGCACACCCATAGGCATCTTCTCATCCGGAGGCAGCTCCGTCCACAGCCTTCAGGGCCCTTGGACATCTCATGGCTGCAGAGGGCCAAACAGCCACAGCAGCAGCAACTGCCCCCTGTCCTCTGCCAGTGCCCAGACCAGGCTCCCTCTTGTGGGGTGGCAGCCTGGTTGCTCTACCATGACTGGCAGGCTCCATTGCTGACCTTGGCTTTGTTAGGAAAGGCTGCACCCACGCAGAGGCTGTGGCTGGGGTGTGTGGCCTGGCTTTCTGGGAGCGCACTGCCCAGGGCTCTACGCTCTGCAGCCAGTGCACAGGCCAGGCTGGGGACTCTGACTGAGACCCCAGGTCCTGTGTGGAGCTGGTCCTGGCAGCTGGGCAGCCCCGGCCCCCACCCTACTCACCGGTCTGCTTTGGGTCCTTCCAGCTGCCATGGCCAGTGGGGATCTGAGGTAGCCCCTGAGCACCGGGCTCCAGCCTGCCGGGTGTGGGTGTGACCGTGCGTGAGGCTGTGTCCCCGCCTGGGTGGGAGCTCTGTAGCTTTAGTGCCAGGTTACCTTTGAACCCAGGATTGCAGCAGGTGGAAAGGTCCCGTTCCTGTCCGTGCAGTAGCAGGGGGGGGTCAGGCAGAGCCGAGGGGCCTGGTCTGTGTCTGCGTCCTGTCTCACTGCCAGCTGCGGGGCTTTCATTTCTGACCGTGCTCCCATCGCTCCGTGAGCTTGGATAGAGAGGCACCCGGGGGTCCAGCTAGCACGGCTGGTTTCCTTTGGGAGCCATGCTGTGGAGGGCAGCCTCCTTGAAGGATCTCCATGCCCGGCATTGGCTACATGTAGGGGGTGCATGCAGGTGCACGTGCACCCCCTGAGACTGGCGGTTCACCCCCTGAAGGAAGCACTGTTGACGCTGCCAGCGGCACCTGCGGGCGGTCACCACTCCTTCCCCCCTTGCCACCAACACCGCCACTGGCATCTGCGGGCGGTCTCTGATCGCTACTGGTCACCGCTGTCGGTGGTGTCTGCAGGTGGTCACCAACTGCTGGCCGGCGCTCACTACCCTCTGCTTGCTGCCAACACCGCTGCAGCTGCCTGCAGAAGCTCCCTGCTTGTAGCTGCCATGTCCCTGCTGCCACTACCACCTGCGGGTGGTCACCGTCCCCCCCAGAGTCTGGGGGCTCACGTCATTCATGGTGCCTGGAGAAAGGTGTCAGGTCCCAGCGCTGATGTTCTCTGCCTTGCAGCTGCACATCGCCTCTGCCAACGGTTACCTGGAGGCTGCTGAGCTGCTTCTGGAGCACAAGGCCAGCATGAGCGCCAAGGACCACGATGGCTGGGAGCCTCTCCATGCTGCTGCTTGCTGGGGGCAGGTGAGACCCTGAACACTGCGGGGGGGGCAGGGGACCAGGGTGGGGAATCTCACCCCTGCTACAGTGGGGCCCAGCGCTTCCTGGTGGCTGCTGTCTTCACGCTGCCCGTCAGCAGGTGGGGGCCAGAGGGGTTTTGCCCTCCTGGCACCCCTGGGGCAGGAGCCCCCAGCAGCTCCCTCTCCTTTGCACCTGACATTCCTGCCAGCGCGTCCCAGTGTGTAGGGAAAAAGCACCCCTGCCTGGGAATGGGGGTGTGTGCTGGGGGAGGAAGGAGGCAGGCAGGGTGCTGGGAGCTCAGAGACGTTCCCTGCCAGGCATATGGAGCCGCGGCCCCCGCTGAGCATGCCTGGGGCCGTGGGAGCCAGCAGACTGAGGCCAGAGGCAATTCTGACCCGCAGCATGTCGGCTCCTAGCGCACGCATCCTGCGTGGTGTTGAGGTTGCAGAGGTTTGCCCCAGCTCGGGTGTAAGGTCACTTTGGGTGCCAGCTTTGTCCTGCATCACTACTGGTGCCTTCCTGTGCCACCCTCAGGTCCAGCTGGTGGAGCTGCTGGTGGCCCACGGAGCTGATCTCAACGGGAAGTCGGTGCTGGATGAGACGCCACTAGGTGAGCCGGGAGGGCAGACCTCTCTGCCGGCTGTGCTGCTCCCTGGGGTGGGCCGTGCTTTTTGTCTGCCGCCAGTGCCAACATCAGCCGCCTTCCTGGAAATCCCACAACATCCCAGAATGCCAAGCTCCCTGCTCCCCCCCAGCCCCGCTTGTGGGA
The DNA here is from genome assembly GCF_030867095.1 of Alligator mississippiensis. Taxonomy (NCBI): domain Eukaryota; kingdom Metazoa; phylum Chordata; order Crocodylia; family Alligatoridae; genus Alligator; species Alligator mississippiensis. Next base: position 1,726,963 of record NC_081826.1, read on the forward strand.
GATTGGTGATGATGCTCTGGTCATGGCCGGTCCCTCCCCACACCTTCCTTCGCTGCCTCCCAGCCCTGGGCAGAGGAAAGACTCCTTACACCCTCCTAGTGACCTCAGGCTTGCCCTTGAGTACCTGGGTGATGGTTCAGCTTCAGGCTGCGGTGTCCAGGCCTTGCAACGGCAGCAACTTCCCTAGGAGACGCAGGGAGTGGCTGATCTCCGGGTGCTTCCCCCGCTGCTCAGCCCCTGCAGGGGGAGGCACCTGTTGGGCAGCCTGGGGCCGGGAGCCTTGACCGCGACCCCTGCCTCCCCTGGCAGACGTGTGTGGGGACGAGGAGGTGCGCGCCAAGCTCCTGGAGCTGAAGCACAAGCACGACGCCATCATGAAGTCTCACGACAAGCACAAGTCGCTGCTGCAGCGTCGGACCTCCAGTGCCGGCAGCCGTGGGTAAGGTCCAGGGTGGGGGGCTGGAAGCCGGGCGGGTGTCCCAAAGCCAGGATGCCATCCCTGCTCTGCTGGGCAGCCCAGCCACAAGTCTCAGCCTCTGAGCTCCAGGCTTCCTGCCATGCCGTCCCCAGCTCCCCCTGTGCCTGCTAACGAGCAGCTTGGCAGTCCCCTGAGAACGCCTGCCCAGTGCGTGAGGGAGGGGAGGAGGGTTGCTGCTTCTTGACCCCCTCTCCCACCCTCAGCCCTCGCCAGCACTGGCCATACAGCCCTCTGCCCCCACCAGGGAGCTGCCCGCAGGTCCTTTGAGCAGGCTGTCCTCTCCTGCCTGTTGCCCTACCAGCCACGGTGGTGCCTGAACGGTCTTGAGTGCGACCCCGAGCCTTTCACTCACATCACCTCGGCTTGGGGAGCGTGGCTTGGCTGTGGCAGGAGCCCCTGGGCCTGTCTGCAGTCTGGGAAGGCAAGAGCCAGGCATATGGGCCAGCCAGCTGGGAGCCCAGCAAGCCCAGCATCCTGCCCACTGGCCCTGAGAGAGGACCCTCTCCCCTTCCCCGCCACGTGGTGACCATGGCTCGCGGTGCCCCCAGGAAGGTGGTGCGGCGGGTGAGCGTGACGGAGCGCACCAACCTGTACCGCAAGGAGCACGAGAAGGAGGCCATTGTGTGGCAGCAGGGCGAGCCGCGGGACAGCGAAGCCGAGCTGGAGGATGAGGACAAGCAGACGGACACCGAGCTCCAGCGCCACCAGGCCGTGAGTAGGGGCCGCAGAGCCTGCACCCACTCCACTGCCTTCGTGAGGGGTTTGCCAGGTGGTGAGGGGCTGTTCCAGGGTCCCTGCCCCCAGCTGGGGTTGGGCATGTCAGTGGGCCTCCCTGCCCTCTCCTCACTTGGGGGGCAGAGGAGAAGGGGCTTCCTCCCTTCCCAGTGGGTTTCTTGCTCATCGTCCCTGCCTCAGGTGCCCTGTTGTCAGGTGCTCCTGCCCCTCCAGCAGCCCCTGCCTGGAGCCAGCACTAAGGGGAATCTCCTTCCCCCCACATCTGGCTGCCCGTGTCCTGGTGCTGAGCCCACCTTGCTTCTCTCTGCCCTGCAGGATCCCGAGCCGGTGGTGGGGAGTCCGGTGGGGGAGGAACAGCAGAAAACCCGGCTGACCCAGAGGAATGGAGCCGCTGGCTCCGCAGCCCCGGGCCCCTCCAAGCACCTGTTCTCCAAGCGGCTGGACCGCAGCGTGTCCTATCAGCTGCCTACCCAGGACGAGTCCACGGGCGACCTGTGCAAGGAGAAATCCCGCCACACGCTCGCGGACCTCAAGCGCCAGCGGGCAGCTGCCAAGCTCCAGCGGCACCACAGGGACGACCACCCCCTTAGCAAGGACCCTCCTGCACCTGGCTCAGCCGAGGTGCCCCAGGGCAGCCCGAGCCCGGACTTGGAGCAGAACTCAGTGTACTACACAGCAGCCAGCGGGGACCCTCCCCTGCTGAAGCTGACGGCCCCGGTCGAGGACACCCCCGCAGAGAAGAAGCCGTGCTGCAGGCTGATGTGAGGAACACGAGAGCAGGCATGAGGGCATCCTCCTGCCCCCATGGGCCCCTGGAGCTGCTCCAAGGCAGGTCTCTCCCCTGGCTTCTCTTCCAGGGACTTGTCCCTGCGGGGCTGTGGCTGCCCACAAGGGACTAAGTGACCACCACTGGGGCAGGCCAGGTTGGTGGGATGCCATTTACCTTGGTCACTGGCCATGGGCTGCATGTCCCACAGCAGTGGCAGCTCAGGCACTGCACAGAGCCCTGCCATAGGCTTAGAGCTGAGGCAGGCTGTGTCCACACATGATGGGAGCCATTCTGTAACATGCCAGCCAGAGCTCAAGCCTCCCTCCCTGGCTAAGTTGGGCAGCACCAGGAGGGGTGGAGCGTGCCAGGAGCCCCATGGGGGCCAGGCACACAGCACTTCGAGGTGAGGGCGTTCCAGTTCACACGCTGGCTGCAGCCCTGTAAGCCACCCCACCAGAGCCCAGGCTGCACCCGAGCGGTTCAGCTTACCTGCAATGGGTTTAAACCAGCTCAGAGCCCTGTGGAGGCATGTGCTTGGTTAGCAGCTGGCTCCTAACAGTCAAGAGGCTGGGACCAGCTAAGCCTGGCTGCAGTGCCCTCCCCGGAGGTCTGAGCTACATCATAATAGGATCCTGGGTTAAAGGGGCTAGTCAGACGGGCCCCGGGAGCAAGTCTCCTGTGGCCCCGTCCCCCGGGAGATGGCTGTCTTAGTACTGGCACATCCACACAGGGCCACACTTGCTGATTCAAGTCATTGAAAGCAGTTGCAGGCAAAGGAGGTCTGCGTCCCACGGGCTCTCAGCCCTGGGACCCCGGCCCAGCAGAATGCACCTGCCTGGGGCCATCCGGCCAGCGCTCCCCTAGTCACAGACCTAGGCAGGGTAAGGGGCCACTGTGGACCGTCCCTTGCCATCTGCCATCAGTGCCAGGGTGTCCAGCCTAGGTTCCAGTCCCAGGCTGAGCAAATTACAGGCTTCAAGCTTCCTCTCCACCTCTTCTAGCTACTGCTGGGGGGGCCTGTCCCCTCCGTGTCCCGTGCAAGGCAGCTGGAAGGAGTGCTTGCTGCAGCCACCCCCACCCACCCAGGCAGGCAGCTTCTCATGGGGGTTCAGATCAGTGCCAGGCTCGTGAAGACTGGCCCCGAGCAGCTGAGACCGCTCCTGTGGGCAGGGCCATTCATAGCACCCCTGAGGATGTCGGGCCAGGAGCTGGCTGGCATTGCTGCCACAGAGCCCCATCCTGTCCCGGCACAGCTCACCCGTGGAGCCCTGGGCACCACAGAACAGCTGCCACCTAGAAATGCTCTTACCCCCATGTCCATGGCAGGTGGCACCCTAGAGCCCTGTGCCAGGCAGAGGAGGAGTCTGGAGCCCCGGGGGGCTCTAGTGGGCTGTCGCACCTGCCCACCCCCCATCACCCGGTGTGGTCCCCCAGTGCTCGGCACCGGAGCAGCTGCAGACCCGTCCCTCCTGCTGCAGGTCCCTTCCTTCTAGGTGGAGCAGAAGCCCCCCCAGGAGTGACACTGGTTGTTGGGATAGAAAGCATGGGAGGGTGAGGAAGGGGCATCTCCATTCTTGCCCTGGTTTGGAAGCTGGGGCAGGGAAAGCTGCCCAATGCTTGCTGGAGCCGAGTGAGCCCCCCCAGGGCACTTCCAGCGGGCACCCCCTGGGTGCAGCACTCAGGCCCCAGCCCCCTTGTACTGTGCCTGCGCTGCCCCCATTCCCCCGGCCTCACACAATGGATCTTAAACTTGCAAGGTTTCCATGAAGCCCATCCATGTCTCAGCTCTTCTTTCCATGGGGGGTGGCAGGGGCAGGGCCCGGAGATCCCTGCGTCGGGGGTACTGCCCAAACCGCACCTGCTGTGCCTGTGCCCTGGACCGCTCCACCCCAGCCAGGAGCATTCCTCGTCCTGGGCTCCCCATGGGCAGGTTCCCCCCCGCTGGGCCGAGGCAGGGCCATTAGGGTTAGGTCGGTGGGTTGAGGCCTGGGGGGGGTGGGCTGTGGGGCTGAGCCAGGGCTGCGGGAAGGCTGGACACATGCCCCTCACGCCAGTCCTCTGCACTGAGGGCTCCCTTGGGTTGGCAAGCCCCTGCCCCTGCCCTTCGCTGGCTCAAACCAAGAGCAGCTTTTCCCAGGAGCTCTGGAGCTGGGGGTCAGGACTCTGCTCCCTCCAAGCCCTGAGCATGCCCTCTGCCTCCCATGCCCTGCTCCCACGGCCCCCCCCCGCGCTCCTCGCCCCAGGCAGGTCGCGCTGTCCCAGCCTGGTTTGACCTTGGCGATCGGGTTCCGGGCAGCGGCCGCGGCGTCACTCACGGGCCGGGGATCCGAGCCAGGATCTGGTTTCAGGCAGACCCAGGGGAGCATAGGACCCCCTCCCCCCATCTGCTGGACCCCCCAGCCCCCAGGGGAGCCAGGCCTGGCCCCATGGGGTTGTGGGGGCACCTTGTGTAGTCCATGCCCATCACCCCCCCCAGCCCAGCACATGCCTGACCCTGGGACCCTCCCGATTCCTGCGGGGCATGAGCAGCTTCTCCGCGGTCCAGCCCGGTCACCTGGTGCCTTGGCACGGGAGCTGGTCAGGAGGCCTGGGTCTGCTCCAGGGGTGGGGGGGTGACCGTGCCCAGCGATGGGTGGGCAGGGGCGCAGAGTCCAGCCCCGACACCCTGGGGATGGGCACGTGCTGGGCTGGGGAAGGCCCTGTCTGGCTTCAGGGGTCCCCAAGCTGTGCCCGGACCCTGCTGGCACCTGGAGCTCAGTTGCCCCCAGTGTCCCAGGGCAGGGAAGGGGCCCTGGGGTAGGCACGGACGGTGCAGATCGGCTCTCCCAGGGGGACGGGTCGAACTCTGCTGGGGGCCGGGGGGGGCAGAGCTCCAGGCTCCCAGGCTGTACCAGTTCTGGCTTGTTATTCGCTGGGACCTTCCTGCAGCCTTGGGCAGGGGGCTGCCTCTGTGCCCCCCACCCAGGGGAAAGACCCCTGTTGTTTAAAGGGGCTCCGAGCCAGATACCCGGGCAATACTGGGTGGGCAGGGAAGGGGTATGGGGCAAGGGGGGCTTGGCCAGCGCCTGCTGAGCTGGGGAGAGGGGCCTGCTGGGGTCGTGGGCGAGAAGGGACGAGGCCTGGGACAGTCGCAGGGAGTCTGGGCTCCTCACCCATGCGGGGGGGGGGGGGGGGGGAGGGTCTCCATCACCTGCTGACACCCGGGTCCAGAGGAAGCCACCTGGGTGTGGCTGGGCCTGACCCCAGGGCTTCCCCCAGGAGGGGGCAGGGGGGCTGGACTGGCTGTGCCTGCCACCTGGCCCTGGGGGAAACTGAGGCACGGAGCTGGGCTCCAGGGTCTGGGATCGCCCCACAGGACCCAGGCAGGGAGGACCCTGCAGAGCGGGGGGGCAGGTCAGGATTGAGGCTCCCCCAAGAGGTGCCCCCCCATCTCCAGGACACCCCCACCTGGGGCACAGGAGAGGCCTTGGAGGGGGCACCTGGTCCGGCCCCACCGCCTGGTCAGCCCCGAGGCAGGGAGTCTGGCCCTGGCAGCGCCCAGCCGGGGGAGCGCGGTGTGGGCATCTCCCCGGGCCACTGACCGCCGGGGAGCCCTGCCCCAGGTCGGGGGCTGGAGGGCAGTTTGCAGCCTGGACCCCCCGCCCAAGCACCTACTTGGGGGCTGCTCACCTCCGGGCCCTGGGGAGGGGCGGGCGCTGCCAGCTGCCGGCGGAGCCAGGGGCTGGGTTTTAAATTTAGTGCGGGCCGCGCGCAGGCAGCTGCTCGGGAAAGGTCACGCTCCCGGCAGAGGCAACACCCTCCTGCCCCGCCTGCCTCCACTTGCTGCAGCACCCAGGGGCTGGAGGTGGCTGCGGGCACCGGCAGGAGGGCGAGCCCCAGAGGTGAGTGCTGCTGGGGGGCAGAGACACCCCGTGCATGACACCCCGGAGGGACCCCTGCGGCAGGGGCACCCCTGAGCCAGCGGGCATGCAGCCAGCTCCGGGGAGCTGCAGGCCGGCCCCGTAGCACAGGCCTGGGGTCTGCCCCTGCCCCAGCCCCCCATGCACTATCCCAGGCCCGGCAGGCCGTGCCCCCCTGCATGGCCTGGGCAGGTCTCCTGCCTTGCTTCCCACCAGGGTCTGGGTTCAGGTCCTGCCTGGCTGTTCCCACCCCAGGACCCGGTGCTGGGAGCAAGAGGAGCCTCGCGGGGCTCTGGGGCAGGTACGGCAGGGCCCTGGCTGCTGACGTGGGGCCCCGAGGCGTGGGGCCCGCACCCTGCTCCGGGAGCAGCCTATCAGGGCTGATAGCTGCCGGGCGGCTCCTGGCTCCGGGAGGGTGTGTCTGCGCGGCTTTAACCCTCCCGCTGCTGCACCCTGGGGACCGGCACCCGCCCCCCCCAGCCCCCTGCAAGCCACAGGCCCCGGTGCCGCGGCTGGGGGGCCCAAGCCCCCTGGGAGTGGGGGGTGGGGGCTGGGACGTGTGGCGGGCTGGGTGCCAGCAGTGCCTGGCACGGGGACCTTTGCCCAGGTGGCCCCACGCGCTCTGGCAGGAGTTCAAGGACGATGTCGTGGGTGCGAACGCCACGGCTTTTTGGAGGGCACCTCAAGGGGGAAGGCAGCCTTGGCCCAGCTAGGCCCCCCCTGTGCCAGGGCTGGACTCGAACCCTTGTCACCGGTGCCCCTTGCCCGCTGCCCAGAGAGGGCTGCCACGTGCTTCAGACAGTGGGGGGCCAGCAGGGGGCGCTGTGCTGGGGGTGGGGTGGGGGTGCTGTGTTGGGGGGCAGGGGGTGCTGCACTGCTGGAAGTGCCCCCATTTGCACATGCCCTGGCCACAGCCCCTCACCCTAAGTGCAGGGTGCCCCCAGCTCTCTGCTGCACCCCCCAGAGGTGGCTGCACCCTGCGGTCCCCGCGGCAGTGTCTGCCAAGCAGGATGAGGCCCTCCCGGCTGTCACCTTGCAGCTTGTCCAGGCCCCTGCCCCTGCCCCTGCCTGCCCGAGCCCTCCTGCTCCGGGTGCCAGGGGCTCATCCTGCCCTCCCCCCTGGGCCAGCCGGCTCCCTGCATCCCAGGGCTGGGGCGTGGGGCAGCAGGAGGCCAGGCCCTGGCAGGGCTGGGGCGAGGGGCCTGGGCTCTGCAGGCAGCAGGGGCCCCGCAGGGCCCAGGATGGGGCGGGGCAGAGCAGGTGCTCCAGGGCACCCTGCAGGGACCGGCTTGGGTCTCAGGAAACATTTCTCCGCTGCTGGAGCAAGGAGGGGGGGAGACGCCAGGGGAGGGGGCTCTGCATTGCTGGAGGTGTCGGGGAGAGGCTGGACGGGCGCTGGTGGGGCAGGATGTGGGCGCAGGATGTCTGCGCTCTGCTGTGGGGGTTTCCCAGGCTGCTGGGCTGTGCTGGGTGCCCCCCCTCCATGTGTTGGGGGTTTAGGGCGCTGGGTGCTGCAGCCCAGGCTGGGGCTGGGGCTGGGCTGGGCCAGTGCTCCTGCTGCACCAACCCCACAGAGTCCTGGCTGGAGGGTCTTGCCCCTGGGCAGGAAGGGATTCCCCCCTGCTCAGACTGGTTCTCACTGGGGGGTTTGCTTTCCTCTGCAGCGGGGGGCACAGTCTCTGCAGCGCCCGCGACCCCCCGGCAGCAGCAGGACGTTGGTGGCTGCAGCCCCCTGTACCCCGGGGGCGGGGGCGATGCCCGGGGCTGTGTGGTGTGACTCCAAGGGCGGACACGGGGTTAGTCTGGGATCAGAGAACGGCAGACAATGAGGGTCAAAGGGCGCCGTGGACTCATCTCGTCCACCCCCTGCTCCAAGCAGGACCAGCCCCGACTGCGTCATCCCAGCCAGGCCTGTGTCTACCCAGGGCTTCAAACCCCGCAAGGAGGGAGATGCCCCCCCTCTCTGGGGAGCCTGCTCCAGTGCTTCCCCCCCATGAGAGGGTTGCTCCTGGTATCTAACCGCAGCTTCCTTTGCTGCAACTTGAGCCCGTTGCTCCTTGTAGGACAGGTCTGGTCCTGTCTGGGGCAGGGCTGGGACTGGATGTGCCCCCGCAGCTCCCTGCCCGCCCCGCGGCTCATGCTCTGATCGCGGGGGTGCAGCTTTGGGGCGCGGAGGGACCCTTGTGCCCCCCGGCCCCACAGCAGCAGGTGCCCACGGTGCCCAGGCCAGTCCCAGCGCTGCCCTGCCTGCTCCTGGCTGGATCCCAGCTCGGCCGCACGGCCGCCTCCCCCGGGGTGTCCGTTTCCTCTCGGCTGTCTCGGCACAAAGCTCCTTTGTCCCCATTCGGCGGTGCTGAGGAGACCCAGGGGCCCCGGCCCCCAGCGGCCCCGGGAGCCTTTGCGCTGGCTGTGGCACGGCAGGTCTGTCTCTGCCTCGGTGCCGCGCTCGGGGCTGCACACGTGAGGAGCAAAGAGACGGGCCCTGCCCCGAGGCAGCTGCAAGAGGCAGAGGCTGGCGGGGAGGGGGGGCTCTGGGATGAGCCTGGCCCAGGTCCAAGGGGTCTGCTCTGCAGGTCGGGGAAGGAGGCACTGGTGCACATTTGCCCCGGGCGGGCCAGGAGCTGGTAGGGCTGGAATCTCCCCGGACAGGCTCGCAGGCATCCTCTGCCCAGAAAAGCCGGTCCTGCCCCCGCGCCGTGGCAGGGCCCAGCCACCCCAGGGGCTAGTTCTGGCGGGTCCCGGCCTGATGCGAACGGGCTGGGTTTGCCCCTGGCTGGACTCCAACACCCCCGCTTGCCTTCCCGCCCCCCCACGGCCCTCTGTTCTCACGCTGGCACCCGGGCTTTGAAGCAGCCGCCTGCTGGCACCGTGGCCTGCCCAGCGTCGCATTTCACCCCCGGGAGCTCCCGAGCCACCGAGAACGGGGTCAGCTCCAGCCCGGCCCTGCATCCGCCTGCCAGGGGTGGGGCTCGGCACACGTGTGGGTCACGGGTGCATGCGTGCAGGGGGCCCCGTCGCCCGGGGGGTGTCTGCAGGCAGCTCCAGGCCTGCTCCTGCTCCATGCTTCTGCCCTCTAACCCGGTGAGGGGCTGGGCTGGGCTTGGAGCAGGACTACGCCCCGGGGCCGAGACCCGGGGTGCACGGGTCCCCCCAGGAGAGGTTCGGACAGTGGCACACGGCTGAGCTGGGGTATCGGGGCACCTGTTGCTCAGCGTCCCTTTCTGCGGGCTGCGATGCCTGGTTTGCTGCGGCGCTGAGCACACAGCACCAGCTGGCCCTGGGGCGGGGATCTCCCAGGGACCCGGACCCTGGACTTTTCCCTTCTTGGAGCGGGAGCTGAATGCCGGGCAAGCCTCACCCAGGAACCGAGATGCTCTTTGGCCTCCCGAGGGCAGCCGGGGGCCTGTGAAAGCTGCACACACTGCAGATGATAACGGCCCCGCTCACCTTCCCGCCTCCACCCCTGGCAGCTGAGGACGAAGCTCTGGCCAGGAGACAATGGAGCCAGGGTGCAGGGGGCTGCTCTCCATGCTCCCCAGGCAGGCATGCACCCAGGCAGGGACGGCTGGATCCTTTGCCGGCGGGGGGATGCTCTAGCCAGGCGGGGTCCATCTGACCAGCACCTGGCCGGATGAGGCCAAGCAGGTGACTGAGCTCCCCCGTGGTACTGATGGGAGACTTGCATTTCTTGGACATCCTCTGGAAGAACAAGGCTCCTCACCCGCGTGGAGGACGGCGCTGTGGTCCAGAAGGTGGATGCGACCAGCGGAGCATCCCTCCCGACCTGCAGGGAAGACCTGGCGCAGGACAGGAAGGCGACGGACGGGCAGCTCGGGAGGTCGCCGTCCCAATATGTGGCACGTCCTGCGATGGGCAAAGCACAAGGGTCGCCCCCGGGGCGCTGGGCTTCGTCGGCCTCCAGGGGCTCAGAGACACGGATCCAGGCGGGGGGTCAAGGTGCCCACGTGTCCCACCCGGGGGCTGCACAAGGCCCTGCTCGGGGGCCTCAAAGGCACGAGGACGCATGCAGGCCGGGCAGTCACTGAGGAAGCCCACCGGGACATGGGGCTGGCACGGGCCTGTGGAGCCACATCCAGTCCTGGGGCAGGATCAGGCCCGTCCTAATCAGCCCAGACAAACCCCGTGTCTGACCTCTGAGCAACACGGCGGTCACCCCGGCATGGCCCCCGCCCTGCGGGGTGGAGGGGACACTGGCGGCTGTCAGGGGTGACTGTCACGTGGCTCAGAGGGTGGACGGGCCTGATCCTGCCTCGGGCGTGGCGGTCCCTCCCAGCCCCATGGCTCCAGGCTCTGGCCAGAAAAGGTGGACGGGGGAAGCTGGCGGGCCAGGGGGCTCTTTGCCTCGCTCTGCGCACGTGAGCGATGGGTTGGGCTAAGGCAGGGGTAAGCCGAGGGCTCCGAGAAGGAGCTCGAGTCAGCCGGGCCCGTGGACTCTGGCCCCGGCGCTAGGAGCTGGCAGAGATCGCCCAGCCCTTGGCCGTGACCTTCATGAGGCCGCAGGGGATGGGCCATGGCCCCCAGGACTGGGGAGGGGCCGACGTAGAGCAGGAAGGTGACGGGGGGTCCAGAGCGCCAGGCGGGGGGCTGCACCTCCGGGCAGGTCGGGCAAGGCCGTGTCCTGGAAGGGTCGGATGGGGACACTGGGGCCCGGAGCAGAGGCCGGGCTCTAGGACCCACCCCCGGGGTGTGTCATACCCCCTGTACTGCTGGCCAAAGTGGAGACTCTCCTCTACGGACACAGGACTCTCACCTCCCCGCTGTGCAGGGGAGCAGGGAAACTGAGGCAGGCAGGCTGCGTGCGGGGGCCGGGTTCTGGTGGTGGTGACATCACCAACTGCCACGGCTGGGGGGAGGCACAGGGCGCGGGGTTCCCTCCCGCCTCTGCCACTGCCTCCCCGCGAGACCACGGTCATGACACTTCCCTCCCGAGGCAGCTCAGAGCAGCCTGCACAGGTGGCCTAGCCGGGCCCCTGTAGCGCGTGTCCTGAGCCCCGTACTGCCCCGCCTGCGGGAGTCTCCAGCTGCCCCAGCAGCAGCAGGCGCCGAGGCCTGGCCGAGGGGACATGCCCTCCTTCCTCCTCCTCCCCCGCGCCCCCGCGGGCGCTGCCCGGGGCTGCTGGCGGCGTCTGTCCCGGGCGCTGCCGGCTCTGCCCAGGTCCGTGTGTGCAGGGGGCTGCGCGCCTCGGCCTGGCACGGGGCAGGGGCACCTGGGGGCGGTGTCCCGGGGGCAGGGGGGGCAGCTGGGGGCGGTGTCCGGGGAGGGGCAGCTGGGGGCGGAGCGGCGGTGCGGGGTGTCCTGGCCCCGCTACTGCGGGCGGAGGGGAGTCTCCTCCCCGCGGGCGGGATGCGGGCGGCGGGGCTGAGGCGGGCGCTGGCGCTGTCGCCCCGCAGGGTGCCGGCGATGGAGCAGGACGGGCGGCGCGGGACGGCCACGGGGCCGGGGCCGGCCACCGCCACCGCCACCGCCACCGGGACAGGGGCCGGGGCCGGGGCCGGGGCCGGGCGCGGGCGGGTGCTGAGCTCCGCCACCATGAACCCGCGGATCCGGCGCGTGGAGTACGCGGTGCGCGGGGCCATCGTCACCCGCGCCCTGGAGCTGGAAGCGGAGCTGCAGCAGGTACGACCCGCGCCCCGCGGATCCCGCTCCCCGCGCACCCTGGGGATCCCCGCTTGTACCCCGGGATCCCCCCAACCCGGGTATCTTGCACCCCCGCGCGCACCCCGCGCACCCTGGGGATCCCCGCTTGCACCCCGGGATCCCCCCGCACCCCGGGTATCCTGCACCCCCGCGCGCACCCCGCGCACCCTGGGGATCCCTGCTTGCACCCCGGGATCCCCCTGCACCCCGGGATCCCCCCGCACCCCAGGCACCCCCAACCCGGGTATCTTGCACCCCCGCGCGCACCCCGCGCACCCTGGGGATCCCTGCTTGCACCCCGGGATCCCCCCGCACCCCGGGCACCCCCCCAACCCGGGTATCTTGCACCCCCGCGCGCACCCCGCGCACCCTGGGGATCCCTGCTTACACCCCGGGATCCCCCTGCACCCCGGGCACCCCCAGCCCGGGTATCCTGCACCCCCACACGCACCCCGCGCACCCTGGGGATCCCCGCTTGCACCCCGGGATCCCCCCAACCCGGGTATCTTGCACCCCTGCGCGCACCCCGCGCACCCTGGGGATCCCCGCTTGCACCCCGGGATCCCCCCAACCCGGGTATCTTGCACCCCCGCACGCACCCCGCGCACCCTGGGGATCCCTGCTTGCACCCCAGGATCCCCCCGCACCCCGGGATCCCCCCAACCCGGGTATCCTGCACCCCCGCGCGCACCCCGGGGATCTCTGCTTACACCCCGGGATCCCCCTGCACCCCGGGCACCCGCAACCCGGGTATCCTGCACCCCCACACGCACCCCGCGCACCCTGGGGATCCCCGCTTGCACCCCGGGATCCCCCCAACCCGGGTATCTTGCACCCCCGCGCGCACCCCGCGCACCCTGGGGATCCCCGCTTGCACCCCGGGATCCCCCCAACCCGGGTATCTTGCACCCCCGCACGCACCCCGCGCACCCTGGGGATCCCTGCTTGCACCCCGGGATCCCCCCGCACCCCGGGCACCCCCAACCCGGGTATCCTGCACCCCCACGCGCACCCCGGGGATCCCTGCTTACACCCCGGGATCCCCCTGCACCCCGGGCACCCGCAACCCGGGTATCCTGCACCCCCACACGCACCCCGCGCACCCTGGGGATCCCCGCTTGCACCCTGGGCTCCCCCTGCACCCCGGGCACCCCCCAACCCGGGTACCTGCACCCCCACGTGCACCCTGGGTATCCCACCCCCTGGGTATCCCACCCCCCGCACCCTGGGGATCCCTGCACACACCCTGGGCACCCCACCCTGCACACTACCCCCCGGGCACCCTCCCAGCCCCGTGCCCGGACCCCCCAAGCCCATACTGTCCCCCCCAGTGCCCCCAAACCAGACTCCCAGGGAAGCCCCCTCACTCCGGGTCCAGGTCCAATCCTGAGGCTGTCTGGGGGGGGCTGCACCCTGGGGCACCCCCTGCTGGTGCCCCCTGCCTGCCCTGGGGGGTCCCCGCCCCGCCCCCACTTCCTCCCGCCACCCCCGACTCCTGCCTGCGCCTGGGCACGCACCATCCCGACCCGCCCGGTGCGGTGCGCCGGGGCTGGAGGCCAAGGCTGTCCCGTCCTGGGTGGGGTTGCCCGTGCCCCGCCCCAGGAAGGGGCTGCGGGTCGGGAGTGAGGGGCGCCGCGGTGCCAGGCTGGGGGACAGGGGAGACGTTCTCACTGTGACCACGTGTCTGCACACACACCAAGACACGCCCAGGCCCGGGGCTGCGCACATGTGCCAGCGTGTGCACACACGACCTGCCCGCCACGCTCACACAGGTGGGGGCCCGTGCACACATGCAGGCACGTGAGCCCAAGTGTGTCAACCTTGCCGTTCAGGGGAGGAGCAAGTCGCAGCTCCAGGACCTTCCTGTGGCCACACCTGCCCCTGCCACGGGACTGGCACGCGTGCGTGTGTGCATGCATGCGTGTGCAGCCTTGCTCCCCCCGCTCCCGCCCTGCTGCTGCCTCCAGGCCTTGTCTCCCCGCCGGGCTGCGGGGAAGGGGGGTCTCCCCTGGCAGAGGCAGAGGTGGGTCTTGCCAGGCCAGACTTTCCCACGCCCGGTGCCGCTCCGCGTGGCACCGCGCCACCTGCCCCGACAATGGAGGAGTCTCTCCCCTGCGCCCACACGGAGTCCACCCCCCCCCCCCCCGGCCTGGGCCCTGCCAGGGGCGAGGGGCTGCCAGGGTCCCCCACGGGGTGCGGGGGGGGGGCATTCTTTCCCCTGCTGCCATGGAAACCGCCCGGTCCCAGCAATGCGTGGCAGGCTGCAGTGTGCCCGTGCCAGCCGCCGTGGGTGCAGGGACCTGATGCTCTCCCGGGCTGTCTGAGAGGTGCTGGGGGGTTGGCGCGGGCCTGGCAGGAGGCAGCTGGAGGCTTGAGCTGGGTGACATGGGGCCAGCACACACACACATGCACATGCACACGCACATACGTGACCCCCCCTGTCAGGGGGCACACGGCGGGGGCAGTGCCTCACCGTGTACACTGACAGATACACGTCTGTATGCACACACACACGCGCATGCACTCCTGCAAGGGCATGCATATGCAAACACATAGAGGCAAGCCTGTTGGCACACGTGTTCGCACACATGCACATGCAAACAGGTGCCTAGATGCAAGCACATAGGCACACATGCACGCATGCACACACCCCCTGTGCACCTACATGTGCACCACCCGTGTACCCAGACCTGCACACCTCCCCCGGGGGCCAGGCCGGGCCAGGCTGTGGCGGGGCCACAGAGCCCTGCCCGTCCCAGCTCTGGTCCCGGACGTGAGTTCAGGGCTGGGCACAGGGTCCAAAGTCCCGAGGCTGCTCTGGGCAGGGCTTAGGGTCAGGGTGTGCCAGGCAGCAGTTTGGGTTGGGGGTCCTGGGTCAGACCCCCCCACCTTGTTCTTTCCCAGGGGGTGAGGAAGCCCTTCACGGAGGTGATTAAAGCCAACATCGGGGATGCCCACGCCATGGGGCAGACGCCCATCACCTTCCTGCGCCAGGTACGGGGGCCAGGAGGACCCAGGAGTGCAGGGAAGGGCGGGCTGGGCCGGGGCTGCGAGGGGGCAGGCGGGTGACCCGTGCTCCTGCCCCGCAGGTCACGACCCTGTGCCTCTACCCCGAGCTGCTCCACGACGCCGCCTTCCCCGAGGATGCCAAGAAGCGGGCACAGCGGATCCTGGACGCGTGCGCCGGGCACAGCGCCGGTGAGTGGCCCCCGCGCCCCGGGACAGTCTCCCTGCGGCTGAGCTGCGGAGGCCGGACCCCCAGGACCCCCCCCCTGCCGCCCCTCTCGATTCAGCCACCTCTGTCCCACCAGGTGCCTACAGCGCCAGCCCGGGCATCCCCGTCATCCGGCAGGACGTGGCCCGCTACATCGAGCGGCGGGACGGGGGCATCCCCTCCAACCCCGACCACATCTTCCTGTCCACGGGCGCCAGCGATGCCATCGTGGTATGGAGTCAGGGGCAGGGGGCTGCGGGTCGGGAGCGAGGGGCACCGGCGGGGCTGGGGGTGCCCTCTGTGTCCCCGAGCTCTCCTGCGCTGCCCCGGGAAGGCCTCAGCCACTCCCTCCCCCTCGGCCCCCCCAGAGCCCCAGGCCTGGGGCCTGCTGCATCCCCTGGGCACTCACAAAGGTCCGTTGTGCCCTGCCTGGCACGGCCGCACGGCCCTGGCAGAGCTGGGGGCTTGGCAGGGGCAGGTCCCGTGCCCCAACCCGCCTTTCCTCCCCGCAGACGGTGCTGAAGCTGCTGGTGTGGGGCGAGGGCCGGGAGCGCACGGGGGTGCTGATCCCCATCCCCCAGTACCCGCTGTACTCGGCCGCCCTCGCCGAGCTGGGCGCCGTGCAGGTCAACTACTACCTGGACGAGGAGCGGTGCTGGGCGCTGGACCTGAACGAGCTGCGGCGGGCGCTGCGCCAGGCGCGGGAGCACTGCACCCCCCGCGTGCTCTGCATCATCAACCCAGGCAACCCCACCGGTACCAGCCCTGTGGGTCGGGAGCGAGGGGCACCGGCAGGGCTGGGGGTTACTCGCCCCGCGGGGGCAGCTGCCTGGGGGGGTCCAGGCACGGCCCCGATGCAATGCCCCCCCGCCCAGGCCAGGTGCAGAGCCGGCAGTGCATCGAGGACACGATCCGCTTCGCCTGGGACGAGCGGCTCTTCCTGATGGCCGACGAGGTGAGCCGGCCCCCCGCCCCCGCCCCCCGGCCTGGCTCTCGGCCCCGCTGACCCCCCCGCCCCCCCGGCCGCAGGTGTACCAGGACAACGTGTACGCGCCCGGGTCCCAGTTCCACTCGTTCAAGAAGGTGCTGACGGAGATGGGCCCCCCCTTCGCCGAGGGCGTCGAGCTGGCCTCCTTCCACTCCATCTCCAAGGGCTTCATGGGCGAGTGAGTGCCCCGGCGCCGTGCCCGCCCCCCGGCCCCGCCCAGCCAAGCCCACCCGTGGCACCAGGACGCTCCTTGGCCCCGGGCTCCGGGGGCAGCAGGGACTCGGGTGCTGGGTGCCCGGGCAGGCGTTACAAGGCACATAGAGGGGTGGTGGGTGGGGCTTGCTAGGCCCCACCCACTGGGAGAACAAGGGGCGGGGCTAGTTGGGCCACACCCACCACAGGTGTCGAAGAGTGAGGTTATGCTACGGGCCCAAGGGCAGGGGGCTCCGTGGCTCCACCCCCTGCAGATGGCAGAGGGCGGCGCCACGCTAGGGCGGGGCAGGGCGGGGCTAGCCTGGCTCCGCCCCCACGCAGGTGCGGCTTCCGGGGCGGCTACATGGAGGTGCTGAACATGGACCCGGAGGTGCGGCAGCAGCTGTCCAAGCTGGTGTCGGTGCGGCTGTGCCCGCCCGTGCCCGGCCAGATCCTGCTGGACGCCGTCATGGACCCGCCGCAGCCCGGCGAGCCCTCGCACCCGCGCTTCGCCGCCGTGAGTCCTGCCCCTTGGCCCCGTGCCCCGGCCCCCCGGCCCCGCCAGCCTCCCCCGGTCCCTCACCGCCGCGCTGTGCCCGCAGGAGAAGCACGCCGTGCTGAGCGCCCTGGCCGACAAGGCCCAGCTGACCCAGGAGATCCTCAACCGGGCGCCCGGCATCCGCTGCAACCCCGTGCAGGGCGCCATGTACGCCTTCCCCCGCATCGACCTGCCCGCCCGCGCCGTCCGCCAGGCCCAGGTGAGAGCGGGCCCCGGGCGGGCCGGGGGGCTCGGCCTGGCTCTTCCCCGCCCCGCCCCGCCTGAGCCCGCGTCCCTGTCGCCCGCAGGACCAGGGCATGGCCCCGGACATGTTCTTCTGCCTCAAGCTGCTGGAGGAGACGGGCATCTGCGTGGTGCCCGGCAGCGGGTTCGGGCAGCGGGAGGGCACCTACCACTTCAGGTGAGACCCCAGCTCCCCCCTGCACCCAGTGGGGAGGGGGCGGCTGTGGGCCCCCTCCCGCCCGCCTGCAGCTCTGCGGCCCCGGCCCCTGCCCCATCCCCAGGCTGGGGGGCGGGAGCGCTGGGCCGGGGCAGGACCGACGTGGTGTCCCCCCCAGGATGACCATCCTGCCGCCCACGGAGAAGCTGCAGACGCTGCTGGAGAAGCTGAGCTGGTTCCACTCCAAGTTCACCCAGGACTACTCCTAGTGGCCCCCGGCGCCGGGACCAGGACCGGCCCACCCCGCCTGCCCGACCCCCGGGGCTGTGCCCTACCCCGCGACACTCCAGCCCCCCCACCCCTGCCCCGGACCCCCACCCCGCTCAGTGCAGCCGAGAGTGCCTTAGACCCCCAGCCCGCGGGGAAGGAGGAGGCTGCGCCCACCCGGGCCCCACGGAGCTGCTGGGGCCCTGCCGGAGCCGTGCACACGGGGCCGGGGCCGGGGCAGGATCCCCCCTAGAGACTCAATAAACACCTTAGAGACCAGCTGTGGCTGCTCTGCCTGCTCCTCCCGGCCGGGCTCGGCTCCCTCTGGGCACTGCTGGACTGGGGACCGCTGCCAGGGGCCACCTGGCCCGGAGGGTCACGGGACAGGGGGCTGCAGGGCAGGGTCTGGGGCTGGGGAAGAGCCCCTTGTGCCCTGATGCTTCGGCTGGGGCACCTGAGCAGCCTGGTGACGTCCCCGTGTCATCGGGGTGGCAGTGCCCACGGGCCGGGGAGAGCTGTCCTGGGGCGCCGCACCAGAGAGCCGAGGAGCCGACTGCCCGGGCACGGGGATGCCGGAGAGGACCCGGCTCAGCCGCAGGAGCAGGAGGGGAGATGGAGAGGACCCCCTCCTGTTGCTCCAAGCGTTGGGGGCATTTCAGAGACTTTATAGTCTGCCGAAGACATTGGGGGCTGGAAGGGACCGCGCAAGATCACCGAGTCCAGCCGTGCTCAGTGCTCAGTGCTGGCTGCAGCTGAGGCTGGGGATAGGGCTGGGCTGGGCTGGGCCAATGCTCCTGCCGGCATCGACCCCGCAGGGTCCTGGCTGGAGGGTCTTGCCCCTGCGCCCACACTGCACTGGGCAGGAAGGGATTTCCCCCCTGCTCAGACTGGTCCGCACTGGGGGTGCCTTAGAAGCATATCAAATTCAGGGTTGAAGGGAGCTCAGGGGGTCACATCCAGTGCAAACCCCTGCCCCAAGCAGGACCAGCCCCAACTGCATCATCCCAGACAAGGCTTTGTCTACCCGGGTGTTAACCACCTCCGAGGGCGCTTGTACACATTATCGAAGACCGGAGGAAATTGTTGCTCCTCTTCGGGGCGCGGCGGTGGGGTGCTCGTTTTGCACCGGCCGCTAATCAGGAGTGCTGGGTGGGCACTGGAGCCCCACGTGCGAAGACCCGAAGGGCGAGCTGTCCTGGGATGCTTGCAGCCATCACCCTGGCAGCCCAGTTGCCTGTCCAGGGGACCTCGGGCACCGGGGCACAAACATGGGGTGCTGTTTTTGGGAAGCATGAAAGGCTGCCTGGGCCTCACCTCCGGCCTCGAGCGCAGCCCAAGGCTGCCAGCGTGAGCCGTACGGGAGGGGGGTGGATTTGGGCTGGGGCGACTCTCGGGGTTTGCCCATCGCTGCCTCCTTGGACGCTTGCAGCCATCACCCTGGGGAGAAAGCTGGTGCATTGCTGCTCGGGGCACAAAGCGGGGTGCTCTTTTTGGGCAACGCTGTCCCTGCCCCCACTAATCCGAGCCTGGCCCCAGCACATCCCCTGCCTGCCTGTCAATCCCGGCCTCCTGCATCCCCGGTGACCACGATCACGGTGACTAGATCCAGGTGCGCCTGGGGTTTGTAGGAAGAAACAATCAGGGCTGGGGGCAGAGGTGATATCTTTTATTAAACCAACAAGATCTCTGCAAAAAAAACAAAACCAAACCAACTTTAATTGCAAGCTTTTGGGCACAAACCCCCTTCCTCAGGCTTCGGAGACAAGATTGTAAAAGTTCTCCTGGGTGGAAATGAAAGCTCGTATCTCAGAGGAGCGGATCGATGGGAAACTGTCTGGGCAGTGTGGGCATGGCTGGTGTGGAGCCTCTCACCTCCCGGGAGGGCCTGGGAGGATGCAAATGACCTTGAGACAAAGGCAGGAGCGGGCGCTCGGGTTGCAGGCCCCCACAGCTGCTTCCTGCTTGGGAAAATACAAAGATTGCATTTAAAGAAACTGGCTAAAATATGCTCTCGTCCTTGTGTCAGGGAATCAGGTTGTAGCCGTGTTGGTCTAGAGGAAAAGCACACGCAGGGCTCCAAGTAGAGGCGATCGCTCTTATTAGACCAACAAGATCTTTGCAAAAAACCCAACCAACCAAACAAAACAATTAACTGCAGGCTTTCGGTCTGTAGGTGCACCTTACATGATAGCATGAACCCCCTTTTTTAGCTTTCTTTGTACTTTGCACTGTTTGCTTACAGACCCGTGCCGTTGCACTTGGGCTGCCTAGAGAGACAGACCCCTTTTTTCCCCCGCAGCGCGCGGTCGTCCCCTCCACACCTCCGCTTCTTCTCCAGGCGCCTGCAGGCCCCCTCACCCCCATGTCCTCTCCCGTCCCATAGCTCCTTAAAAGAGATGCTGGGCACATTTGCCTGCTGGCACTTGGCACCGCAGGTGTGCGGAGCAGACTCAGCCTTACCTGCAGAGTGAGCCCCGGGCACCCCTGGGCACCCTGCGCTGCCCGCAAGCCACAGCCGAGCGACCTGGGGGGGCACTTCGCCAAGGACCAGCTTTGCACGGAGCCAGACATGAGCGTCTCCTCTGCCGCCGTCTCCCCCATGTCTGGACACCGACACAAGGAGGAGCAGCCGCACGGGCCGAGAAAGGACTCGGTTCAGGAGGACGGAGCAAGCCCTGGCTCCACCAGGAGCTGTCGGGAGCAAGAGAGAGCGCTCGGTTTTGTGCACAAGGTGCCACGAGCCTCGCAGCCGGTGACTTGTACGTGGCACACAGCAACGGGAGGAGGCTTCAGGCTCAAAGATGTGGGCTTAAGCATCAGGGCTTATGGTAGAGGCCATTTCCTTTATTAGACTAACAAGATTTGGGGCAAATAATTGCAAGCTTTTGGGCACAAACACCCTTCATCAGGCATGGGAGAAAAGATTGTAAAAGTTCATCTGCTCGCACCTCAGTTTATGCAATCAGACTAGCCTCCTGGTCTCCTTAACATGAGATTTTAAGGGGAGAGGGGGTTTAGGAGCTGGGCAATTTATGATTAATTTTACTGCCTATCTGTTATTAACACTCTTACTATTGCTTTACCTCTTTTAATCGTGTTTGTGAAACTTTCACTAAAATAAAGGTCACGGACGGACTTTTGGAAGTGTGCAGAAGTGTTTGCTTGCAAACAAGGAATGTGTCAGCTCCCTTCTAACCCCACTGCCGTTCGTGGGCCAAAGACTCCCCAAGTCACATCACCCGGCAGGCAACGTCGTGTCTTGGTGTCCATCCTTGGGGCTTGCAAGTAGCAATCCAGCCATCGCGGCGCCCCCGCTCCCCGTCCTCCGCCCGCAGACGTTCCTGTGCTCGCCATCCGTCCCAGTTCCTGCCGGGACCCCCAACATCCACTGCTTTCCCAGGTGGGGGGTGCACAATACATCATCCTTCACCCTTTCTGGGGTGCTAGACTGGGGCTCACCCCTGTATTTCCCACATTGGCATCACAGCTCTCCCCGACACCGATCAACTCAGCCGATGCTGGTGCTTTCTCCTGATCTCTCCCAGTGCCAACCCAGGAGGGACCCCGGGCCCGGGCCCCCTCCTCCTCCCATGTCTGCACAGCTTTTTGGCAGGAAGGCGCCTTCCCGGGTCTTTTCCACTCCCAGCACCCTGCTTCTCTCCCCGCCACATTACACACACCTGCACAGTCTGCAAATGTAGGGGTGCCCGGGCCCCCCCGAGCTGGAGGCCGGCCAAGAAAGCCTTTCACATTTCCCTGCAAGCATCGCAAGTCACTTTGCCCAGCAGCCAACAACTTCTCTTGTTATTCAGACTAGGGGCTCCCCTGGCCACCCCAACACTGCCCCACGTCATGGATGGCACAGGTAGGCAGCCCAAGGGGTGCACCCTGCCTGCCACGGCTGGCCAGGAAACCTCTGCCCACCCGCCAGCCCTTCCCCTGCTCAATCCTGCCCTAGGTCGTGGGTCCAAGTCCCCGCTGGTGGCCCGGAGCATGCCTCTCGGCCTGCCTGAGAGGGGCCCGATCCAGCGCTAGATGAGCCATCAGGGGACTCCCCGCCGTGTGCTAGCAGTATGGGGCACAGGACACACAACACCCCCATGCTGACCGTCCACGAGAGGGCAGCAGAGCCACATCCCCCCCCCAACCAAGAAGGGGCTCTGGCATGCCTGCCCCCCCAGACTCCCCCCCACCCCTATGCTGTCTAGCACAGGTTAGGGGTGGGGGGAGAGGAGACCAGGTAACTGGGGGGGAGGAATCCCTCCTGAAGTGCGGCGCCCAGAACTGGACGCAGTACTCCAGCTGAGGCCTGACCAGTGCTGTACAGAGGGGGAGGATCACCTCCTTGGCCCTGCTCGAGGTGCATCTGTGGATGCACGACAGGGTGCAGTTGGCCTTCTTGAGCCAGCCGCAGACCCCGCACCAGGTCCTCGCCCGTGGCCAGGACCAGATGCAACAGGCATCTCCCCTGGTGGGGCTGTGCACCTCCTGCGTTAGGTGGAAGTCCTGTATGATGTGCCCTCACCTGCTCCCAGTCCCTCCCAGTGCAGGGTGGCCCAAGGACTGGGGCCAGTGGGGCCCCCAGTAGGGCAGGGCCCGGGGGTGGTGGGGCTGCCCCAGGCCCCCGGCAGCAGTCAGAGGGCTGCAGGCCTGGGCAGGGGGAGCCAGCATGGACCTTGCCCGGCAGCCTGGGGAGGGGGAGCTGAGCCCGGCCTGGCCCTGGCATCATCTTAAAGATTAACTCCAGCACCTGCTCCCTTGCTGCCCCCTGCCTTGCCAGGCCCTGTGTGCCAGGCTGGGCCATGGAGGTGCCCGGGGCCGCAGGGAAGGGGCTGACGCTGGATACAGTGAACCCCTGCAGCGTTTGGGGGCCTCGGCTTTGCCCGCGAGGGGGTGGAGAGGGCAAAGGTGCAGGGACAGGGATGAGGCCACTTGGAGTAGCAGTGGCAGAGCGGAGGGGGTCCCCAGGCTCGGGGTGCATGAGCCAGGTGCCTGGAGCAGGGCAGGCCGGGGCGCTGAGGGCAGCAATGCACCAGAGAGGTGGGGGCATCTCCATCCTCGGCTGGGACGATGTAGTCGGGGCTGGTCCTGCTTGGAGCAGGGGGTGGACTGGATGTGACTCCCGGGGTCCCATCCAGCCCTCGTTGTCTGATTCATGGATGCATGTAGATGGATGGATGGATGGATGGATGGAGGCAGAGAGCGGGGGTCCCGGCCATGGCTGACACCCGCCTGGTGCCCGGCAGGTGCTGGCAGCCTGCGCCTACCCCGCGCTGCCGCAGGCCGAGGCGATGCCCCCGGACGCGGGGCTGCGAGCCCGGCACGTCCTGCGGGAGCTGAACAGCGCCAGCGCAGGTACCAGCCCGGGGGGGGGGCAGCAAGGAGGGGAGGGGGTCAGCACTGGGGCTCCTTCCCCCAGGAGGTGTCTGGCGTGAGGAGCGTCGCCCCCAGCAGCCCTGTCCCCCCTGACCGGACCGGCGTGTCCCCAGGGGCCTACAACGTGGAGTACACGGAATAGGCCGTGCCCTGGTGCGTGGCCCAGTGGCGGGAGTGCCAGGACGGGGGCATCACCTGCGACCCCCGCAACATCATCCCATGCGGCAGCACCACCATGGCCATCACGGTGAGTGTGGCCCTGTGGCGGCAGGGGCTTGTCTATGCTAGAGCCTGGGCATGGCCAGGAGCATGGTGTGGCACGACCACGCGCCCCTCACCCCCGGTCCCCGCAGGGCACGTGCTGAGCTGCGGGCGGCTGCGGGAGCTGCTGCAGCTGGCGGCCGACGAGCGCCTGCTGCTGCTGGCCAACGAGGTGGGTGCAGGGCTGGGGCGGCAGTGGGGGGCACCGGCCCCCCCAGCCTGATGGCGCCGTGTGCCGCAGGCCCACCAGAACGGCTCCAGCGCCTTCGTCTCCTTCAAGCGGGCACTGGCCGAGCTGGGCCCCGCAGGTCTGGTGCCGTCCAGCTGGTCTCCTTCTAGTTGGCCTCCATGGGCTTCACTACTGAGCAAGTGCCCCCTCCCCGAGGCTGCCCTGGCCCCCTGCCCGCCGGGCTCTCCTGGCCTCTGCCCCCCGGCAGGGCTGGCTTCTTCGAGCTGGCGAACACGGACCGGGCGCTGCTCACGTGCTTCTACACGTGGGGCGCCTCCGTCTACCTGCCCGTGCTGGGCCAGGCGCTGCTGGACGTGCTGATGGAGCCGCCGCAGCCCGGGGACCCCTCCTACACCGCCGTGTGTGCCCCGCAGTGCCGGCAGGGTTGGGGGTCTCCGGGGTGGCAGAGCTGGCGCGAGGGACCGTGGAGCTGAGGGTGGGGGCCCCCAAGGCAGCTGGGAGGGGCGGGGAGGGCAGCGGGGTGCAGGAGTCGGAGCTGGGCTGGGTTCCCGCCAGGGTCCGCGCCTCCCCCAGGAGAAGCAGGCGGTGCTGAGCGCCCTGGCGCACACGGCGCAGCTGGCCCGCGAGATCCTCAACCAGGCGCCTGGCCTCTGCTGCCACCCCACCCAGGGCGCCGCGGCCGCCTTCCTCCGGCTCTGCACCCCCCAATGAGCCTGGGGTGCCAGGGGTGGTGGGTCCAGCCCTGCCCGAGCTGGACCCCCTGACTCCCGTCTCCCCTCAGGCACGAAGCCTGAAGCCCGATGCCTTCTTCTGCCGGGAGCTGCTGGAGGCGATGGGGATCGTGCTGGTGCCGGGCAGCGTGTTTGGGCAGCGCCCAGGCACCCACCACGTCAGGTACCAGGGGCCGCCTGGGGGAGAGGAAGGAACCCCAACCCTAACCCCCCCCCCCACTCACAGCGTGTCCCCCCCAGGCTGTCCCTGCTGCCCCCGGCCGAGATGCCGAGGACGGTGCTGGAGACGGTGGTGGACTTCCACGGCGCCTTCCTGCATGCCTACGCCTGACGGGGCCGGGGGGGAGGCCGTGTCCGGCTGTGCGCCCCCCTCCACCCAACACGCTGATAAAGACAATCGTGGCATGAAGGCTTCAGCCCTTTGCGACGTGGCACAAGGGGCCGGGGCTGCCAAGACTTGGCCCAGGGCAGCAGGGGGTGGAGGCTGGGGGTCGGGAGTGAGGGGCATTGGCAGGGCTGGGGGGGCAGGGGGCTGCAGGGTGGGAGCGAGGGGCATTGGCAGGGCTGGGGGGGCAGGGGGCTGTAGGGTGGGAGCGAGGGGCATTGGCAGGGCTGGGGGGGCAGGGGGCTGCAGGGTGGGAGTGAGGGGCATTGGCAGGGCTGGGGGGGCAGGGGGCTGCAGGGTGGGAGCGAGGGGCATTGGTAGGGCTGGGGGGGCAGGGGGCTGCAGGGTGGGAGCGAGGGGCACTGGCAGGGCAGACCCGGGCGGGTTGCGAGCAGGTGTCTGGGTGCCAAGGGAAGCTGGATGGGACCTTGGCCCTGGGTGGGTTAATAGGGAACTGGCGGGGGGCAGGCGGTGCCTGGGCCCTGACCCGTGAAAGGGACTTGCCCTCTGTTGGGGGGGGGCGTGCAGATTCGTTCCTGGCCTTAACCCTTCCCTGCCTGCAGCTGCCCCTGCCGCACCTGGGAGGGTGCTGGGCTCCTCCACAGCAGCTGGGTGCGGCCCTGTGCCCCTTCCCACCTGTGAGCACGACCAGGGTCCCCTGGCAGGGGGCAGGGGCATCACCGGCAGGAGGCGGGGCTGCAGCCAGAGCTCCTGGGAAAACAGCCCAGCCCTGCCCAAGCCATGCCCATGGGGCTCGCATCCGGCTGCAGCCCTGCCAGCCTCCGCGGCAGGCAGAGCATTGAGCCTGGGGCCAGGATAAGAGCCTCTGGCCGGCCCCGTGGAGGGGTGCAGGGCACCGGGAGCAAGGAATGAAGAACAGGCCGTTTAATGTCCGAGCTGGAGCATGAGGGGTCACGGAGCTGTGCAGGGCACCCGAGGGTCCTGGGCAGCCTGGTGTGGGCAGCGGCAGGGCAGGCCTGGCCCCTGGCTTGCCCCCTCTCTGTGCCTGTGTGAGTCCGGCCATGGCCCCGAGATGATGCCCAGTCCCAGAGTGGTCATGGGGAGGGCTGTCAGTGCCCGAGTACCCCCATCAGCTGCCAGCCGGCGGGGCACCGAGCACGTAGAGGAGGGCCCCCAGCGAGAGCAGGAGGAAGCCACCGAAGCTGAGCCCGAAGCCGAGCTGGTCCACGAGGCCACCAACGACCGTGCTGAAGGCCAACTTGCCCAGCACCTCCAGGGCGGCCAGGACGCTGTAGTGCGTGGCCTGCGGGGACAGATGGTGCCCGGTGCCGTGTTAGCCTGCAGTGCCGGGGCGGAGGCCAGGCCCCGAGGTGTCCGGTGCATCCCCAGGCCACACTCCTGGGGGTAGGGGCGGACGCAGGGTACCTGGATGCTGGTGTCGGCCCGCTGCGTGCACTGCATCATGGCGCTGAAGGTCAGGGTGGTGACGAGCCCCCCGAAGAGGTGCTGGACACAGAGGCTCAGAACGGCGGCCGCTGCAGAGGGGAGAGAGGCAGACACAGCTCAGTGTGTGAGAGGCACCCGCGTGTGCCCTGCTTCTGCCACCGATCTTCCCCGGGGCCTGGGGCAAGGCACTTCACCTCTCGGAGGAGGTGGGTGGAGAACGGGGCAGGGGCTGGGGGCATCCAGACACATTGCAAGGGGCAGAAGGTTGTTTTCAGCTACATTCTGCCTGCAGGAAATGCCGGTGTCTTGCTGAACGACCCTGGCCCCAGTGTGAAGCTTGACCATGCAGTCACTGTGTCCCCCCGGGGCGCAGAGTCCCCGAGCCATGGGGCTAGCAGGGAGCTGCGGGGTCACATCCAGTCCAGCCCTGCCTGAGGCAGGATCAGCCCCATCCAAACCCCCCAGACAAACCCCGTGGGTGACCTCAGAGCCACACGACACAGTCACCCCTGACACAGCCCCAGGCATCACCCCCACCCCCTGGATACAGGGGGCCATGGCCACCAACTTCCTGCTGCTGCCGGGGGGTCACGGGCGCTGCAGAGAGCCCAGGCCGCGGGCGTGCCCCCGCTGCACAGGAAGGCAAACCCCCCAGTGTGCACCAGTCTGAGCAGGGGGAAATCCCGTCCTGCCCCAGTGCAGCGCGGGGCTGAGCCTGAGTGCGGGGGCAAGACCCTCCAGCCGGGACCCTGCGGGTCGGTGCAGCAGGAGCACTGGCACAGCCCAGCCCCGTCCCTAACACCCAGCGCCTTTGGGGGAGGTTTCAAACCTCCCCCCACCCCGACACATGGAGCAGGAAGGGGCAAACATACACCCCACGGGGCAACCAGCACAGCCCAGAAGCTGGGACATCCCCACAGCAGAGCATGGGCATCGCTGCGCCCAGATCATCCCCACCCAGTGCCCGTCCAGCCTGTCCCTGAACCCCCCCAGTGCGGGAGAGCCCCCTTTCCTGCCGTCTACCCCACTCCCTCCCAGCTCCCACAGGGAAGCAGCTTTTCCTGGTCTCCAACTTAAACCTGCTTTGCTGCAACTTCAGGCCAGGGGTCCGTGTCCACCTCCGCAGCTAGAGACAAGGAGCTTCCCCTCTCTCCGGCAGCCCTCGAGGCATCCACAGAGCCCTGCTGTGTCCCCTCTGAAGCACCTTTTCCATCCTCTCCGCCTGTGATTTCCCTTCCAAGCCCCTGATCTTTGCTCCCTGCCCCGGCACCTGCCTCGCTTCTGGTTGAGGGGAGTTTTCCAAGGGTGTGGATGACGGATTTGTCCAGGCTGGCTGGGACGGGGCTGATCCTGCTTCAGAAGGGGTTGGACTGGATGCGACCCTGCGGGTCCCTGCCTGCCCCACGACTCTGGGACTCTAGGATCCTCCCCATCCTTTTTAAAACGCGGAGCCCAGAACTGCACAGGCCCCTCGGTGAGGCCTGACCAGCGCTGAGCACTGGGGCACGATCACATCCCACGCGACGCGACTCGTCCAAACCACGCCGAGCTCTGCCGCAGAACAACTGCTCCAGTCCTTTCCCAGACTCAGAGCTGAGTGCAAGCAAAGAGCCGGCATTTGCTGCAGGGGCCCCGAGTCCAATGCAAGGGCCTGGAGTCTGACAAGCTTGGGAACCAGAAAGCAGGGGGGAGGGAGCTTGGGGGCTCCCCCAGACCCACCGGCCAGGCTCCCCAGCTGGACCACAGCTCCCGGACGATGCCTTGGGGGGCACGGGGCAGCTGACTTGGAGCCCGTTGTCTATCGTGCTCCCAGCGAGAGACCCCGCGGGGCTCAGCTTACCTCCAAGGAGAGAGATGTGGGGGTCATACGCGAGCAGCAGCAGGGTCTGCAGGCTCAGGCCACAGAAGCGGAGCAGCAGCAGCGTCTTCAGCAGAGCCAGCGGCTGCCTGGAGGGGAGACAGGCTTGAGGCAGAGGCTGCCCGTGGAGTCGGGACTGGGCTGGGTGCCCCCCTCCCCACCTGGCCAAGGGGATCGTGACCTGGAGAGAGCAGTGAGGACAGAGGGCTCTCACCGCGCTCTCCCAGCCCGTCTGCACGTCCGCCCCGCGAGCCCCTGTCCGTGTTACCTCTGCCTGGACATCAGCTGCCCGCCCAGTGAGGAGCCCAGGATGGAGCAGGCCACGGCGACCATCCCGTTCCAGAGCCCCAGCTGCTGCGGCGTGAACCCGTGGTCCAGCAGGAACAGCGGGAACATGGTGGCGGCTCCCTGCTCCCCTGCAAGGGAAAGGGGTGCCGTCAGGTGAGTCTCGGCCCCCAGCTCCCCCCTGGGGGCTTTCTGCCCATGGCGGGTCATACAGCCCCACTGTATCGGCAGCCGCTACACCCGCCTGTGCCCTCACAGGGACTGGGAACGCCTGGCTGGGCTGCAGAGAAGGACCTGGGGGTTATAGCGGACCAGCAGCTGAACGGGAGCCAGCCGCACGCTCGGGTGCAAAACACGCCGAAGCCTCCCAGGCTTCTTCCAGCTCGGCTTTCCTGTGACAGATCAGGAACGGCTTCTTCGCTGTCGGAGCAGGGGGGCGGCGGGACAGCCGGCAGGGAAGGGGGGCACTCTTCTCACTCGAGCTGTGCAAGCACGAGTGGGGGATGATCTAGGTGTAGCGATGCCTGCGTTTTACTCTGGAGACTCCCCCGGCTCCTGGGCTTTGCTGGGTCCACATGGAGCCGGGAGGGACCTCCGCCCCCTTGCTGCCGTGCCTGTCAGCCTTGGGGTTTTTCTCCAGCTCTCCCCCAAGCGCTGGGTGCTGCAGCCCAGGCTGGGGATGGGGCTGGGCTGCGCCAATGCTCCTGCTGCACCAACCCCGCAGGATCCTGCCCAGGCGCTCAGGCTCACCCCACGCTGCACTGGGGCAGGATGGGATTTCCCCTTGCTCAGACTGGTGTGCACTGGGGGAGGGGGAGGGAGGGTTGCCTTCCTTTGCAGCAGGGGCACGGCCTCGGCCGGGGGTCTCTGGAGCATCCGTTTACCTTTTACAGCAGCAGGACGTGGGTGGCCGCGGCCCCCCGGGTTTCCCTGGGGCAGGTTCGGGTGTGATGCCTGGGGCTGTGTCGGGGTGACGGTCGTTTTACGAAGAGTTTAGATGATGGTTTGTTTGGACGGGGCTGATCCTGCCTCGGGCAGGGGGTTGGCCTGGGTGGGACTCGGCAGGTTCCTTCCAAACCGAACTCCCTGCGATGATTGCTATGATCTGGGACCCGCAGGGTGATGACAGAGAGGATGGAGACGGGCTTTGCCCTGTGGCTTTCGGAGTCAGGTCGAGGAGCAACGGCCTCAAGCTGCAGCAGGGGAAACTGAGGCTGGAGATGAGGAGAAAGGCTCCGACTGAGCGGGGTTCAGCACTGGAACAGGCTGCCCAGAGGAGCGCGGGATCTCCATCCTTGGAAACCTTCAAGAGCAGGTGTGTCCACACAGACACACTTGAATCAGGGCTAACCCTGCCCGGCGCGGGCGGCTGCACGAGATGTGGCCTCGTGAGGTCCCTCCCAGCTTGACTTTCCCACGACCCAGTGACGTGCCCCTGCGGGACCCTCCTTCCCCGACTCACCCAGCTTGTAGAGGAGGACGAATCCCGCGGTCCACGGGGTGCCCGGCACGCGCAGAACCTCCCGGACAATCCTCCGCGGCTCGAGGGTCCCGGCTGGGGCTTGGCTCTCCCAGCTGGGGGGCCGCGGCAGGAGCCGCAGCACCGGCGCCTTGCACACGTACAGCACGGCCACGAGGTAGACGGCGGCCAGGAGGCAGAAGAGAGTCCTCCAGCCCACGCGGTGCAGGACGGCGAGCATCCCGCCGCCCGCCAGCACCGAGCCCAGCTTATAGGCCACTACCTGGATGGCGTTGCCGTGGCCCACTTCGTCCCGCGCCAGGAGCTGCACGGCCACGCCGTCCACCGCCACGTCCTGCAGCGAGGCCAGGAGGTTCATGACCCCCAGCGCCAGCGCCAGGGGCAGGAAGTCGGTCTCCGGCGACAGGGCGGCACAGGCGAGGCAGGCCAGCGCCAACCCGGCCATGCTGAGCGCCAGCCAGGCCCGCAGGGCGCCGCACCGGTCCACGCAGGGCGCCCACAGCACCTTGAGCACCCAGGGCAGGTAGAGCGCCTTGGCCAGGCTGATGCGGGTGAGGGACAGGCCGGCGCTGCGCAGGAAGACGGGCAGCAGGCCGGACTGCAGCCCGTAGGGCAGCCCCTGCACGAAGTACAGCGTCCCCAGCAGCGCGTACTTGGCCTTCATCCTTCCTGCCCTCCGGGGGCGCGGGCCTGCGGGGAGAGGCAGAGCCGGGGGCTCAGGCGCGGCCGTGAAGGCCCGGCCCGGCCCCGGGGTCACAGGACACACGAGTGCATGTCACGGGACACACATGTGCGCGCACCCATGAGATGTGCGCACCCGTGCCACGGGACACCTGGGCACCGAGGCATGTGCACCCACACGGGACGTGTGTGCACCCACACTATGGGACACACGGGCACCCACGAGATGTGCGCACCCACGCTACGGGACACGTGCACCCATGAGGCCTGTGCAACCATCCCACAGGACACGTGTGCACCTGTGAGATGTGCACACCCATGCCACGGGACGTGTGCACCCACACTATGGGACACATGCACCCACAAGGCGTGTGCAACCATGGCACGGGACACACGTGCACCCACAAGGCGTGCGCACCCACGCTACGGGACACGTGCGCCCATGAGGCCTGTGCAACCATGCCATAGGACACGTGTGCACCTGTGAGATGTGCACACCCATGCCACGGGACGTGTGTGCACCCACACT
Organism: Alligator mississippiensis; assembly: GCF_030867095.1. Taxonomy (NCBI): domain Eukaryota; kingdom Metazoa; phylum Chordata; order Crocodylia; family Alligatoridae; genus Alligator; species Alligator mississippiensis. Next base: position 1,757,285 of record NC_081826.1, read on the forward strand.
ATGGGACACATGCACCAACAAGGCGTGTGCAACCATGGCACGGGACACACGTGCACCCACGCTACGGGACACGTGCGCCCATGAGGCCTGTGCAACCATGCCACAGGACACGTGTGCACCCACGAGATGTGCGCACCCATGCTGTGAGACACCTGGGCACCGACAAGGTGCGTGCAACCATGCCACAGGACATGCGTGCACCCATGAGATGTGCGCACCCACGCCATGGGACGTGTGTAACCACACTATGGGACACACGCACCCACGAGGCGTGTGCACCCATGCCACAGGACACGTGTGCACCCACCCACGGTAACAGGCAACCTGTAGCCACGTGATGTGGCCAGGATACAGGCAGCCCCAACACTGCCCAGGCAACCGTTGCCAGGGTGCCCACCCCTCCTGCTGCCATGGCAACTGAGATACCGTGGTGACCCCCCGTGGTCTCGGCACCCCGCCTCCCCACGGCCACTAGGCGCCATGGCAACAGTCACCCTAGCAACAGGCGGCCACGCAATCCTGGAGACCCCGTGCTCCCCCAACCCCATAACCTACAGCAGCCCTCGGTCCTCCACGGCCATCGAGAACGCGGAAGCGCCGGCTAGAGCGGGGCCGCTTCCCGCTCGGCTCCTTAGCCACGCCCACCGCCCAGCCATTGGCTGCTCACGGGGCCCTCCTGGTTCCGCCGCTCGCTGCTCTCCCCGGCCCTTCTGGCCCGGCTCTCGTTCCTCTCTATGGCGGTGGAGGACCGAAGCGAGTCCCCAGCAGCAGCTGCCCCTGGCAGCGCCCGGCTGTGCCCGTCCCTGCACCGCCCCCCCAGGAAAGCCCCCGTGTCTGGGCACAGCGCCCCGCCCCGCCCCGCCCCGGGGGGGCACGGCTCGGCTTTAGCCAGCGGCAGGCGTTAGCTCAAGCGCTGCAGCCCCGAACCCTGGCACGCCGCGTTCCACACGGGGCAGTTTAAAGTGGCATAGAGCCGTGCACGTCTGTTAAGTCACAGCCATAAAGCACTTTAAATGGCAAAAAAAAAAAAAAAAAAAAAAAAAAGCCACTTCTGCACAGAGCCTAGGGCTCCATTACTGCTCGTCTGGCACCAGCCGGGGACCAGGGGCACGCGCGCACCGGGCATGCGGTGTTTAACACCAACACCGGGGAGGTCTTTTCCCCCCATTAAAGGGGGAAAAAGGGGGGCATTAAAGGGGGCTCGTGCCCCAGAGGCGGTGGGAGCCGAGAGCTCAGCCACATGCACCAGGGCTTGGACACGTGCGTGGAGGAAAGGGGATCGATCGGTGGCTCTGGGGCAGGAAGTGAGGGGCACGGCCTCCGCATGGCCCTGCCTGGACCTCAGTGCTGGGGGCTGCAGGGAGAGGAACGGGAAAACCCAGCTCAGACCTGCAGCTCCGGGACACGGGGTGGGCACAGGACGGACCTGGGATCTGCTGCAGTCCACGGCAGCTCTTACATTCTTGTGCCTGGCCCTGCTGGCCGCCCCGACCCCTCCCCTGGGCCCCGGTCCCTGCTGGCGCTGCCCACCCCGTCCTCCCCAGCACATGCAGAGCGGCCCCTCCGCCCCCTGCACCGTTAGGGCGCGTGGGGAGGCCGCCTGCAAAGACTGAGCCGGTCCAGAAGGACGGGGCAGGGTCAGAACTGCCCGGGTTGGAGGCTTCTTGCCCAGACACCCAGCACCCCCCTGCCCTTACACTGGGACCACAGCAGCGTTCCCCAGTCTGCCCCATTTCCCGGGGCGTGTTGGCTGTTGATGAAAACCACACGCCATGGTCTCAAGGACTGGCCCTGGGAGCAAGGCAGCCATTTCTTTACCCAGTGTGAAGTCACTCCACGTGCCCACGTCCCATCCTGCGCCACCCCACCCCCAGAGCCAGGCCACGGTGCCCACAGCACCGGGGCTGAGAAAAGAATTGGGACACTTTTAAAAAAAGCTGCTGTGGTTTATTAGTTCCCTGACAAAACCAAACTAAACACTGTACAAGAGGGCAGAGAGCTCCAGGAGGTGACGCCGTACGGCCCAGCCCGCGCCCGGCCCCTGGGGCTCACTTCCAGCCCAGGATCTCCTCGGTGGCCAGGCGCATGAGCCGGTGGAAGTCGAAATGCAGGTATCTCCTCCAGAACCGGCGATCTCGCCCGTAGACCTGCGCGGGGTAACACGGGCTCCCTGCGCAGAGGGGCCGAGCGTGAGCCCTTCTTCACCTAGTGCCGGGCCCAGGCAAAGGGGCCAAAGCTTTCAAGCGGCCGGAGCCGGGAGCACAGGCAGCTGCAGCCTAGTTGTGCCAAGCCCAGCACCAGGGCAAGGCAGGTATCGCCCCATCCCACTGGGGGCTCTAGCAGGCTGTAGTGATGGCCCTGGACTGATCGGATACAGGGGTGCTGAGCCTAGCAGCTCTGAAAGCCTGAGTCTCAGCTGCTGGAACCAGGGGGGGGCAGCAATGGGGGCGGCTGCTGTGGGAGACAGCTCCCAGGTTGTGGCTGGAGGCGCTGGGGAACGGGAGCTGCCCGCTGCACGTGCAATGACTCCTCCCCGACAGCGCCCTGCTTCTCTGGTGCACAGGTTAGACCTGAGTTGGGGGTGCTGAGGGCAGAGGGGAAGTGCACAGCTCCTTGAGGGGAGCTGCCCAAGACACGCATGAGTGCGGAGAACCAAAAACCTTTAAAGGAGTCGGGACCTGGAAACGAGGATGGGGTGCCACGGAGGCTGAAGCGGGGCAAAGGGGGCTGCCCGGGATGCTGGGGGAATTGTACTGGGCGAGCGGCCCAGGGAGGGAGACGGGGCCCCGGCCCCAACTCACCAATGCCGTGGAATATCCTGGCGACGGCTCGGCCGGAGAACTTCTCCTCGGGGCGGATGGACAGGAAATGCCGGATGTCTGCGCGGACCTGGGCTCCCAAGTCCTGCAGCTGTGGAGCAAATGCCGTGGTGCTGAGCATCGTAGGTGGGGGGAGCTTTGGGCACAATCCTGCTGCACCTGCAGAACTGCTCCCACCCCACAGATTTCCCTCCTTCTGCAGCTGCCCGGTGGGAAATGGGCCCCCAGCCCTCAACCTGCTGCTCTCAGGACGCAGGCAGCTGGGTCTGGTCTCTCCTCCACAAGCCCAACACAGCCAGGCTTGGGAATGAGGCGCTCTCCAGTTCAGGAGATGAAGGCGCCTCTGCCTCCGAGCACGGACGCGGCAAATAAACCCTCCACATGGCCCTCACAGGCTTCGTCAGCCCCCAGCAGCAGACCCAGGACACAATGCTGAGGGCTGGTCCCGGCCCTGACAGCAAGATCCCCCTCGACTTGGGGGCAGGCAGCAAGAACTCACAGAACCAGAGCCGTGGGGCTGGCAGGGAGCTGCAGGGTCACATCCAGTCCCAGCCCAGCTTGAGGCAGGCTCAGCCCCGTCCAAACCAGCCTGGCCAAATCCATGTCTGATCTTGGAGTGACGTGACAGTCACCCCTGACACAGCCCCAGGCATCGCCCCTGCCCCGGGGATACAGGGGGGCCGCGGCCGCCAACGTCCTGCTGCTGCCAGGGGGGCCGTGTACCCTCCAGAGAGCCCAGGTTGGGGCCGTGCCCCCACTGCAGAGGAAGGCAAAACCCCCCAGTCCAGACCAGTCTGAGCAGGGGGGGAAATCCCTTCTTGTGCCAGTGCAGCGCGGGGCTGAGCCTGAGTGTGGGGGCAAGACCCTCCAGCCAGGACCCAGCGTCTCTGGGGGAAGCTTAAAACCCCCACAATATATGTAGCAGAAGGGAGGGGGGGGCAGGATTCCTTCCCAACCCCATGCAGCAACCAGCACAGCCCAGAAGCCTGGGACATCCCCACAGCAGAGCACGGGCATCGCTGTGCCTAGATCCTCCCCGCCCAGTGCTCGTCCACCCTCTCCTTGACAGAGTCCCCCTTCCTTGGCGTCTCTCCCACGCCTTGCTGTTCGAACAGCCCTGCTCCCCTACAACACCCCCCCGCTCCCGCCTGCATGTGAGGAACTGGCTGAGAGTGCCACACAGCTAGTGTGGCCTGCCTCCCTGCAGAGAGGAGAGCATGGGCACCCAAGTGACCCATCCCTTGGGCAGAAAGAGGACCCAGGAGCTGGATCTGAGCATGGGTCCAGGCTGCCAGCGTCCATCTCTGATCAGGACAGCTACTGGCTGCTTTGGAGGAAGAGGATGAAAGCCAAGCAATGTAGAGTGACCTGTCCAGTCCTGCCCTGCAAAGCAGCCAGAGGAGCCTGGGGAGAGACGCCCCAAGGCCGAGGAAACCAAACTCCCTGCCTGCTGCCCTCACCTTCAGGTCACTGAGGTCGTCCTCATCCACCTCCTCCTCATCCCCTTTGCAGGCTGGCTCAGCCCCCTGGGTCACAGGCTCCTTCTCAAAGTAGTCCTTCAGCAAGGCCTTCAGCTGGGCGCTCCTCTCCTCGGCCCCGAGCTGCGAGGGCAGGTCCCAGGTCTGCAGAGCCACGCTGCCAGGGAAGAAGCGTGAGCTGGGCTGGGGGTTGGATAGGGGAGGGGACAGGTGCGCCTGCTCCCGTCTCCCCTGCTCCAGTCGTTCAGGACCCAGCTCAAAGATCCCTCCCCATGCTTCCCCGAGGTGCCCAGGAGTGCCCCCACCCCAGCAGCTCAGCTCCTGGCCCCTGCAGAGGATACAGGATCTGGGTGCACTGGGGGGGCTCTTGCCCTGACCTTCGCATTCCCCTCCCATGGGCACCCAGCAGACTCCAGTGCCCCATCCTGGCTCCCCAGTGCCATGCTCCACTGCATGATGTTACATCCCAGGGGTTGGAGCTGGGTGAGGCACCAGTGCCTGGCCCCATGCAGATGCCCTGAGAGAGGCAGCACGCATGGAGGGGCTCCGTGGCGTGGCCGGCGCTCACCGCTGGAAGGCGCGGAAGCAGGCTTGCAGCTGGTGCAGGGCGGCCGCCTCACGGGCACTCACACGGCGATGCAGGAAGTCACACATGGCATCCAGCTCTGTGGGTGTGAGGTCGCCAGGACAGCGCAGGTGGAAGGATGGTTCACTGAACTCCACCAGGACCCTGCTCCTGCCACGGCCTGGGGACACAGATGAGCACAGGTGACTTTGTGATGCGGGTGCAGCTGCAGCCCCAGCCCCATTGAGGGAGCTCAAGCAGCCAGGGCTCTGCACAGACCCACAGGAGCTACAGCCTCCGGCAGCTCAGCCCTGGGTACAGCTGCGCCCAGGCATGTGACAGCTGCAGGCCTGGCCCTTGCAGAGGACATGGGTCTGGGTGCAGTGGGGAGGGCTGAACGCCGCACTCTGCTCCCCCCAGGACCCGGCAGCCCCTCACCTGTCTGCAATGTAGGGCTCCACTGGAGCTGGCGCAGGGCTCGCTTCACGGGCACCACCTCCCAGCCCATGGAGTCGCTCAGCGCCACCACGTCAAACTCCACGGAGCTGGCCTGCACGTGGTCCCTCCCTGCCAGGCGCTCCTGGGCCAGGAACACGGCCACGGGTGGGCAGCTGGGGGCAACAAGGAAATTGGGGCGGGAAAACAGCAGAACCCAGAGCCGGCACCAGAGAGCAGGGGAGCGGCCATGGAGCCACAAACGCTGCATGACCTTTCGCCAGAGCTCCCAACCTCACTGGGGGAGGGGACAGAGGAGCTCACTTGTGCAAGGAGCTTTGCACATCTATGTACTTGCACAGGCTCTGCCTCCTGCCCCCACCCTATGGGCCCTGTGTCCCTCACCCGCCTGCCCCCGACACTCCAAAGGAAGGGCACGGGCAGCGCAACACGTGGGCAGCCGTGCACGGGCAATTCCTGCTGCATCTGAGCTCAGTGCTGCAGGCCCGGGGCCAATCCGGCAGCCGTGTCCCATGACCCCATGACCCCCTGAGGCAGCTGCTGGAGCCCAAACAGGGGCCAGGTAGGATCAAGCCGGTGATGTTCCCGGGCTGGCCGGCAGGGGGTGCTGCGAGACCACACAACGCCTCTGCTCTCACCTGGATGGGCTAAAATCCCACCCCCCCACCCCGGGTCCCACCAAGGAGCTGGGTCTCTACCCTGCTATCCTTTGCCTCTGGCACCAAGGACCTGCCCAGGCAGCTGCCAGGCCCCACACACAGTGAGGGGTGCAATCCATCCGGCTCTTTGGGTTCAACAATCCCCCCGGCGAGGTGGCACTGGGCAGCCAAGGCAGCAGCTCAGCCAGCGCCTCTGGGCCCAGCAGCCGAGAGCTGGGGGTGTCCCAGCGCCATTCCCCCAGCCCATGGCAGCACTCACCTCCTGGCAACGGTGCGGAGCTGCTGGGGGCCCCCATAGCACAGCAGGCGGCAGGAGGAGAGGGTGGGGTGCAGCACCTCCACCCAGCGCTGGGGGTGCAGCTCCAGGTAGCACAGCAGGGTCTCGATGGCTGCGAGGGGGGAAGAGGAGAGGAGAGGCAAAAGCTGGGACTTGCCTTGCCGGGGACCCCCCGGCCCTGGCCTGAGAGCAGGATGCGCTGTGGCCCTGGTGTGCCAAGGGGGACACTGGCTGCTCCAGCCACACTGCACCCGTGCCCCAACTGGCTCAGGACCCGATGCCCGAGACATCCAACCCCCCATGGTGCAGGGGTCCGGCCCAGCCTTCTCCCACCTGCCCAGCCCAAGCCTCACCCTCCTCTCGCATGTCCAGGGACTCTACCGTCTGCTGGATGGGGATGGCACGCAGGTGCCTGTAGCATACTCGGGGCTGCTCTAGCATCTCAAGCTCCAGCATCTCCACGTCAGACACCTCCTTGCCCTGCAGGGAACACCACAAGTCCTTCAGGGCATGGTGTACCAGGAAAGGGCAGGGACCTACAGCCTGGTGCCTGTGACGTGGCACCCTTATCTGCTCCCCCTCCACGACAGCACACATAGCCCCTGCACAGGACCACCCCTTGGCTGCCAGGGACCAGCAGGCCCGGCTTGGACTCCGCTGGCTGCTGGGGCCCAATCCTCACCTTGCTGAGGTCATGCTGCTGGTGGTGCTCCCGGCACCTGCAGGGAGGGAAAACTTTCTGCACAAGTTTCTTGATAGTGAAAAAATCAACTGTGTCGGCGTAGATGTGCCGCCGCAGCTCATGCAGGTCCCTGCCCTGCGGAGGAGAAGGGGGCAGGGGCCAGAGTGAACACAGGCAAGACCCCAACCCAAGCTGCCCTCTGGCGTGGTGTCACTGGCTCTGGGGGCCAGTCAGTCCCTAGGGACCAAGGGGCTGCAGGGGAGGGGCAGGCTTCAGGCCTTGGCTCCATGCAGTCTTGCTGGGTCCATTGCCAGGACCGGATTTAACCCACCCCATGAGACGTGGGGCCTCAGGCGGGTAGAGGGCAACGCCAGGCTAATGGCCTGGTCTCACCCCAGCTGTGGGCAGATGGGCTGGGCAGGGAGGAGCTGGCAGTGAACCTGCATTGCCTGCAGGTTTCCTGTGATCTCTAGGCTGGACCCACCCTGAGACGGGCTCCAGCAGCACAGGCCTCCTCAGCCCACGGTGGCACTGCCCTGCTCCCACTGGGCTCAAAGGGTGCAGGGGTAAGCTCCAGGGACCCCCCAAAACCACCCCCCTCCCAGCAGGGCCCAGTCAGGATGTGGGCAACCAGATGGCACTGCCCCCCTCACCTCGGGGTCCAAGAAGAGGTGGCAGTGGGCAGGCTGGCCATCCCGGCCTGCACGCCCGATCTCCTGCACGTAGCTCTCAAAGGTCTTGGGCATGTTGTAGTGCACCACGCCACGCACGTCGGGCTTGTCCAGCCCCATGCCGAAGGCCACCGTGGCCACCACGACCCGCAGCTCCCCGCGCATGAAGTTGTTCTGGACACGGCGGCGCTCGGCGGGTGACATGCCGCCATGATAGGAATCGGCCACCCACTTCAGCGGCCGCCGAGCATTCTTGGCTGTGGGGGAGAGCAGGAAAGGGGTGTTAGTAGCACTTCATTCCTGTCATTGCTAGTGCTGGGTGCTCCTGGCTCTGCATGGCACGGCTCGGGGAAGCCGCAGGGGGTGAGCAGGCTTCAGGCCTTGGCTCCATGGAGTCTTGCTGTGGCATAGCATAGAGCCCTAGGAGCTGGACTGGAGCAAGGATCTCCTGTCCCCTGTCCCCCATGGGTACCACAGAGCGGTCCCTGCAGAACGTGCTCACCTGTCCTCAACTGGGAAAAGCCTGAACGGTGCCAGGGTGCCCAGGGCTACAGCTGAAGGCCCAGGGGTCTGCAGAGTCACAAGGCCTCCCTCCAGCCAGGTGCTGGTAGCTTTTGCTCTACGACAGAGCTGCTCACACCACAGCCTTGCCTAGCTCCAGCAAGAGGGCTGTAATGTGGTCCTCCCACCCCCAGTGCTAGAGGCCCCAGCCACCCCTCCTTTACCCTTTGCGCCCTTCTTCGGCCTCGTGCCGTCCTCCTCCTGCTTCACCGTGGCCACAGACCCCCGCAGCACCGTGCCCTGGAGGCAGATGCGGAGCAGCGTGGCGACGCGGGCCGTCTCCTCGCGGCGTGTGCAGTACACAATAACTGAGTCCAGGCATGCGAATGGCTGCCCCTGCAGCAGGGAGACCAGAGCCTGAAAACAGAGGGTGGGTGGGGGTGAGCCTCTGGGTCAAGGTGCCTCATGGCAATGCACCCATTCCAGGGCTGTGAAACCCCAGTGCCTGTGTCAGCCCCCACAATATGGGGACGTTAGGCTGCCCTACGGATCAGATAGGCCTTATACGAGGGGGGAAGGAGTGGCCAACAGAGCCCCGGCCCTTGCCCTACCTGGTCCTTGTCCCTGTCCACGGAGACGGAGAGGTGCAGGTTTGGGGGCACAGCGGCCGAGCGCACGGCAATCCCCTCCTCCTCCTGGATGCCCAAGTGATGGGCCACGTCCCGTGCTGTGGCTAGCGTGGCCGTGGCGGTGAGGCCCAGCAGGCAGCGCACACCCAGGCGCTCCCGGAGAACCTGCCACAGGAGGAGGCGTTAGGTGCCGGTGGCTGGGTTGGGACTGGCACCCGTGATGCACCCTGTCCCCATCCCCATTAGCTTGTCCAGACAGCACCAGCCTGCCCACAGCTCATAGCCACCTGCCCACGTCTGGGCTTCATCCCCACACCCTGGAGACCCTGCCAGGAGCCTGTGACACCATCCCCTCTCCCCTGTGGCAGCTCTATGGCATGGTACCCCCCTGGCTAATCCAGTGGAGCAGGGTAGAGCCTCTGCAGCACAGGCATAAGCATCCTTCCCCCCCCTCGCCATCATCCTTCACCTTGCAGAGCCGCAGGTAGCAGGGGCGGAAGTTGTGGGACCACTCGGAGACGCAGTGGGCTTCGTCGATGCAGGCGAACGCCACCGGAGGCAGCTGGTCGGCTGAGGGCAGGCAGGTGGAGCCCGCCCCGCCTCCGCCCACCAGGGCCTCGGGGGAGAGTAGGAGGACGTGCACCTTCCCTGCCTTCACCTGCAAGCATACAGCACCCCGTGAACCCTGCGGCGGGCAGAAACCCACGTGGACACCCTCCCAAAGACACCTCTGGGGCTGGGGGGGCAAATAGAGGGGCTCAGAGCCTCTGGATACAAAGTCCTCTGCTCCCAAACATATACATGGGGCAGCGAGGCTCTCACACGTACAAACTCCCACCTGGAGCTCCTGGCCCTGTCTAAGTGAGCCCAGAACGGGACAGGGAGCGCTGTGAAAGCACAAAGGGCCCTCCTGGTACAGCTTCAGGCCCGCAGCCCCAGTCTGCAGTTGCTGCTGTAGACACAAGCTGCAAGCAAGGACGCAACAGCCCAGGGCCCAGGCAGCTGTGCATGAGTCCCCTTGGGCAGTGGGGGAGCGACTGATGCCCCCACAGTGAGATCCAGCATTGAGGGGAGCCCTCAATATGCTCAGCCAGCGCCAGGCTCAGAGCGGGCACTGCCCACAATCCCAGCCCTACAGCCCCAGGGTCCCGACACCCTTCAAGGGGGCAGAGGGGTCCGAAGGCAGACAGATGCACAGCCCAGAGGAAGGCTGCAGCCCTGCTCACCCGCTCCATCACAGCCTCTCTCTGGCTCTTGGACATGTTGGAGTGAATGCACACAGCCTTCAGGCATGCAGGAAGCCCCGAGACCTAAAAGCAAAGCTCGTTACGTGCGCGTCAAGTGAACTGAGGTCAGCAGCTTCCCGGTTTGGGGCCTGGCTGTAGAAGCAGCCAGTGCTCAGGTGCTCTGGTCCAGCCCTTGCTGGGTCAGAAAGGTCAGGGCTTGGGTGAAGGGGTGAAAGCCCAGCACTGTCCTCCCTCCCCTCCCTGCTGGGAACGTGACTTGGAGAAGAAGAGCAGCAGAGCCCAGGAGAGGCAAATCAGGGACTTGGCAGAGGAGAGAGGCACAGAGACGTGGGGGGAGCCAGGAGCCATGTCCCCCAGAACAGACTTGGGATGGGGTGATGCTTGGGGCTGTGTCACGGGACGACTGTATCGTGCGGCTGAGGTTGGACATAAGGTTTGTCTGGGCTTGTTTGGATGGGGCTGATCCTGCCTCAGGCAGGGCTGGGACTGGATGCGACCCTCCAGCTCCCTGCCAGCCCCATGGCTCTGGGATTGTAGACTCCAGGGTCCTGGCCCCGCAGGACTGTTCTGCAGGGCCTGGATATGGCAGGCTGCCTGGGGGAAGGCATCTGGGGTGGCAGGGCCCCACGTTCCCACTCACCTGGTCGTCCATGAGGGACACGAGTGGGGAGATGACCAAGGTGATGCTCCGAGACCGCTTGCCATACAGGTAGGCGGGAAGCTGGTAGCACAGAGACTTCCCCATGCCCGTGGACAGGACAACCAGCGTGGACAGGCCTGGGGTGGAGACAGCAGCAGGATCAGGGGCTGGGACCTGGGGACTCCGCGAGGGAACAAGGGCACAGAGACATGGGGAGAGCCGGGGGCTGTGTCACCCCTCTCCACCTGCTCCCAGTGTTTTCAAGCCCCATGTCTGCTAAGCTGTCGCAAGCCACCCGCTGCCATGAACAGCTCCTGGCTGGGATGGGCGTGAGGCGCAGGAGGGGCTCAGGGGAGGCCTTGAAAGACCGCTTACCAGAGAGGATCCTCATGACAGCCACCTCCTGGCCTGGGCGGAAGGAGCTGTAGCCGAACTCAGCTAGGGTTTCGAACACCTCTTGGGGGGTCTCTGCAGGACATGGGAACACCGTCAAGTCAGCACAGAGAAGGAGGCTGCGGGGGATGTGATGCATCTCAAGCAGAGATAGCAAGAGGGCCTGGAGTCGGACTCCTGGGTTCTCCTGCAGCTCTGGGAGGGACCAGAGCTCAAAACAGGGGTCTCCAAGTCAGCTCTTATGCCCAAAGGCAGGCAAGACAAGATCTAGAAGAGGCTGAGCTGTCCCCCCAATGCAGTCCGTAGCCCTTTACCCAGCAGATCTGACTCTGGGGGTGGCAGGACACCTGGCCAGGTGGGCACAATGGGCTCAGTAGAGAACGTGAGCTGGCAGGCGGTCAATCATTGCCAACCGGGACAGAAGCAAGTGCCTGCCTGGGCTCTTACCTCTCAGCTGCCCGTCCGGGCCCAGGCCGTAGAGAGGCTCCATGGCTGCAGGGGGAGCAGGTGGCTCGTACACCGGCCTGTGCACGTACAGCTCGGGCTCCTCTTCCCCAGGGCTCTGGGCTCCCCCCTGGCTCCCTGCTGGGATGAAGCAGAAGAGGTGTGTGGCGATGCAGCCCCGAGGAAAGCCCAGACACAGCGGGGCAGGGGTTGGACTGGATGAGACCTCTGCAGCTTCCTGCCAGCCGCACTGCTCTGCGAGTCTACTCCAGAGCTCCCACCAGGCTGGTTAAGGGGCAGCTCTAAGGACTAGCAAAGACATCTAGGGCTGTTCCCGGCATTCCTCTGGCAGGTCACATCGCCACCCAGGACTTTCCCTGCACCCATCCTGCTCAGACTGAGCAATCTCTGGGTTCCCTTTGCAAGAGATCCCCAGCCATGGATTGAGACCTCACCACGCAACAGCAATGCAGGCAAACAGAAATAAGCTACTGTCTCAGGTTTCTTTTCAGAGCCGCAGATGCAAAAACTACCCATAGTTATGCAGCCTTCAAGTCACCGATGGCCCTGGTGCCCACCACCAACCACAGGAGAGCAAGGCAGCCCGAGAGCAGCACAAGCATGCTGCTGGCCTCACCTGAGCTCTTGCTGTAGGCAGTGTTGGTCAGCCGGGCCACCTCCTCCAGGGTGGGCAACGGGGCCTCCTCTTCCATAGGGTCCTCATTCTCCTCCAGTGGCGGGGCAGCGAGGGAAGCTGGGCCTGTTGGCGAGGGAGGGTCACAGGCCTGCAGGGAGGGCAGTTCTAGAGCAGGGGGGTAAAAGACGGGGCCTCTCGGTCCCATCAGCTGCAGCCCCTCATGCTACCCGCAGCCCCCGCTGCAGACAGCTACACCGGCCTGACTGCTCCATGCACTGCAAAAGCACCCGCGCAGACTGCTGTTGATGGGCTGACAGGGCGCATCTGTCCCTGCCAATGGCACGGGCAAGGCCCAGGGCTGGCTCTCCTGACCCTGCACTCCAGGCTGCAAGGCTTAGGGACAATGCTCAGTGCCTTGTACATCTCCAAGGCTACAACCCAGGGGATGGAAGGGGAAAGGCCAGGTGGGCTGAGGACAGGAGGAGACTCTCAAGCCCAAGAGCTAGCCCCATGCCTGCACCGCGAGAGCCATGGACTGGGCTGTCTTCGGGCTCCGATAATCTTGCTTTGCCGAGTCAGGCAAGACAGGGCTGGAAAGGACCCAGAGATCATCCAGTCCAACCTCTGCCCCATGGCGGGATGGGCTGTATTTAGGCTACTCCTGCTGGTCTGGACAGGTCGGACTAATAGCTTTGTCTGAACTAGGTCCATGGGGCCAGCCAGCCCCGTCCTGTCCACCTGATGCCACAGAGGTAGTCAGATGAGAGGACCATTACTCTCAGCCCAGTCTTGCCCAGCTGGAGACTGGAAAGCACCAAGAAGCAGGTGGTTTTATATCCCTTCCTCCACTTTTCCTTTGACTGTTCCTAGCTTGGGGACCACTGCCCAGCCCTGTGCTGAGCTCTGTCACGGCCGTGGCTGTGCAGCACGGGGCTGAGATTCATCCTGCCTGACAAGGAAACGGGGCAGACCTGGACAACAAAACCTCTTTGCAGAAGGTACAACTCCAGGACCCCCTCTCTCCAGACAGCCCCTCACTCTCCCCCCATGCAGGGTCACCAAGGAGGTCTTCTGAACCTGATCCCTAGCCGTCCGCTTCCGCGAGCAAGTCCAGTACCCAGCAGGCTGAGGGCAGAGCACCTCACCTCTGCCTCTGCACTCCGAGGCCCAGTGCCCGGTCCCGCCGCATCTGAAGCAGGTGTCTGCGCTCTTGTCCAAGCCCCTGCTGCCTCCGCCAAATGCTTCTCCTTTCTTCTGCCACTTCTGCTTCCACACCTGCAAAGCAGCCAGCATGCCTGAGCCAGGGCCAGGGCTCTCGACACCACAAAGAGACAGCTGGGAAAGGCAATTCCCGCTGGGGTGGCAGGTGTCCAAGGGCGTGCACCCACACAACACGCTGCCAGGCCATGAAGACCACGGGCCCCCCTGAAACCACGATGTTAGGACAACAGAAAGTCCCCAGCCTTTTGATGAGTCACTTTGCAATGGGTGGAAAGGGACCTCCCCATCCTGCTCCCTGGGGTGAAGCAACCTCCCCCAGGCTTGTCTGACTCTGGGGCAAGCACTGCATCTCTGTCGTGATCCTTGTTGCCTCTCTGTGAGCAAGTCTTCCAAGTGCAGGGCACGGCCTAGGCACAGGAACCGCAGTGTGGTGCTAGGGGCTGCCCTGGGGAGCAGCACCCCCTCCCTTCATTTCCCTGGAGTCCCCTTCTCCTTCATGCCCGCACCAGGAAGGGGGCTGGAGAGCTAAAGTAAAGAGCGAGGCCCCAGGATCAGCACAGCAGGAAGGCAGTCGGGATATTTGCAGCGGCCTTCTCTGTTGCTCAGCCCTCCTGGCCTGTGATCGGGGCCTTGGCTTTGGACTGGGGAGAGGGCCATGCTCACGCTCACAGAACAGCTCTCCTCTCGGCAGCTGCTGCCCGTAGGCGATACAGGGACGATCGTCACTCACGCAGCTCAGCTCTTCCGGGGATTTGGTCACAGAGGCCAGTCCAGACAGAGGCTTGCCTAACCCACCGCTAACAACAGCCGAGGATGGAGCTGCGGATCCATTCCAGTCCTGAAAGTGCTTCCTAATCCTCAACCTCAATCTCTCTTGATGTAATTTAGGTGCATCGCTTCTTGTCCTGTTCCCGACTGGCACAGGGAACGGTCTATAGCCACCCTCTCTGCACTGGAGACTCGCCATAACCCCCCTCAGTCTTCCTTTCTTCAGAATAAATAACCCACGGTCTTCCAGCCGCTCCTCACATCGCCTTTTCCAGCCTCCCATCATTCTTAGGGTTCTCCCCTGGACTCTTTCCAACCTGTCTCTGTCTTCCCTGATGTGCTGTGACAGTGCTCCAGGGGAGGCCTCGCCTGTGCTGCATAGAGTGCAAGAATCCCTGCCCTGGGTTGCAAACCACAGTGCTTCTGGCACGGGGGAGTGCGGGCCGCCCCAGCCACACACCGTGCTATGCAAGCCCTGCACAGGCTCCCGACACATAACACGAGCCCCCGGCGCTGCACGGGCTCCTGACATGGCAGGTAAGTGTGCTGCAGCTCCCAGAGGCCCCCTGCATCGTGCGTTTCCCACCCCCGCTGCAGGGTGGGTGACTCCTGCTGCAGTGCATTGGCGTGGTCCCCAGGTCACAGTCTCCCGCAGCCCCTGGGGCTGCATTGCTCTGCCCTACCCCCAGATGCTTTCCTAATATGCCACAGGGGTATTCGGCATAAGATCAGAGCAGTATTATTCAGTGCGACATCAAAGCAAAAACACAGGGGTTGAGGGGAAAGGCGCGCAGCCCAGGGAAGCTGGAGGACTCTGAGCACAGGGCTAGCGGCACCCAGGCCAGGAGTCCAGGGGCTGCAGTTTAACCCCTCAGGGGCTGCATGGGCTGCCCTCCCGGCATGCTGTTGGCTTGCAATTCAGTCTGAACCCTGGGCCCATCCCTGCAGCCCAGCCAGTCATTCCCCAGCACACGCCTGCCCTGCCCTCAGTGCTGCATTCGCACTTATCTTTATGGAAACATAACCAATTTATTCCAGGCCGTTTTCCCAGCTGACCGAGGTTGCTCTGAATCCCACCTGTCCTTGCCTTCCAAGGGGCCTGCCCTCCCACCTAGCTCCGGATCTCATCCTCCGAGTGACTGATGGAGATACTGAGCCATGCTGGACCCAGGGGTCCCCACTTGATACCTCTTCCCCGTGCAACTTAAAGCACGACTCTGAACAAGCTGGTCCAAGCTGTGCATCCACCCAACAACCATTTTGCCAAGGCAGCACCCTAGGAGATGGCTTCTCAAGCCTCCCTAGAGCTGAGGCACATCACAGCACCGTCTCCCCACTTGCAGGACCCAGCACTGATGGTGTCAGAGCTCCCCTGTCAAGTGCCTTGAGAAGTACCTGATAACCAGGCTATTTTTATCCAGCTGGGTCCTGCTGGGTTGGGATCACCGAAGCTGCCTGCTTTCTGAATACACATGGTTTTCCTTCAGCTCAAAACAAAATGGATTTCCCTTCACTCAAGACACCGCTGCTCTGTTGCTCACACACAGCTGTTCAACCAGCATCTCAACAGATCCTCAGCAGAAGGCTAAAACTACATCTCTCTGGCACCTCTCGTCAGAGAAGTCCCCAGAGGATTTTGCTCATAAAAGCAGCAAAAGCCCCTGTTGATACTGCGCTGTCAAAATGAAGCAGAGCCAGGAAATGCAAATGCTTTAGCTATTGCAGTAGCTTTAGCTTGACTACGCTGCATGCTTTGCGTTGCGTTGCGTGGTACCCAGAGAGTCGGGAACGTTTCTGCGCTATGCAACGCAGCAGCATTGCACATGCGTACTAGCTGTGTTGGCCTCATTTCTAGGAATAGAAACCTTCACATCAAACATTCAAAGCGGCGTTGGTTTTCAAACAACGGATGGTGCGGGGCTGTAGAAACCCGGGGAAGGCGGCACCAGGGTGCAACTCGGGGATGCTGCTCTCGTGACACCCCTAGATAACCTCCATAGGGGCTGTAGAGCTGGGTTAATCAAACAGGATAGAGCAAAAGGATTTGGGGCTTCGAGAATGGCTCTCCTGAGAACGAGGGAGTGGGGCACGCAGGTCCAGTGCCTGCTCCCTGCCTGGCAGGGACCAACGACTGACAGGAT
Organism: Alligator mississippiensis; assembly: GCF_030867095.1. Lineage (NCBI taxonomy): Eukaryota > Metazoa > Chordata > Crocodylia > Alligatoridae > Alligator > Alligator mississippiensis. The sequence goes on from NC_081826.1 coordinate 1,773,513, forward strand.
TGCCGAATGGCAGGTCCCCAGTAGATGACCAGCCTGGGGTCCTGCCCCTGGATCCCACAAGGAGGTAAAACCTCAGGGGCAAGGAGAGCCAACTGGACATGGGGGCACTTAACACAGAGCAGGGGTGACCAACAGGTCCAGGAGCCCAACCCCCCCGTGCCTTCGATTGTGCCCCAAACCCTGGCTTTCACAGAAGGGGCTGTTGAAGACACCGGGCCACTTGGGAAAGGCTGAGGAGTGCAGGATCTGGTCTGAAGCTTCCCCCGTTTCTTTGAAGGGTGGAGGCACCCAGGGCAGCCCCATGCCTCGCTGTGCACACAGCAAGGAGGAGAAAAGCTTTGACTAGACCAAGCCAACTCCACGCTGGTCGGAGGAGAGAGTGCACCTTGGCATCGTAGCCACGCAGAAGGCCCCCGGCACCCTGCTCCACCACAGAGGCTGATGAGGGTGCTCCGGGCAGCTGGAAGGGCTGGGCAGAGTCTTTGCTTTTCCATGAGCTTCTTCAGCAGCTCCTAAAGCAGGAGTTGGTGAGGGAGAAAAGCTGCCATCCTGCGCACAGGCAGACACGGGAGCCTGCGAGGGCAGGCAGAGCTGAAGGGACACGGCCTCAAGAGCGTACGTGGGCCTTTCCCTCCCAGCGCTGCCCCTTCCCCCTTCTCTTCTGTACTCGAATTTCTCTTTCCTTCTTATGCTCCGCTGTTTGTGTGCCCCTTCGTCTGCTGAAAGCCTGTGCTTCAACTCCTTTGGTTAGGCTGAAAGGTGCCAGTCTGCCCTGTCTTTCCAAAAAGGCCCATAAAAGCTCCCGGACTCTCAAAAAAGCAGAGTACTCAGATACCCTGGTGCGTCTGCCTGATCCCCTCCACTTGGTGCCTCCAGAAGAGCTGAGCTGTAAACCAGCTGGCTCAGGCCTGGGAAAGGCTGAGCCTGAACTAAGTCTGAGGACAGGCAGCAGGACCCCAGGGTCCAGAGTGGACAGGTGCTAGAGAAAGGGCATCTCCCCTGAGAGAAGCCCTCACGACCCCAACACCAAAGGGCAGTGCCCAGGCTCATCTTCACACGCCTGGGGCTCCAGAAAGGAGATCCTGGGGGACAACACGACTCAGATGTGCTCCATCACCCCAACGTACAACCATGTTAGGGAAAGGGGCGTTTTAAGCACAGATCTCAAACACTGGGGAGGAGACTGGGAATGCACTGCCTCAGCCTAAGATGAGAAACTGTGGGTTCAATTTTGGATGGAACGGGGAGTTCGCTGCAGCCAATCCAAGCTTCAAGGGGGCAGTGAGAGGGAGCGCGGCAGAAAGCAGCACGTGTGATGGACTCCGGCCGCAACGTGGGGGTTCGTTCCACTACCCTCCTGCAAGAAACACCCTTGGAGCCCTAGTAACTGCACAGGCCCAATACCTAGGTCTGGCATCTCATGGGAGTAGCAGGGAATCTCTTAAGGATCCAGATGTTCATCTTTTAAATCATGGGATCCCAGAGCTGCAGGGCTGGCAGGGAGCTGCAGGGTCACATCCAGTCCTGAGAAAGAATCAGCCCTGCCCAAACCAGCCAAGACAAACCCAGGGTGCGACCTCAGAGCCACACGACAGTCACCCCTGACACAGCCCCAGGCATCACCCCCACCCCTGCCCCCAGGATGCAGGGGGCCGCAGCTGCCAACATCCTGCTGCTGCCTGATGACAGGACAAGGAGCAATGGGTTTAATTTGCAGCAAGGAAGGTTTAGGTTGAATATTAGGAAAAAAAACAAACCTCTCTCACGAGGAGGGTGGTGGAGCACTGGAACAGGTTATCTAGAGAGGTGGTGGACTCTCCGTCCTTGGAGGTGTTTAAGGCCTGTCTTGACAAAGCCTTGGCTGAGATGATGTAGCTGGGGCCGGTCCAACTCCATACTCAAAGCAGGACTAGATGTGACCTCCTGAGGTCCCGTCCAACCCTCATTTTCTATGATTTTATGTCACTCTCCTATTTCACAGCCCTGCAGACTGTTTTTAGCTCTAGCCAAAAACCTTACCGCGAGTGGTCATATTCACCTGAGTGTAGAAATGACTGACAGTGGAGTACGGGAGGCACTGTCTAGACACTCAAGGTGGATAGGTTTTGTTTTCTGAATCTGAATAAAAGACAGACATTTAACTGTAGTGACTACAGGACTACTGAAATATCGTCTTCAGACTCTTTTTGCCCACCTTCTTGTTTTTTAAACTTTATATATAACTAATAAATTATTGGAAGGTGTACCAGTTTGCATGTTTTTGCTTTGATCTCACACTGAATAATCCTGCTCTGATCTTACACTGAACACCCCTGTGGCATATGAGGAAAGCATCCAGTTTCTGTTTCACTGAAAAAAAATGTTCTATGTGAGGTATCTGCATCCCCCTTTTCAAAACCCTAGATCCACCCATGCCCAGATCCATCAGGAACTGTCTGCAGCACAAACCCAGACCCTGGCAGGGCTTGCAGCTCACACTCCAGGTCAGCGGAGACGGCACGGGGGGGAAGCAGCCTGGAGAGACGCCACGGCATGGGACACGTGCTACTCTGGGTCAGTGTGCCAGGCGGACAGCAGCAGCTTACCTGCTTGCGCAGATGGTTCCCCTTCAGTGCATAGCCCTTGACGTACGATTTCTTCTTCAGGTTCAGGCGCACGAAGTTGCCGCCCTTCCTTGGGGGTGGCCTGGAAAGTGAGCGTGTCGTGAGGAGAGGCCGCGTGCACGGGACTGACTGTACGATTCTATGACTGCACTGGCTACACCCAGGACAGGCCTCACTTCACTGCCCCCAGGACAGGAAAATGCCAGCAGCAAAGTAGGTTCTCAACCCTCCCTGCAGCCAGGGTCAGCTCACAGTCTCCTGGTGACATTTGGCATCACACCCCTTCACAGGCAGAAGCAAAGTGGCAGGGACCAGTAATTCACTGAGGGATCCTCAGGACCTCAAGCAACAGAAGAAGAAGAGCCAGCAGGGGAATGGGGGAGAAGCAATTACCCCTGCATGCTACCTTCCCTGAACCACCAGGCCCCCGTTTAGCGAACACACAGAGTGCTCCCTGCAAGCTGCTGTGAGCGGGGTTTGGAGGATGGAAGGGGACAGGGCAGCACTGATCTCAGCCTGCTGGCTCCAGCACATCCTGGGGGAAGTATCAAGGGCAGGGGGATTTGGTGTCATTCATGGCTACCGAGGGAGAATGGTGTGAAGGCAGGGGATGCTGGATGCTGAGGGTGGCTCTAGGCTCCCTGCCTAGGTCTGTGCCCAGGCCACCCTGCTGCAGACAGGAGGGCGAGGGGCGGGGTGGTGGGGGGGGGTGCACAACCCACCTTTTGCCACGGCCTCTGGTGCTGGTTCGGTGAATGCCCTCCCCTTCGATCTCCCCCAGCAGGTTCTCAGTGGGCACCGTGTTGTCTCGACCCTGCTCCGCTCCAGCATCCGCAGGCTGTCCGTCCTCGTCGGTGCTCAGCTCCGGCCTGCGGCTGGAGCCCCGCACTCTCCTCCTCACCGGGACAGGGTCATCCCCGGCTGCCACCTTGGCCCGCTTGCGCTTTGGGGCTGCAGCTTTGCCATCAGGGCTCACTGCATCCTGCGGCCTCTTCCTGCTAGTAGCTCTGACCTTCCGGGCCTGACTGGGCACGTCCTGTGGAGAAGGGGCTCTTTCCCCCTCTGCCAGGTCGGTGCCAGCTTCCTCTTTGTCTGCTCCCTGCCCAGCACCTGATTCACTGCCCTGCTCCTTGGGGAGCTGCCCCAGGTCCCTTTCAGAGGCAGCAGGGCCAGAGCCCACCTTGCTGCTCCCCTGGGGGTCGTGTGTGGTCTGCTCATCCTCTGTGCCTGCCCTGCAGCCGTCTCCCCTGCTGTGATCCATGCCAGACCCCCGGCTGCTCCGGATGTCTTGGGAAGGCTCACGCGGTTCCTGATGTTTTCTGCCCCCCTGCGAGAAGCCTCCAAGAGGTGGGATGTTCTCATTGTCCGGGGGCTGGCTGCTAGCCCCAGGGGCTTGGTGCGGGAAAGGGCTGTGCTGAGGCTGATCTCTGTTTTCACCCCCACGGCTGTGAGCACTGTCCTCTTTCAGCCTCTCCTGGATGCCCTGACACCGATCGAGCCAGCCGGGGTCCAGGGAGCCCAGTCGCTGGGCCACGGTCTGCTTCAGCTGCTGGAATTTGTTCACTTGGGAGCTCGGATTCAGCCCGGCGGAGAGGATGGCAGGGGCCAGCCGTGAAAGTGTTGGCGGGAGCAGGAGGGCTCCTGGCTCCCTAGGCTCAGAGCTGCTGCCACGGTCCCCGCTGCTCTCTGACACGGGTGTCCCAGTGGGCTGCGGGGAGGCCCCTGCAACGCTGACCCCCACGCTCTTCTCCGACTGGGGCACAGCTGGCTTCTGCCAGGGCGTCCAGGGCTTCCGCAAGGTCACAGGGCGCTCCTGGGGCCAGGAAGACATGGTGGTGAGTACTGTCCCTCACCCACCTGAGCACTGCTCTACCTGCCCCACTCCGGCACATGCAGCCTCCTCTGCCCCAAATGCAAGTGCCTCTTCTCAGGGCAGCTTCCCCTGCACCCAGAATTCAAGAAGCTGCTCCTTGCTGGCTATCAGCACTGCCAGCCAGCCAACCCGCCCCCTGGGACGAAGGCCAACCCCATCCAACACCCTGACACACTGTCAGCCTGCACAGGAGCCACGGTGGGGAAAGGAGCTGTTCACCCTTTGAAAGCTGCAGCCAGACGACAGCCATGCTGGCAGCTCTGGTCAGCACTGCTTTAGTGCACCCATGGCTCTCAGAGGGGCTGTTTGCTGTGGCAGCTCAGCTTTCAGTAGCTGCTCCCGGCAAGAGCAGAGCGTTTTTCCACAGCTGCCTGCCTCCAGCAACGATCAGCACCACCCAGCCACACTTCAAGCACCTGGCATGGGTGCAAGTCCTGGCAGAACCCAGCCATGGTGAATGAAGCACCCAGGGAGGGATCCTTTCTATGGGCACCAAGATGCAGCCACCTCTGAAGGGGAACACGGCCCTGTTTTAAGGCCACAGCTGGCATGCAATGCTTCCTCATCATGACCCATGACACCCCTGCCTCAGCAACCCCACAGCAGCTCACTTTAGCCACTTCTGCTTTCAGGGCCACTAACAGCCTACCTAACCCCCTTCAGAGCCTGCTAGAGCAGTCCCAGCTCTGTGACCCGCCACCTCTTCCCCAGACCCATAGCGGCGCAGCCCCCAGACCTTCAGGGCTGCTCCCAGGTTGGATTTGAGCTTCATCCCGAAGTACTGTGCTGATGCCTGCAGCGTGTTGCGGTCCTGGCGGCTCAGCGTGGGGGCCGTGCGGGCTCGGTTGAGGTGGGCACCCCAGCAGCCTGAGGAGGGGGGCTAGAACAAAGAGAGAGCAGCTAGTCCCTAGTGCCTCTTCCGGTCCAAGTCAGGGTAATGTGGACACGGGCCCAGTCACATCCAGAAATGACAGGGCTGAAGGACCAGAGGGCACCTGCACATGGACATGTCAAATCCCAATAGCCATCAGGTCTTCCCAGTAGGCAACGCAGCCCCATCTGCTCACAGATGGAGACTGACCCACGGCCAGAGGCTGGAGTCAGCCAAGCCGAGCATCCCTGGGTTACCTGCTCCACAGCAGAGGCCTCCTTTGCTGCTGGCGGGCAACCTGCATTGGGTTCGAGGCCTGGCTGCTTTCTGGCTTGCTTTAGGGCTCTGTACTCCCTGTACAACGCTGTGGGAAAACACATGTGGTTACAGCTGGGCTTCCAGAGGTAGCTGGGATAGGTACCACTGTCTCCAGAAAACCCAGGTAGGGATCTCAGCAGAGAACGGCTATATTCACCAACAACCCGTCCCTCTGAGTCGAACCACTTCTGATCCTGCAGTAACAGCAGGTCATCGAGAGAATCTTCCTAGTTATGCCCCCTACCTGGGATCTCCTGAGCGTATGTATATTAACAGCCTTTTACCGCAGCAGGATGTTGGCCTTTCCCCACGGCAGGTTCAGGCTCAATGTCTAGTGCTGTGTCAGGTAGTTTTACTAAGAGGTTAGATTATGGATCTGCCTGAGATGGTTTGGACAGGGCTGACCCTGACTAGATGCGACCTTTGCAGGTTCTTTCCAGTCCCGCTTCTCTATGACTTCATTATTCATCCATTATTTAATGACTGGAGATGCAGCTCAGAGCAGATGCAGAAATCAATGCAAAACCCTTAACGAGAATAGTTAAAGCTTCAAATTCTGAAGCCGTGCCTTTGTTTAACCTGACCCGTGACAAATGCTCCTAGGCCAGCAGTTCTCAACCTTTCCAGACTCATGGGTCTCTCAGGAAATGCCAACTCTTAGCTTTCAGTTGTTTTTTTTTGACTCCAGAACCATAATAGAGCAGTTTCTCTGTTGCAACGAACACAGGAAGACCCCAGTTATGGACACAGGAGTGAGGGGCATGGCCTCTGAATCAGAATCTGCATCTTAAATGCCCAGGGAAAACCCTGGGCATTTCCAGGTCGCTCTCCCTTTCGGCTTTTGCTCTTTGCCACCGTGTGACACAGGAGACTGACTGGGCAGGATGGAGCCCAAGCCATTGCAGCTCTTACATCGTATTTGAGTTCAGTGGACAACCTGTGTGCAGCGTTTGAGGTCTTAAGGATTTAGTCTGCCAGCAGGAAGCCATTTCCCTGCTCACACGTGCCCCGAATACACATCGTCCACATGCCTTAAGGGCTCTGTCCTGCAAGGTGCCCTCAACTCCCACATGCTTCAAGGGCAGGGCAGTGAAAGCCAGCTGGCAAACGTGCGGGTGATGGGAGCCCAGCCCCTTCCACAACAGGGTCCTTACCCCACCTCGTCCCACCATGCCCCAAGAGGATTCACGTCCGTTCCCCCTTGGCCTGCGAGCAAGCTCCCACCCTTTCTGCACATGCCACATGCGGGGACAAGCTCCAAACCAAGCATCTTAATAGTTTGGGATGGGGAAGTCCCTAAGCCACGAACCTTCCCCATTCCCAAACCCTCCCCAGCAAGGAGACAGATGAGCAAAGGCTGAACCAGCTCGAGCAGCAGATGAAAACCTATCGCCTTCTCTCCCCTTTCCAGATGCCCATAGTCTAAATGACTGTTTTGACCTTGTCAACACAGAGCAATGCACCACCCACCCGAGGATCCCAGAGCCTCGGGCATAAATTAACATGAGATTTCCTCTGCAGTACATGGCAAGTGGCCCTACAGGCAGACCCCATTAGTGACACCCCCCACCACCCCCGGCCTCAGGGCAGGGGTAGCTGGAGATGCAAAACTCACACTTACCCTTGGTCTCTGCTGGAGCCATTTCAATGTCCTCCTGCAACAGAAACAGAGAGACGTGAGGTCCAGGCAGAAGGGCATAGGCAGCAAGCTGCACCCCTGTGCTGGAGGGTCTTGCCTATGCACTCAGGCTCAGTCTCACGCTGCACTGGGGCAGGAAGGGAATTCCCCCCTGCTCAGACTGGTCCGGACTGGGGGGGTTTTGCCTTCCTCTGCACAGCCTTGGCCTTGACCCCCTGGCGGCAGCAGGACATTGGCAGCCGCGGCCCCCCTGTATGCCAGGGGCGATGCCTGGGGCTGTCAGGGGCGACTGTGTTGTGCGGCTCCGAGGTCGGACACAGGGTTTGTCTGGGGGGTTCGGGTGGGGATGATCCTGCCTCAAGCAGGGGCTGGGACTGGATGTGACCCCACAGCTCTCTGCCAGTCCCACTTCTGTGCTTTCTACATGCCCCAAGAGCCTTTCCACCCCACTGTGCCCAACTGCACTAAACCTGCTTCTCCCAGGGCAAGCGCTTTGCAATTGGGACTCACTCCAGCACGCACGGCCTAGGACAAAGCACCAAGCGTATTTCAACAGGTCATGATTCACCAACACTAGCCTATTTAGTGCTTCACACGGGGTCAGAGGTGCAGCAAGGGGCAGGACTTCAGGGGAAGTCACATTAGGGGCTCTCACCACACACAGCAGAGGGGGAAGCAGGGCGCAGAATGACCCATAGACTTGCTCTAGACCAAGGGAAGCAAGGGAGAGCAACATGGACACAACTCCAGTTGCCCCATGGTCTAGATCTGGCCTGCAAGGACCCCTGCAGCCCGGACTCAGCTCAGGGCACAGGGCGAGTTTGACACCCTCAGTTTAGATCACAGAGCGAGTCCATACAGGAGCGGAGATGAGCTCTCTGCCATTCCCGGTCCCCAGCCCCTGACTGCCGGGCAGCAGAGCTTCAGGGCCTCTCTCACTGGATGCAGTTCTACTTTCTCGGCCTTTTTAGTTTGCAAGGAAAATGGGACAGGCCAATTTGATGCCGCTTTTAATTAAGAAAGAGAGGACCCGACATAGATAGCAAACGAAAGTCCTGGCAGACGGATGCCCTTCAAGTCCCCAGTGGGCACCAGGAAGGTTAACAAAGCTGCTTGGATGCCGCAAGTGAAGCGTGTGCAAAAAAACGTCAAGTGCCAAGATGCGCACACCGTTCCTCCTAGCATCATGTGTCCGAACCACACTGTCTGTCCTGGGTATGCCCGAGAGCCCTGAGACAGAGCACAATGATGGCACCGAGCAAACCCTGCTAACAGCCATGGGAGTGGGGCCAAGCCCAGCCACTCAGTCCTCTGCTTTGTTCAGGCCAGTCATTAAATGAGAACTGCCCACAGGTCCCAAGCAGCCAGCAGACGGTAACAAAGAGGTTTCTATCCGGGCCAGCTCAGGCTGGGTTAGAACCGGCAGCCTCCAGGGGACAGGCTGCCCTGCCACCTCTCCCCGAGCCACGTCCTTCGAGGCCTTCCCCGTGCAGGAACAGCCCCACGTGCACAGACCGTCCAGGGGAAACTTCCTTCAAGCCACTCGCTGCCAAGCCTGGTTTCTTCCCCCTCCAGCCAGTCCGTGTCATCTCCAGCTCCCCACAAAGCCTTTGCAGCTTGTCAGGACAGAGACTGCTGCCCCCGTTCCCTCCCAGCCCGCAGAGCAGATCAGCCTCGCTTGCTACAAATCCTCCACAGCGTTTCTCAGCAGCGAGACACAGGACTGACCAGCTCACGGGTCACAGGAGCTGTCAGGGTGAGCCGGAGCCACGATACCGCAGGCACAAGGCGCGCTGCAGCCAGCAGCCTATGGGCCCAGACCGACGGCACAGCGCGCAGGGCACGGAGCAAGCTCCTAGCACAGCACCACTGAGGATGGGTTTTATATAGCATCATGCAGGCAGCTGAAACCAGGGGACAAGTTAGAGCCGCTTGCGGCCTGGGAACCGTGGTTGAAAGAAATTTCCAAAGAGGTGAAAACCTGCAGCAACGGCAGAGTCTTAATTGAGGGGGACCTCGTTCGCCACGTCAGGCCAAAGTCCGTAGAAGGCGGGGAGCTTCACACCTTACAGACCAGCATTTCTCAACCTGTGCGTCAGGACTCAAAAGTGGGGTGTAAGAATATATGAAAGGGTCACAAACAAACTTGAAAAATGCATCACATCTTGCACACATTTTTGGAAATAAAACAGATGTTGCTTGTGCCTCACCACATGCTAATGTTGTGCGTGCTAATAAACAGGGATCCGGGTTCTCCGTTTGCTGTGGAAAAACGTTGATTTTCTCCTTTAAAGAGCCGCAGCCTGGCGCGTGAGCAGCAGGAGGTGGCGAGGGCAGCGCAGCCGCCTCCATCCATTACTTGTTGCGCTGCTGGCGGCACAGCTGGTGTGGGAGTCCCAGGGGCAACAAGTCTCGCTGCCCTGCGCCGGGTCCTGCACACTGGCCGTGGAGGCAGCTCCTGCCCGTGCCAGTGCGGCCAAGCTGCAGCCCCGTGCCCACTGTGGGTGCGTGAATCTGGGGGGAGGGGGCAAACACATGCTCCCCCATGCTCCACACCCCCCACCCAGACACTGGGGGCTGAGGGATGTTTTCTACTGAAACTATTTACTGGGCCGGGACTGGCCATCACTGTTTGCAAGTGGGTCCTGGCACAAAAAAAGCTGAGAACTGCTGTTATAGACTAACCAGAGGAGATATATATGCAGATACATAGTGCAAGCTTTCATGTGAGGTTCTCGTCAGCTGTACCTGGTGAACCGAGCTTCAGCTTACAAAAGCTTGTACTATTTCTATAAGGTATACTTATATCTTACAGAAGTGTACACACACACAAACAGACAGACAAAATCTTTTCACACACACACACGCGCGCGCACAGAGTCGGAGAGATGCCAGGCTGGGAGAGATCTCCAGAGGTCACATCCAGTCCAACCCCTGCCTGAGGTAAGATCAGCCCTGTCCAAACCAGCCCAGACATATCCATCACGTAAACTCTTGGTAAAACTACTGTCACCCCTGACACGACACCAGACATCTCACCCAAACCTGCCACAAGGAAAGCCCAAGAGGTCAGAATGCTTTAAACACCCTGGACTTGAGATCTCTGGTTTTATCATATGAATCCTGTTTGCACACCTAACAGTACTACCAGCATGTTGCACCCTTGAAAGGCTCTTCAGGCACCCCAGGGTGCTGCAGCACCACGGTTGAGAATTGCTGGGATAAAACAATCGAAGGCACCAATACAGACCGGGGCCTCGGCAGGCCACAGGACTGCAGAAAGCAGCGTGGGGCTAGCACAGACTGCAAGCTGAATACAAGGCACCAGCATGGTATTGCTGCCCAACACACTGTGGCAGACGGGGCTGCACGAACAGGAGCATCTCCGGGAAGTCACAAGAAGTTTCTTCTGCTCTTCTCAGCACTGGTCAGCCCTCGCCTCACTGGCCCGCATCCAAATGCGGGGTCCAGCACCTCAAAGGAAGACGTGGGCAACTTGGTCCGAATCCAGTGCAGAGTAATAAAATGAAGAGAGGTCTACGAAACGGGACTTGGAAGGAAAGACTGAAAGAAATGGGAACACTCTGGAAAAAAGAAGACAGAGGATGAATTGAAAACATGTCTCCTAACACAGGATCTTGGAGAAGTTGCACTGGTATCTGTATACGTACAGAGGAGGGAGATCAATTGCTGTCTCTGCTCACAGGGAACAAGGCAAGAAGCTTGGGGGCTGGACTCGATGATCTTCCGAGGTCCCTTCCAGCCCTAATGTCTACGAAATCTATTAGCAATGAGCTCGAGTTGCAAGAAGAGATTTTGGTTGGAGACCGGGAACAACTCGGAGGGGCTCAGTGCTGGAAAAGATGGTGGGAGTCTCTGCCACGGGGGTTTGAAGTGCAGGTTGGACAGACGCTCATCTGGGTGGTTTAATTGGGGACGATCCTGCCTGGGCGAGCCACGACCCCCACGGCCCTGCCAGCCCGGCTCGTCTATGATCCTGTGCAAGATGCAACCGGGGCTGAGGCTTGTTCTGCTTCTCCTCAGCCACAGGCTGGGCCTTGTAGGCCGGTTTCTTTGAAAAGATGCATCTCATTTCAGTGGGTGGAGGAGAGAGAGCGATGGCACTCTCAGGCGGATCAAAGCTGTTTGTGACCCACGTGCGGAGGGACAAGTGTCCTTTGGGATCCGCACTGGACCACGACACCACACGACACGACACGACCTCCCTTAGCAGGTGGTGAGCAGAGCAGGGAGGGCGAGAGCAGTGTTTCCAAAGGGGTTTCTCCTCTCCAGCCCACCAGGCTAGCGTTCGCCCCCCCCGCCATCGACAGAGGAACCGACACGCCAGCCACCCGGTCCCTCCAGCTCACACACACACACACACACACGCACACACACACACGCCTAGTGCGGTGCCGCGTGTCCCCTCCGCCGACACAGGGCTGCTCCTAGCACGTGCCACACGCATAGACTTCTTGCCTAATACTTTTAATCTCATGCATTTTCACTTCTCAGCCTCTTGAAGCCTCAAATCAAGTGTTGTCTTGCTCTGTAGGCTCGACATAAGCCCTCGACATTTGTACGCTGTACGTGGAAGAGAACGGGCGAGAGCGTGTCTGTGGAAAAGGAAAACATCGGCTGGCGACTGGCTGACGAACGCAGACGGATGGATAAAAGACCGAAACAAGAAGAACCCGCCCCAAAACGGCGAGAGAACGGCGATCGACCTTCAAGGAGGAACACAGCGATAACCCAGCAAAAGCCCAGAGGACTTAAAAGCTATAAAAGGTGGGGCAGGACGTATCGATTTTGGGTTTTGTTCTGCACGGAGCACGGGTTCGTCTGACGAGATGGGAGCCCGGCTCCTACTCGCGATCAACTTGGCTGGCCGCTACGCTCATCCGAGCGCTGAGGCTGGCCACTAAGCTGATCCGAGCACTGATGAGAGTGGTAACGTATACCGGCGCAGGACAGAAATTGTGTGTGCACGTACAAATGCCTTATCCTCCCGTGTAAGGTCTCGCTCGTGATTTGAGCGACTGGCGACTTGTGTCGCACACGGATGGACGGACGGACGGACGAACTAGGCGACGGCCCCGCAGCCCTTTGCCAGCGCCAAGGCCCTCGCCCTGCGAGCGGAGCCAGGTGTCCTGTCCGGGCCCGCCGCGTCCAGCGGGGACCAACCCCGCGCTCCCGCCCCCAGCGCCCCCAGGCCCCGCGCGGCCCTTCGGCAGCGGGAAGCAGCGGCGAGGCGCGTGAAGCGAGAGCCCCGACCAGCGACACCGCGTTACCGGGGTCCCGGCCCGTGGGACCAGTGCGGCGACCCTGTCCGGGCCCCCGGGGGCAGCCAAGAGTGCCGGAGGAGCTGGCCGAGGCTCGGGGGGGGGGGGGTGCTGGGCCCCTGCCGCCGAGCGATGCCCGCGGGCGCGCGCCGCGCCGCACCGCACCTGGCTGGGCCTCCGGCCGCGCTGCCGGGCGAACGCCGCCTCCCAGCGCCGCAGCACGGCCCGCACCTCGGCGCGCCGCTCCATGGCCGCCCGCTGGCTGCGGGCCCGCCTCCCCGCCTCACGCACAGCCAATGGCCGCGCCTGCCCCGCGACGGGCGGCACCGCCCGCCAATGGCCGCCCGTGGCGGGCTCCCGCCTCCCGCCTCCCCGCCGGGCAGCGTCCTGCGTCACCGCGCCCACCCGGAAGTGCCGCGCGGGGCGGCGGAGCTGGGTGAGGCCTGGGCGTCCGCCGGGCGTCGAGCGCCCCGCACCCCCGACCTGAAGGGAGCCTTCAACTTAAAGGGAGGGGCGCGCCCCCCCCCCCCCCGCCCCGGGATACGCCGACGTCCTGCTGTTGGGGGCGGGGGGGTGATGGGAACCCCCCCAGTACGACCAGTCTGAGCAGGGACGCTGCGGGGCCGGTGGCGTGCGGACAGCGGTGTCTCACCCGCACTCCCCTTCTCTCGCAGCGCCGGCCATGCACTCCCTGGTGTTCCTCTGCGCCCAGAAGCTGGCGTCCCACCACGCCACGGCCCGCGGCGCCCTGGAGGTGCTCCCCACGGAGCTCTACCCCGTGCTCTTCAAGGCGGCCTTCCTGGACAAGCGCACGCTGGTGCTGCAGGACCTGGTGCAGACCTGGCCCTTCCCGGTGCTCAGCTTCCAGCGCCTGCTGCGCCGCTGCCAGCACTGCGACCGCGCCCCGCTGCAGGAGAAGCCCAGCAAGCTGTGCGTGCAGACCGTCATCCTGGGCGTCGTGGCCTACCTCGGCGCCGCGCTGGAGGGCCGGAGCCACGGCTCCGGGTACGTGGGTGGGGGGGCGGCAGGGCCTGGGCGCATCCCAAGGGCTGCGACGGGGCCGCTCGGCGCGTCGGGGAGGGGGAGAACCGTGGCCTGGGTGCGTCAGCCAGTCCAGGCCCCTTGCCTGGTGAAGCCAGAGACTCCTCTCCACAGGGTGTGGGGGAGTCCCACCTCGAAATGCCGCCTGCCTCCGTGGGGCGACACGTGCCAACCCGCCCCGGCTCCCGGAGCCGCGCTGTTCCTGCCGCCCGTCGGGTTTGCTACGCGGCGCCCCGGAGCCGGGCCTGTCCGACCGGGATCTCGGCAGCCCGGGAGCTAGGGAGGTTGGGGGAGTAGGGGGCTGGCACCTTGCAGCCGGGCACGGGAAGGTCCTACGAGTGTTTTATCCTGCTGAGGAGGAAGGCGAGATGGAGCCGGGGCTGGATGTCGCTCTCTGGGTGATACGGGCATCGCGACCCCAACAGGAAGGGCGAGAAGAGGCCTGGAGCGAGGGTGGGTCTCTAGGAGCCACTGAGACCCTTGTGGCTTTCCCTGCTGCAGACCGCGCGCTCCGTCTGGGGACCCTCAGGGACAGCAAATGGCACCACAGGGGCTTCCAGATCTGGCGGCAGCAGGTGGGGGAACGCCAGCGCCGCTCGCTGCCCTGCCAGACCGCCACTGGGAACGTGGTGGGGAAGGGGAGGGCGGCGTTCACCCCTGGGTGCTGGCGCAGCAGCTTTGGGACCCTCGGCGAGACCCCTGCGTGCCAGATCCCCGGGGGAGTCTGGCCAGAGAGAAGCCCCGTGGGCGAACGCCCCACCTCGGCAGGCCACATCCAGCCCCCCTGAACCTCTCGATCTTCCATCGCTCACGTCTCCGCTTGCTCTTGTCTCCCCCAGCCGGCGGCACTGCCTGCGGGTGCTGGACATGACGGGCCTGCAGGACGACGGCACCGACCAGGGCTCCGAGAGCATGAGCCTGTGGTCGCGGACGGTGACGCTAGCCAAGGCCTGCATCGACGTGTCCAAGCAGCAGAGCAAGTGCACCCAGCGCACCTCCAAGCGGAGGAAGGGCCCCTACAGCAGCCTGGCAGCGCTGCCCCCGCCACGCCTCGTCTCCGTGGAAGTCCGCGTGGACCTCTTCGTCAACAGCACCTCGTACGGGGTCCTCAAGGACGCCTTGCAGGCCAACGCCCACAGCGCCCTGCGGCTTCGGTGCCGGGACTTCCGGGCCGAGGAGCTGTCCATCGCCAGCACCGTGGGGCTCCTGGAGTTCCTGGACCCGGCCGGCGTCAGACAGGTGGACCTGCGCTTCAACAACCTGGGGCTGTCGGGGCTGCGCGTGGTGCTGCCTCACATGGCCAAGTTCACCAACCTGGTGAGCCTCAAGCTGCCCTACAGCAACATCGATGTGCGCCGGCTCTCGGCCGGCATGGAGGGCAGCCTCCACTACTTCGCCACCCAGCTCGGCCGCCTCTCTTGCCTCAAGGAGCTCAACCTGGGCTCCTCCCGCCTCTCGGGGAGGCTGAGACAGCTGCTGGGGTAAGTCGCTGGCCAGGTGGAGGGGGCGGAAAGGGGGCCACGTGCTGTCACACATGGCAGCCTCAGGGCATACTGGGACCCTCAGTTTCTTTGCACCCGAAAGCTTGGCCAGGTCCCAGCAGGGCTGTGCTGATCTCCTGGCCACAGCCAGAATGTTCCTCACCTCAATCAGGTGCTTAAACTTGGGTCCTTGCTTGGCCCCTGAGCTGTTTGTAGGTGGTTTTGCCTAATGGTTAGGCCCCTGGGGGGGATGGCTGGGGTCCGGGGGCTGGGCCAGCATTCAGGAGCCAAATGACCATGTCTGGAGGGGAAGTCGGGGTTGGAGTCCACAACAGAGTGGAGTGGGATCAGAGGCCAGGTTTCCTTCGCTGTAGGGAGTGGAGTCATGCTCTCAGGATCAGGGAAGTGGATGCACAGGGGACCCCTGAGCTGAAATCCAGGAGCAAGCGGGGATCAGGAGACTTGTCACAGCAGGCTGGGGCAGGGCTGATGGGGTAAGTGGGGAGCCTGAGCTCCCAGCAGCTGCTGACAGAGCTGCTGCAGGGCTTGTCAGCTAGAGACCAGGGCAGCTGTGGCAGCTAGGCACTTAGCCCCAGGTGGGCTGGGGTCCCCGACACATGGGTTGTCCTTGTACCCTGCGGTCAGCAGGAATGGCTCGGAGCATGCCTGACAGCTGCTGTCTCTCTCCCCTGTTTGCAGCAACCTGCAGGGCCCCTTGGAAAGCCTCGAGCTGGCCTTCTGCTACCTTCTGCCCAGCGACTTGGCTTACCTGTCGCAGAGCCTCCACACACCCGCCCTCAAGAAGCTGGACCTCAGCGGCAACAACCTGTCGGACACGCTGCTGCAGCCCTTCCAGCGCCTGCTGCGGGAGGCGGCGGGCTCCTTGCTGCACCTGGACATCATGGAGTGCCGCCTGGCGGACACCCACCTGGAGGCGCTGCTGCCCATCCTGTGCTGCTGTGCCCGGCTCCGCTACCTGGGCGTGTTTGGCAACCCGCTGTCCACACGTGGACTCAAGACCTTGCTGCTCCGCACAGCGGGACTCTCGGACCTGCGGCTCGTTATCTACCCCTACCCTGTGGACTGTTACGGCGAGGACCTGCCTTGGCCGCCATCCTCCTCCAGCCTGCTCAACGGCTCGGTGGACGAGGAGAAGTTCTCGCGGGTGAGCGCCGAGCTGCAGCAGATGCTGCTGAGCACGGACAGGAACGATGCCATCTGGACCACGAACCTCTGCCGCCACAACACCCTGGACTACTTCAACCTGTAGCACCTTGTGGCAGAGGGGCCGTGGTGTGATGGCCCCCGTGTCTGGCCATCCAGGACACGCAGCAATAACATGTTTTTATGCCATTTTCTAAGCGCTGCTGTCTCTCTCGTGCCTGATGCGCTGGGAGGTTCTTCTGGCCCCTGCTGTGGTGCATGGAGGGGAGGGCAGCCAGGCTTGTGGCCCCCTTGGCCTGTCCCATGGCAGGTGGCGCAGTTGCTGTCCCATCTGCCTCTGCCTCCTGTGTCCTCTCCGCTGCCCTCAGGGAGGCCCTCTAATCCCTCGCAAACTGACTAGCCCCGCTCCAGAGTCTGGCTTTGTAGTCACCATCTAACCACGCAGCATCCCCATGCCCCTGACAGCCTGCTTCTCTCTCCTGCCCGTGCTTTCCCCATCTCGGCCCCTCTGCTGCTGTCCTCATTCTCATTCCCCCAGGGCTGGAAGTCACTGTGCTCACCCAGTAACCAGCAACAAGGCCCTCTGGGCAGCTCAGCTGTCCCCTCTTCGCCTCCTGCATGTGAGGCATTCACACGGCTGTGCCCTGCCCCAGCCTTTGCCTCCCTGGCCCTTCTGTCTCCGACACCTCCTGCCTCCGCACAGAGCTGGCTGAGGGGAAGCAAAGTCCCTTGAGTGCTGCCAACGTTCATTGCCTGCGAGCAGGTGGGAAACTTCAGGGTGGGTGGATGCATCAGGCCAGGGCTTACAGGCTCCACAGAGGTGGATGCCTCTGCACAGCTCCCCGACATGCCCGGGGCTTCCTCCCTGCTCTGCTCTCCCTGGGGATGGCCATGTGTTCCTGCCGGCTCCCCTCTGCCCAGAGCCAGCAGCTGCCAGGATCCTTCTCCACTGCTTCCACCATCCAGAACCATCTCCTAGCCCCTCCTGGCAGGGCTCAGCTGATGGTTTCTCTGCGCTTGGAACTGGAGCAGGATCCAGGGGCTCCAGGCTGGACTCCCCCAAGAGCTGGGCAGCCGCATGGCAGAGCTGTGTACCCTTCATGCCTGAGCTCGCAAGCCAGGCTGATGGACCAAAGCAGTGGGGAGGAAGGCAAGATGAGCAGCTGAGTGCTGGGATTAGGGAGGCCGAGGTGATGGCTCCAGCTGTCCAACAGTGCAGGAGAGGCCGGGTGCAGAGTGTAACCACCACCAGGCTGGTTGGGATCCACCGTCCAGCCAGCCCAGGGCCTGGCTCTGACCGGCCGGCACCAGATGCATCCCTGGAAGCCGCCTACCCCCATGGAGAGCACAGCAGGATGTTCAGCTCTCAACCCAGCACCAGCCTTTGGAGAGTCAGATGTTAGGGTCAGAAGGGACCTCAACAGATCATCGAGTCTGACCCCCTGCCTAGGCAGGAAAAAGTGCTGGGGTCAGATGACTACTGTCATTCTCTGCAGGACAATGGGTCCCTCCGTTTGCTCCCTCTAAGCGGGGGCGCTTGGAGCAGAGATGGAGCCCCAGGGCCTGGGCTCTTTGTGCCTGCCTTTAAGTCCCTTCTTTGCGTGTGGCCTGGAGAAGGGTCCCCCTGGTGCAGCAGGGTCAGGGGAGGGCAGAGCCCAGGCTGGCTTTGGCCACTGGCAAGCACAAGAAAAAAGCACTTGGGCTCAAAAGCGATGGGCTGCCAGGCCTGCTCCACCCTTGTTGGGGTAGGGAGGGCACCTGGGACTGAAAAGTTGCCTCTGAGGGTACGTGGGCCCAGTGCGAGGTGTTGGTGTCAAGCCAGGCGCTCTGCAGGGTGGGTTAGCTGACAGGTGATGCTCTGCTTCTGGCTGGGCCATAGGGACACATCTTTGGCTTGGCCAGCTCACATCCCCTCGCCCTGCCTCACTCACCTCCATCCATCTCCCTTGCTGTCCGTGCTACCTCCGCTCCAGGCCCATACAAAGCTCCTCTGCTGTCCTTGGGCACCACTGGGTGTTCATCTTTGCCACTGTCCTGCTTCCCCCTGCTCTTATGAGATCAACCCAAGGGCTCTGGCCTAAGCCACCAGCCCGCTGCTTGCCCTGGGCTGTCCTTGCCGCATGTCTTTCCTGGAGTCCCAGAGCTGTGGGGCTGGAAGGGATCTACAGGGTCACATCTAGCTCAGCCCCTGCCTGTGGCAGGATCAGCCCTGTCCAAACCACCCCGGAGAAATCATCATCTAAATTTCATAAAACTACTGTCACCCGACAGCACCAGACATCACACCTGAACCTGCCACACAAAGCAGGGGGACGACGGCAGCTAACACCCTGCTTATATGTGGTTGTTAACACATGCTCCAGAGCCCAGGCAGAGGCCATGCCCCTGCTGCAGAGAAGGGCAAAGCCCCATCTATACCAAAAGTCTCTGGAGCTGGGAGCGCACAGGTAAGGGCCAAGGCATCAGGACCCCTCATGGCAGGACTGTAGGATGCTGCACTGGCAGCTGA
Source organism: Alligator mississippiensis (assembly GCF_030867095.1). NCBI lineage: Eukaryota > Metazoa > Chordata > Crocodylia > Alligatoridae > Alligator > Alligator mississippiensis. The sequence goes on from NC_081826.1 coordinate 1,792,294, forward strand.
TGGTGTTGTCCTGCCAGTTCTGGGGACTTGCTCTGGGGACTTGCTCTGTGCTGCTGCAGCTGTGGGTGCCTGGGCCATGGCTTGTCCCATAGCTAGAGGTATCCTCTGGTCCACAGGCTCTGCCTGCACCCACCCAAGGGGCATGCCTCCTCCAGCCACCAGCTGGGTTCTGTGTTGCTGGCTGAGCCACCTTCACCCTGCTCTTTCCCAGAGCTGGTTCCAGTGCCACATAGCCAGGGGATGGCTAAGTGTCGGGCAGAGGGAGCAGCAATAGGCCAGCCCCCCGCATACAGCACGTTGGGCTGGACTCTGCTGAGCCCCAGCAAGCAGCTGCTTCCCACCAGCACCTCCTCCCCCAAGGCTATGAAGTGAAGTCTCTCCAGCCAAACCTCACTGAAGCAGTCGTGCCACCAGCTACGGGACACAGGGCATCCCTTGGCACCTCTTCAAGAGGCCATAGAAAGGCCACTATCCTGCTGAGCCCAGAATCATAGAATCACAACGAGGGTTGGAAGGGACCCCAGGTTACATCGAGTCCAACCCCTGCTCAAAGCAGTCCCAGCTACATCGTCCCAGCCAGGGCTTTGTCAGGCCAGGCCTACAAAACCCCCAAGGATGGAGACTACACCACCTCTCTGGGTAACATGTTCCAGTGCTTCACCACCTTCCTTGGGAGAAAGGTTTTCCTAATATCCAACCTCAACTTTCCTTGCTGCAGCTTGAGCCCATTGCTCCTTGTCCTGCCATCTGCCCCCACTGAGACCAGCCCAGCTCCATCCTCTTTGCAGCCCCCCTGCAGGGAGGTGAAGGCTGCTATTCAATCCCCCTCGGTCTTCTCTTCTCCAGACTCAATCAGCCCAGTTCTCTCAGCCTCTCCTCACCAGTCCTGTCCCCCAGCCCCCAACCAATTTCATTGCTCTCCACTGGACTCTGCAATGTGTTCACATCCTTTCTGTAGTGGGGCCCACAGCTGGACACAGGACTCCAGATGTGGCCTCCCCAGTGCTGAATAGAGGGGAAGGATCACTGCCCTCGATCTGCTGGCAGCACTCCTACCGATGCAGCCCAGGATGCTGGTAGCCTTCTTGGCACCAAGGGCACACTGCTGGCTTATATCCAGATTATTGTCCCCTGTCCTCCCAGGTCCTTCTCTGCCAGCACCTGCTCCCTTCCCCCTGCCCCTCTGGTTACCAGGCTTGCCCTCTCTAAACACAGAGACAGACAGACGGCTGATCTACCAGGGGCACCTGGCCAAGCCACAGAGCAACAGTCCACAGCCTCTACCCTTGTCCAGGCAGCCATTCGTGCCCAGGCCCATCTTTCTTCCAGCCAGGCAGGAAGACCAGCTATGCAGGCCCGCATCCCCTCCCAATGGCTCCCTGCACATGGGGTTTCTCTGCCATCTGTACCAGAGCCTGCCACTGCAGCAGGAACCCTTCCAGCCCTGGCTGTTCCCAAGGTGCAGACCCGGCTCCAGGACCAGTGTCTCCCCCAAGGTCGCTGAATGTCCACCTGCTTCTCCCACAGGGTTTCAACCCCCCGCCCACGCCCACCTGCTAGTCTCACCTAGTCCCACATCCTCCTCCCTTGCCCCTGCCCACAGACGATTCACAGCCTCAGAGCACTGCAGAGCTACTTCTCCTGCTGTGCCACTTCTCATAAGGCACCCCCCGCCACGATCAGGACCATGCATGTGCACCCTCCTGGCTTCGGAGAAGCCCTCAGGAAGCCAGAGCCCCCAGTCCAGTTCAGGGGAGAACAGAGATCGGAGACAGGGCACACCAGGGCAACTCTTTTTTATTTTCGCTGACTCAGCACCGCGGTCAGGTGAGCCAGTCCAGAGGCTGGGGTACCTCTTGCTGGACGGGGAGGGCGCAGGGCTCTGTCCCTCCCATGGCTAGCACCACTGCTTTTTTATAGCACCCGCATACAGGGGCCAAGGGCACAGTACTGTCAGGCCTCCTGGACTGCCAGGGGACAAGTCAGGCCTTCATTCCCATGTCAAGAGGGACCCCAGGATGCCTTGGTCCTGCCAGGCAGAGGTGCCAAACTCTTGCAGCCCATGAGGTGGCTCTGGTCCAGCACCCAGCTTGGAGGCTGCTTTTGCAAAAGAAAGAAGAGTCTTTGTAACCTGACCTGAATCAGAGCAGCTGGGACAGGACCTGGAGCCCTGGCTGCTAGGCCTCTGCCCCAGGGCTACAAACACGTCAGGCTGTGGTGTACAGGGCTGGCACTCAGCACCACGTCATTCTGCCTTAACCCTGGCATCTCTCCAGCCAGGCCGTGAGCCCACGCGGCTGCTTGCAGCCACAAATGCACTTGGGAGTTCACAGTGGACACGGCTGCGGGAACAGACCATTGATGTCTGCATAGAAACACACTACGCCGCTCTCTCCAAACACCCTCCAGTTGTACAGGACTCCCGCCTGGTGCAGACCCAGCACCAAGACAGTCTCCCCAAAATGAGCCTTGCCAGGCCCTGTGGGGGTGCCAAGAGGGACACCCTGGTCCCTCCTGAGGCCGGGGCTCTCAGGCCATAGGGGCTCTGCCAAGATGCTGTGCCCCACCTCACAGCACTCCTGAATGAAGAGACGTGGCCACAGCCCCGAATTGGCTGGGGGCTCCAGCTGGGGCTTGCAAGTGCATAGACCCTCTCCCTAGTGGGAAGCTCAGCTCATAGCAGCACCGGTGCCCTGTGGAGCTCCCCACCTAGGAGCGGCGGAGCTGCGACTGACTCCCTGCATCAGGAGTGAGGGCTGCACCTCGGGCTCATGGCAGAGGCCAGGCTGAGTGTCACAATGGAGGCTGCTTTGGAACCGGGCCAGGGAATCCCCAGCTGCGTGGTGCAGCCGGAGCAGAGCGCCAGGGAACCCCGTCCCTGCGCAAGATCCCAGAGGAGCTGGGCTGTCCCTCCCACGCCTGTCACAGGAGCCACGTGTCCGAGTGCTGAATGCAGTAGCAGGACTGCAGCAGCAGAGCATTCAGCTCCTCGTAGGCATGGTCCCGCCAGTGTGGCAGCAACGCCTTGTTGTTGAAGACGCGCAGGTTGGGCGTGCCGCTCCGCAGCAAGCCGTACAGGCAGGCCCAGCGGCTCTGCAGGGCCAGGCGCGTGCGCCGGTTCAGGATGATGCCCCGCACCGTCTTCTTGACCCGCAGGGCTCTCAGGGAAGGCAGGTCCAGGTGGCAGAACACGAGGCCGCGGCTCTGCGACACGTCCAAATACTCCAGGGACCTGGACTCCAGCGAATAGGAGACGCCCAAGTCCTTGACGGGAACCAGCACGTGAAAGATGAGGGTCCGCAGCTTGGGCAGGGCTTTGGTCAGCTCCTGCAGGATCTCAGGGCAAACCCCTTTCAAGCTCCAGAAGTACTTGAGCTCCAGTGTGTGCAGGTGCTGGAAGCGAGTCAGGACAGCGACCGAGTGGGCCGACCAGTCGAAGGGCAGCTTCATCTTGGCCAGCTTGGGCGCGCACCGCAGCAGCTTCTCCAGCAGGCTCTGGAAGTGGTTGATCTGGTCCATTTTGGCCAGGCTGACCTGAGTCATGCTGCAGGTGCCGGGCGGGTAGAAGTCCGGCGGCTCCAGGTGGGTCAGGGTCCAGTTGAGCTCCAGGTCTCGCAGCTCCCCGCAGCGCACGCTGTCCAGGAAGCGGGAGAGGAACTCGGCCCACTTGGCCTTGTGGTCGCCCAGGTCGAAGCTGGCGCGGAGGACCAGCAGGCTGGCGTTGCGGGAGGCCAGGTGGTAGGCGTACTGGTGCACCCACTCCTTCCAGCGCTCGAACTCCCGGGCCGAGACCTGCATCGCGTCCACGCCCGACTGCAGGGCCCCCAGCCTCATGAAGTCGGCCACGCGCCACAGCCCGGCCGTGCGGATCAGCTTGCTCCAGGCCTCGCACACCAGGGCCGCCGTGCACTTCTCCCCCTCCGACAGGAAGGAGAAGACGTGCAGCTGGCAGTCCACCGGCAGCCGGCCGAAGGGGAAGTGGGCCGGGGCTTTGGTCCTGCGGCCCGGCCTGGCCCGCCCCGGTGCCGCCGCCGCCGCCTGGCAGCGCCGCCTTCTGCGAGGCATCGCGCCCGCGCCCTCAGGTGCGCCCGGGGGGGCGCGGCGGGCCGCCACCTGCCACAGGACGACAGCTCGTCACCGCGGCTCCCCCCGCCCGTCCGCGCTGCGCCGCTCGGCGGGGGGGGGCTCGGCGCCCTGGCCTCCCCTCCCCCACGGCACGGGGCCCGGGCACCCCCCAGGACCCCTCCCAACTCCCCGCCCCGCCCCCATCAGGACCCCTCCCCGCGAAATCAGCCCCCACCATCACCTTCTTTCAACACCGGCTCCGCCATTGTTAAGGGCACTTCCGGGTACCAGCCCGTCGCCCGCTAACTACGTCATCACCCGGCGCCGCGTGCCAGGAGCAGCGGAACCGCCGGGCTAGAGCGTCCCCCAGCGGCGCCGCCCGCGCCCCCTGCCGGCTGGCGGCGTCTGGTGCGGCTCCAGTACGCGCTGCGCATGCCCAGGGCTGTTCCCGCCCCGCAGCCCTGCGCACGTGCTGCCCCAGGGCTCCTGGCGAGGCCTGGCCCCTCTGCCCCTGCCCCTGCCCTGGCTTAAGCGTCTGGCTCGAGGGCGCCCGTGGGCAATTGCCCCGGGCCTCCACCCCTGGGTGCCCAGCAGAGCCGGGTCGCCCCGTCGCTGCAGGGGCTGGCCGCAGTTATAGCCGTTGTCAGGCTTTGCTCGTTGCCCCCACCCGCTTTCTGCTCCACGTGTCGGGGGGTTTTAGGGCCGGCTGCAGCCGCGGCTGGGCTGGGCCAATGCTGCCGGCACCGACCCCGCAGCGTCCTGGCTCGAGGGTCTTGCCCTGGGCAGGAAGGGATTTCCCCCTGCTCAGACTGGTGCGCGGGGGGGGGGGTTCGCCTTCCTCTGCAGCGGGGCCGGCCGCGGCCTGGGTCTGTCAGCGCACACTGAGAACATGTCGTAGAAGCAGGGTGAGGACGGTGGTGGCACAGGCCTCCTGCCTTCCCCCGGCAGGGTCGGGTGTGAGGGCTGGCGTTGCTGGGGGTGGACGGGTCACCTTAAAGAGTTCAGCTGGGGGATTACTGGCTGTATGGACAGGGCTGATCCTGCCTCAGGCCGGGGCTGGGCTGGACGCGGCCCTGCAGCTCCTGCCAGGAGGCGGCTGCACGGGGTGCGGGACGGCGCAGGGGAGGCTGGGATAGCAACACCCACCTCCGCACAGGATGGTTTCAGGGAAGTTGCAAGGAAACACGTCATTTGTTTTGACCGATGCATAATGAAAGGAGAACTGGGCCGTGGCGCCGCGCCACCTGCCTCTGGTGGACTCGCGAGCCCGGGCTTGCAGACAACCAAGCAGGCTGAGTCTCTGCCCCTGCACCAAGCCTGGGGGCGTCCCCTAAGACCAGGGTCTCCTGCCAACGCCGCGGTCCCTGAGGCTTCAGCGCTGACAACGAATCGGTAGTGCCCGACCTGGGGACCCCGATAATGCGGGGCTCGTGGGCTCCAGCCGAGGCGTCACGTGGGCCGGGACACTTTCCCCGTCCCGGCCTTCATAGATTCATAGATGTTAGGGTCGGAAGGGACCTCAGTAGATCATCGAGTCCGACCCCCATCGACTCCGGCTGCCCCTGCCAGGTGTGGGGCTGGGGCACAGGCAAGGCCGGGGCTGGGGGGTCTCGGGGTGAGAATGGGAACGAGGTCTGCTGCAAGGGCTCCCCCTGCACATTGTCCGGGACCATGACAACGCGGTCACTATGACATCACGGTGACGTCATGGCTCCCAGGGCACTCCGAGCCGCGCAGCAGAGGGGGCAGGTTCCACGGCTCCCGCCTGCCACCTCCCAGCGCCGGGGGCCGATCTCCTCGGTGTTGCCCGTATTCCTCCCCGTGCCGCGACCCCCCAGGCGAGCTGTCCGGTCCCCCCGGGGCCGGCAGCCTGGGTGCCCTCCCGTGCCCCGCTCATCTCCGCAGGTAATGCCCAGAGCCAGGGCTCGGCCCCACGGAGCGTCCCCGAGGACGGAGAGCAGCCAAGCCGACATGGTCTCCTGGGACGAGGTGGGTGCACGTCCCCTCGCAGCCCCCGGCCCTCCAGGCCACACAACAGGGTGGGGGAGCTCACGGGACACCGGGGGCCAAGCCCCAGGATTGGGGCCCCTGTGCGAACAGGTCCCAAGGGACGCGAGGGCCCAGCCGGTGGCGGGGGCAGCTCAATGAGCGCTGGCCCTGGCACCCCGAGAAGAGGGTCCCAGTGTCCGGGACTGACCCAGGCTTTCCCCCGCCAGCATGGAGGCCGCTAGGGAGGGCCGCTCGTCCTCGCCCTCGTGCTCCGGGCGGCCGCGGCGCCAGCTGAGCCTGGTGGACCCGCAGCCAGGGGCGGCGCAGGACGGGCCGCGGCCTCGCATCCGCATCAGCCCCGGACGCCTTCGCACCCATCGCCGTGCCTCCTCCTTCGAGGACGTGCTGGTGGACGAGCTCGAGATGCTCCTGAACAACGCGGCCACCACCATCCAGGCCGCCTGGCGCGGGCACCGGGCCCGCCAGCAGCTCTGCGACCAGTACCACGCCGCCGTCACCATCCAGGTGGCCTGGAAGGACTTCCTCACCCGCCAGGGCCTGGTCCCGGGGGGCTACGGCGCCGGGCAGGAGCCCCGGGACGCCGCTCCTTTGCATGGGTACAGGATCCGGCACGAGCTCAGCTGGTCTCGGCTGCGGCCGGAGGAGGACGCCGCGTGGCGGGGGTACCGGGCCGGACAGGAGGTGACCTGGACTAGGCCAGAGCCTGAGCCGGCTGCCCCTTGGCAGGGCAGCCAGGCCAGGAAGCAGCCCGTCTCCGCTAAGCCTCGGCGGGGCTCCCCGTCCCGGCAGGAGCCGGCCCGCTGGCGGGAGTCCCAGGCTCAGGCCGGCCGCCAGTGGCCTGGGCCGAAGGCCGAGCCGGCCGCCCCGTGGCGGGGGCACTGGGCCAGGCCGCGGCCGGCGGAGAAGGAGGCGGCCGCGGCGGCGATCCAGGCCGGCTGGCGAGGCCACCAGGCGCGCAGCAAGATCCGCACCCGGCACCAGGCGGCCACCATCATCCAGGCCCACTGGTGGGGCTACCTGACGCGCCTGGCGCTGGCCGAGAAGCGCTGCGCCGCCCGCACCATCCAGGCGCACTGGCGCAGCTACCAGGCGCGCCGGGCGCTGGTCCGCTGGCACCGCGCCGCCACCATCCTGCAGGCCCACTGGCGGGGCTACCGGGCCAGGCAGGGCCGGTGGGGGCCGGCCCCGCTGCGAGGCCAGCCCCGGGCCCCGTCCTACCCCGGGGGCTACGCCAGCCACGTGCAGCGAGGCCGCCTCAGCTACGTGATGGGGGCCTCGGAGATGCCTCCCCCTGCCCGCCCCGTGCCCGGGGGGCACTCGTGCCCCCGGGCCCAGAGCCGGATGGACGCGTGGCCCAGCCGGCCCTGCAAGGGCTGCAAGGAGCGGCCGCTCAGGCAGCCAGGGCTGGTGCAGAGAGTGGACACGGAGCCGTCCGTGTGCAAGCGGTGCCCGTGGTGCGGCCGGCGCACCACCACCCGCGTGCTCCTGGGCACGGGCAAGGGGCCGGCCCGCGTCTCGGGCTCCAGCTCGGAGAGCAGCGACACAGGCGAGCAGTGGCCGCAGACCGCGGCATCCCTCCGCGGCAGCCGCAGGACCCCGGGCACTGGATACCTGGCGGGCTCCTGCAGAGCTTGGCAAGCCGGGCGCAGCGCCTGCCAGCGAACCCAGCTGGCCTCAGCATCCGCCTCCTCCCAGGGGAGCTACTGGAGCGCCGGCGCTCCCCCAGACGGCAGGGCAGTGCCCGGCGGCCGAGCCGACGCGTACCAGCAGGGCCGGACACATTACCGCCCCGGCCCGCAGGCGGCCGCCTGGTACGGGGGCCCGAGCACCGCCCCGTGCCACTCCTCGCCCCGGAGCGCGGGGCCGGCCTGCGGGTCAAGCAGCTGGCGGGCCGGCCAGGGCGAGCGGCGCGTGTTCAAGTCGCGGAAGCAGTACCAGGACCTGATGCGGGCGGCCACGTGCATCCAGGCCTTCTGGCGGGGCTGGCAGGCGCGGCGCGCGCTGTGCCAGCACCACCCCGCGGCCCTGCACATCCAGTCCACCTTCCGCAGCCGCTGCACCCGCGTCTGCCTGGAGGAGGCCGGGCGTCCGGACAGGGACGAGACGGACGAGGAGCCTGATGACCGCTGGGGCACCCCGCGGTACCGATAGGGTGGGGGCCGTGGGACTTGGGGACGCCCCATCTGTTCCCAATAAAGCCGAGGCGACTGCAGCTCTCTGTTATGTCGTGGGCGTGGAGGGGCCAGGATGTGCCCGCTGCCTGGCACGGCTACTACCCGCTCCTGGAGTCCCATCTCCTTCCACCCAGGTGGGGGGCACTGCACAGAGACCTCGCGGCTTACACCCGCTGCCCTTCCACCCCCAAAAGGGACACGGCCCCTCGCTAGAGTCAATCAGGGCCCTAGACCCTGGGGATGGGTTGCCCCAATACAGCACAGGACTGAAGCTAGCAGCCCCGGGCACTGCCACGGGTGAGTGTTTCTTGCCCTCGTGGGGCCTGGGCTGCCTCTGCCCCTGGGAGCAGGGGCCGCAGGGACGGGGCCCCCAGCCCGGGACAGCGATGTCGCTTTATTTCTTTACTTAAAAGGAACAAAGGACGGGACCCGCTGAGCGCAGCTCGGCCCCGGGGGCGTCTGCTGGGGGGAGTCACAGTGTCTCTCGCCGGCCGGGGCGGGAGTGGGTCCTGGAGGGGGGCTAGCTTTCCGGTCAGGGGGTCAGGAGCAAGCCCTCGGGCCGGGGGCTGCCCAGCACCCATTGCTGGTGATACCCGGGCTCGGCTGAAGTCAGGGAGGGGCAGAGCGCCCGGGACGGAGGCCAAAGGTCGGGGCTCGGGCCCTCAGCAGTGGATCTCGTAGGCGATCTGCGGCTGGAACACCAGCCCCTGATTGACGAAGAGCTCGCCGGGCTCCTGCTCGCCCTCCTCCTCCTCGGCCCCCTCCGGCGTCTGGGTGGCCTGATCCTGCACGGGCTCTGGCAGCCCCGGGAAGGGCCCGCTCAGCGCCTCGGGGTCCTTGTAGGTGGCGAAGAGCGGCTTGCTGCGGTCGATGACGAACATCTCGTGGCCCCGTGCGTCCCGGTACTCCTCCAGCTGGGCGAAGGTGGTGGGCCCGTCCGAGTAGTCGTTGACGTAGAGGATGTTCTCCTCCTTCTTGGCCCGTTTCCGCTTGCGGTGCTTGCGGCCGATCATGGCCAGCAGCAGCAGGGCGACCAGGGCCAGCAGCGCGATGCCCACGGCGATGGCCGTCTGCGTGGCCACGCTCAGCGCCTGGAAGTCCATGCTCTCCAGGTCGTAGAGGGGCTCCTGGCTCACGTCCGCGCCCGGGGCCCCGCGCTGCTGCTGCTGCTGGTGCAGGGACAGGTTGACGGTGAGCTGGAAGAGCACGCGGGCCGTGCCGCCGGGGTTGGAGGCCTCGCACTCATACGTGCCGGCGTGGGCCAGCGTGATGTTGCTGAGGAACAGCATCCCGCTGCCCGTGTCCGAGTCCAGCGCCTGGCCCAGGCTGCGCTCGCTCAGCTCCACGCCCCGTGGCCGAGCCCGCGCCGGCCCCGCTCGTGCCCGTGCCACCTTGCGCCAGCTCACCAGTGGCTGTGGGTAGCCCGAGGCCTGGCAGGACACGTGCAGGTCGTCGCCCAGCCGGGCCGTGGCCTCCGCCGGCTGCACGTGCACGGCGGGCGGGATGCAGATGAGGCTGTTGCCTGAGACGTCCAGCAGGCTCTGGTGTGCCAGGCGCGGCGGCTCCGCGCACGCGATCTTCTTGTCCAGCGGACTCAGCAGGCGCCGGCCCTCCTCCTTCACCCACGTGCCCAGCCAGTGCAGGGCGCAGTCGCAGCGCCACGGGTTCTCTGCCCGCAGGAAAGAGCCTCAGCCCCTTGCCACGGAGCCCCCTTCCCCACGCTGTCTTGGGGACCCCCCTTTCCAGTGACTGCAACCCCCAAGCTGGGCATGAAACCCCCCGAAGTCCTTCCAGGGTGCTGGGGGATAGGGCAGGGCTATCCTGGCGGAGCTTCCTCAGCCGCCCCCACCCCACGGAGCCACGGTGCCCGCCGTGCCAGGGTATTGGAGGCTTCGTGGAGCCGAGGGACTCACCCCCAGCCCGGTGGCAGGGAGAGCTCGGGAGTTACCTGTGAGGCGCAGCACCTGCAGGCTGAGCAGGGGGTGCAGGGTGGCGCGGGTGACGGTGCGCAGGTTGTTCTTGCTGAGGTCCAGCAGCGCCAGCGAGGAGAGCCCGGCCAGCGCCCGCTCCGCCAGCGTCTCGATGCTATTCTCCTGTAGGTGCAGCTCCTGCAGCCTCTGAGGGGGGTAGGGGAGGGCAGGTCAGCACACGTGCATGCGCACATGAGTATGTGACCACCTGCATGTGTGCACGTGCAAGTGCATGCCATCATGTGCGAGCACACGGGAGCAAATGCTGCAAAAGGTGCCAGCGCGGGCATGCAGCCATGCTCGGACAAGCCCTGGCAGGTGACTGCATGGGGTGGGCAAGCACATGCAAATGGTGGGAATGCACGGGAGCAAACACTGCAAAAGGCCCGTGTGCAGCCAGGCTCTGACACATGACTGCACACAGGTGCCCGCACGTACACCTGCCACGTGAGCCATTGCATCAAGATCCCCGTGCCACAGCCAAATACTTAGTGCATGATATGTGCAGGCACCTGGCACAGCTGACACGCTCCGGCCCCATGGCACACTTGCCCTCACAAGCACCTGTTACCTCCCCTCAAACCCTACCAGCCACGTCCTTCCCTGCAAAGAGCCAGGGCACCCCCTGCCCATGTCGCTGCACAGCCCCTAACACCCTGAGCCCTGGGACAGACGGGCAAGATGCAGCCAGGGGAAACTGAGGCACCAGACAGGCAGATGACTTTCCCAGCATCGCAGCTGGTCGTGGGAAGAAGCCAGGCGTCCAGCCTCACCTGCCCACCCCTTCCCTTCCCTTCCCTTCCCTTCCCTTCCCCAGGGGCAGGTGCCCGGACCCAGCGCAGGGGGCACCATTAGCACCCCCCTGGAGCCGGGGAGGTGAGGACGGGGCGCCCCGTTCCCCGCCAGCCCCGCGCTGACCTGCAGGTCGCAGAAGGTGCAGTCGAGGAGGCGCGTGATCTGGTTGCCGGCCAGGTAGAGCACGCGCAGGTGGTCGAGGCCCTGGAAGACGCTGGCCTGCAGCAGGTGGATGCGGTTGGCGTTGAGGGCCAGCTCCAGCAGGCGCTGCTGGGCGCGGAAGGCGCCGGGCTCCAGGGCCGAGACGCTGTTGTTCTGCAGGTAGAGGTACTGCAGCCCCCGCAGCCCCGCCAGGTCCTGCTGCCGGATCTGGGCCACGCCGTTGTCCTGCAGGAACACGGTCTGCGGGGCGGGGGGGCGTCAGGGCCGGGCCTGCCCCCCTCCAGCTCGGGGGGGGCCCTGAGCCAGCGCGCCCAAGCGCAGCCGCGACGCCTCGCAGCCGGCCCGAGCCCGCCACCCTGCCGTGCCTCAGTTTCCCTCTGCAGGACAGCCCCTCCCGCGGGCGTACCTGGGTGGCGGGGGGGATGCCGGCGGGGATCTCCCGGAGGCCGAGCGAGCCGCACTCCACGGTCATGCTGTAGCAGCGGCAGGCGGCGGGGCAGCCCCGGGTGCCCCGCGGCGCCAGGGCCAGGGCCAGGGCCAGGGCCAGGAGCGCGGGCAGGAGCAGCGCGGGGGCAGGCATGGGGGCTGCCGGCGCCATCCTACACCAGCTGCCGAGACAGAGACGGGGCGCTGAGCCGCGGCGGGGACGGCCCCATCCGCCCCCCGGGCGGGGCTGGGACCCTGGCTGGCCTCCCCCCCCCGCGTGGCTGGGAGCACGGAGGGCCACGTGTGACCACCTGCGGGGCGGGCATCGGTTCCAGCCAGCGAGTGGGTACGCGCGTGTGCGCGTGGGGATGTGCGCTGCCCGTGGTGGCAGGGAGGGGGCATGTGCAAGTACACCCGGGAGCATGCGTGACGTGGGGGGAGGGGGTGTGCGCGTGTGCCCAGGGAGCACCGACACACATGTGTGCAGGCACGCGTGTGCGCTGCCCGGGGGGGGGGTCGCAGGGGAGGGAAAGCACTTCGCGGGGAAACTGAGGCAGGGGCTCCTGGGGGGGGGGGCCCGGGGGGCACCCCGGCTGTGGCACGGCCGCCCGCGGTGACCTTGGGCACGTGTCGCGGGCGGCGGCGGCGCGGGGAGCTCAGCACCACGGACAGGGCCGGCCGCAGCCTCAGCCTCAGCCTCAGCCTCAGCCTCAGCCGGGCGCGGCCGCACGGCCCGCGAGGGGGTGGGGGGGGGGTGCGGGGCACGGGGGGGACCCACGCGTGACCCCCCCCCGCGCTCACCCTGTCGGCGGCGGCGGCGCGCGGCATGCTCCCGCGGGGCCGTGGCGGTGCAGCCCCTCGCGCCCGACCCCGCGTGGGCCCCGCCGGACTCGCCCCGCCGCCGTGACGTGCGCCCCGCCCCGGCCAACCGGCGCCCGCCGAGGTGACGTCAGCGCCCCCCCAGCCTTTAACCCTTGGCGCTCCAGGGGGCCGGCCCCAGGACCCACGCGCGGACAGGGACGCGCACACACACGCGCGCGTGTACGGGCCCCGGTTTGCTGCCCAACGCCCGGGCCGGGGTCTCCGCGGCCCCCGAGCCCGGGGCAGCTGGCACCTGGCTCCGGGGCTCCCCGCCACGTGCGGGGGCGCAGCAGGACCCGTCCCCTGCCCCGGCGCCCCCGTTTCCCCCCCGTGGCTCAGGCGCCCACGTGCCCCCGGGCTGCGGCTCCTGGAGGATGCCACCCCCTTGGCGGCTGGCTGCAGCGGTGGGGAGGGGATGGGGGTGCCGCCAGAACAGGCACCCGCGCCAACCCGCCCCCCCCTTACACCCGTCTGCTCCTGACCAGGTGCTGATGGAGAGATGCCCCGGGGCAGGCAGCAACCCTGGGGGCATCTGGGCGCTTGAGCTTCCCCTCAGCGCGTCGGGGTGGCCTGGTTCCCCTCCGGGTGCCCGTGGCACGGCCATCCTGAGCCAGGGCAGGACGGAGCAGGGCCCAGCCTCTTGCGAACACCTGCCCCCACACCAGCATGGGGCAAGGGGAACACGGCTGGGTGGCGTTGTGCCTCCCCGGCTAGGGGCAACTGCGGGGCAGGACGGGGCAGCAAGGGCGAGCGCCCGGATGGAGCCGTCAGGGTGCACCCTGGCCCCGACAAACAGGCCGAGGGGCTGCGGGCTGCTCGCGCCCAGCGGGGGAACAGCTCAGCAGCAGGGGAGACCAGCCCCGCTGGGCCTGGGCGGAGCAGCCGCAGCAGCAAACCAAGTCCCGCTACCTTGCGGGAGCCCCCCGCCACGAGCCTGGAGGGGCAGGACACTTCCCTGCGGCAATCTGGGTTATCCGGCGCGGCTACGATACGGCAGAGCTCAGCAATCTGTGTGGAAGGCACTTTAAGTCCCTGGGCTAATCCCAGGCCAGCGCAGGCAGAGATAATCGCCCCGATACAGACAGGAGCGCGGCCCTGCCTCAGCCCGGCTCACATGCATGCCACCCCCCCCGCCGAGAGCCCAGCAGGGGATGGCTCTCCCCCGGGGCCTGGGACACGAGCACAGCGCCCAGCAGCGAGTGCACGGGCATGGGGGAGAGTGGTGTGCCGGGACTCCCCCCTCTCCTGCCACAGCCAGTCACGACACCAGCCAGGAGCACACATCGCACCTGCTCCATGGATGGAGCTGGCAGTCCCTGCTCCAGGCCCAGGGCATGGCAGGCTGCCCCTTTCCAGCCAACACGGCCAGGGCAGTCTCCGGGCTCGCACCGGGCATCAGGCACGGAGGATGGGCAGCAGCTCGTTGGTGAGGGGGTGGCGCTCGCCCTGCCAGCAGAAGTGGGTGGGGGGCTGCCCAGGGCCCTCACCGTACTCAAAGCAGGAACTCAGCTCGAATGCCAGCCCCGACTTCACCAGCCCCACGCCACTGGCCTTGGGGGGTGCTGGGTGGTAGAGGCGGCCGTTCTCGGGGAGCATGGCCAGCTTGGTGGGCTCGAAGGCAACGGCCAGGCGGGGCCCGGCGCCGCAGTAGGAGAGCAGCTGGTGCCCACCCGTGTCCTGCAGGAGCTGAGTGAAGACGATGGGGCGGTCATCGCAGCGCACGTAGTTGTGCTCCCGGCCGCAGGGCGACAGGTAGGGGAAGGTGTCCTGGTACCGCCCGCTCCGGTTCACCTCCAGCTGCTTGAAGAAGAAGGCCAGGAACTGCTGGTCTGCAAGAGGGGGGAAGAGAGAGACCGGGGCTCAGTGCCAGGGAAGCAGCAGCCCCCTGAGCAGGGAGCGCTGGCCTAGCCTGGCCGCCCCTTTCTTCCCCGGGCAGCCAGGCTGGGCCGGGAGCCCAGTGAGCGAGGACGAACCCCATCTCATTCCCGACCCGAGTCTCGTCGTCTCCCCAGTGCCTGCTGGACTCTCCATGACCTCCGGCCTCGCGCCAGCCCTGCAGACAGGACCTCCAAGACAGGCCCTGCAGACGGGGGATGAGGGGTGCGCACAGGGGTCTGAACCCCTGGGCACTGCGGTGCCCCCAGCTCTGCTGGCAATGGGGCTCATAAATCAGCTCCGAGCTGCAGCCCCCCACTCTGGGCCTCGAGCCCCCCATCATCTGCCTTCTCTTTGCCCCATGACGCGATTCCGGCTGAACATCTCCCTGCCAGCCGGCCTCCGGCAGAGCTGCCTCTGCCACCAAGCAGGACACATCCTGGCTCACTCCAGGCCAGGGGTCCTTGGGGAGAGGGGCAGCGCTGCGGGGAAACCGGCTGTGATGCCTGGCTACTGGGGGCTGGGCAAGAACCTGCCCCCACAAGGAGCCCTTGGGTTGGCACAGAGACCCGTGCGAGGCCGGCTGGTAAAGAAGCCGGGGGCTCTCCTCTGGCACAGGACCCTGGCCCTTCACGAGCACAACGGCAGATAGTGGGCAGGGAAGGCTTGCCCACTCTGCTGTGTCAGGCAGCTTGGGCACAAAGGCACGTACCAGCTCCCTGCTCTTCCAAGGGCACCCACGCCTTGATGCCCACGCCAGTTATTTTTGCATTAAAAGCCTACCCGCCCCGGAGCTGCGGCTTCTGCTGGCAGGGAGAGTTTTGGCCCAGGGCAATGAAGCATGCGCAGAGCACTTTCCAAATGATTATATAAAGCAGCGATGCTGGGTCTGCCCGCTGGAGCCAACCCGTGCCAGGGGGTGCAGGGCAAACCTGCCTCTTGCCTTGACAAGAAAGCAGCTGGCGGTAGCGAATGACTACCAGCTTGTTCGTTTATCCCTCCCACCTGGGCTCCCTTCTTCATTAGCTAATGGGGGATTTCAGCCCTCCTTCATCAAGCTGCTTAGTGGCTCTGAGCAGTGGGAGCGCGAGTGGGTGCGCTGTGGCCCGGCAGTCACGTAGGCCACAGTGGAGGAGGTGCCCGGTCACCTGCCCGCAGCCCCCTCTGTCAGCCTGCAAGGAGAGCGCTAAGCAGACAGGAGGCTCGGTGCCATGAGCGGACGTGGAGCGGGCGAATACAAGTTATTAATAGCGAGAGCTGAAGCTACGTAATCGTGTGCATGAAATTAATATGCAAGAGGCGCTGCAGCTGCTGGGCCAGGGAGCTGGCAGCTAGGCACTGCAAATGGGTTTTAAAGGGGCACGGGCCAGGCTGGAGGGAGACGGCCTGGAGAGGCTGCCCATTACATCCACGGGCCTCGAGCGCTTGCGCAGTTGCGCCCTGGCCCGGTGCCTGAACAGGTCACAGCCTTGCACGGGTGGGAGGGGAGCACTTAGGGGCCACTGACTGTGGGTGCCAAGCAGGCAGCGCTGCTAGCCCCCTCCTACTACTTGCCTCAGTGAGAGCTGGTGCAAGCACCACTCCCAACGCTGACCGAGGGGCTGTAGTAAGAGCCCTGGGTGCATTAACGTGAGCTCTTCAGTGTTACCGGACAGGGAAGGTGAGGGGAAGACATTAAACAAGCCCTGCCTGGACCCCAGCACCCGTCTGGCAGGCTCCCGGTGCACGGGAAAGCTCCAGGCGCCGCAGCCCCAGCCCACAAGCTGTGCTCATGGGACGGTGGAGCTCAGCTGGGCCTGCGTCCGACCTGGACAGCTCGCCAGGCTCTCGGCCCCATTCAGCACATCCACCACCCCGCAGAAAGGTCGGGGGGCTGCTTCCACCTGATGGTGCCCTGCAATTCCTCCGAGGGCTCTGGGCTCCCCTAAACGGCAGCACAAAGCTGCATGGGCTAACAGTCAGGCTGCTGCACCGAGAGACCTGGAGTCGAGTCCCAGCTCTGCCACTGCCCTGTTGGGAGACCTCAGCCAAATCCTTTCCCCTCCCTGCGGCTGTTCCCCTGCCTTGCCCTCAGGGATAAGCCACTATTTCCTGCTATAAACGCTCGCATCCCCCAGCTGAGCTTTTTGGCAATATGGGAACGCAAGCAAGCACCAGAGATGAGCGCTGGATCTCCAGCATCTCAGAGCAAGCAGCAAAGGCCAGCGCTGGCAGGTGATGAACAGGCACTGGCAGATCTGGGTCACGAGCCGGGCCTCCAAGCTCCCATTCATACCCTGCTCCACGCAGAGACGCCGCCCTCCTCAGCCATACAGATGCCTCGTGCTTACCCGGGGCCTTGCAACCACCGAGGGGTGGGGGAAGGGTGTCTCCTCTCTGGGGGCTAAGGGATCAATCAGACACAGAGTCCCACAGACTGTGGGTGCTTGTGGCTCCCAGCCCTGTGCTGCCATTCCCTCGGGGAGCTCCGCTCACCCCTGCCCAGCCCCCGAGACACCAGGCACACATTGGCCACTGCTCTCTCAGCGGCTTTGTTTGAAGACCCTGCAGGTGCAAGCACCGTCTACCGCACGCGTCTTGCAGCAGCCTGCAGCCACCCCAGTGACGCACTGCCTGGGAACCCCAACAACGCTCCCTACAAACCAACTGCCGTGGACTGGCTCAGACCCTAGGTCCACCTGCCTAGTCTCCTGTGGCAGAGAGCAGAGGCTGGGAGAGTGACAGGGTCTGACCAGGGTTTCTCCCCCTGTTCCTCTCCTTTGCAGCCTTCAGCTCCGAAGGTCTGATGCAGAGACCGTGCCCCTCGCCCCCAGGCTCAATAGTGCCTGATGCCCCTTTCCTCCAAGCATGTGTCCCATCTCTCTTCTGAATGTGGCTGAACTCTCAGTTTCCACCACCTCTGGTGGCCACAAGTCCCACCCCGTAATGCCACACCGGGTAAAGAAGAACTTCCTGGTGTTCGTTTTAAACTGACAGCCAGCTCGCTTCATGTTGCGACCCCTTGTTCTCGTCTAGCGAGAGACAGTCAATAATCATAGAAAATGAGAGCGGGACGGGACCCCAGGTCACATCTAGTCCAAACCCTTGCTCAAAGCAGGACCAGCCCCAACTACGTCATCCCAGCCAGGGCTTTGTCTACCTGGGTCTTAAACACCTCCAAGGATGGAGTGTCCCCAATCCCTTTAGGTAGCTTTACTATCCTCCTCATGAGAAAGTTTTTCCTAATATCCAACCTCAACTTGCCTTGCTGCAGCTTGAGCCCATTGCTCCTTGTCCTGTCATCTGCCCCCACTGAGACCAGCCCAGCTCCATCCTCTTTGCAGCCCCCCTGCAGGGAGGTGAAGCTGCTATTCAATCCCCCCTCCAGGCTCAATCAGCCTAGTTCCCCCAGCCTCTCCTCATAATAAATCCCTAGTGACTTTCTCTTTCCCACTCCATACATGTTGTAAAGCCTTCTTCTGTCCCCCTCCAGCATCTCTTTTCTAAACTGGCCTGGCCTTATTAGTCTCCTCCTGGGGAAGCCCCCCCATGCTGCTCATCAACCTTGTTGCCCTTCTCTCTCCTTTTGAAGGTGTGGGGACCAGAGTTGGGCACAACATTCATGGTGTGGACGCCCCATGGGTTTATAAAGGGGCATCGTGATACTTTCTGCTTTGTTCACAATTCACTTCTTCGCCATCCCTGACCTTGTGTTTGCCTTTTTGACAGCAGCTGATCTGTTGTTTTTAGCGACCCGTCCGCAATGACTCCCAGATCTCTTCCCTGGGTGCCAACAGCTAACGTAGAGCCCACCAGCGTGTAGGTAGACCTAGGGTTATTTTTGCCCATGTGCATCACTTTACACTCATCCACGCTGAATTTTATCTGCTGTCTCCCTCAATGGCAAGGCCACTAGCACTCACCACGGCCCCTTGCAGGTGAAACACGTGCTGTTCAGGGACTGGGCACTTCAGACAATTGGCTCCTTTCCCCTCCCTACCAGACCCTGGCCCTCTGGAGGGGTCAGGGGTCTGCTGAGGGCTTAGCCACTGCCACAAATGCAGCTGTCTGCCTGGCAGTCTGCTGCAGAGCAACAGCGAAGAGTGCTGGGTCCCGGTATGAACAAGGCCTCTTATGGGGGGGACACGCCTCATGTCAGCAGCTCAAGCCCAAGCTAGCCCGTGCCCCCACCAGTGTGAAGGGGCAAAGTGAGGGCTGGCCAGAGCATGGCTCAGAGCCTCCCGATCCTAGCATGCGATGCTCCCTGAACGGAGCCTGAGCCTGGCTGGCAGCCAGAGTGATCACACACAGTGCTGGCAGGGTCTCGTGCACGGTGTAGGGAGAAGCTCCTGGGACTTAGCACCCAAGGCCTGTCTCTGGGTTCCTAGAAAACCTCGCCGAGCTCTGGGCTCCATTTAGAGTTTAGCTGCAATTTGCCGCAGGCTCTGCTCGCCCAGTGCGATTATCGGGGGTGGGACAGATTAGTGGCAGCTGCTTCAAGAGAATGGGCTCCCCCAGGCCTGCTTTGCAGTGGGATACCCGACTCCCCCACACCAAGCAACTACATGGGGGAGGTGGCACCTCAGTACCGAGCCATAGGAAAGCTCTCCCTCCCCACGAGCCCCAAACAGGTAAAGGGTTCCTGGCTTTGTCAGGGGCTGCTCCCATACTGCACCAGCTCAGCTGTCTGCAGTGATCCACCAGCCCTAATATAAAACCCCTGATTAAGGATTACCGCAGCAGATGTGGTTCTTTAAAGCCAACCTACAAAGAGGGGATGAGTGCAGATTGGGAGGAAGATAAAACACTGGCAAGAGGCTAAGTGAGGATTGTGGGCATCAGCTCCCAGCTTAGCCATACCAACCTGGACTTCTCTGAATGGCTTTCACTTAGAGGCCCCCGGCTGGGGGGGTGTATAAGAGCCCAGCCCGTCTGACCCTACAAAGACACGCACTTAGGAACAACCCAGCTCAGATGGCAGCAGAAAGTGCTGACAAGTCCAAGCAAGAGCCCTGCAGGTAGAGATTCCTGCCGAAAACCCGCCCCTGGGCAGCAGGGGACCTTGCATTTCTGCAGCTAGTGGGGGAGCTGGGGCAGCTGTGTCACCGTAGCTCAGAGCTGTCACTCTTCAAGCAGACAGAACGGGGTTGCCCCTTGCCAAGGGCGGGCAGCAGAGCACAGGCGTCGCTGTAGTCTCCTGGCAGATGCTTGCACTGTGCATCAACGCCAGGGCTGGCCACCTCCGCAGGCTGCAGCCGCTGGGGAGCAACAGCACTGCTCCCTCAAGCAGGCGTGACCTGCTCTAGCCGGCAGCGCGCAGCAGGGGCCATGGACACTGCAAGAGACCCGATGCCATGGGGGTCAGGGCGCCCCTGCCTCTCTTATTCCCAGGTGGGCTTTGGGGATGTGCAAGCTGCTCTTACAGCCGCTCAGGCGGCACGGTCGGACACAAGGCACCCTGGGTTCAGTGCGCTCGTCTCCAGGCCCCTCTCAGCCGCAGGAGGAGCCCCCTGCCCAGCACTGGGTAACAGTGCGCTGGGTCCATCGGGTCAAGAGCATCAGGGTAGATGCCTACCCCCACCCAGCTCTCTCCCACCCCGCTCAGGACCCCATCCATGGCACAGCACCATCCCAGGGCTCACTGGATCCATCTACAGCACAGCACCTGAGCCCTTCTCAGGGAAACAGGGCCCCTCCCTGCAGCCCGGCACCCCTCAGGATGAATGGGGCTCAGAGGAGACGCCCACGACGGCTCCGTGTCCTGCAGCACCCCACACGGTCCTGTCCCAGCAGCGGCCTGACCCAGCTCCTGCCCCGAGGCAGATGGTGGCGGCAGGGAGGCGGCGTTATGCCTCCTTCCAGGAAAAGGGACCCTGGCCACGGCAGAACCGGGAGGCAGACTGAAGGGCCCGGCTTGCAGAGAAGGAAGGACCTTACCTTTAAAGCAGGTGATGAAGTTCTTCACTTTGGCATCGTCCAGGAAAAGCTGCAAGGCAAGAGAGGGACGGTAAAGGTCAACAGGTCCTGCTTTCCCGTCTGCCTGGGCAGTCGGCGGGAGGCACAAAGGAGCCAAGCGTCTCCATCGAGAAGCCTGCAGCTGGGCGCCACCTCTGCACCACGGAGAGGAGGGGGCTGCCCCGCCACCCTCTCGCCCAGAGCCGGGCGCAGGATCAACTGGGGAGCAAGAGCCCCGCAACCCTGCTGCCTCTGACCAGGATCCGATGCCGCCCTCGCACCGACAGACGCCACGGTGCTTTACATACCCGCGGGGCTGCTGCAGATCGTTGCCAACCCGGAGCCCCAGGGAATGGGCAGCGCTCGCCAGAGCGAGGCCTAATTCCCAGCGGCACCGAGCACCCGCCCGGCTCCCCGCAGCTGGGAGAGGCCACGCTTCTCCCAGCCTGATAACGAGCCACGACCTCGATGCATCTCATCAAAGCCACCGCGCGGTTTGTCGCGGCAGAAATGTTGCCGCGGACGGTGGGACGACGACGCTCGGGAAGACAGCGAGCGCCACGAGAAAGGTCGGCCCGGCGGGGGGCGTTTGTGTCTCCACGGTTGTAGGAAAACCCCCAAACCCGGACAATGAACAGGGTGAACCACCGCCGAACGGCAACAGCCGCGGCAGGCGACACGGACGTGGCCCTTCGTTGTCAGCACGTTCCCGCCCGTAACATCTATGTTTCCCGACTTCCTTCTGCTTTACCGTATCAATGCCACGCGCCAGCTGGCGTTATTTTCCCCCCCGATTAGGCGTTATTCCAACCCAAAGCACTAAAAAAGGGACAGATCTCACGCCGACACTTCCACCCGCCCCCGGGAGGGAACCGAGCGCTGCTGGCAGGGGACGCGACGCACAAACGAGTCGCGGGTCCCGTCGGGGGTTGGTTCTGCTTTCGTGCGCGGTCCCGGAGGCCGTGCGAGCGGCAGCTCCGTTTCCACGCGACCGGCCCGCCAACGAGGCCCATTCCTAACGAACGGGGTTTTCGGTTTGGATTACGACGGGGGGGGGGGGGTGTTTACCCTCCTGCTCACACGTGGCATCCTGGGGGTCGGCCCCCCAAAAACCCTCCTTGTAAGGGGGAGACCTGCCTGGGAACCACCCCCAACACCCCTGCCCCCAGGTCCTCCCCCGAAATCTGCCCCCCACCGCGCCGGGCGGGGCGGGGCGGGGCGGACCTGGCCCTGGTGGTCCACGTAGTAGAAGTACTCGCGGGCGCGGGGCCCGGGCCGCTGCCCCTGCCTGTAGGCGGCGGCGCCGGCCCGCAGCAGCGCGCGCAGCACCCGCATGGCGCCGGGGGGCGGGGGACAGTTGCCAGGCACCGCGGTCCGGCACCGCTGCGTCCCCCCAGCCCCAGGGGGCGGGCACTTCCGCCCCGCCCCGCCCCGCCCCCAGCGGGCCCGGCTGCGCCCGGCGCTCGGCGCTGATAGGTTTCTGCCCGCCGCCAGCGCCAGGGTCCGTCACTTCCGCCTCGCCCCGCCCCGCCCCGCCCCCCGCGGGCCCGGCCTCCGGAGTGCCCGGCGGCCCGGCGCGAGCGTTCCTGGGAGCTGCGTGTGTTCCTCCCCCTCCCCCTCCCGCCGCGGGGCCCGCCGGGTCCTTGCCCTCAGCCCCCCCAGTGTGCTCCAGTGCCCCCCACAGCCCCCCAGTCCATCCTGTGTGCGCCAGTTGCCCCCATAACCTCCCCAGTGTGCTCCAGTTGCCCCCCATAACCCCCAATGTTCCCCAGTTGCCCCCCATGGCCCCCCCAATCCACCCTGTGTGCTCCAGTTGCCCCCCATAACCCCCAATGTTCCCCAGTTGCCCCCCAGAGCCCCCCAATCCACCCTGTGTGCTCCAGTTGCCCCCATAACCTCCCCAGTGTGCTCCAGTTGCCCCCCATGGCCCCCCCAATCCACCCTGTGTGCTCCAGTTGCCCCCCATAACCCCCCAATGTTCCCCAGTTGCCCCCATAGCCCCCCAGTCTGCCCTGTGTTGTCCAGTTGCCCCCCATAACCTCCCCCATGTGCTCCAGTTGCCCCCATAGCCCCCCAGTCAGCCCTGTGTTGTCCAGTTGCCCCCCATAGCCCCCCCAACTTGCCCTGTGTTGTCCAGCTGTCTGCCCCCCCCCCATCCTGCCTTACGCGGCCCAGCGGTCTCCCATACACTCCCTATCACGCCCCCCCCCCCGTATGGCTGCGCTGCCCCCCATCGACCCCCCAGCCTGCCCTGCGTGGTGCATGTGCTTCCCATACCGCCGGGGCCTGCCCTATACGGTCCAGCGATCACCCATATACCTCGCTCCAGCCTGCCCTGTATGGCCCAGCTGCTCCCAGTACACCCGCCCTGCCTGCCTAGCACCCCACGTGCTTCCCATAGAGGCCCAGCCTGTCCTATGTGGCCCAGCGGCCTCCCTACACCACCCCTCCCCTGTCATATATGGCCCACTCCAGCCCCACCTCCGTGTCCCATACATCCCCTGCTCTGGCCTGCCCAGGTCCCACACAGCACAATTTTTCCCCCTTACATTCACCCCTACTGGGACCTGCCCCATATGCATCCAGCTCTGGCCCTCCCAGTGCCCTGGAGCCCACCCTAGTCTTCCCTCGTCTCCCCCACCCAGGACTCCCTGTCGTTTTTCTGCCCCCTGCTCCAGCTCGCGGGGTCTCATAGAGGCCAGGGAGACCGGCACAGACTGGGAGGTGGCCACTGCCCGGCCAGCGTCCAGACACGCGAAGCAAGGGCAGAAGGCAGGGCACCCCCACAACTCGGGGACAGCTCCTTGCTTGCGGGAGGCTGGACGTCCCTGCCGCCCCTCCGGTCAGTAGATGGCACTCCAGCTCCGCGCCACGTTGGAAGCACCAGGCGCAGCTGGATAACACAGCCAAGGGGCGGCGGATGGCCTTGACCCCAGCCCTGGGCCACAGAAGGGGCCATCGCTGACCCCAGGTCCTGGGAGAGCCGAGGATGAGATGATCTGGCCTTTGCAAGCTCAGGTGCAAGAGGTCCCTCTTCTAGCCTGAGCCTTTTGGACGGGGCGAGACATAAATCTAATAAATGGCTAAAATAGGCCGAGCTGCCATCATTTCTCTCCCGGGGGCAGCTCCAGGTGGAGACGCGGGACGGGTGCGTAACCCCGCGGGGCAGGAGACAGGCGTGGGAGGTGGGCTTGCAGCTTCCAAACCAGCAGGCTGGGTGCTGGGAATCCGGGTGCGGACACACGTGACGCGGTTTAGATGCAGGGCGGACTCGAAACGTTCGGACGTGCAGGCCCATCAAACTGCCCTGCAGGCGCCCGGGGTGGCTCAAAGCAGCTCTCAGGTCCCACGGTGGATGTGGACACCAAGCAACACTGGTCTGGTTGGTCCTCCAGGCATCCCACACTGCATTGCTTCAGGCAGCCCACTCTCCACTGCATCCACACTGCATTGCTCCAGATATCCCACACTGCATTGCATCCATACTGCATCCCACACTGCATTGCTCCGAGCATCCCACCTTGTATTGCATCCACACACTGCATGGCATCCACACTGCATTGCTCCAGGCATCCCACACTGCATTGCTTCTCACCCCCTACCAACCACTGCTGCAACTGGCTGCTCTAGGACGCAGCCAGAACTCTACTGCCCCTTCCACCCCCTCCACCTTTTTTATCAATAAGCCCCTTTGCCCTGATCAATACAAGCAATACCTTTTCTAGCGAGCGGCTGTGCCACAGTCAACCACAGCCCCCACCAACCACAGCCCCCACCCCGACACCCCCAGCCCCTGGGCCCACAAAGCCCTTCTTCCCCTCGCCACGTCTGGGCACATGCAGCACAGACATCAGTCAAGCGCAGGCCATCCAAGTTTATTGAACTTGTGCTTAGAGAAGGGACAGCAGAAAGGGAGCAGGACCTCCCCAGGCGCAGGTCACCCACCCCAGGGACCCCCAAAGCATGGGGGCATGCTTCCCCCTCCAACTCACTGCCAAGCTCCCCTGCCTGCGGTGAACATCACACCCTTCCATGCCTGAAAAGGTGCTGTTCTCCCTGGAGCGCCAGGCGCTGTACGTGCGGGCACCTCTGTGGCTGGTTCCCCGTCAGGGACACAGGGGCGTGGTTTGACTGTGGGTAACTGCACCTTTCAAGGGCCAAGCGCCCTGTAGCCCGGTGTGTCCCCGTTGGCTTTCATCCTGGCCCCCCAGCACCGCGCCACGCCAGGCTGCAGGGCACGGGTGTCCCGAATGGACCGGTCCCAATCCAGGAAAAGGGATGGGAGGATGCGGCAGGGCTGGGCAGGAGGGAGGAGCACGGCTCGACCCCTGCCCTATGCGTGCCCTGCCAAGGAGGGGGCCAGGAGGCTTGCCCCAGCAGGGTCATGCTAGAAACCCTCCATCTGCCTGTGGGCACTGGGCAGGGTCCTGGCTCCATGCCCCCCTCCCCTCATGCCCCTGAGCCTGGGGCACGCAGGCTGTCTGCATTGATGGAAGAGACCGGGTGTCTCTTTGGCCCCTCCCAGCCTCCAGCCCTTGGGTGCCTTGGGCAGGATCATCCCCTTGGCCTGAGCAGGCAGGTGCTGAGACAGTGCCGGGGCACTGGGTCTGGCCAGCGGGCACTTGCATGTGTGGCTTCGGGCATGCATCGGGGGGTCTTACCCCTCAAATGCTCCCAAGACCCTGCCACAAATCCTTGCCCTTGGCCTGAGCTTTGTCAGCAGGGAACTGGGAGGGGAATGTGCTCCTGGCATCCCCGTGGGATCCTGGCATCTTGGACACGTGCCACGAGCCAGGAACAGGGGGCAAGACCCAGACCGGAGCCACTAGCCCAGGGGCCGTAAGGGACCGGGATGCGGGCAGTTCCCCATGTGAAGCCACATGCCAGGAGCCCCAAAGAGAGCATGGGGAGCTGGGCTGCAGCCCGGGGGTCTCTGGGAGGCTGGATCTGGGAGTTGGCAGGTGGGCACCAGGCACCCAAGGCTGGCGCCATCTCTCCTGGTAGCCCGACCCAGCTGGGGGCCACCCATCCCGGCTCCAGGCACCAGCTAGGTGAGCTCAGCTGGCCCAGGAGGGTGCTGTGGGCAGCGAGGGGGTGACAGGTGCCATGCCCAGGGCCACGCGGGCCGCGGGGAGGGGCAGCAGCTGGGGACGGAGACGCAGAGCCGGGGGGCAATGTCCGTATGGAGCTTTATTCACACAACATGGAGTCGCCTCTACATGTCCATGCTTCGTAATTACAGAGTTAGTCAGACAACGGTACGCAGTAGTTGCCCCCCGCTTCATCGCCTCCGAGGCCCGTGTCGCCGCAGGTCCCCGGCGCGGCTCTGCAACGTCCGTCTGCCGCCGCGAAGGCCAGCCCCAGCGCCCGAGATGATTGTCCGAGGAAGAGGAGGAGAAGGAGGGAGGGACGGTTGGACGTCCCCTTTTGCTTTGATGGGAAGGAAGGAAAATGAGATGGAAACCGGAGGCCACCCCGGGCATCCGGGGCCTGGGCCAGATCCTGGTCTCGGTTACGCTGGCCCAGACCTGGGGGAGCTTCCTGTGCTTGCTCCGCTGGTGCAGCCCCTCGGGATGGAGGGCTTCTTGGCGATGCCTGGTGCCCGCGCAGGATCGGGCCCTGCTGATTTACACCCGCACCCTGTTCCCGTGGCTGCGAATTGGCCGCAGATGGCATGTGTTGCCCCTGTCCGGACTCAGCCGGGTGCAGCGGCCCCAGCAGAGGAGAGCCCAGCCCCGTTTGTGGGGGGCTGGTTCTGCTCTGCCCGGGGCGGTCGAGGTGGCGAGCGACGCCAGGTCTAGTGCCCTGGAGCTGGGGGACCCCCGGGGCAGCTGACGGGGGAGCAGGGCTCTGCAGTGCCTCCAGCCCTGGCTCTCGGGAGCTGCTAGCAGCGGGTCCGTGGTTAGGGAGGACATTGGACTGAGGTGTTTGGCAAGTGGTCACGGCGTTTGCTTCCACAGATCCCTGACCGGGGGGTGGGCTGTAATGGGTTGGGTTGTACTGGGCTGTACTGGGCTAGCTCCCTGTCTGCCGTCTGCTCCTGGAGAACACGCTCCCAGTCACAACCCCCCCACCCACCCCGCGCGGCGCCGGCTATCGGCACGTCGGCTCCCGCCTTGTTTCATCCCATTAATAATAAATAAAAACGTTTCTAAAAAAAAAAAAAAAAAAATCGTCGATATAAAAACCAGGAGGAAAAGAAGAGTCCAGTTTGTACCAAGGAGAGAGAGAAAAAGACCGGGACTGGCCCCCGGGACAGCGCGGGGGGCCGGGGCTGGCGCGGGAGGTCTGGGCGCGATCACGAGGGCTGGGGGTGGTTTAAAAAAATTCTCTGTACAGGTCTTGTCGGTAAACGCAGGGGCAGGGAGGACGGGGCTGGGTCGCGCCTCCTGCCTGCCCCGTGCTGGAGTCCAGCTCATTCCCGCCGACGCTAGGCTCAGCCCCAGGCAGGTCGAGGGGAACGTTCCTGTCGGCTCCCGAGGCATCTGGACCTCCCCATCTTCCCCGGATCTCAGCTCTGGGGCACGTGCGACGGGACCCCGAGGCCGGCGGCACCCCCGGGGCCCTCCTGCCTATGGGAAACCTTCAGCTCCGTCTGGAACAGAGCTGGTTCCTGCCAGCGAAGGGGCGATGCAGAAGCAGATTAACGGCCTGCAGGCCTGGGCCCGCGGCCCCGGCAAGGGGCACTGCTCCCATGGGGCTGCACGGTGGGTAGGTGCTGGCGAGGTCTCCATGGATGTTGCAGGGAGAGGAGCCCTTGCCTGTGCCTGCGTCTTACAGCATGGACAGACATTCCATCTCCCAGGAGAGTGATTTAACCTAGGTTATTTTTCTCCTGGAGAGGCCATTTTTACTCTGGGAGAAAAAGCCCGAACATCTGGACGCTCGTGTTTTCTCCTGGGAGAGCAGCGACTCTCCCAGAAGAAACTGAACATCTGTACAAGGCCTGCAACAGAGGTGCTGCTCCCAGGCCCTCCAGCTCCCCACTGAGTGCCTCCCAGGCAGGGGCACGCATGTGCCAGCTGCTCCGTGGGGACCATGGAGGGAGCCGTGCTCACGTGCCCCCAGCTGTTGGCATGGGGCGGGATGTGAGCATGCCCGGGGTGCTGCTCCTCTCCATGCACCAGGAAGACAGGAGCAGAGAGGGGTCACTAAGCAAAGGCTGGGAGGTGGCTGCTGCCCAGGGAAGCCAGATGGGGGTCCCTGCCAGGGGGTCTGTGCCCGACCCCCCGAGGAATGGCTCCATCCCCACCAGGGAACAACGAGCATGGTGCAGGCGAGGGGATAGGGATGCACCAGCCTGGGGGAGGCAGGGGCAAGAGGCGAGCGGGTTTCTATTTTTGGTCAGAAGCCGTGAGGGGTCCCCGCGTGGGGCCCCAGGACATGAACGGGCGCGAGCGCGTGCAGCGGATGGACGACGGCGCGAGGGATAAGCAGCGTCTGGGCGGAAAGCGATGGCGGCGGTGAAGCAGACGATGCGTGCCTCTCTCTAGGTCTCCCGAGACGGCTGGACCGGCCTGGAAGGCGGCACTCACACCCGGGTCCGACAAACTCGGAGCTGGCGATGCTGCAGCTGGGGCTAGTCGAGGCCAAGCCAGGAGCTGGTGTCTCCCACCCTGCCGGGAAGCAGGGGCCGTGCGATGGGGCATGCAGTGAGCGAGGGGCTGGCTTGTTGGCAGTGACGTGGGTGACTTCAGCACCTCGTAGCCAGGGGCCCTCCGGGCTGGCTTCTGCCCGGTAGGACGCAGCTGCGGGTCCAGGGCACCGTGAGCAGACTGCGGATGGGCCTGGCCTCACGGGGTCGGACAGGGATGTCGCTGCTGAGATGGGGCTGACACGCTCTTCCTGCCCCGGGATGGCAGGAGGGGCCGTGTCTCTGCAACGCCGAGCCCTGTTTGGAAGATTTCTAGTGCTTGCCCTCCATCCTCCGTGGGTCACATCCTGCCCAGGGCCCGAAGGAGCCAGGGTGCCCCTGGTCCATGCTTTGGATGGGTGCTGTGGTGATGCAGTCTGGGCTGGCGGCTGAGATGCTCCCAGGCAAGTCCAGGAAGGAGCTGGGATCTGGCTGCTGTCTGGATGGATCTTGAGACGCGCTGAGGCCCCACATGCCGGAGTTGCTGGTGCCCTCCTCCACACGGCTGCCCCCCGAGGATCCTGCCCAGGTGCTGATGGGGTGTGTGCCTCCTGTGTGAGCCCGGGAACAAGGCCTGACCCGGCAGTGCCAGCCAGGCAAGGCTTCCTTGGGGCTGCCTGTGCCTTTCCTATGCTGCAGCGGGGAGAGGAGAGATCCAAGCCAGCGGCAGGTGCTCAAGCAATGCAGGACTGCTGTGGTTAGTCCGTCTGCCCCGGGCAGTCTGACCCATGGCACCGTGAACTCTCACTCCGCTCCAGGAAGGCTCCGGGGGCAGAAGCTGGGGCCACCACCGCTCCCCAGGGTCCCCATGGTGCTAACCGCGAGCTCATCACACCAGCAAACCAGGCTCCTTCCTGAGGTGGGTGCCTGCTCCGGGGGGGTGAAGGCACTTTCCCTGCCAGAGCACGATGTGACCTGCAAAGCTGGAGTGATGGGGGAAAGGGGAGCACCAGGAATCACACGTGCCAGCATGCTGCCGCTCTCCTCTCCTCCTCGCCCTGAGACTGAATGCTCCCTGCTCAGCTCCATGAATAGCTGGAAGGGGAACGGCAGTGGAGACCTGCCCTTGGCAGCCCCACACACACCCACAGGGCACAAAGCTATTTCAGAGCAAGCCCAAAGGTCATGCTCCGTGTCCAGGAGACACTGGCACGGGGCTGGGAGCTGAGCTAAGGAGTGGTGTGGCTGCCCGGGCCATCTCCACCGGTCGGTCTTTCCTGGCCTCGTATCGTCCCATGGTCGGTCTTTGCATTTTTGCAGGTAAAGCTTCTAACGTTTCGTTACTTCGATCCAATTTAAAACATGGCTACGGGATGCTGACCGTGCCACACGGTTCTCTCTCTAGGCACCTGCCTGTCTCACCAGACAATAGATTTGCACCGCGTCTTGCTGAATGTCAGCGCACGTGGCCGTAGAGCCCAATTCTTGAGTGATGGTCCCTTCTGCGCATGTGAAGTCGTGGGTGCTTAAGAGGGGACACGACAGCAGGCTGCAAGGAGCTGAGGGGCTGCCAGAGAGACGAGGGGCAGCGCCTGTGCTCTCCTGCTGCAGAGAGGAGGACGCGGAGCCATGGCTGGAAGTTGCAGCAAAGCAGGTTCAGGTTGGAGATGAGCAAACACTTCTTCACTGTCAGAGCAGGGGCCGCGGGAGAGACGCCAGGGAAGGGGGGATGCTCCATCCCTGGAGGTGTCAAGGAGAGGGTGAATGGGCATTGGGTGCGGAGGATCTAGGTGCAGCGATGCCCATGCTCTGCTATGGGGATTTCCCAGGTTTCTGGGCTGTGCTGGTTGCCCCCCACCACTACATGCAACAGGGGCTTTAAGCTTCCCCCCGAGGCGCTGGGTGCTGCTGCCCAGGCTGGGGATGGGGCTGGGCTGTGCCAATGCTCCTCCCGGCCCCAACCCCACAGGGTCCTGGCTGGAGGGTCTTGCCCCCACACTCAGGCTCAGCCCCGCTGCACTGGGCAGGAAGGGATTTCCCCCCGCTCAGACTGGTCTGCACTGGGGGGTTTCCCCTTCCCCTGCAGCGGGGGAACGGCCTCTGCCTTGGCTCCCTGGCCCGTAGATAAACACCCGTTTACAGAAGCAAGGCGTTGGCTGCCGCAGCCCCCCAACGTCCCCTGTGGCAGGTTGAGGTGGGATGCCTGGGGCTGTGCCAGGGTGACAGTAGTTTGACGAAGGGTTTAGATCAGGGGCGGGCAATTATTTTGGGTGGAGGGCCACTTACTGAGTTTTGGCAAGCCATCGAGGGCCGCGTGACAGGCGGTCGAGGCAGATAAATATTAATTTTCTAAACTGTTTAGGGGCCCTGCGGGCCAGACAGAATGGGCTGGGGGACTGCAAGCTGGCTGAGTTCAAGTTTTGCCTTGCTTGTGTAAAAGGTTGAGCACCACTAGGCGAGCTGGTCTTGGCCCCTGGCCCTGCTGGCTCGCAGTCCCCAGCAGCTGGTCTGACCCCGTCATGACGCAGAAGAGCCGGCTCCCTGCATGGCTGCTGACCTGGGTCAGGAAGGCTGGGGACCAGCTGGATGGTACCGACCTCCAGGGAAGGCAGCCTGGCGGGTGGAGAGCTCGCAGGGATCCCACTGCTGCCCAGGCTGGCATCTTCTGGAGCAGCTGGAGCCAGGGAGGCTCCCTGCAGCCTGCCCTGGGGAGGGACGTTGGAGAGGGAGGTGCAATAGCGGTGGTGAAGGCACCCAGGATGTGGGGTTGACTCTTCCAAGGGGTTGACTCTCTCTTGCTGGGGCATGAGCCGGGAGCTGGGGGAGCCCAGGAGGGGCCCAGCCGTGGTGGGGCAGGAGGGCAGAGCAGGACTGGGCGAATCCCACGCTGCAGCGGCACATCCAGCTGCTCTGCGAAGAGCCTGGAGTCCAGTCTGCGTCGCTCCGGGTGGTCCCACTGCATCTCCAGGGCTGCAGCAGTGGCTGGGAACCCCCGTCCATGGGCAGGGCCAGGCTGGGGGGACACGTCTCCTGGACGAAGCTGCAGCATCCCAGCCTGGCACGGAGCAGGGGCTGGGCGATGGGCACAGCTCTCCGGCTCCTGTCCCATGGGCACCGCTCTCTTTTCTGCAGGGCTGAGCTGAGGCCTGTGGCGATGGCAGGAGAAAGCGGAGGGCTCACAAGCAGCGAGAAGTCATCATGGAAGGCGGCGCCGGAGGGTGCCCAGAGCTGAGGCATGGGCCGAGCAGGGGATGAGACCTGAGCCCTCAGCTTTGATGGAAGGAAGAACCTGGAGCCTGGATGCTGCTGCTCTGGCCCCGATCTCATGGGGATGCGGCCAGGTGCACCGGGGCAGGCACAGCCCCCTGCAAGCCCTGCCCGTCCTCCTTCCCTCCTGTCCCTGGAGCTCAGGCAGGGACAGCCCTGCAGGACAGCAGCCTGTGGCCCAGCCCCGTCCCAGCTGTAGGCTCCAAACACCCCCCTGCCCTACACCATGGCCAGAACTGGGTCCCAGGCAGGCACCCTGGGCAGCTGGGCCCCCTTCCCCCCTCCTGTGTGGGCTCTGCTGGAGGTGGGTCCCCAAGGCACAGGGCTCCTAGGAGCTGACCAGAGCGCGGTGGTGAGCCCCAGCCTCCAGGAGCCCGGGCGGGAGTCTGAGCAGCCGGATGGGGAGACGGGCAGTGCCGTGGGCAGGGGTCCGGCTGGGAGGAGGAGGCATTGGGCAGAGCAGAGGCACTGGGCAGCACCCCCCGCCGGCGCAAGAGGTCAGGGGGCACTGGGGGGGCACCGTGCTGGGGACAGGCAGCCGTGCCCGGCACCTCCCCGAGAGTCACCTTCCCTGGGCAGGGCCGGGGCGCAGCTGGGGGTGCCCCTGCTCGCTGCTATAGGACGCCCTCCATGAAGCTGGTGTCCAGGTGCTGGATGAGCACGCGGAGGAAGGACATCTCCTTGCGGGTGTTCTCAAAGATGACGCGCGGGTCGTCGGACTGGCAGCGCAGGCAGTTGGGGGCCATCACCATGGCCAGGTTGTTGACGTCCATCTTGGTCACCGCCACGTTGGCCGGCTGCACGAACACCTGCCGGAGGGGCGGGCAGGGGTGAGTGTGGTCTCCCCAGGGCAGCTCAGACCCTCGGGCTGGCCCCCAGCCCTCGTCCTTGCCCTGGACATTTGTCCGGAGACCCAACCTGAGCCTGCTCTGCTGAGGTCTAAAGTCATGGCTTTGTGCCTCTGCAGTGACGGGGAGCAGCTCTCCCGACGGCAGCCCTGGCGGCCCGTTCTCCAGGCTGGACACGGCCGGCGCTGCAGTCGGTCGCCTGCCTCTGCACCCCTCCAACTTCCCCCTGGCCCTGAAGAGGCCTCTCCTCTATGGTGGCTTGGTGGTGCCCCCCGCACCTCCGTGCCCACCTGCCTGGGCTGGCTAGGGAGCTCCCAGACCCGCTGCCCCCTCTCCGGAGCCGCGGACCCCACCTGTAGGAAGCGGATGAGGTAGCAGAGCACCATCTTGTTGATGCGGGGCAGGGAGTGGACGACGGCGATGGCGGCCTCGGGGTTCTCGTAGTGGGTGATGCACTGTTCGTAGAAGTCGTGGGGGATCAGCGGCTCCTCCAGCTCCCGGTACCACAGCTTCAGCAGCGAGGCTGTGGAGAGCGGGCAGAGGGGCTCGTGGGTGGGCAGGCAGGCAGGGAGGGGCCGCGAACGGGAGCTCCCGCGTCCTGCCACTGCTACGTGCTGGACCAGGGCTCGGAGGGGAGCCACGAGAGGGACGCGCGTGCACACAGGGGCACACGCATGTAGGCAAATGCACACGTGCACGCACAAACATGCACACATGCGAGCATGTGCACACATGCATGAGCACGAATGCACACACATGCACGTGCACCCAGATACACGTATGTAGAAGTGTGCACACATGGATGCACATACACAAGCACACACCCAAACACGCAC
This sequence comes from Alligator mississippiensis, assembly GCF_030867095.1. Lineage (NCBI taxonomy): Eukaryota > Metazoa > Chordata > Crocodylia > Alligatoridae > Alligator > Alligator mississippiensis. Next base: position 1,825,090 of record NC_081826.1, read on the forward strand.
GCACCTGCAAATGCACATATGTGTACACGCATGAATGCACACACAAATGCACATGTGCACACATGAATGCATGCACACACAAGCTTATATACACAAATGCCCATATGCACACCTACACACACAAATGCACAAACACATGCACACACATGAACACACATATGCACAATCATACATGTGCACACATGAATGCATGCACACACAAACACCTCCACATACCCACGAATGCACATACACACACATAAACATGCACATATGCACATGCACACACACATGGATGTGCATATGCACACACGTGTACACACATGCATGCATGCACACGTGCACACACAATGGGCTGCTCATGTCTGTGGTTCCCAGCACGGCTGACAAGGGACTGAACCCGCCAAGCCCCCATGTGCTGACCGTGTCCTTCCTGGGCCTTGGCACCCCCTGCCTGGGCTTGGGCTGATCCCAGCAAGCCCCCGGGACCCAGGCCCTCCTGCCCCCGCTCCGGCTGGACAAGGGACCTGCTCCCCGCAGGCTCCCTGGCTCGGCCTCCTCCAACCAGGCCCTGCCCCATGCACAGCAGGGCTCGCTTGGCCAAAACCGGCTCCTGCCCCTGGCTGCAGCGGCGGGAGCCCCTCACCTGGGGCTGCAGGCTGGCACTAGCTCTGGCAGGGCCAGGGGGTGCTGGGTTGTGAGGCTAGGAAACAAGCACTGGGCACTGGTGTCCCTGCCACAGTGGAGCAGACCCAGGCCCCGGGGCGGCTCCCCCCAGCTGGTGGTGGCCGGTGTGGCCACAAGAGCCCAATCAAGGGCCAGGTTCCCCCCAGCCCTACTCACAGGCTGCAGGGGGGTGGATTAGGGGCGCTGGCCCTTACCAGGGACGTGGGGGTCTTCCAAGCCAGTGGGGATCTTCCACTGGTCGACCTGCAGCTTGAGGGCGTTGACCTCATCGATGTCTCCGGGGACCCTGCGCGGGAGAGGGACAGGACCCCGCCGGCGTGAGACGGGGCAGGGAGGCACCAGGTCTCTTGCCCCAGCCCCACAACCAGCCCAGCCGAGACAGGAACAGGAGGCCTCCTCCTCCGCTCCAGGGCTAAGCCAGCCTTGCAGGGAGGAAAGGCTTCCCAAGAGCCGAGCTGGATCTCCTTTGCTGCAGTGGAAGACCATTGCTCCTAGCTCGGTGCCCTGCAGCCCCGGAAAGAGCCGGTCTCCCCAGCGCCCCCAGGCCAGGCGCCCAGGCTGCCCTACCTGAAGATGCCCTCGGTCTGGTCTCCGTTGAGTGCCAGCACCTCCTCGGAGAGCCGGGTCTGCACCCAGGGCAGCTGGCGGTCGGGGTACCGCTCTTTCTGCATGTTGACGATCTCCTGCAGGGAGCTCCCGAACATGGAGGGGTTGAACACGGCGTTCTTGGCGTGCCGGATTTCCTCGATGTTTGGCTTCTTCAGGCCCTGCCGGAGACAGCACCGGCGTCACGGCACAGGCGAGCGGAGGGGGGCACGCGCAGCTCCCCACGGACAAGGAGTGCTCGGTGGGGACGGGCGCGGGGACACGTCATGCATGGCACAAGGCTCCGTGCTGGTCACGGGTGCTCCTGAACTGAGCACACGCGTGGCCCAACCCTGCACTGCCCACGAAGCCTCCTGCAAAGCCTTGGGTCCGTAGCAAGTCACAGCCCACCTGTGCCAGGCCTCACATGCCTCCTCTGTGACTGGGGGGGAGGCAACATGCCCCCAGTACTCATGAGAGCATCTCCTGCCTGCACTGGAGGTGAATCACCGGCTGCAATAGGGGGCTCATGACACACAGGTTGGATCCTGTCCAGCGGACCCCGTCTACAGGCCGCTTTGGTAGGTGTCATTTTCCCTCTCTAAAGGGGTTGTCTCCTCTACTGCCCCCACATAAGCTTCACCCAGCCCTGAAATGCGGCCACCTCTGGGGTGGAACATGGCAGTTCTCAGCACACTGCGGTGCACGCCGGCATATGGGATGACGAATAATCACTGCCCGGCTCTAGCCCAGCAAGGGGAGGGCCCCTCCAGCTCTGTGTCCCCAGCAAAGCCCCTTGCCCTGGCGGGGCGGACAACAGGCACGACTGTCCTGCTGGTGTTGGGCCGAGGCTGCCGGTATCGGGGAGCTGGGTCTCGGGCTGGCCAAACCCCCGGGCTCTGCACCTGTCCTCCACCCTGGGGCCAGGTCCCACTTCCCAATGTGCCCCCGGCTAACGAGCCAAATCTCTGGCTCTGTCCAGCCCTGGGGAGGCCTCCCCTGGAGTCCTGTGTCCAGGGCTGGGCCCCGCGCTTCGAGGACGTGGAGAGATTGTAAAGAGTCCAGAGCAGGGAGACAAAAAGGGTCGGGGCCTGGGAGATACGACTGATGGGGCTGGAAGAGCCGGGGTATTTAGTCTGGAGAAGAGGAGGTTGGGGGGGATTGGAGGGTCCTGGCTGGGGGGCCCTGTCCCTGCGCTCAGGCTCAATGCTGCACTGGGGCAGGAAGGGATTTCCCCCCTGCTCAGACTGGTGCAGACTGGGGGGTTTCCCCTTGCTCTGCAGCAGGGGCATGGCCTGGGCCTGGGCTCTCTGCAGCAGGATGGTGGTGGCCGCGGCCCCCCTGTATCCCGGGGGCAAGGGGTGGGGGTGATGCCTGGGTCTGTGTCAGGGGGGCTGCATCGTGTGGATCCGAGGTCGGACACGGGCTTGTCTGTGGGGTTTGGACAGGGCTGATCCTGCCTCAGGCAAGGGTTGGGCTGGATGTGACCCCACAGTTTTCAAATCCCCAAGGGGCGACAACAGAAAGGATGGAGACGGGCAGGCGGCTCGCTGCCTTTCTTTTGACATGGTGTCAGCAAACGTCAGGAACGCCCCCGTCCGCTCCCTCGCGGTTACCCTGTAGCTGGCGGTGCTCGGGGCTGGCCATAAAGCTCCAGGTCCTGGAGTCGTGGGATTTGCAGAGATTCCCGCTTGCACCAGAGGAAGCTGGTGGCCCTCACGGCTGCATGGGGAGAGCCCAGAAATATGGGGGGTAGGGAGCAGGCCAGCGAGCGCCTGGCTCATCGCAGTGTGCCTCTTGGTGGGGCGCGGGGCAGGGCTCTGGCTCCTGCGCCTGCCCCTTGTTTCTGGAAGGCGACCGGTGGGTGCACAGGTGGGTGTCCAGCGGGGCCTCAGCACCTCTGACCCCAGTCCCACTCGTGGTCACGGTGGGGAATAGCTGAGATCCAGCCCTTCCGTCCTCACCTCTTGGTCCACGTGATGCTCATTCCCAGCAATGGTGCAATGGGCCAGGCTGATGCTGACGGGTGCCTGCTAATCGAGAGGAGCTGTCGGCACGGAGAGCTGCAGCAGCAGGGGCACCAAGTGCTGTCTTAGTTTGCCGAGGGGGCTCTGTTTGGCCCGCAGCCTTGTGGCATGGGGAGGGCAGTCCAAGAAGCAGCTGGACCCATGCTCCATCATCCATCATGGCATTGGGAGCCCTGCAGAGGGGGCTGGGCAGGGTGTGGGGCGCTGCCATGCCTCTGGCATCAAGGTCTGCTCCCTGGCTCTTGGCAGCTTGTGGGTATTGCACGCTCCAGCCCTAGCCGCCCCAGTTCATAGGACCCCGTGACTTGCAGCCAGCAGCTGCCAGGGACATGCGGCCCTCCATGGCCCGGGGTGATGGCAGCCGGACTCCTAGCGAGCTCTTCCATATGCTGAATGCAAAGTCCTGGTCCGAGGAAAGTGCTGGCGGATGCTGCGGGCTGCTCCGCCGTGATGCTGAGGGCAACTGGGGCTGCGGTGGATGATCCATCCCTTGCCCCCGCACTCGAAAGGGTCTGTGCCGTTCTGGGCTGTATCCGGGATGCGTGCGAGGGAGTCTGGACTCTGGATCGGGAACAGCCTGAGCCGTGCTGAGGTCTGGATCGGAGGCAGGTGCTGACCCCTTGCAAGTCATCCAGGAGGTGGCTGGAAGGACTGGGAACATACCCGATGGTGTGGGGTGACCTCAGGGGAGCACTTGCGTTAGCTCACCCAGGCCCAGGCGCTGGAGCAGGGCGGCTGGGCTGCCTCGGGAAGCCGGCTCCCCGCCAGTCTGTCCTGGGGGCCCTTTGCGGTTTCCCCCTTCTCCGTTCTCCAGCTCTTGTATCATGTCTCCCGCCGGCGGTCGGAGGAGCCAAGGGACTCATCTCCCCCAGATCCAGGAAGGGGGATTTTCCATCTCTCGCCTGCCAGAGACGCTGGAGTCCCCTGCCCCTGCTGCACCGTCGACAGCTCCCGGGCCTGGGGAGCCCGGGGTCCCCTGGAAGCTGCCCTGCTTTTTGCAGCTTGCTCCAGGCTTTCTCAGCCGCCTGCCTCCAGCAGCGTTGCAGGGGAGAGCCTTGCCCAGCTCCTGAAGACGTCTCCTGGCCTCCGGCCTGGCCTGGTTGGTGCAGAGCGGAAGCCGCCCGAGCCCCTGGCTACCCCGGCGTGGGGCTGGGGGTGTAGCATGGTTGCCCTGGGCAGAGAGGGCCAGATCCTGCCCTTGCTGACTTGCTCCGGTGCCTTGGCTCTGACGGGGAGGGGGTGGCCTCTCCCCCACATTGTGCAGCCGGTGATGGATGCCACAGCCCTGCAGGGCACCCGAGGGAGCGCTGGGGAGAGACGCGGGGCTGGACACCCGGCTGGGTCTGGGGGGCTAGCTGGCAGCCTTGGGCAAGTCACTCTCCGCCCCCCTCCACCCGTGCTTCAGTTCCCCCGGGGCAGAGCCGGCGAGGCTGGGCTCCTGACATGGGAGCCGGAGAAGGGTCCTGCTTCTGCCAGCCCCTCCGTGCCACTGTGACGGCTCCAGGCTCCCAGGCGCCTCATGTGTCACCGAGCGCGGGGAGCGGGGCTGTGCTAGGGGCTGTACAATGCTACCATGCCGGCCGCAGCCCCAGTTTGTCCCAGCCAAAGGCCCCCCAGCACGCACCAGCAGCGCTCTGCCTCCTTCAACCCCCCGATGTGACGTGCCCTGGGCCCTCAGCCCTGGGGAGGCTGGGGGAGACTGCCCCACTCCCACCCAGGACCCGCTCCGGCCAGACGCTCGCTGACAGCACCTGGCGCGGAGCCGACGGCAGAGAAATGGGACGATACCTTCTTGGCGCCCGTCAAGGCTGCTTTCTGGAGCTTGTTGTAGCAGTACTTGGCATACGTGCTGATCGCCACCCCTGCAAGAGAGAGCAGAGCAGAGCGTCAGGCTGCGCAGTGGAGGAAGGCAGGGCCGGGGGTCCGGCCGGGAGGCTCCAGCCGGGCTTGGGGACCAGGCTTCAGAGCCGAGCACACGCAAAACCAGGCCCCGCCGGGGTGCCCGGGCCGCTCCGGACCCTCCAGGCTGGCGTGTGGGGCTTCCCCCAGGATCGCACGCGTGTGTCTGCACCTGGAGCTGGTGTCAGAGTCTGCCCGGGGGTGTTTGCTAGGACCGCCATGGCCTCGGCTGGTCTCTGACAGGACCCCCTAAAGCCAGCTCAGGATGGGTGAATACTGGCTTCTTCCCACACCAAGATCCCGACCTGCCCCGGTTCTCCGTGGCCCCGACTCAAGGAGCTGCACCCAGTTCCTCCTGCCGGGGAGACCCATTACAGCTTGAAGTCCCAAGCAGTGCAGGGTTTCCTGGGGCACTGGGGCCGTTCCAGCTCGCACAGCCCAGCGCCCTGTCCAGCCTGTCCGGTCTCGGGGCCCCAACACTGCAGACCTCACCCTCCTCTTCCCTCTGATGCCTCCCAGCCTCTCCTCCCAAGGACCGAGACTATTCAAGGATGCTGAAGACCCCTCTCGCCTTGTCCTGCTGCAGCCAGGCTTGGCACCGAACCCTGCATTCCCTGTGCCCAGGTGAAGGAGGGAAATAGGGGCACGCGACATTTCATAGCAATCCTAGAGAAGGATCAGCCCCGTCCAAACCAGCCCAGACAAACCCCATGTCTGACCTCTGAGCAACACAACACAGCCCTGACCCGGCACCTGTCCCTGCCCCAGGGAAAGCAGGGGGACTGCGGCTGCCAACGTCCTGCCGGTCTGAGCATGGCGTAGAGTTCCTTCCTGATCCCAAATTTCAACAGTGCAAATGCACGTAACAGCAAGATTGCAGCAAACGTTGGAGTCACAGAAAATGAGGTTGGAAGGGACCTCAGGAGGTCACATCTTATCTAACCCCCTGCTGCAAGCAGGACCGGCCCCAACTATATCATCCCAGCCAGAGCTTTGTCTACCCGGGTCTTCAAAACCACCAAGGATGGAGAGTCCATCATGGCTGGTGCCCGGGCCAGCTCTGATCCCAGCCATCCCTCCTGTAAGTGGACGTAGGTGTCAAAGTGCAATTCTGCTCCTCCTTGTCCAGGCTGTTGAACTGCCAGGAATGCACTGACCTCCAGGACACATGTTCCCTGGCCCTGCATCCTGGAGCAAGGAGGATCCTCACTCCAGACACAGCCGGCATCCATCCCTGCTCCAGACGCAGCTCAGCTCCGTCGCTGAGCTCAGGTGGAATACTTTAAAATCCCCGTTTGAATGGGAAAATGCAGAACAAGAAACCATCTGCAGGCTAGGTGGTGTTAAGTCCTCCACTGGAGGGTAGGGCTAGGATTCAGACCTTGACACACTGGAGGATTGGACCAAGAGATATCTCAGGAGGTTCAACAAGGACACGTGCAAAGTCCTGCACCGAGGAGGGAGCAATCCCATGCACCGGTGCAGGCTGGGGGTGACGGGCTGGGCAGCAGCTCTGCAGAAAAGGACCTGGGGGGACAGGGGACAAGAAGCTGAACAGTACCCAGCAGTGTGCCCTGGGTGCCAAGAAGGCGACCGGCATCCTGGGCTGCATCGGTAGGAGCGTTGCCAGCAGATCGAGGGCAGTGATTCTTCCCTCTATTCAGCACTGGGGAGGCCACATCTGGAGTCCTGTGTCCAGCTGTGGGCCCCATTACAGAAAGGCTGTGGACACATTGGAGAGTCCAGTGAAGGGCAATGGAAATGGTTGTGGGGCTGGGGACAGGACTGGTGAGGAGAGGCTGAGGGACCTGGGCTGATTGAGTCTGGAGAAGAGAAGACCAAGGGGGATTGAGTAGCAGCCTTCACCTCCCTGCAGGGGGGCTGCAAAGAGGATGGAGCTGGGCTGTTCTCAGCGGGGGCAGATGGCAGGACAAGGAGCAATGGGCTCACGCTGCAGCAAGGGAGGCTGAGGTTGGATATTAGGACAAACTCTGTCCCAAGGACGGTGGTGAAACACTGGGACAGGTTACTCAGAGAGGTGGTGGACTCTCCATCCTTGGAGGTGTCTAAGACCCAGGTAGACAAAGCCTTGGCTGGGATGATGTAGCTGGGGCTGGTCCTGCTTGGAGCAGGGGTTGGACTAGATGTGACCCCCTGAGCTCCCTTCAACCTCATTTTTATGATTCAGCGAGCATGGTTTAAACAGGAACTGCGGTTCTTACTCCTTTACCTGGATTAGCTTTTGTGACCCCTTTGCTCTGGGGGCTTCTTTGCTTGTCTGCCCCCTCCCCGTGCCTTCCCAGCTACCCAAGCACGCGCTCCACTCGATGCTCTGCTCCGTGCCATCCTTTCACAGCATCTGAAGTGAACTTGTTTTCATGAAAGCCTGTGATCTCTCCCTCTCCCCCTTATTTTGGGCTAGTCTAAAAAGGTGCTTATCGGCCCTGTCTTCCAGTTTAGGTCTTATCCACAGTTGCTGGGAGCTCTTGCAGGCATGCAGTTGCTACAGAGAGGATAGCGGATGCCATGTCCAGTCACTGATGGCATCTGCTGGGGATCCCACTAGCCTGTCCTGATGCTCAGTTCCAGCAGAGCTGGACCTGCCCCAAGCCTGGGGGGATTGTCCGCAGGCAGCGCCCCCCCACTCTGGCTGCTCCAAAGGCCCGGCCAGGGATCCAGATGGGGTGGCCACCAACGCTCCTAGATGCCCTGTCCCCTGCTGCCCCTTCTGCCCACCGCATGGACGCCGCTGCCCTGAAGGCAGCCCCAGACCAGGTGCTGGGGCAGCATCCTACAAGCCACCCCCCTGCAGATGGGACAGGAGGTGGGAGTTACCCCGTGTGCCTGGGCAGGGGTGTGGGGCTCAGGGGAGCACTGCCTCTGGGCCAGAGGGAAGGCGACCCGGGCTGGCAAGGCCTGTGGGTTGTGCAGGTACAGGGCACGGAGGAAACAGAGGCGAGTCTCCCCCACTTCGCACATGCACACAGAGAGGTGAACACAGAGATCCTCTCCCACTGCAGCAGCCCCACTGCCCGCTTGCTGGTGGCTCGGTGCAGCCCTCCCCGCGTCTCCCCGTTCAGGGGCCTCGCTGCATTTTCCCGAAGCTCCAACCTCTGTTTTCACGTTTCCCTTGTAGAGGGGTAGGTCCCAGAGCCAGGCTGGATGCGGCCAAGCCCAGCTCCCCCTTCCCTTGCCACTCAGGTCCTCCCCTAAGAGCCAACCACCACCCTGCAAACAACAAGCAAACTCCTTCTTTTACCTGGCTCTGGCTAATTACCTTGCCCCCGCCCCCCTCACTTCCACGCCTGCTAACGAGCCCGTGAACCCAATCCTCCTCATTGCAACAGGTGCGGGGCTGAGATCTCTGCCCCAGCTGGGCCGCGAGAACCATCCCTACTTCGTAGTCGCGGTGTGACTCCGCGCTGGGCCGGACCCCTCGGGGGCCCTGCTGCTGCTGCTCACCCCCTTTCCATTCACCGCCCCCAGCCGTGAGAGCAGCTGCACCAAGCACAGGCCCTGTCTGCATTGGGATGAGCCCGGATCGACCGCCGTTGGGTCTAACCCAGTGCATGGAGCAGCCCAGGGTGGGTCTAGCTCTCTCCGTCTCATCCCGTGTGCAGACGCAGACACAGACCCAGCGAGAGGTTAGGGGGACGAAGAGCCGTGAAGGAGGAGGAGGAGGGGTGGGGGGAGAGTGGTGAAAGGCTGGAGAGAAGCAGGTGGCAGGTGGCGAGAGCGGCAGCAGGAAGGCGAGGGGGACCCTACCATCGTGCTCCTCGATATAGGGCTTGGGTTTCTTTCTCAATTTGGATTTCTTCTTACTGTTCCTGTCCAGGAGCTCTTTAATGTGCTGGGTCACTGGGGAGCAAACACAACGATGAGGACAACAGAACGCAACGCAAACGAGAGCATGGCGGCGCGGGAGCCCCGGGGGCCAAGCCAGCGGCATGCGCAGGGGCCAGCGACTGGCCTTCGTATGGGCACGGGAGGAGGAGACGTGGCTTGTCGGGCGTTCACTTTAACCTGGGCCAACGGGATCCCAGCCAGGCCCCTCCGGCGCCTCGGGAAACGCCACCCTGGGATCCGCAGCCGTGGCAGGGGCCTAGCGGCGGGCACTCAGGGGCAAACGTTTCAGTCTGGGGTTCGGTTCCTCCCGCAGCATCACTTGTGTAGCCAGAGGCATCCTGCCAAGAGCAGGGGGCTGAGCTAGGAGCCAGATCCTATTGCACCCATTGGGCGTCTACTGGACGCAGGTGCCCGAGGCTGCCGGCAGACCTTAAGGCAATTGCGCAGCTGGGGGCTGAGGAGTCTTATGCCTGATGCGCGTGGCAGGTCAGCGAGTTTGGGGATGGGGCATAAAATTCTTCATGCCCATGTGGGCCATCACCAGCTGCTGGCATGGGGGGAGCCTGGCGTGGCCAGGCCTGGTCCTGCAGACTGCACTCGAGCTGCACGGGCAGCGGGGAGCTCTTGTCTGCCCAGCTGCTGCTCCCGTGGGCACTTCCACGGGTGCCCGGGTGTGCAGTTGGGAGCTCCCAGCATCACACTTGCTTTTTAAAGGTCTGAGCCAGAGACCTGGGGAGATTTTCCCTGATGTCAGGCTCCTGGCACACCAATATGTCTCTGAGGATAGGGCACTGGATCCAGCACCTGGGACTGCTCCCTGCCCAGTCCCACTGAGCCGGGAGGGGGCAGCTGTGTCCCAGACCCCAGGGGCTGCCCCATGCCGATTCCTGGCACACAGCTGAACGCTGGGATCCGTCATGGCTCACCCCGACCCATCACACGTTCCATTGATGGCGCGATACAAACAAGCCACAGAGATGTTCTACGTTATACGTGGACCATCTTTGTGGCTTGTCTGTGACATTACCATGCCATCAACTGGCTTTCTCGTGCGGCAGAGTGTCTATTTATGGCATATCTCACACCTGAATCATGCTCTAAAGGTAACATGTGCCAGGGCCCTTAGTGCGAGTCTATTCTGTCACATTCAGGTCCTGGAAAATCCAGACCGTGGGAACACGGTGGCACCTGACCCTTATGACCGAGTCATGCAAAGCAGCGAGGAGCCTACCCACCTTCTGCATTATCCCTTTCAGGGACTTGAGGGTGGGGACCAGAATCAGACACTTTTCGGGTGGAACAGAACCCAGAGGGCCCTGTCTGCCCCTTCTCTCTGCTCTTCTTGCCCTACACACCCAGGCCGTGCCCACTACGTGTAGTTAAACCTCTGCTGGGCCTGGTCCCACGATGCTTGGGGTCTGGGGTCTATTTCCAAGGCTCGACCCATCCCTGCTGCGTGACTCCAGGCAGCTCCCTTGGGCCCCTCTGCTCTGGCACCGCTGGCGCTCTCTGCCTGCTGACGGTGCCCTGCCTGGGCCGAATGGCTGCGTTTACGGGGCACTTCTGAGAAAGCTGGGAGATCTACTGACAGCGATCATTGCTGACAGGCTTCCCCAACCACTCTGTACAGCAGGAGAGACTGAAACCGTAGGGGACCTGAGACGGGAAAAAGGCAACCGTCCCATTCGGGATGGAGCTGAGTGACTGGCCCTTGCTGGAAAAGGCTGGAGGATTGTGAGTGACCCCGTAAGGTGCAGGCCCTCGAGCTCACGTCTCCTCAGAAGGCCCCGGTGCCAGCGGGTTGGAAACCAGGGCTCCCGCCAACAAAAAATGACATGGGGAAAAGTAACACAAACCAAACTCAATAGGGGAACCAAACAAAATCATAAAGTGTGCGGTGGAATGGGGGGGGGACAGCCGGTGCTCCTGGGGGCGGCGGGACAGAGGGGTGAGGCTGGACGCGGCCTTTTGGAGCTGGCCTGGCCACAACCTGAATCCAGCCAGGCGGAGAGACTGAAATGAGCTTCACGTGCCTGCCTCAGGCAGGTGAGGGGGAGACAGTGTGTGTGCATGCACACGTGTGTGTGTGTGTGTGTGTGCGTGTGTGTGCGACCCAATGGATGCAACAGCCGTGCGGATGTGTGTACCGTGTAGTCCAGCCTTCTGGCTGGGGCTCCTGCAGTACTGGGCACCCTCCAGGATACCCCGTTAATGCCCACCATGGCATGAGAAAGATACTACAGGTTCAATAGACTTCCCCGCTGCCCCCCAAGAGCTCCCTGCGCCCAGCTGGTGCCCCGCCGCTCCTGAGATCTTTCAACACATTGTTTGCAATGTCCCCAGGGGCACGGCTCCCCCAGGTAGAGGCTGCCTCTCCAGGGGACTGGCCCCGGGTGCCACCAGTCTTGACCCCCTTGGTTGGCTCTGGCGGGCAGCCAGAAGCTGAGGTTACCCTCCTCACCAGGCTTAGCCCAAGCTGGGGACAGAGACACTAATGCCGTGAGCACAGAGCTGGCAGGCAGCGCCTCAGCCCCGGCTCTGATGCCACCTTTCCGTGGCTCAGGGAAGGCCCTGTCCCTTTGAACCTCAGTTTCCCTATCTGAGAAGTGGGAAGAATGATGGAAGGAGGGCAAGGCCCTGGGTATCTCCATTCCCCCTGCTCTCTCTCCCTGAAGCTCATGGGCATTTGGGGGCCCTGTGGCACTCTAGCACCCCATGGCAGGGGGACGTCTTGCCCAGGACCATCTCAGGCCCCCTTTGCCATGGTATTGGGCCGCTCTACCACCAGCAGCATGTCAGCCTGAGCTCTGCCAATGCCCCCTGCCCACCACAGACAGATAGATGAGCAGGACAGGGCCTTGGCTGCTGCCGTGAGGCCTGCTGGACAGCCCCAAGGCTGACTCATTGGCATCTACTATCCGGGGCCAGAGGGTATGAAGCCATACGTGGGAGGTGTCACGAAGCTCCCACCCTTTTAGCCAGCACAAGAGCAACCCTGAGCCACCGTGGAGCCAGGAGAGGACCGGGCCCTGGATCCCACAGGCTGTCCAGGCTGCACCCCAGACAGACCCGATGGACGGACGCCTGTACGGACAGCACGACTGGGGCCTGGGCTTTAGAAGCAGCAGGAAGTTTGCAGCCAGGCCTCACTCATGCAGATACCATGCATTGGCAGGGGGCGGAGGAGCAGACACATGACAGGTACCCCAGGGTATAGTTACTTCTCCTTTTCTCCAGGGTAACTTTGCCCCGGAGTGGACTGGATTCACACTGGTGTGCAGCCGAGTACTGGGAACCTGCTTCGCTTCTATCCCAGAGTAAAGGGAACTTCCCCTGGGATAAGTGTGTTGTGTGTCTGCACCGAGGGCAATAATACCACGAGGTGACTGCAAGGCACAGGTCGTGGAGGGCAGTCTCTGGAGCAGCCAAAGGAGGGAGATTGCATGCACTGGACTAGCCGCCTGCGGGGTCTGCGTGCCGGGGAGACCTCTCAAATGCAGCCCTGCAGCTGCAGGACAGCGGCCCTCTGATCTGAGCCATGCACAAGCCAGGCAGGTCTGAAGCATCCCCTGTGCTCTGGCAGCCTGTCATCAATCCCCAAAGCCCTTTGCTGCCTTCTGAGCTCAGGAAAGCTCGTGCCTAATGAACGGCTGCAGTCAGGGACTTCGTAGGGAGCCAGCCTCACGGCCTGAGAAGCAGGAATCCAGGGGGAAGCCGCACCAAAATCCCAACAAAGCAGTGGCGAGAAACTCGGGCCACGAGCCGGACCAACTCTTCCCAGAACCCGTGTCTCTATCACGCAGTCCTCGTACTCATGCAAAACTGACCCAGGCCTTTCAAAGCCGGGAATAAAAATCCCTAACTTGACCAGACTCTAAAAACCAAGGACTAAACGCAGACAATAGCTGGGGGGTCCCTGCCAGCCACCCGCTCCCACACTGGGTTCATCTATTCCAACTGCTTCTTGCCTCTCTTGGGGCTACTTCTGCTAACTTCTCTCTCCATCATGGGTTGACTGACCTCTCTCCATCTATTTCCACTTATAAAATGGAGTTAAACTAAAGTCACAGTGCCGCTGCGACTTAGCTCAGGGTGTCTCTGCTCTGTTCCAACCCAAGGAAGAGCATTTTGTGCCTAAAAACTTGCCTAACATCTCTCCCACATCTGCACCTGGGCCAACAGAAGATATCATGACAAGGCCACCAATTGTTTAGATGCAGGAGTCAAGGTGGATGTTATCTATCTGGACTTCAAGAAGGCCTTTGACACGGTATCCCATACCATCCTTATTAATAAGCTGAGACTTGCCATGGATGATCATATGGTAGACTGGGTAGCAAACTGGCTCCGGGGTCGCACTCAGAGGATGGTGGTGGACGGGTCGGTGCCAAACTGGAAAGATGTGGGCCGTGGGGTCCCTCAGGGCTCAGGTCTGGGGCTGACGCTGTTCAACATCTTCATCAGTGATCTGGATGAGGGGGTGGGAAACACCCTGTCCAAATTCATGGATGACACTTAAATATGGGGTGCAGCTAACACTCTGGAGAGGAGGAAACAGGTCCAGGCTGACCTAGACAGGTTGGGGAAGCGGGCGGAGAGCAACAGGATGCAATTCAATAAGGACAAGTGCAAGGTGCTGCACCTAGGGAGGAAGAACTGCCATCGTACCTATAGGCTGGGGGGCGACCTTCTCAGCTCCACTGAGGCACAAAGAGATCTTGGGGTCACTGTAGACTCCAGGATGAACATGAGTCATCAATGAGATGGAGCAGTCGGCGGAGCCAGTCGCACCTTGTCGTGCATCCGTAGGTGCTTCACAAACAGGTCCAGGGAGGTGATCCTCCCGCTCTACGCGGCACTGGTCAGGCTGCAGCTGGAGTACTGTGTCCAGCTCTGGGCGCCGTGGTTCAAGCGGGATGCGGACAACATGGAGAGGGTCCAAAGAAGAGCCGCTTGCCTGATTAGAGGCCTGCAGGGAAGGCCCTACAAGGAAAGGCTAAGGGACATTAACTTCTTCAGCCTCTCCAAGAGAAGGCTGACGGGGGACCTTGTGGCGGCGTACAAATCCATAAGGGGGGAGCAACATGAAGTAGGCGACGATCTGTTCACCAGGGCACCCCCTGGAACGACAAGGAGCAATGGCCATAAGCTACCGGCGAGTAGGTTTAGACTGGACATTAGAAAAATGTTCTTCACAGTCAGGGTTGCCAGGATCTGGAACGGGCTCCCAAGGGAGGTGGTGCTCGCCCCATCCCTGGGGGTCTTCGAGAAGAGACTGGACAGGCACCTGGCTGGGATCACATGGTCCCAGGTTTGGTGACCCTTTTCTTGCCTGCCAGGGGCAGGGGGTCGGACTAGATGGCCCACTGAGGTCCCTTCTGACTCTATGAATCTATAAATCACCACACACATCTTGCTTCTAGCACGCTCCCCGGACCATCACAGCTACACCACCACAGGCACGTCTACACGTGTGCATTTACTGCGCAGTAACTGAAATCACTGCACGGTACAGGTGCGTATCTACATGTGCACACCTGTACTGTGCAGTTAATACAGAGACTTATGCTAACTTCAGTGTAAATTTGATACCTGCATCATGCAGGTATCAAATTTACACCTGGTTAGTTACTGCACAGTGATGTACATGTAGACGCCTTACTGCACAGTAACACTGTGTGTTTGGACTGACTTGGGACTAACTTTAGTCCCAAGTCAGTCCACACTCAGTGTTAATGTTCTTTAATGCCTGCACATGTAGAAGCCAGCCTGTTCTAGCTTACTGCGCAGTAACTTACTGCGCAGTAAATTTAAGTCGGTGTAAATGCATGTGTAGACACACCCCATGAGTATTATTCATACCAGCATCCTCCCATTGCTCATTGATT